>NC_073357.2:27812500-29012500 GCF_027580225.2 Misgurnus anguillicaudatus | reverse complement strand
CATCTTGGTGAGTGAGTACTAAAGAAAATTCATTTATTTACTCTAACATATCTCTGCTGTATGTTTATACACTGATTTACACTTTTAGGTGTTGATCCCTGCTATTCACATCCATAGCACTGGAAGAAAAGGCTGTTGTGGGAACCGGTGTGGGGTGAGATTTTGATTATTGGTTTTATTATTTATAGGTCTTTAGTGGCTACGAATTGTAACAGGTGTGTTAAAAAGACTTAACAAGGGTACAAACAAACAAAACGTTTAAATGCTTATATACACTAGTACATTATTCCATACAGTTCTTTTTAAGTCATATATGGTTTTTGCTCTCTTTTATATTAGATGTTCCTGTCCATTATATTTTCTGTAATTGGAGTGGTGGGAGCCTTGTACAGTATTGTTGTAGCTGCTGTTGGGCTGCTTAATGGACCGGTTTGCATGAATCCTTCGGGCATCTGGGAGAGACCATTCAAAAACCAGTAAGAAAATAATGAATAATAAATAAAAAAAATTGTCTTAAAGGGACACTCCAATTTTTTCTCCATTCAGCTGATCTCCGGGTCTGGTCACTTTTAGCATAATCCATTGAATCTGATTAGACCATTAGCATCGCACTAAAATATGGTTAGGAACTATACTCTCAAACTGGTGTAATAATCAAGGACTTTGCTGCCGTAACATGGCTGCAGTAGGCGTAGTGATATTACACACTGCCCGAAAATAGTCCCCTGCTATTGAAAGTAACCAAGGGGACTATTTTCGGCCAGTGTGTAATATCACTACACTACCTTGATTATTATGCTGGAATGAGAATATAGTTCCTAGTCATATCTGCCTAGAAAATCACAAATTTAAATTTTTCGTCAGTCTTAGTACACGATGTAACTGCAGAGGAGTCAGGTTTTGGATGGGAGGAATATTGAAACTCTTTGGTTGTTTTTTAGCGCAGTGCTGGTGGTCTAATCAGATTCGGTGGATTGTGCTGAGCTATGCTGGAAGTGGTACCGCCAGACCTGGAGATCAGCTGAATGGATTACAAAATGGTAAAAATCAAATGTTTAACTCTAGGGGAGCTGGAAAATGAGCATATTTTAAAAAAAAACTTGAGTGTCCCTTTAAAGAGCCTTTGTTTTGAGACATAAATAGCTGCGATTTACATAAAGTGAAAGTTGGAGTCACTTAAAAATTACTTTAATTGGTAATACATGAAAATTAGGTTTTTGAACTTACTTTAAGTAAAAATTAAAGTTGAAATAGCTTAGATTTTTTAGGTGTTACCAATTGAAGTAATTATTTTGACACAAACGTCTTTGTAGACCTAAGGGGAAAATGTATCGTATGCTCTTTCAAAACATCACAACTGCACCGTATTGCATATGCAAAGTTTCATTTTTACATTTTACAGAACTGAAAGTTACCTGTCAAACTCTGAAATGTGGGAGTTATGCACAGAGCCAAAAGATGTAGTGGTGTTTAACATTGGCCTGTTTGGTGCCCTGCTGGGAGCTGGCTGTATAGAACTGCTGCTATGTTTATTCCAGGCGGTCAATGGCCTCTTCGGATGTATCTGTGGTACATGCAATAAGAAAGAGGTAGGTAAACTTCAACCCGATTTCCACAGACCAATATATTTTATGATTACACTTTACTCCCGTAAAATGGTCTTGCAATAGCAATAAAATATCCTTTCTGGCTTTATCGTTTCTGCACCATGCTTAAATAAGTGTTCTCATACAGTTTCTTAATCATATTTTTCATTTATAGGAGGCATAAACTCAAAATGACTTCAGACCAGCTAGGAGTAAATAAAAGAAATGGATAATCACACTTCAGCACTTTTTGTTTCCTAATTACTCATCAGTGACCATCAACGGATGTTGAATTATTTGCAAGCGTCATGCTAAACAACTGTTTGAGGAGCATGGGCAGGAAATGCTCTCTAATGCATTCTATGTAAATACAATGATTTATTTTTATTAAAATGTAGATATTGTGAAATATTAAAAAGCAGATATAATTATATATTGATAAATTGGTGAATTATATGTTAATACTGATGTATTTATGGATGTATTTATGCATATATAGTACTGTGCAAAAGTCTTAGGCCACCGTGCCACAATTAGATTTGTTGTTTTTGCAATGTTATAGTGATGATATAATTGTTTCTCAGTCTCTTTAATAGAATACATCCAGAAAGTACAGGAAATGTGTTTGTAGTATTAAAAACTGTCTAAAAATGTAAACTGATGTGTGAAGTTTTTATTTTTGTGATGTATTTGTGTGGGCGGGGATTCCACTGAACACTTCAACAAACGGTAGCCAGCAAGTTTTGTTAGCTTGTTATTTTAACAATGGCTGGAGAAAATCCTTTTTTTCCCCCGAATATGTAAGCTCATTAACTGTCCTGGACCGAGATAGTTATTTAAAAAAGTTTATTGTCTTATTGCGTTTAACCACAGCTGTCGTCGTTTTTTGTCTGGCAGTGGCAGCAGGTATACGATAAAATTTCAAATTGCCTGTACTCCGTCGATTCTGGAAACCAACAACACAACAAGACGACATTTTAAGCGCCTAGGCGACCCTGTATAAGCCGCCTCCAGTTGTCCGTTTATTTTGCCTCCAGTTAGTGCTGTGACGTAATTGTGCCGTCGACATTTTGTAAATATAGTAGCATTGGCTGTTCGATTATTCACTGTTAAAAATGTTGACCTAACTTAATTTTTTTAAGGCAACTTGCTGAACTGCTTTTTTGAGCAACTTAAATCAACAAGTTGAACCAACTTAAAATTATTATGCAATAAGCACATTTCTAAGTTTACTCAAATAGTGACTTAAGTCCTCTCAACTAAAATGATTATTACTGTATAAACACCTCCAGCATCTATCTATACATAAATCAATCAACACACAAGTTCGTTGAAGGGCAATTTAGCATATCCATTTCAGCTAACATGCATGTTTTTGGACTGTGGGCGTAAACCCACAATGCCACAGAGAAAACATGCAATCCCCACACAGAAAGGTCTCCTGACCAAAGTTTTTTATCTGACTCAGCCCTAAACCTGAGACATTTTAGCTATGAGTATAGTGATGCACACTAAACCACTGTACCGCCCTCTATAATAAACACACAGTTCTCACTCATGGTAACAACAAACAAACATCATAATAACTCTAAATACAACATATAACTAACTTTAACAACATAACAACATAAATAAAGACAGCAAAAATTTACTTTAAATTATAAATTGAGTAAAATGTATAAAAAATGTTGAACTATTTTTTTTATCAAAATATGAGTTAAAATAACATAAAAATTTGAATAATTTGAGTAATTCTAAATGAACACATTATTGAGTAAATTCAACTTCATTTTATCATATAATTCACTTAAAATAGTTAAAAGGAAATTAACTTAATAATTTTGTGAACTACATGAAAGATTTTAGTAAACATAACTAAAAGGCTCGTAGTTTCCAGAATACTTTACATGTAAAGTAAAATTGGATTTAAACGCTATTTTATGTGTTTTTAACTAAAAAGAAAGATTTGTAAGCATTTAATGTTCATTTATCTTCAAGATTTAGAAGAATTTCTGTTTCTTCTTTGAGTTTTAGTTACCATTGTTTAGAAGATTGGTGCTTGTGGACAGACTGAAGTATGTTGCGCTTTACAGCTGCCCAAAACCAAAATGGACGGGCGCGTTCAGTGGCGTAGCAAGTCAGTCGTGGGCCCATATGCAAAAAAAAAATGACGGGCCTCCTTAAGCCAAAGCCCCCCCAACCTTGCCCGTTGGCACTGTTAACTGTGGTGTGCAGGTCTGTTAACAACATATACTTTTAATAAGGAAGTCAAATATTTTTACTTTACTTTTTTACTTTAAAGGGTAGATTTAAATAAAGAAAAACTAAATGTTTTGGGTAGTTTTTGACTCATGACTAACTTCTCCGCCTTCTCTTTTCTCTTTAAGGCCCCACTTTTATGTTTATATTTGTCCATCCTTAATGTTCATGTAGATAGCTGCTATAGTAACCTCACACACTGTGTTTTCTTTTTTTTTTTGGTGCGGCAATGTGTCATGTAAAAAAATGGCGTAGTAGTCTACGGCAGCCGCAGAGTGCAAAAAAAATTATAAACGCAAACAAGAAATGACAGAGAAATTAAACATTATGGAGAAATAAGAAATCACTACACATGATATGCATACAAAAATACATTTATTGCTGCACAAATAAAAATTAAATTGAAAAAAAAATTGTAATTAAAAGCCGGGGCGGGCCCAGGGACGGGCCCCCTATTGACCCGGGCCCATTTGCACGTGCATACCCTGCATGCCCAGACGCTACGCTACTGGCCGTGTTGATTGAATAAACGTTTCGTGCCCTCATCTCACAGAAAGATGAAGTATAAATCAATGTTTATGAAAACAACAACAAACCATGAAAAGTTACCTGTAAGTAAGTTAAAATAACTGAGTACTACTAGTACTTTTAGTTAACTTGATTTTGTGTTTTGTATTAAGTAATGTTACAGTGTTTATTATACTTAAAAAAGGCTGCAAGTTGACTCAACTTAAAACATTCAATGCAGCCACTTACCTTACTTTTTATAAGTTCAATCTTTTTGTGCAAATTTATCAGTATCAGTATACACAAAATATAAATCAACCCTCTTAATAACAAAAAAACTTTGTTCAAGTTACTTTATTATCTTTGTTGGGACAACATTTTGACGAATTTACAAACCCTGTTACAAATAAAATCAATTACAATTTAGCAGTTCTTTATAGATGCTTAAAGGTTATCTAAAATTAAATTGTTGTTCCTGTCTGGAAGCAGCAGATGTTCTTATAGGTTTTGGTTCCTTTGTTACTTTTAGTGATACTTGCATTCTTCTGAGTCAAAGGCAGTGTCACAGTGTATTTGTATTAAAGTTTTTGCATATTGGAATATTTGAATTTAAAAGTTGTTCAAGCAGCATTAAAAGAGCAGTTTATGTCTAACCACAAATGTATTTCCTGGGCGTTGAGAGAAGAGACACAAGAACAGTATTGGTACTTTAGTGAGACCAACAGATGAAACTTCTAGATACACCAACAGTAAGTGCAATCAACATTTTTTAAATCATTTTCTTCATTGTTTCTTTTTTAGAAATATATATTTGATAGCATTGAGATTTTACCACTTGTTTCAAAATTCAAAAGATTTGATTAAATGCCTGATTGTGCTGCTGACATTTCATGTATTGACTGTAAAATCTTAGCAATGCTGATATATTGAAGTCATACATTTTGTGCTCGATGAAGACATTTTAAACAAAATATTAATATTTTGCACAGAGGACAGGGAATGATAAACAGAATTTTAAAGACATAAAGGAAATGAAATATATAACTCAGGATACAGTGGGTATTTTTTAAACAGTTTTTGCACAATTCTTATCAACAAACTGTGGGTGGAATGTGACCATGCAAACTGATGCATGTGTGTCCCTTCTGCAAACATTATTGCCACTATAAGCACAATTCACAATGTTGTTGCTAGCATTCATAACACAACCATCTGTTGTTTCAGGCTATTAATGGTTAGTCAAAAGGATAAATCCTAAGAGCGGCCATGCTGAATTCTACACTTTCACAGTTTTGGAATAACGCAACACAGAAACAGCCGGATTTGATTTTTGTTGCTGTGTATGCAGTGGTTTTCATAGTTGGACTAACTCTCAACCTCACTGCTCTTGTGATTTTTTTTCGCAACGCGAAGTCGCGGTCTCACACCACCGTCTACATGATTCACCTGGCCTTCGCAGATCTTCTTCTGATTTGTACCCTGCCTGTGCGTATATATTACCATGGAGGCTTTGAAGGTCTGCCGCAGAAAATCTGTGAATTAACTGGAGTCATACTGCTGGCAAATATGTACGGAAGCATCTTTCTCCTTACGTCCATTAGCTTTGACCGTTGCGTAGCGGTCTGCTTCCCGTTGTCATCTCATGTTCGTGAGGGTCGCAAGAAAGCCTGGTGCGTGTGTCTGGGGATCTGGCTCCTAACCGTAGGAACAAGCTTGCCGATTTACTTCAAAGTGCAGCCTTCTCCGAACCATTCTTTCAATTTGTCAATCAGCTGCTTGAATTTGTCAAGCAGCTGTTTCAGCAGCTTTCCTGTATACGCCACTCAAACCGCCGCTCTCATTTCCACGTTAATTGTTGGCTTTGGGATTCCATTAACTGTTATGATTCTCAGCTCATGGGGGCTCATACGGGCTATAAGTAAAAGTACTGCTGCCCAGACTAGTGACCTGGTAGACAGCGGAAAGATCAAGAAGATGATCACGACTAACTTGGCGATCTTTCTGCTCTGTTTTCTGCCATATCATATCATGCTAGTGTTACTGTATGCTTATAAAGGTTCTGAAAATGTCCTATGCTCACTGCTACCAGCCTACCGGTATAGCCTCATGATAGCTTGCCTAAATGCAATGCTTGACCCGGTTGCTTACTATTTCACCACTGAAACTTTTCGCAGAAAGATGGATGTAGACGCTGTACGGAAAATATGGCAAACGAATAGTCACAGCTCAGATGGAAACAACCGCTCTCGAACTCCCCTCACCACGTAATCATTACCTACTGTGGCTTACCAAATCTACAGATAGAAATGAATCTTCACTTATTACGGTTTATTTGTGTACTTATATGTAGCTTTCTGCAGAAGAAATGGAAACATGACTCATATATTGCAGCAAAATTTTAATCTAAGAAGGAATTTGTGCATTTTTGCTGTTTGAAGATTTGTGCATTAAATTAAAAGGCACTTACAGTATAACTTCTTTCTAAATGACACAGTTCAACTGTGTCAGTTCAAAGTAAAAGGGGCCATGAGTCAAAATGACAGGAAACGGTTGTCGCCTTCCTTGACAAGCTGTTTACTGTATGTGCAGAACAGCGAACACTAAAATGTGCTAAACCTATTTCTGCAAAAGTTCACCGTCTTTCTCAAATATGCTTTAGTGGGGGATTTTTTTTTACAGGTTAGCTCCTGTAATGCACTGCACATTTTTTTAAGAAAGTTAAAGAATTTCAAATTGATGTCAACTTTTCACAAGACAAAACTTAAAATTGCAGATTAAATTGACTTGTAAAACCAAGTTGTTTAACTTCATGCTGCATTTTTAACAGTGTGGTTTATATCAAGCATCAAACATTGTGACACATCAAAAGTATAGCAGTATTACCAAGAATTGGAAGCATTAATTATGAAAAATACTTAAACAATATGGGTTGGTTTCCCGGACAGTGATTAGACTAAAATAAATATAAGAGCTCCAAACTGAAAACAACTTGCACTGACATCTTAAAATACATCAGTCCCCTTTGTTTTGCCTCAAAATGCACACAAGTAATGTTTTTAGTAAGGCATGTTTTTTATTTCATAATTAAACTACGGCCTAGACTCGTCCTTGCTTAAGCTAATCCTTGTCCAGGAAACCTCCCCATCGTGTTTAATTAAAGCATTATATTCCCATTACTTCTATTTATAATGCTTCCATTTAGATTTTGAAGTGATAGAAGTGTTTTCTATTCATATATTTTTTAAGATGTTTGTATGTATATGGGCTATTAAATGAAGCTGGTATGTGCATAATAATTGTGTTGGATTTTAACAGACTTGCATGTCCTATATTTGACTTCATTTGTAATGTGTAAATATTAAATAAAGATTCATTTTCTTTTTTATTTCCATTTTAGTGATATTTATTTTGTCATGTATAAGGAGGCGTATTTCTTCAGACAATAAGCGGGAAACAACCCAAATATTACCTGTCTAAAAACACGTAAAACAAGACAAATTTTGTTATTTTTAGCCCACTGGCTGGATAAATACAGTGCAAAACACAACACGTGTTGGACTAAACCCATCAAGATGGGTTGTTAATTTTACCACAGCAAATAGCTTGTTTTATTAACCCAAAGGATGGTTTTATTTTTAAAATACCCTAAGTTTATTTCATATGGGTAAATATTTTCATGGTTACGTTTATGTTGTGGAGATGTCAAATACATCATGAACAAATATGTCAGCTTGACATCATTTTGCCAAGTGAGAGATGTTTCTGTGTCTGCATAGTTTGTTGACCCTGAAACAAAATTTTTGTAGAAATCTCTCACTTAACCCCAGATCCCAACCATAACTGACCTCTTAATTCAGAGGAAAGTGATACTGTAGGTCAATGACAATGGTAAAGAAAAACTGTGGTTGTGACAACTGTAAAATTAAAATTGATTGGTTGATTGCAGAGTAGGCCAAAGTTCAACATCAAAAGAGACGGTGCAGGATGAAAGTTGGGCTGATGTTTCATGGTGGAGGAAGTGTGCATTGATTGAACTGTGAAAATGACCCACTTACCCAGTGGTTGGGTTGTCTGGGAAATGACCAAATTAAATGACCCAAAAAGTGCGTACAAACACCCAAAAAAAATCACTGAAAAAGTTTCCATTTGGGATTATATGTGCATTTAACATTTAATCATTACACCACATCTTGTTTTATTATTGAGTAATTATTGATTATTAAGTATTAAAATATTTTCTCCAGTCCATGTTTAGTGAATAAATTTTACCAAACAGATCTTAGGCTATAAGGCTACAAGCAGATTATCCAAACGTACCACCTGGTGGAAAGCAAACAAATATGTTATTAAAAGTGCAATGTGTTCATTTTAGTGGCATCTAGTGGTGAGGTTGCAAACTGCAACCAACGACTCAGTCCACCGCTCACTCCTCCCTTTCAAAACACTTAGAGAATATACGGTGGCCGACACAGGACAAACATGAAAGTGTGACTGTTTTGTCACCCATAATCAAAATGGGACCTCTGCATTTAACCCATTCCTGTGAAAAAAAACACTCCAATACTTGAGCCGGCGACCTTCAGGTTAAAAGCCCGACGTGTTGTCGTCTGAGACTGCAGAGAGTAACCAGTCAAGCAATGAGGTTAATATAGAGACAAAATGTGTCTCTTTAAGGCTACTGTAGAAACATGGCAGTGCAAAATGGCGACTTTACATAACTGTGCATTCACACGTTAACGCTTCCCATTCACTTTTAACGGGTGACGTCATGCATTGCCAAACTGAATTGTGGATCTGTCGGTGCTGCGTCAGTGCCATTGCTCGCGGCAAAAGTTGAACATTTCTCAACTTTCACGCGGCAACGCATGCGTCAGCCAATCAGATCGCCTTATGCACCTAGGCAGAGCCAGCCAATTACGTTTATGGAAGACTAGAGCATGTGTTGCGGCCACTGTGATTGGCTGTTGGCCACGCTTCAGACAAGCCTTCCGTCAAGCATTAACGCTTTCACCCCGTGTGAATGTGCCGTAAGGGGACCCACAGTGTATAGATAGAAATGGCTCATTCCAAGTTAATAAAAACATAACATTTCGTTGTGTAAGGTCTTTATACACCATTGAAATCATAGTAATAGTGGTGTAAAAAAGTGTTGGCCCCCTTTTCAGATTTTGGAACAGTGGTGAACCTTCCCAGCCCAGGAGTGGCCTTTAGGACCTGGAAGACTTGCTGTAATAAATGGAACCATGAATTCTTCTGTTGAACAAAAAAATCCTGAAAGACAATGTCTGGCCATCTGTTTGTGACCTCAAGCTAAAGCGAACTTGGGTTTTACAGCAGGTTAATAATCCAAAACACACCAGCAAGTCCACCTCTGAATGGCTGAAGAAAAACTAAATGAAGACTTTGAGTGGCATAATCAAAGTCCTGACCTCAATCCTATTGAGATGCTGTGGCATGAGCTTAAAAAGGCTCGAAAACCCTTCAATGTGGCTGAATTCCAACAATTCTGCAAAGATGAGTGGGCCAAAATTCCTCCACAGCGCTGTAACAGACTCATTGCAAGTTATCACAAACGCTTGATTTCAGTTGTTGCTGCTAAAGGGGGTCGCACACTGGCCGCGCAGCTCAGCATCGCGCCGCGTCTAGGACAACTCGGAGGTATTGTAAACCGGAAGTGCACATTAAATAACGCTAGCTTCGTCAGATTCAGCGTCTACTTCAAAATGCAAAATATACGTTAGCAGCCAATGTTAATCGTTAATGATTTGGTACAAATATGATGTTATTTAATGTTAAACTATGTGAGTGGTGCTGTTTGGCGTGACAGGGATTTGAGCAACTTCCTGAGTCACAGCGGGGGGCGTGGACAGGCGCCACCTGGCGGCAACGGTGTGCGCGTACTCATAGAAAACAATGTGTTCGATTTTTTTATTTATTTTGTTTTCCCTTCATAATAAAAACCTTCATTTAAAAACTGCATCTTGTGTTTACTTGTGTTTGAAAAAATATCTCCTGTGTCAGCAGAGATAGTCCATGCATCCAAAATGCAGGTAAAAGAAGATGCTTATTTGAAATTGGTGAAAATCGTGTTGAACAAACTTTATAAAGTTGAAAAACACATAACAAATCTAACCTGCACTGTAAAAAAATCGTAGTAATTACAATGTTATTGCAGCTGGGTTGCCGGTAATTTACTGTAGATTTAAATTTATGTTATTTACTGGCAAGAGTTTGTTCAAAGTTAAATAAATTTCAAATATTAACAAGTCCCTATCTTTACAGAATAAAACTATACAATAACAGCCTCATGCAAAGCATTCTGGGAATCAGAAATCATCATCAACCTTTTTCTGTTTTTTGCTTCAGATTTTGTTTCCCAGAATGTTTTGCTTGATGCTGTTTTTTTTAGTTTTACTCTGTAAAGACAAAGACTTGTAAATGTTTAATGTTCATTCAACTTTGAACAAAATGTTGCCAGTAAATAACATAAATTTAAATCTACGGTAAGTTACCAGCAGCCCAGCTGCAATTTCTATGGAAATTTTTTACAGTGTGGGTTAATTTGGGTTAGTCTGTTTCATGATACTATGTGGTAGGCGGAAAACAGCATGCCCCGAAACCTAATTTAAACAAAAACTGCATGTGAGGAGTCCCCAGAGGGTCTACTGTTTCTCAGTATGATGACACTTTTCTTATGAGGCCAAGAAGCTGCCAAATTCTAATAGTGAATAAATAAAATAGTACTGTGAGCCTGGCAGATCTTAAGTGAAACAAAAAATCCCTTGCTGTTAAATTGTATTTAACAACACCTGAACACCACATTATGTCATATAGTTCAACAAACATGAGGGTTAAATAAGCCAACGGAGTTCAACATGGTAAAAATGTGTCCGTGTATTTCTTTTGTAGGCTGTAAAGAACAAGAAATTGGGTATGTGCACACTAGGGATGACATATTTTTGTAGGCAAAACCAGGAGGCGAGTTAGTATTTTAGCACTTTCAGTTACATAGCCCCAAAGTCAATTAATTTTAATCTCTTAAACCCTTAAATAAGATCTTGGGTTAACACAAGCCCAAGATATTTTTAAGTTTTATTCTAACAACAATAATGGCTTTATAAAGCTTTAAAGTGTCTTTTAAATAGTGGTTGCTAACAAGTTGCTAGGACTACAGACTTTGTCTGGGACTTTAAATTACATCACGCATGAAGACCTCAAAAACAATGCAACATGGGTACAACAATTTTCAACAAACATTTATCCTCAGAGTATCAGGGAACATGTTTTAAAGAGTGTTTAATAAAGTCTATAAGAACTGGATGTCTAGTAATTAATTAATCTTTCATGAATTGTTAAAGCTGGTAACTAATAAAGAAAAGCAAGTAACTAATCAGTAGGTAATAGCACACTACTGTTTTTGATAAGTAACAATTAGATACTTATTTAGTAGTCATTATTAACTATTACATGTCGAATATATATGATCTATATATGATCACATGTTCAACCTTTATGTTGATTCATAATTAAAGTAACACTTTTTCACTTATATTATCACTTATGTGCTTTTATAGTAAAATAGCTATCATATCAATCCATTTTCGATTTGACTGTGAACTGAACCGATGTGCTGCATGATGCCAAACGCATGCGGAAGTCACAGATGGAAGTGTTTAGCTCGAATGAACATTTGCACAGACAGCAAGTGCGCAGCTAATATTGAAAAGGGCTGTTGTGTGATTAACTGAACACATAGATTTAACAAGAAATTACAGACTGCGAAAGCTATAAAAAAAGAGAAGTGAAACAGATTTTGCTGCACTCCAAATATGGCTGGGTTATTTTTGACCCACATTGACCCACATACTGGGTTAAAAAATACCCCATGTTGGGTTGTTATTATGCAACCATGTGGTAAAATAACCCAGCAGTTGTTGGGTTAAAACAACCCAGAATTGGGTCAGTTAACCCAGCAGTGTGTTCTGTCCAATATTCACCCATTATGGGTCAAAATTAACCCAGACATTTGAATCGAGTGTGTGATTCAAAGAAACAACCGAGGCACATGGATTCACAGTTGCCATTTTGTGTTAGATAAGTTAAATTTGAGTAAAATAACATGTTGTATAAAATGTTGCACTACTAATTAATTAATTAATTAACATTTAGTTATCTATGTCACTATTAAGTGTTTTAAAGAATTTATTAAATATACAATACTGTGCGAAAGTCTTAGGCCACCACCACCAGACTTGTTGTTTTAGAAGTTTTAATGTCCATCCATGTTTATTTTTCTATCTATTTTATTAAGATGCAAACAGAAAATACAAGACATATGTTCACAAAAATAATAAAAATCAATTTTACGCATCGTCAGTGTTTAGTGTGACCTCTCTTGGCACTAAACACATCTTGATCGTTTTTGAGCAGAATGAAGTAAAAAGACTAATTTCTTTAAAATTTGGATTTAATTTTATTTAGGTTTAAGAGATCCTGCAGTTTCCTGTTATTGCTCAAGTGGAAGGGGAGTTTACCCTAAAAACTTGACACATCAGTTTAGATTTGTATACAGTTTTTAATGCTATATACACATTTCCTGTATTTTTTGGATGTATTTTATTAAAGAGACTGAGAAACAATGATATATGATATAACATTGCAAAAACAACAAATCTAATTCTGGCATGGTGGCCTAAGACTTTTGCACAGTATATATACATTATGATGAGTGTTTGCGTGGTATAACCCAAGTAATTACTAAGTAGTTACCATGAATTTTACTTTAAAATAATGGTTTGAATTTTAAATAATTTCTTAAGACCTGAGTAGTAACTAATGGGTTACCATCATATGGTCCAAATTTTAAGTAATTCATTAAGAACAGCATTGTAATACTTGAATTTGTAAGATCAACCCAGTAACTTAGTTTTGGTAAACCATGCAAGCATGTGAAAAAATAGGTAATTGAAATTTGCCTCCCCCTGTGATGTCAGAAGGGAATAATACCGCCCTTAATCTGCACCATCCAACCACAGCAACGCCATTTATTGCAGAGATCAGGGCCCGGTTCCCCAAAACATTCTTATCGTTAAGTAGTTCTTAACATATTCCTTAACCTCTCTCTTAACTCTATGGCACGATTCCCAAAATGTTCGTATGCTAGGTATATCTTCTGTAAGTCACACTTTCGTAAGCTCTCTCTTAGCATTGTTTGAGCGCAAAACGCTATTACCGCCACTGTGCAGCAGTCTTTAGAAATCAGCGCAGCGCAGTACAAGTCAAACTATGGTATGTTGACAATGATTTTATGTTATGGACATTTTAAGACTTATAATAAAATATGTTTGCAATGGATATCGGACTATTTATGCAGTTGACTTTATTTGGTATTAGACCTAATGAATCAAAACGGCGCCGGGATTGTGCTGAAGTTTGTTACCCATCGAAGTCTGTTCCCTCTATGTTTATAGCGTTTTAATCACGTTACATTTATAATTTATTTAGAAAGATTAAAGATTTATGTATATAAAGAATAAACGTATAATGTGATAAAAACGCTATAAAAACACTACACTAAAGTGAAACGTGGGGGAACAGACTTCGACACAACACCGCTCATTTGCATTTTAAAGAAAACAGCCAAAACGTCACATTTTTGCTCACACCTACAAACACTGAAAAATATTATTCATTAAATTGAATCAACTTTTTTAAAGTAAGTGGTTGCAATCAATTTATTTAAGCTACATTTAAATAAAAAAGATTAGTAGAGTAAAATAAAATATAAAACTTTTGTTTAAATGTAGCTTAAATAAATTGATTGCAACCACTTACCTTAAAAAATTTGATTAAAATCAATGAATCATTTTTTTCAGTAAAGTGGCGGCTTTAACATGTTATAATAAATTATCTATATGGTATTTTATCTTAAAAAAGTCTTGTGATATTTCCCCTTTAACAAATGTACACTCAGAAATTAAAATAAGGTAGGCCTACAAATGTTGTCACTGGGGTGGTACCGTGTAAAAGGTCTTTATACCATTTTGATGAACCAGTATGGACCTCTAAGGTACCAAAATGTCAATTTTAGGTACCATTATGCACCTTTAAGGTACAAAAGTGACTTTTTTCTGAGAGTGTATTATGTGCAAACAGCGGCCACAGTGGCCAATGTGTTTTTTACACATTTTTTAAAATCATAAAATGAGGATAAAATTGATTGAAAACTTATAGCCAAAATTCTTCCATGTGATTTTATTAATTATTATTTTTTTGTTTATTTAATTTTAATAAAAACTACATAAGTGAAAATGTTTGTATACATTTGTGTGTTTGTGTAAAGGAATAAGAGCAACTCAAAAATAATAGACAAAAAGTAACACCAAAATAAAAAAGATAAACATTTAAAAAAGTCTTTAATACTTAGCCTAGATGCAACCCAAACTTCAAATTGCCTTGGCAGCAGATTAAAATAAAATGCAAAACAGTGGTGAAATAATTGCAATGTGGCCTAAAATGTCCTTTTGTGTAGCTATAATAAAATGTTATTATAATGTATTCTGATATTTGAATTTCTTAAGGATTCTGTCCAGGGGCAACGGGTTTAAATTAGCTTTGGGCTAATTCTGGTGACATTATAGAAATGTTTTATTAATGTGCAATGTCACTGATAACTAAAATAAAAAAAATACAGCGTGTTCCAGGCAACAGTTGTCACTTCCGTTTTGCGTATGTCCCAGTGTGTGCATAGTTTGATTCGCACTCAAAAGTAGGTGTTTTTTCCAACACAAATGCAATAGCCTACATAGTAGCCTATGTAGGCTACTATAGGCTATAGTATTAGTAGGCTATGCGAATTATGACCCAGCCGCAAGTCAGATTAAAACAAATAAGAATTATTGTGTGCTCTCTTCTCCATTTTTAAACAATTAACCCACATGTTTCTTGTCATTGCGCAAATCGTTAATGAGCTGTTTCCGAGGCCGAATATAATCTGACGTCAAATATCAAACCAACTTTATCTCGGTAGCTGTCACTTACAGCTGGTCGTGTTTGCGATATCATACCCGGTATAAATATGCTCCAAAAAAGGTTAGCCGTGTAGCATCAGTTAACCTACCATTTCAATAAAAACCACAAAATTGGTTGCAGAGAAACCAGAATTACTTAAACTTACGTGCGGGTATAGCCACTGAAACCGACTTTAACAATCCTCAGTGCAACCACGGACCATTTCCTGAGACTGCTTAAAACTTTTATCCTGTATAAGTTTTGCGGAAAAGTCTTTATTTATTTATTTTTAATACATTTTATTTATTAGGCTCATGTGGTCTGCTGGAAAAGCATTTTCCGATGAAATTATATTTTTACAATTAGCCTACTTCCTAATGTTCTTTCCTAATCTTTATTTATTTTTAACATCATCGATCTTTTGCTCTCAAATAATGCTTATATAATAATGCCTATAGTTATTTTTGTATACCCCAAGACATGAACTTGTTTTTTTTGTGTGCTACTGAAGAGTCTTTAATGACCATTATGGATTGGCACCCCGATAGCTAAGAAGTCATTATCGCTGGACAACAGAAAAAGAGATCTTGGCGTGCTTCAGTGGAGTGTGCCCGTCCCATAGGTGAAAAGAACAATGGTGAAAAGGGAAGAGGGGATGGGGTCGCGCGCAGTCGAGAAAGGGGTTGGAAGCCATGAGATAATAATAGGCCTATAGTTCTCCCACTGTGAAAACACTTAAAAACTAAGATCTCTTTGCTATTGTTGCACATTACCATCCTCCAACCATTGCCGTCCTCCGTCTTTGTTGGTGTGATCTATTCTTGTTTTGTTTTTAACAAATAACTTTGAATCTGGATTTATACATTTCATAGTCAAATATATATGTCATTTATACACTAACAAAATACGCTGGATTTACAAAAAAATTAAAATACATTGAATCATTTTTGCATCCAGTTTTTCAAGTAAGTTTTACATGGAATTTTAAGTAATACAAGCAATTGCTTAAAATTCCATGAAAAATGTTGCCAAAGCGGATGCAAAAATTATGCACTATATTTTTAAGTAAATACAAAAATTTATATTTACTAAAATAATTCAACCAAAAATTATTAATTTAATTTCCTTCTTACAAAATTTAACATGATAAAATTTAGTTGAATTTACTAAATAATGTGTTCATTTAGAATTACTCACCTTTTTGTGTTATTTTTACTACAATTTGGTTAAAAAACAAGATTTTTTTATAGAATTTACGAATTTTATTTAGTTAAATTTACTAAGCCAGAATTGTTTTACAGTGTATTAAACTAATGCATTTATGATGCCACTACCTAAATGGCATGCAAGAAATTGCATGGTTTGCAATTACTTTTTTTTGCATATTTTACACGCCTACAGGTGCATCATCCTTGTGAATATATTTGAACCTTAATTGCCCTTAAAAAGTTTGTAAACTTCCAATAGTTTTTATTTCAAGATGAGACATACATTTCAAATTTCATCTAAACACGGGGCATTGCATGCGTGAAACGTGGGATCATTCATGCTAGGGCAAATTCGAGACTGTGGGAATTTGTGCAGCAAAAAGCACCCATGCATTATCATGGTAATTTCAGTGGGTGGAGGTTTAAGAGGGAGCCTGTGTACATGTTAAACGAGGTTAAGTGAGTCTAGTTTCTTGTTGCGTCAGGACGCCGCAACTGTACCCTCACTTTCTAGACAGAGGCGTGGGAAAGCAGCGATAAAGATTTTAACGATACGTTTCTGCTATTTGCTGGGCAACGATGACGGCCTCCAATATTGGTAACGGCCCGGATAAAAATTTCAACGCGAAAGAAGAGCGAAAGGTAAACATTACTGATTATCCGTTTTGCATTGTTTTGTAATGAAACGAAGGAAGTTATTATGCAAAATATGCATTTAATATTCTTCACTGAGAGCGTTTGTGTTTTATGCCGGAGGAAACGTCCTAACTTTTTAAGGAGATGTTTGCATGTTTATAACTTAGTTTTTTCCTTGCGGTTGCCTAATGAATAATATATCTGAACACAACTTTTCCAATACTGGCATGTTTATCGTTTAGCTGCGCAAGCCCTTGATAGAGAAGAAGCGCAGAGAGCGGATCAACTCGAGCCTTGAGCAACTTAAGGGTATTATGGTGGATGCCTACAGTTTGGATGTAAGTGATATACGCAAATTTATTTAGCTCTTTGTTCTAATAATGTTCCTCCTACATTATCTTTTTAATGCAAACTTTGAGAACATTTCTGACGTATCCCACAGCAATCTAAATTAGAGAAAGCTGATGTTCTTGAGATAACAGTTCAGCACATGGAGAACCTTCAAAGAAGCCATGGACCAGGTTAGACTTACACATTACATCACTGATGTTTTAAAGGGATAGTTCACCCAAAAATGAAAATTCTGTCATCATTTACTCACTCTCATATTGTTACAAACCCGCATACATTTCTTTGTTTTGATAAACACGAAGGAAGATATTTTGAGAAATGTTTGTAATCAAACCGTTCGTGGACCACATTCACTTCTATAGTAGAAATAAAGAATACTATGGAGGTGAATGGGGTCCACGAACGATTTAGGTTACAAACTTTTTTAAATATCTTCCTTTGTTTTCAAAACAAAGACATTTATAAAGGTTTGTAACAATATAATAGTGAGTAAATGAGCATACAAGCTAGACTGATGAAGCCTATGATCATTAAAAATAAATGTATTATTGTTGTAACATTTTATAAAAAAAAAATTATTTTAGCATGAACTAATAGTAAACAATACTTTTATACCTTTTACTAGATCTACTTCATGTTAATTCAGCATTACATTTTTAAAATAAAAAGTTGTGACTGTTAACCATAAACTAATATAAACAATTGTATTGGCATTAAAAAATGCTTGAAAGATATTGTTCATTGTTAGTTCATATTGGCGTATGCATTTATTAATGTTAAAGGGGCCATGGCATGAAAATCTGACTTTTTCCATGTTTAAATGCTATGATTAGGTCCCCAGTGCTTCTATCAACTTAGAAAATGTGAAAAAGATCAACCCAGTAACTTAGTTTTGGTAAACCATTCTCTGCTTACACGTGAGAAAATAGGTAGTTGAAATTTGGCTCGCCTTATGATGTCATAAGGAGCTCTTATTATAATAATACCGCCCCTTAATCTGCACTATCCAACCACAGCACTGCCATTTAGTGCAGAGAAAAGCACAATTGAGTTTTAATTTGCAACAAACCACCATCATTGTGATCAGGGTTTGAATTTCATCAGCTCATTTGCATTTTAAAGGACACACCCAAAACGGCACATTTTTGCACACACCTACAAAGTGGCGATTTTAACATGCTATAATAAATTGTTTATATGGTATTTTGAGCTAAAACTTCACATATGTGCTCTGGGGACACCAAAGATTTATTTGACATCTTAAAAAAGTCTTGTGCCATGGCCCCTTTAACAAAATAATAGGACCTTATTGTACAATGTTTCCATGATTGATTACTTGAGGTTAAAAAAATATTTCTATGTATACTTTTGCTTGGATTTTCAGGTAGTAGTCATGGTCCAGGCACTGGGTTTGAATCTCGACAAAGATACAGTAGCGGTTATATCCAGTGCATGCATGAGGTGCACAACATGCTTTTAAGCTGCCCTGGGATGGACAAACCTTTGGGTGCACGCCTACTAAACCACTTGCTGAAGTCTTTGCCACATATTAGTGCTGAGGCCACCTCCAGCTCTCTTCCTTTATCCCCAACTCATTCCCCTCTAAGCCTGCCCTCTTTACAGCCCAACCCACTTCACCTGCACACTCCCCACTCTCCTCCCCCTCCTTCCTCCCCCTCCAGCCCTTCCCACTCACCAAGAATTCACCTCATGAGAGAACGAAGTTACAGCGTATCCCAAGAACATCCCTCTCCCCCCGGGTCTCCTTCCCCTCTACCTACAGCACAATCGGCCCTTCCCCCTTTCTTTCCAGGGGGCGATCCCTCTATGTGGAGGCCCTGGTGAATGAATTCAACCCAGCCCCCATTTGCCCTCCCCCTGCCCTTCCTGGCCTGCCCTTCCATATACCTAATAGTTTCCATTACTTTTGATCTCTTGGGAGGTTGGAGTGCTTTATGCTCAGAGGGGGCTATATACATGATATTGGGTTACAAAGTCCCATGGGGTTTTGTAGCATCTTTTAAAGCACTGTAGTGCATGCCTGGTTGATTATGCTATTTGCATGCTTTAAGGGTATGAACACAAACGTGTAATGACACCAAAGTTGCCCTTATTGATTGACATTGTATATAGAATATTGCTGTCTAGTGAAACTGCTGTCTTGACCACTTTTAATGCAGCATCATGTCTTGTATTCATGAACTGGTTGTGCATTTTTGATTTTTTTTGTCATTTTATGTTAACAATATTATTTTTACTATAGTTGAGTTGTAGATTTTTTAAATTATGTTTATGTAGTTAAAGGGATAGTTTACGCAAAAATGAAAATTCTGCCATAATTTACTCATCCTCATGTTTTTCTAAACTTGTATGAGTTTCTTTATTCTGTTGAACACAAAATTGACTTCCATAGTGGGAAAAACAAATACTATGGAAGTCAACTGTGTGGTTACCATCATTTATCAAAATAATTTTATCGTGTTCAACAAATAAAAAATACTCATACAGATTTAGATCAACACGAAGGCAATTAAATGATGACAGAATTTACATTTTTAGATTTTTTGTTGGAATTAAGCATGTTTTTCTATCTTAAATACAAAACTCTGTAATCTGAGGACTAATGGTGGTTTAGAAAGTGTAGAATAGGGGAGAACATTTGTGAAATAAATACTCCATCCTTGTATATTACAAGAAGAGAGAAGACAGACTTTTACCTCATATTGAAGCCGTTAACACTGATTTTCTTTATGAAAACTCAGAACTGTGTATTGATTTTACACTGATAATAAACTTTTGATTATTATTATGATGAATAAATCATAATTAAAAAGTTGTTTTAAAAAAATTACTGTAACATTACAGTTTGACTTCTGTCATTTCCTAAATCATATACCTACTGTATTTCTCTCTAACCGATTTATAAATTAACATGTATTCATTTTTAAAACGAAATAAATCAAAGATAAAATGTGTCAGCAGCCCTGATACAAGTTACCAAATATGTTTAAAATTTTGATTTATTTCTACAATCAGTCAACAAACCAATAATAGTGATGAACATGTTGAAGGTGCACTTAAAACTAAATGAATAAAATTGCAATATTTTGTACATCACAATGTAATTTCAGTTATTAAGCCAACAATTTAGCCAAAGAATTGTATTCTTTTCTAATATATTTAATACAACAACCTATATAAATATGACAAATAAAGGAGAAGGCAGCTATTTTTATGGTGAACTTAATGCGTCATAGACAGAAAGATAAAACTAGCTCAAGGTGAACAAAATGTCAAAGCCTTGGAGTGTTTGTTAAATGTCAAGTAACCAAAATTTAACAAAACGTCAGATGAATTTGTTTCGTCATCAAATACAACGATGCTTTTACTAAAACAGCCTCTAGATGCCGCTGTTGCATGAAATATAGAGTTACACGCCGCGCTTACCAGATGTTTTACTCGCATGCCAAATTAATGAATTTAACTGCCCCCTAAACTATTGTTACATACACACCACCGCTAATTTCCCATCACATAATGTCACTATAAACTAGAACAGATGCAGTAAACTATGTATGTTGCTTATGTTTAATATGCAGCAGACATTACTAAAATCATGAACTATTAAAAATATACATTTGAAACACTATTCGATTAAGCTTATAATCCTATTTTTGTTGGCTAATTTTGTCAAACACAGTGGTTTGTTGTTGTCGTTTTTTCCTTCCCAAAATTATGTCCCTTTTTTGCAAGAAATGGATAAATGATATAAAAAAATGTAAACTGTTTTTTAATTAATAAATGGTCTGATGACGTTGAGTACCAGCTGTTTCAAGCCAACAAGGTATCATTAAGACCTCTGGTACATCTGGACTTGTTCTTTATGGTTAAGGGTCAATATGGAACCACTGCAAAAGTGTCCAGGACAACTTTTATGAGCCCTTTCCCCCAGGCTCAATGAGCAGGCTGTATTTTAGATGACATTAGTGTGTAATCTTCTCACCAAGCAAAAGATTTTTCCCAGTTCCCAACTGATGATAGGCCTGGATGTTCATTATACATCCAGGTGGCAATGGACAATTTCAACGAGACAAAACAGGTCTTTGATGATATGAACCCTGAGGAGTCAGTCCTCTGCTTATAAAACACTTATTACTTTGTTTATTGCTTTGCTATGTTTAAGTTTACTACTGAAGAAGTGGGTTTTTTATTTACGTTGAGTGACCCGTCTCTTCACACTGACTCTTGCTTGCAGAAGGAAACCAGTGTGAGCTTTGAGATCCTTTGATTTCCCTTGAGGTTCATGCCTGAATATCAGCTGGCGGTGCAAGAGCTTTTGAGATGAATGGGGCATTTGTTTGCCTGTAGATATTTATTGTATGTGAAACAGTGGAGGTCGCAAAGCTTTCAGTGGACCTTGAAGTAATAATTTCTTAGGTTTTTACTAGCATAAAAGGCCAAGTTTATTGACTGTATATTTCAATTTTAAAGTGTGACACACCATTTGATAAATATGGGATGATTTATTGAGGGAAATAATTATGTGATGATGATGTATTAATGAATTAAACATGTCTGACATAACTGTCAGTCTGGAATTGTTGCAGCAATGCCACAAAAATGTAAGACGATATCAAGTGGCTGCAGAAAGGAAAACAAGCTAAAGTTACACATCCCTGCAGAATGACGGGAGCGCACTGCGCGTGCACGCTTAAAGCGTTGACAGACGGTGATACAGTAATGGATGGGGGTTGGGAGGGATGGATTGTCTTGAAATGCAGACGTGATGAACTTAACTTCTTAAACGAGAACAAGAGCGCATTATTGTATTTAGAAAGGACAGTTAACTGTTACATCTCATAATATGACGGGCTGTTTGTCGACACGAAACTTTATGCATTTGTTCACTATGAGGACTGTGGATAACTGAAGAGTCGAGCAGGTTTGACTTACGTTTCTTCGCTTTTCGACTGAAGGAATAACAAAAACATCGCAGGCATATTTTGGGTAAGTAGCTAGCCATATTCTAATTAAAAACAGCAACAAGAGAAAAACATGAACCAAGTTTTGATTTTTAATAAATCAGTTTCTGCTTTTTATGAAGGGAAATTGCTTACATGCTGTGCAAAGTGTTGACTGTCGTAACTGCAATTTAACCGTTTGTAGCTCAATGTTACTTATTTAGTCTTGAATACATATTTGGTAAGCATATGGTCTGTGTCATCCACTCTAAAGCGGTTTTCTGTTGCCATAGTTATCTCAAGTAGTTAAATAGATTATTGCACTGAAGCATTTAGTGAAGTTAAGCTTGTTACCCAGCTCACAAGTTTATAGGGACAGTGATCTGGACTCTCTTATTATTCGTGCCTATGGTTGCAACCCGGGTTGATTGATTGAACACGACTGACTGAGTGAGGCAAAATGATTTCTGTGAGGTTTCAGATTGTTTACACAAGCTCTCAGCTTTCTATAAAACAAAGAGCTGTTGTATTGCTCTCAAGGTTTCAAAAGAGAGTCTCATATAGATAGCTTAATACACTTGACATTAAAAGTTATGCAATGTCTGACTGCCTGACAAACACTTGGTACTATCTTATAAAAGTTTTTAATTTTAAAGATAGGATTCTGTTCACAAATTAGGGCAGTAGGGCCATGGACAAATTCAATACATTTAAGTCTATTTAAGACACAAGTGTACCGATTGTCTGTACATTACAGCAAATGACATAGTTAGATATTGCAACTACATATGTCATAGGCACAGTAATTTAAACAGCCTTCTTGCTTGTCCCAGCATTTGTTTTGTGTGTTTAGCTCACTTGAGCTGACTTGGAGCTTTCTTCCATTTACATTTATGCATTTGGCAGACGCTTTATTCAAAGGAACTTACAGTGCATTACAAGGTACACGTTTTATCAATATTTGTGTGTATTTATTGGGATCCAACCCCCAACCTTTTGTATTGCTAATGCAATGGTCTACAACTGAGCTACGGGAACACTTGCGGGTTAGGATCAATTGTAGACATGAATACTAATAGTGACACGTCTCACCTTATTGAAATATTAATATTGTGATTATTGAAAATGGGAAAGAACTGATAGGACTGATAACCTTGCCTTATTGATTTGTGGTTATCTGCACTCAATCAGTCAAAAAATAATCACATTTTTTATATGAAAAGCCAGGCACGTTTTAGTATCACTATATTTACTGACGATTAATGTCATGGATTGCATTCTGACATATTACAGTTTAAGAGTTGGATTCCTCATGCTTAACATAAGCAATGTGTCAAAAAAAAAACAGTTGGACGAGTATTTCTGTGCCGAATGGACTTTGCAAGGGTTCGTACAAGTTTCGGAAAGTTTTATTCGAATAGGGGGTCCAGCTGATGTTTCAGGGGTAAGCCATACGTATAATTTATTTCATGGGCACTTCCCCTGGAAAAGCACGCCCACACGTCAATCAGCGGGAGAGCGAGAACCAATGACGCTAAGTTACAGGCATCACTTCACGCGACAATTTTGTTTTTTATCAAGACTCAACAATGGCACTAAAAAAGTGTGTGTGTTTTTGGATGTAAGGAGAAGTAAGCCAGCATTATGGAAACAATGGATAAAGTCTGTTTATCCGGGGTAGCAGCTGAATTTTGCGTATGTATTTTTTTACAGCTGGATTTCGTTAAAAAGTACCAACCTGGGTCATGAGTTGCACGCGGTACTAAGTAGGGTTGTAACGGTATGAAGTTTTCACGGTATGATAATTGTCTCAGAGACTTATCACGGTTTTCACGGTATATGGTATTAAACCATTATTATTATTATTATTATAATCATCATCTGCAATGACCCTTAAATGAATAAAAATAGATATGTTTTTTGGTTGAACATGTTATTATATCAAATTTTTTTGAAAAAAATAAAACTTTTGAAAAAAATTAAGACAAAATAAAGCTGCATCTCTCATTTGAACAAAATAAGGAATACTTTATTTCCCTTTAGATATGGCCTACGTATGATCAACTTGAAATTGGCTTTAAATGGGCTTGAGAGATGATTGACTGCTTTAAATGTGGAGAGAGAGAGAGAGAGAGAGAGAGAGAGAGAGAGAGAGAGAGAGAGAGAGAGAGAGAGAGAGAGAGAGAGAGAGAGAGAGAGAGAGAGAGAGAGAGAGAGTGTGCGTGCGTGCGTGCGTAATGCCACTTTTCTCAAGGTGCATTTATATAACAGCTTTGTGTCCGAAAACAGATTGAACGAAAATTAAACATAAATACGGTTCCAATTTATGGCCAATTTTCATGACTGGATTATTTCGGGATTCCCTCTGCATCACGGAAAAAATACTGCTTTAAATTATAAACAAAACACACCTTTATCTGCACAGAGGGACGTGTTCTCAAATATGGGAGCACATGTTCAACGTATTTCCTCCTTTTGTAGCCACTCTTCGTTTACATTTCTTGCAAACTGGGTATCCATCTTCAAGGACAACTCTGCGTTCTTTTTCGGATACCCAAAGTATTTCCCATACTACAGATTTGTTTCCGGCAGGGGATAGAGGTTAAAATTTGTAGTTTCTGGATCTGACATTTTCTCTGCTGCACATAAACAAGTGGAGTCTAGCAGTCATGTGGAATAAAGTTGCATTTGCGCAGCAACGCAGGTGAGCTCTCCTTTATTACAATTTTTCCAGAACCGGGAATAAGCAAATGTTTACGGTATGATAATCACATATGTTAATACCATACCGGTATACCATTACAACCCTAGTACTAAGGAAGACTTCTGTGTTGTGTTAGAAATTGGTACGTAAGTGCATATAATATAAACCACCTGAACATGTAGTGAATCATAAGTTGTTTTGTATACAATGTTTCATGACTCGTGACTCCTCCTTCCGATTTTTTTCGTACGTTTTTATAAATCTGATAAAACCAAAGACTCTTTGAACATATGAAGGATGCAATACTATTCTAGGTACTGTAGGTACGCCAGATTTACATCAGATATGCAAAAACAGCGTGTGAATGGGGGCTTTAGTCTAAAGTAGACATCTGGATCAAGAATGTTATCATGGCAGGTCTTCTAAAGGCTCTTACTTTTTCCATTATTTGCAATCTGCACACTCTAAAAACAGCACTAAAAGTGGTTCGCTGGCTTGTAATCATATGGTAATCATTTTAAGTCCCATATAGCACCTATGTAACACCTGGGTATAACCATATTGTGCTCTGTGGAACCATTGGTGCTATGGTGCTTTTTAGCACTAAAATGGTTCCCCTAGATTACAAGCTTTTAGTGTTATTTAGCGCCATCATATATTTATATAATGATATAGTTTGTTTATGTAAAAGATCAAGTGGTAGATACTGTAAAGAATGCTTTTCAGTCTGTTATGTTTAACATATATAGTGGTGATTATTTTATGTTCATATTTAGTATTTCCTGAATTCAGATGTACCCAAATATTAAGACCGCGGGCCTGTTATTATGTGAACATGTAAGCTGATTTACTTAAACACGTAGCAGGGGAACAAATGTAACTTTATGAGAAAGAATTTATAAAAACTTCCACTGTCATAATTTTACAGACAAGACTGCCTGAATAGAAAGGTCAGAGTCCAGAGGTATCAGAGGTCTCCCACAGTTACACAATTACATGGGTTAGGTCTAAATATAGGCATGCTTTTAATGAACTACCAGTCAGTAGGGCAGGCTTTAGAATGAACTACTGTTTATAAAATCCTGATGCGTAACCTCCATGTTGTAAGCACCAAAAATGTCTTGACATTTTATTTTACATTGACTTGCAATCCAATCAGGGCTCAGAGCTGCTTTTGACCTTTTCTTATAACCCTTGGTGGATGAAATATCAGATTAGAAGACTTTTAGAAGATTTTTTATGTAGATTTATTTCATTTGGTAAAGTGTGAATACTGTAAATTGCAGTATATTGCAGCAAAAATATGACATGTTGAAAGTAAGGCCAGTTTCACACATACTTGTTTGCGTGCGTATTGCAGTACATATACAGCATAGGATCCATCAAGCACCCGCTGTGCTTTCACACATAATCCGTTTGCAGTGCGTTGCTGACCCGCTGCTGACCCGCTGCTTCTGCATATCAAATGATCATGCACATTCTACGGAAAATCGCCTCCTCCATTAACAATATATAACATAGCCTACAGTTTTTTTCCACATGACAATATACTTTTTTATTACTTTTAATACTATTGGATAGGCTAGATAAGAAGTGTTGATTAAGGATTTTTCTAGTCTCTATCTCTGGTGGTTAGGACACAGGAAAGGTTTATTTATGTATAAATATAAATGAGCAGGATTACTTGCTGAAGAGAAAATGTAGGTGACAGGCAGGGTTATAAGGTTTTGCACCACTTCATACATTTCTTACTATTTAGCCTGTATTATTTGCATATAGATGAGATATGAAAGTGTCATATGGCAGCAATGAAAGTGTCATATGGCAATATATCCTCACATAACTTAACATAGCATATAATGACATGAACAAACAGACAAGGAAGCAGGATTGGAATGCAAATTGTATTATTATTATTATCGGAAAAACAGACATAACTGTGATTACTTTGATGCGCACAATTCTGGCTACAGTTTTTCTTATCATCATGTTCTATGTATTCTAAACTGCACTCTTTTCTATTAAAATATACACTGTGGGGTCAGAAATACGGAGGTATGCTCAGTGCAGGCTTTAGCAAACCACCACAGACACTGGTGGTTGTACTGTGTGAAATGTCAACAGTGTTTAGTTTAGAAATGTTCTATTCATGTAGATGTTTATCACATATTCAAAGAGATCATGTTGCAGTTTTCACAAAGGAGGATCTTAAATGGATTGTTGCTGCCAGCTTCCTCTTATATAAGGCATCTGCTAAATGGAAGCCAGGGACAAGCATCAAAAACTGAAAATCAGAATAGAAATGTGTTTGCTAAATAAATAAATGTAAATGTAGTCAAATAGGCAATCAAATCCTGATACCTGCTTTATCAAAACCCTGGCCCTTAGTAAATTAACATTCGTACACTATCACCCATCCGCTGGATCTCTTTTCTAAAATATCTAAAATATCATGCCAGCAAGCTCAGATCGCTCTGGACAATATTGTTTTGAAAACATTCGCCTGATTGCATCAATGTACAATTCAGAGCCAGGTTTACATCAGCAAAATTACCTATATGCAATGCATGCTTAAAAACATTTTTGTTGCAGCAATAATACACAGCCTATAAGTACATAACAAATACGCAATTAATTAACTAATTCAATGTTTTACATTTTACAATTTGTTTATTGTTTTAAGTGTACATTTGTAAAAAAAAATTTATGAATAGAATCATTTGGCGAAAAAAATATGTAGCCTACAGAATGCAGGTTTACCGCTGGTGCGGGCAGAGCCAGTGTGACGTCAGAGCTGTGTTCACGCAGCAGCGGCAGCAGCAGAATGGTCCATAAGCACCCGCCCACACTCACACACAAACCCCACATACATACCCCTCCAGATAGGTACAAAGCGCTCTCTTTTCTCCCTCTAAACCAACTGCTGTCTCAAAGAAGCTCGAGGAAAGCGCATGCATGTCAAGCAAACGAGGTATCTAACGCACTTTACGGCATTTCGCAGTCGTTTAGTGGTCGGAAGCTGTGCGCATTGATGGAGCAGTTACATTACACAGACGTCGTCGGGCAGATTTGAAAAACATCGGCCGGGGTGTCCGAGATGCACGGTGGCTATCGCGAAGCGCCCATCTGTAGTGATACCGGCCGGGTTTTATCATGGTTTTTAGACGGTCAGCTCGGTAAGTGTGTCAGACTTAGCGGCGACTGGCACCTATTGCTGGGCGCAATCTGTGATTTATGACAGCGGCTGTCTGTTTTTGTCCGCTTGTTCAACACGATGAGACAAATGTATAAAAACAAAGGCCATATTTTACACCTGTCTTCTCTATACACTAGAAGGATGCTGTATGTACTCTGCACAAGTGTGTGCGAGCTCTAACATTATGCTGTTTTTGGTGTGAATTAGGAACATTTACTTGCAATGTAATCATTTTAAAGTAAAAATTAGCTTTAAAGCATGTTTGTGTAGATCAGAGTTGATTTTTTTTGTAAAAAAGTAGTTTTGTGATAAGCTACACAAAAAATGTGTTAATAGCCTATGTGTCATTCTGTGTTAAAATAAATGAAGGGCATGTGTTAAACACATTTAATGTGTCTCTTCACTAACAAAGAATGTGATGTTTTTGACACGTTTGTTTTTTAGATTGATAAAACAGCGTTCATTTATGCTTTTGCATACAATGTGCATGTTGATTTGCTTATCAACAAATAAGATATACAGGACTTCTTTTGTTCGTTTATTTTTCCTCATTCCATACTTAACATACCTCACATGCATGTTATAAGTTTTCCTTTATTGTTGCCATAGGGCAGGCTATACTAATTCTTGTCTAAATGACGCGTCACATTTCCATTGTGTTAAACTAAGTTTACAACCAAAACTCACTGTAGTGAAAAACCTAGATTTAATATCAGGTGACTTGTCTATTGTTTTTTATTCTTGCAAGAAGGTCGTCTGACCTTGGAGAGCCAGATCTGACAAAATAATAAATAAATAGATATATAAATATACGGAAATGTAAAAAAATACATAAATACAGAAACATATATGTATGTTAATGTAAAAAAAGAGTATTTATACCTGTATTTCCTTATTCATTTTATAATTGTATTTTTATGTATATATGTATTTATTTCTATATTTATTTTTTCCACATTTATTTATTTTCATATTTATATATTTATATATTTATTTATTGTTTGATTTCTTTGTAATACAGACATAGCAATCTGTTTCTGAGTGGCAAAGTTTCTCCAGACAGTTTCACACCAATTCTTAACACCCAGTTTTAGGAAATGTTACTCTTATCACCATTACTAAACCTTGCTGAGAAACAGCTTAAAAAAGACATCAATTAAAGCACCAATTAAAAAAACATTACCAATGTTTACTATGTTTTCCATCACACTAACAGACTGTTACTCTTGATCACAGGAGAATGCGGTGGCTGGGGTGCTATAGACTGAGGCCGATATGGAAAGCAGTTCTGGTATTTGCTGTCATTGCTTTTGCGGGACAGCTTTTGGGAGTTATCTTTAATAAAAGGTAAGAAAATGTTTCTGTTCCTTTATTCAAGTCTTCAGAAGTAGTTGACTTCCTTCTTTCCTTTTTTTTATTCATTATGCATTACTTTTCTTATGATTTCATATTACTTTTCATTACTAACTCAGTGTTTATAACTATGTTGCTTTTATGTTTCTAGACTAATACCTGACAATATTATATACAATGACATATTGTAACCAATGGCGCCTGATAACTGCTCTTCCGACGGGTGCGAATTCAAAATATGTGTTTGGAGTGACGTGTGTTGCTTGTGTTTTCAAAATATGTGTTTGTTGTGTCATGTGAACCATGTGCATCACGTGTCTTGTCAAAATAAGTGCCTGCTGCACGTGTCGAAACCGTTTATGATAAAAGAGATGCTCACGTTCACAAAAAACTTATCATAAACCCTTTAGAAGTGTGTGCAGCAGGTACTTATTTTTACATGACACGTTGGGCACAGGTTCGCTTGTCGCGCCGAACACATGTTTTGAAATGACGAACCACACACATGACAGGCTACATACATGTTGTGACGAGTTTCGCATTGTGCGCCCTCGAAAAAGAAGTCACCGGCCTCCACTGATTGTACTATATAGACAATTTTGTAATAATATAGCACATTGTAAAAGTACTTTTTTTAAAATGGTGTTTAATATTGGTCTATAATATTGAGTGGGACATTCAGTTATCAAATAACTATTTTTAAGGCATAGACATTTCACCAGAGTGCTTTTTATATGAAATTATATAAAAATATAAACGTTAAACATAACACATTGATTAAAAATCACACTGTAAAAAAACAACCTATAGAATCTACTCAATAAAATTGAGGTAACAATTTGCACTCACTTTGTTTGGGTAGATTCTATCCTATATATCTGAGTGAAGAGTACCTAAATTAACCAACCATGACAAACTAAAAAAAAAAAGTAAATTAGGTCTACCTATTAATTATAATGGTTAGCCAATAAGAAAAAATGCATATTGCTTATTTAGAGAGGGTTGAATTTAAAAATAGTCAGACACAGGATTGCATAACTTGCTTTATTTATTGACGAAATAACATTTTGTAAACATTTAAAACGAATTTATGTAAGTACAAAATAACCCCTTACAATACATTTTGAAATACAGCATATAGTCATATATACAACATATTGCATTCAAAAATAAACCAGTCTTCATGGGATGTCAAAATATACATTAAAAGCAAGATTCCTAAATACCATTTCTTCACGTTTTCATTAGAAAATAAAATGAGATACTGAAATGAAAGGAGAACTGATCTCATTTACCTCAGTAGACTGGCATGCTATTAGGATACAACTTCATTTTAAGTCAGAGTAATACAACTTCCTATTACATATATCTCAGGGTACATGTGCATAAAACATTGAACACTAACAAGAACGTACTTACATTCAATTTTAAGGGATTCAACTTCATATACAAGTCACATTACATATAACATGTAAACCCTGAAATACTTTTCTTAACAGACATTAAATTAAAAACGTCCATGGTAAGGCAAACGTTAATTATGAATCTGTAATAAAAAATAAAATGACTTTATAAATTGATACCTTCTAACACAAAACTCAATATATCAACAGATAAATGCAAGAAAACTTTAACTAATTATCTAGCATAGGCCTACCACATTGACCATTTTTGGTCTGCTCGACGCCTTCCCGTCTGTACCATCCGTTGCTCTCTCTCTCTCTCTCTCTCTCAGCTCAAGTTCAACCACTCATGTGCAGCAGCTCCGCAGTTCATAGATTTCAGCCATGTAAATAATAATAATGAAAGTTAATATATTTCAATTATAAATATGGATTTTTATTTGTATTCGCAAGTGCGAGAACTGGACAATGTATTCCCCTTTCAATGCTAACTTGACTGGCAACACATTCTATCTAACTTATCAGTCCTGACAACAGAGAGAGAGAGAAGTGCCAAATGACTAATCTTCTGGTAGATTTTAGGGTTAAACAACTTAACATTTCCATTCATGATGATATAAACAAGTTAAATAAAAACGTACCTGTACCTCAACAAATTAAGGTTCTCGCCAATGACATGGGGTGACTCCGAGTCCCGCCTGGATGTTGACGCATGCGTACTTTGTGGTGCCAAAGCTAATATTTTGGGGTATTACTTAATTTTGCTCAAATAGTGTTGCAGTTAGTACTGTTAAGAAATAGATAGTGTAGGTAGAATGTATACTCATTATTTTGTATTTTACTTACTAGTTCATATACTTAACTTCCTAAGACCCGAGGTTCGGTTTGTCTTTTTTTTTCAGATTCCTTCCAGCTATTTGGGGTTAGGAAGAACCAATAAATAACAGGTTCCAGTTACACAGAATAAAGTATTATGGTGCAAACAACAAAAAATTTAATGACCACGTATGTGGACACACCAGGTCTTAGGAGGTTAAGTATAACTAATTTTCATGGTTTGTATTTAACACCCTCCAGAGTATTTTTTACAGTGCACGAAGCATTACTTTAGGCTTATCCTATCTAACTTTCAAGTTTTTTTCCAATCTTGTGTACTTCATTTCTCTCTAATCAGTATCCAAAGTGTAAAATGAGAGGCTTGGTTTTCATTCTCATGATCTTTTTAACATCTATTGTTTCTCTGTGCTTTCTCTGCACTAGTTGGGTGCAGCCAGAGAGGCCTCGATCCCTCTTTGCTTTTCCCTCTGAGAATTCCCAAGGGTCCTCTCTAGGATCGTGTCAACCTCACACTCACATCATGTTTTTGAAGACTCACAAGACAGCCAGCAGCACCGTTCTCAACATGCTCTACCGGTTTGGAGAGGAGCGGGGCCTAAAATTTGCCCTGCCTGTTGGGTACCAATTTGGCTACCCGCTTCCCTTCATTGCCCAAAGGGTGAAAGGATACAGAGGTCCTCACGTGGAAGAATTTGACATCATAGGAAATCATATGCGGTTCAACAAACCAGAGGTATAGCATACAATGGGTAACATATTTTAGCATTGCTCAGTTGAATTCAGATGCAGATTTAATAAGATTATTTATTTTATATAACAAACCTGTAGCAGTTTTATGCTTTTTTTAGTTCTTTGCCACCTTTTTAACAAGGTTGATTTTGCAAAAGAGATATTCTGGTAAAATAAACCCATTAAGGTTATACATGTAGGTCTTTATTTTGAAAGCTGTTGGACATAAAGCTCCTGCTGTACTAAACTAGGCAGTGACGTCTCGTGACTGCTCATCCGAGGGGCGCAAATTCAAAATATGTGTTCAGAGTGTCGTGTGTTGCTCGTGTTTTCAGAATATGTGTTTGTTGCGTCATGTGAACCATGTGCATCACGTGTTTTGTCAAAATAAGTGCACACGGGTCAAAACCGTTTATGATAAAAGAGATGCTCACGTTCACAAAATACACGCAAGACACTCCCTTAACACTAAACTCTGATTACGTATGAGATTATGCGAGTATCTGGCAAACGTGAGCGTCTCTTTTATCATAAACCCTTAAGATGCGTCTCCAGCAGGCACTTATTTTGATAAGACATGTGATGCACATAGGATCACGTGATGCACAGGGATCACTCGACGCGCCGAACACATATTTTGAAATTACGATACACACAGATGATGGGCTACATACATGTTGTGATGAACTTTGCATCGAGTTCCCCCAAATAAAGAAGTCACCGGCCGCCACTGGTAGAGTCTAAAAATGTCTTCTATAATTCTTCTAGTCAATATTATTTTATACTCTGACTCTGTTTTTCATCTTCTTTATAGGTTGAAAAGGTCATGCCATCTGACACCTTCTATTTTTCTATCCTTCGAGATCCTGTGGCTTTAGCCGAATCCTCCTATGCCTACTACAAAAATGTTGCCCCTGCATTCAGGCGTGCCAAAGGCCTTGGTGATTTTGCAGATAACCCCCATAAATACTATGACCCCAGACTCCGAAACAACCATTATGCTCGCAACTTGCTGTGGTTTGACTTTGGTCTGGATCATAATGCCAACTTCAGCATACCGCTGGCCAAGCGTGGTGTGGCAGCAGTGCGTCGAAACTTTAAGCTTATCCTCCTTTCAGAGTATTTTGACTATTCTATGGTTCTGCTCCGCCACGCTCTCTGCTGGCCCCTGGATGCTGTGGTTTCTTTTAGCCTAAATGCCAGACAGCAGGTGTCAAGTGTAAGGTCTGGATGGGTGGGTAAGGCTGCACTTCCAGCCCCCTTGGCTTTAACAGATGAGCAAAGGCTAAAATTACGAGAATGGAATTCTCTAGACTGGTACCTTTACCAAGCTCTCAACCTCACTTTCTGGGAGGAAATAGATCGCTTCGGACGTAGCCGAATGGAGGCTGAGGTAGCCTTGCTGAGGACCAGACGGGAAGTTCTCGCTCGTGCTTGTTTACGTGACGGTGGCCGGCCTGTAGAAGCCAGTCGCATCCGGGACAAGACCATTCGTCCCTTCCAGAGTGGATTAGTGAAGATCCTAGGTTACGAGCTGCAGCCCGGACTAGACAACGCCACGTGGGAAGCTTGCCTGCGTATGATCCGGCCTGAGATTCAGTACAAAGACTTATTAGATCTACGGCAGTTCCCACGAGCCCAACAACCCCCAGGGCCAGACACTGTTGCTGGAGGAATTCAAGTACTTAGGGAGTCCTTAATACTCAGGACTGAAGACCAAGCGGGAAAGAGATTGGTCGAAAAAGACTGGGATGGGACAGTAATGCTTCGAAATCATTCTTTAGAACATGCTGATTCGAGAGTAAGGCTTAGATAGTGAGCTTGTAACACCGTTTTTGCCTCAAAGTCAGAATGAGTTCTGACCCTTATTTGGCTCCATTGGGCCTCTGTGCTGCACTACAAAAGGTGAACGGATGTCCAAGACTTAAGCTTTAGGTGTGCTTCATTTTTTCACCTGCCGTTACGTCTCGTGTATGGTTGAGCGTTGGTGAACGTTTCAAAGTATGCTCCACTGGATGCGTTTGATGCATGTGGGCTAGGACTGCTTTGTTGTACTCCATCTGACCTGCAGAAGACCGCACGCTCTGCTGCTAATGATATTTGAACGAGACGTAGCGGCAAAGGGAAAACCAAAGCATGCTTTTGGCTTTACAACACACCGATTTGCCACCGACTCTTCCTCGTCTTGTTCTTCTACATACTGTTTTATACAGTGCAAGGTTTTGCAGTGAAGAAGAGTGTATATGGGTACAATAAAGCTACTGGAGGAAAAAAATGGTACACAGATGCCTGACAGTGGCCAACAGATATGGCTCCATATTTATGTGAGGTTGATGTTGTGCATGAGTAAAGTGAGAAAATTCTCTCATGATTTTTCTTGCACAAACCTAAACTGAGTCTCATAAAAAATGCTAATTTACAAGAAAACATATCAGATGCACTTATAGGGTTTTGCAACTGAGCTCTTCAATTAGAAATGCAACCGAATTTGAAGACACACACATTTACTCCATGAAAAATGCAATAAAAGTGTGCACCAGAGTGGTCAGAATTTAACTGTATACCCATTTATATATGTTTAAGAGGGATCCTAATAGTGTTTGTTTCAAGAAAGACAAGGCTAACTTTTCTTTACACACCACACATTAAGTAAAAAAAGCAGGCACGCTGTAGTCACATAGCTGCTTTGTGACTCACTGTAAAAAACTATCATGACTCTTCACATGAGTCTGGTAGAATGACATCTCTAGCTTCTAACACTGTGAAATAATAAACCATTCATGAAAGACAAATGGGGTTGTACTGTAGCTCCCAATTGGGGCAAATGCACTTCTTGTTACAGTAGATTTACCTCCTTTTATTTTTGATGTTTTGAATATAACATCTAGACCAAATTTTAATGGATGGTGAATGTTCATTGGTAAGGTAAATGCTGTCATATCTGGACAGACAAAATGGTTATTTTGCCTTACAATTAATACTTTAGTGAAGCAGTGCTTTAAGATAAAAGCTCGTTGTATTTATTATGCTTTTGTATACATTTCTCTATGTACTGCATTTCTACTCCCCAACTAAGCTGTGTTTTTCCTATTATGATGAGTGCTAACGAAAAGTAGTATAGATATTTGACTGGAATGCACTGTGCAAACTGACCAAGTTTGAACAGCCAGCTTTTTGTATGCAGATACAGTGCAAGATGACACCTTACATTATAAATTAATTTATTTTACTGTACTAATTTAAATGTTATTGAGATGAAGAAGACACCCTTGGCGTATGCTCATTTTAATGCACTTATTCCTGCGTGTCGTTTTATGTGTAGCTACAATATGCATGTTGATAAATAGTACTCATTAACTTGTATAAATGACACATTTGGACATGCATTGTACCCCATTCAATTTTGTTTGTACTATTAGCAGTAACTAGGTAGTTCTCCGTTTTTGTCATTAGCTTACACCACTCATGCTGTTGTTTGTGATGGGAATTACTGGGAGAGCTGTTTTTGTGTTTACAATACTATTTCAAACCCAAATTTTGAAAATAATAAAATTATTTAAAAAAAACTTAAACTTAACACTGGGGCTCCCAGACAGAACACAAAAAGCAAAGAGTAATTCGAGTTAAGAAATGTCAATATAATATAAAACACGCTTCATTTTCTTTTAGATGTTACTTTTGGGAAATTGATAAGGGGAGACATGTTGGCTAATTTACAGTTTTATTTACATTTAAATATTAATGCTACTCATAAACATTGATAAAAAATTAAATGTATGCATTGATTTCTCTTTCAGCTTGAGGTATGACAGCTTTTATTCGCCTTATTTTGGAGAGCACTCTATAATCAGAATGACTGTGCTGTATATTACTTGCATGTCATATAAGTTTAGTGTTTTCATGACTCTTTAGTTGGAGTACCTTTTAAACACTGGAGTACCACCAAACCAAAGAGTTACTGATGTGTTTGTGCTTGAAATGTTTTTTTTTCATTATACAAATATTAGCTAGTAAATTAATTCAGATGTCACAATAAGAAAGTCTGAAGCTTTGCATATTTGACACGACCGATAAATGATCACAGACTGGATGTATTTGGGCAGGCAAACAAACTCAGATAAATGAACTCGAATAAAGAACCTCTAACATGAACTATTAGAATATTGATGTATGGTTATCAAAGCAATTCAGAACACAATGTTTCCTTTCTGTTTTCTCATTGGCTCAGATTTTCCAAACCTTTGTAATCTGCTTAACCATATTTATTGCATTTTCTCTCTTAGCCTACTTGATTATATGGGGGAAACCTGTGTAAATATTTGGGAGTGATGAACCTTATTTGGTTACTTGTATGTTGTAAAATAAAACTTTTTCAGTGATTGCAAAGACTATCATCTGATGAATGTTTTTTTTAATCATCTGATAAATGTGTTTCAATTGTTTGTATAGCTTACTAGCTCCCAGTGTCCTTATCATGGACCTCACGGTTTCTGTACAGAATGAGATAATGTAATCTGAAGAATGCATGTTTGATATACACAGTTAAACACGACAGCAAAAGGGGCTGAAAGTGATACCCTGTCCTTAAATACAACTTACTTTAACACTGTAAATTCATTTTGATGTGAACTTGTTTGTTAGTCGCTGAAACCATGTAAGCAATTTCTGAGTTTATTTACTGAATGAAGACGAAGTAAATTGGATATCTTAAAATAATGGTCAAAATTATACTACTAAAATCTAAGACAAAATAATGAATGCTTCCTAACTTGTAAGTCGGATAAAAGCTCCAGACCTATGCTAAATGTATGTAAAATATTGTTTCTGTATTATTATATGCTTATTAATTGTTAAATAATAATCTATACTTTTATATACTATTGATACCAAATGAATAAATAATCCAAAAACATCTAAAATAATATTAGTAGTGTTAAATAGTACTGTTCTTGTAAGGTATACAATCATTGTTTACCTTATTCGACAAGCGACTATTCTTGCCTGGTTATTATATCGCGCTCTAAAACATGCATCTGTGTTCGATGAATACGCCTTTCATATAGCGCACTTCAATGCATCTGTATGCGCGAACTGCTGAACGACAGATATGGGACAAAACAGGTTTAATGCAATTTTTATGAACTCTTTGCAGCCATAACATCCCCGAGGTGAAAGGTAAAACGGCTTCCTTTAATCTAGAGAGATTTCAGTATTATTTACAAACCAACCCGGATCCCGTCGACCTCTCTCTGTCTGATGGTCATGGTGTTAATGATGGAATCGCAGTGTGAATACTTTATGTATTTCCCCGCCGTGCCCATCTCAGACCTGTCGGACCCGGCCAAATATCGCACGCTGCCGCGTCGCAGCCACCTTTTTCTCGGGGAAACCGTACGCTTTCTTTTGGTCTTGCGCTCGCAAAACGTTGCGTCCGGGTCGGGCTCGTTTGGCACTGCGGCTGTTGATGTGAGCGGCTCGGAGCATCACACCAGTCGCTCCTGGAGGGAGCTGGCCGGATCTCTATGCGCCGTGGCCAGCGTTTGCCCCGGCGATAACCGACCGCGGACACAGCCTTTGTATCACGACTACCACAGCAGCGGGGACGAGTGTGTGGAGGACACGGACGATGATGATGCTGCGGAGGTGGGCTGCGCGGGCAGAGGGGGCCCGAGGTACCGGGGCTTTAGAGAATGCAAACCGCTTCTCATTCATAACAACACGGGCAATGGCGTGAGGGAGTTCCGCAAGGCTCCTGTACAGGTGCTTAAATAAACTACTAACTACACCCTATATTAATAATGTGCAGCCAAAGCTGACTGCGCTGTGCATGCAAATTAATTTGACTTTATCTAATACAACAAGGAAGTCTTGACATTTCCTGTGTATACTGCTTGAGTGTTGTGTGCTTTGCAGAGTTTCTAACACTGCAACCATGAGAAATATATCTAATGGATAAATTCAGGTTGTTTTGAAAAGTGTCACAATCTACCAGTATTCACCCTATATATGTTAGATACATAACATTTAAGATATAATACTGCTGTAGAGGTCTTAGTATTATAGTTGTCTAAACAAAATGCTATAAACATCTCTAATGCATATATTTGTAGCAGTTCTGTAGCTGTCAACACAATCTGCAGGTGGTAAATAACATCTGGGAAATCAAATGTGATCATTGCAGTCTGTTCATATAGTATATTTCATACAGTTATTATATTTAATGATATATACTTAATGCTTAACAAGAAAGTGACAGCCAACAAGAGGTCATTTAATGCAGATGTGTAACTAGTAAAACACAGCAATGAGTAAGCAGATTGCACATGTTAGGTAAGTACAACCTGTCATGCAAAACATCTCTGTATTGGTATCAGCACTGATACTGACCTTTTTAAAAAGATGTAACAATGTCGTTTAAATGATGATTTACTTAATTTACGTAATGGTAAAACTTTTTTACAGGCATTATGCATTTGGCAGATGCTTTTATCCAAAGCAACATTCAGTGCATTCATTCCATACCTTTTATCATCACATTTTATGCCGCATTAGCCAGTAGTCGAATGTTTCTGGAGATAAGTGGTCTACACATTTATTATTTTCTGTTGTGTTAACTTTTCTGTTTTCTTTTTATTTTATAATACAGTGATGTGTAGTGCAATTTCAGTGAAGCTTATTGATTTTGAACTGATCAAGATGAAAGTTGAAATGTTGTTGTCATTGCAAAAGAAAACCTGTAAAAAAGGATTTGTTTGTTCAACTTAAAAAGTGAGTTACCTAAAAATATTAGTTATAAAAATATTAGTTGACTCGAAATTGTTTAAAAATATTGTGTCAACTAATATTTTTTGGTTAGGTTGACTTAGAATGTTGGGGCAGCCAGGTATCTTAGTTTTTTTAAGTTGAACCAACTTTTTTTTACAGTGTAGTTTTTAAAGAATGAAATACAGTACACAAAAACTAAACCCGAGCGCCATGTCTCACCCTGAAGTATTTCTCTGTTACTCAGTCTCCTGTGGATGAGCCGGTTGTTTTAAATGACGAGGTCATCTTCCCTCTTACCGTGTCATTGGATAAACTCCCTGTCAACACTCTTAAAGTAAAGGTATGTGTATTTGTAATAGTCTATATGGTGAGATTGTTGAAAGATAGACATAAGTGTGCACCGCCTTTGGTACACATAATTGCTTTGCTGACTTGAACATGTTTGTGTGTGATCTAGATGAAATCTGACACCAGTGCCACAATGTCACACCACCTTGAGTGTTGATTGAATGTGTATGAATGTTTGCCTTCATCCAGATTATAGTGACTGTGTGGAAGCAAGAAGAGGAGAAAGCTGAGATCCAGGAACATGGCTACCTCAACATTCTCCAACAGAAGAGCCCCTGCCAAACATTTCGCCAGGACTTAAACACCTTCAAAGCCCAGGGTGAGCACTCGCTTTCTTCAGCACAGTACTGCATAATGTCAATAATGACTCAGAACCTGAAAGCTCTGACCTGCCTGTTTTTTATCCTTATGCAACCTCAGTCTTTCTTTTTGAAATTTTTATGTATGTTTATAGAGATTTTATACTGTAATACTAGGAACTTGAGCATTATAAATACCCACACATTAAGGAAAGCATTGTTGTAAACTGATCTTTATTTTTTTGCTATCAGTCAGCACTACGCTCAATGTCCTGCCTCCCCCCACAGTGAAGTGTCAGCAAATGACTGTTTCGGGCAGACACTTAACTGTCCTCAAAGGTAACGTCATCTCTTTTTCCATCTTTGCATCGAAAGGTTGAAAGCACACATGATTTAAGTGTACAAAGTGGAAGGGTTGAAATTATTTATGTTCTGAAATAATCTTCATAAGAGTATTTATTACCATATCTCTTCAGTCTTCAATGCTTCAGGGCACTTGTTTTTTGTGTGGGCGTTTTTTAACAATGTTCAGATCCATTGTTCACACCCTCTGCTGAATACTTAAATAAACTCTGACACTGAAATTATGGAATGTAATTGTGTATGTGTTTCAGTCAAACTATGTGTTTCTTATTTTAACATTTAACCAACATTCGCAATTGCTTTAGCTCTGGTGCTTTGACAGACAACTGATGTTTTGCACTTTCGGTTAGTTTTGTGTGGTTTCCTGTGTCTTCACATGCAAGATGTCCTGTTTATGTGTGCATTAACACCTGACTGTTTTAGTGTTAAATGGGAGTTCTCAAGAGGAAGTGTGTGTGCGTGATGTCAAGATCCTTCCCAACTTCAATGCCTCATACCTACCAATGATGCCGGATGGCTCTGTGCTGCTGGTGGACAACGTCTGGTAAGATTAAATCATTGTACATCCAAACTCATGCACTTGTGTTTTGTGTGGGTTTGTAAAGTATAGTGCTTTTAAAATAGCATTCTGTTAATATTTCTTAAACGTACTAGTTTGTACTTTTAAACAACTGCAATTAATTTAGGACAATTCACTTAATGCACTGGCACAATTCACATTTTGTTTTGAAAACGGTGCAGCATTTTATTCACATCCAAAACCATATTTAAGACCAGTGTTGGGGGTAACGCATTACAAGTAACGCGCATTACATAATAATATTACTTTTCTGAAGTAAGGAGTAAAGTAACGCATTACTTTATAAATGTACGCGTTCATATTTGAGTTACTTTTATAAAAAGTAATGGGAGTTACTTTTTAGTTGAATTAATTTGATAAAAAATTAAACTAAACGTAGTCACGTCAAATTATGCACTCTATGCGTGCGCGCCTGAGCAGGAACAGTTTGAGTCAAAAACGGAGATGGCAGGCCACAGCTTGACATTTTTCAGATGGATATATACAATTTCTGAATGAAAAACGTCTCAGTCATAAAAAAACTGTAAGGCCTGAAAGAGATCAAGAATAAGCCAAGTAAGAAAAAGTAATGCAAAAGTAACTTAAAAGTAACGTCAGTATTACTTTCCATGAAAAGTAACTAAGTAACGCAATTAGTTACTTTTTTGGGGAGTAACTTAATATTGTAATGCATTACTTTTAAAAGTAACTTTCCCCAACACTGTTTAAGACTATTCTTGTGTGCTGTGCATGCACTTATTTTTCTAACCCACATCTTGTTATCTGAGGTGGCTTATAGAGGAAATCAAAATGATGTGCATCTGCTACAGGAAGCATTTTGTCCTTTTCCTCATGCACTGATTTTGTAATAATTTATTTGTTTCAGAGATATCTTGGTGTTATTTTTATGATTTTGCGCATCATTTGAAAAACAAGCATTTATATTTATATCAAGGCTTTATTTCTCGGTTAATCTTTGATTTTCCCAGTCATCAGTCAGGAGAGGTTGCAATGGGGTCGTTTTACAGGATGGACAGTGAATCGAGCCATCTTCCCAGCATGCTCAGTGCTCTGGAAGAGCAGAACTTTCTCTTCCAACTGCAGCTCAACAACCAGCCACAAGATGATTCAAATGAGGTGGGATGCCACGCATTATCACTTTTGGTTCAGTGTCACAAAATATGTAAAACAGCTTTTTCTTCATTTTCATTGATATTTGTGCATTTTGCGATTTTATCTAAAGCAATTACAGTGCGTTTAACCCTCAATTGGTCCTTGGGGTCTATATGACCCCAGTCGACATTTCATTAGTTGAAAAAGTGGTTCCCTTCATTTCAGATAGAAAAAAATCTGGGCTTGATTCGGTTGTTCTAAAGGGATGTACACATTTTTTTTGTTAATCTGGTCTTTGGGGTCAATATGACCCCAACTGAAAATGAATGGGAAATGCAAAAAATGTAATTTTTTTCCATTTGTCAAAAAAATCAATAAATCCAGCATAAATCAGAAAATTTCCACACAGAAATGAAGGCCTGGTACTTGTGCACAAATCACACAAACACATACAGGTATGACTGCCACAGAAAGCATTTTGGCAAATAAAATCAGCCACAAATGCAAAAAAAAGAAATAAAGGGGTGTGACCTAATGCACGCACATGTATACTCACGCACACATATATGCGCTCTTTCTCCCTCTCACGCACACTTTTTTATGCACACACACTCTCTCGCACACACACACACACACACACACACACACACACACGTTGGTGTATGTGGTTACGGGGACATCTCCATAGACGCAATGCATTTTATACTGTCCAAACTGTTATATTCTATTCCCCTAACCTACCCCAATGTCACAAAAACCTGTTGCCAGTCTTTAATCTATGAAAAACTACCATTTAGTATGTTTTTTTAGCTTTTCCGTTTATGTGGACACTCTCTGTGTCCCTGTAAACCATGTTTATAGCATAATAATCATGTCATTATACACTATTCATGTCCTCGTAAACCACATAGACCAACACACACACATATATATATTATTATTATTATTAATTTTTTTTTATATAAATGTACAAAATGTATCACTAAAGTAGTGATGTGAGCAGTTGGCCATATCCAGTCAAATGAATGGCTTTCTTTGGCCCTCTGCTGGTCAAAGCTATTTCTTTAGGTTTATCTCTAACCAGCAAAAGGTGGAATTATACAGCTAACACCTAGATCAATATCCAGAAACAATTTAACTTAAATTTAGATAATCATTTAAGTGATTTTTTAAAAATAAAAAAAATCTAAATTTCACATGCAAGCTAATAGTGTAGTTGTGGATTTTTGTGGTAAATGGGTACAAAAGTACTTAAAATCTATCAAAACTATCAGCTTTAATGTATAAATAAGAAGTTTAAAAAATATATTATTTGTAATATTGAAAATGTATATTTTTTTTACAATTATGCTTTCAATTTTGTGGTCATGTAGACCCCAAGGGCCAGTAGTGTAAACAAGAAACAAGGACCATTTGAGGGTTAAGGTATACGCTTTTCATGAGTAGGCCATATGTGTTACTTGGAGTTTGAACCTATGACTTATGCTCTGCTAACCTAAATTAGCCAATAATTTACTAACCTTAATGCCTTCATAGGTGTATAAGACTTCCTTTCTTCAAATAAACACACATGTAAAAAATAATTGACGACAGGCCATTGAATTATTCGAAAATAATGCACACCCAAGATGGTATTGCGGCACGACACAAAGCGGAGCGCTGTAACATTGTGGTTGTGCATTATTTTTAAGTAATTCAAAGAACCGTGGTCAATTATTCCGCTTATACCACAGACATTGCTAAGAAATTGCTCTGGTGGTTATTTTAAGACATTTGACTGGGCAGGTGTGCGTTTATCAAAAAATAATCAACCAATCAGAATAAAGCATTCCACAGCCCCATGGTATTATAAGTAATGTCCTGTCTATTCCTAGTTTTGTAATGGCATTAAATAGTAGCCACCTTTTAAAGCCCATCTACACGATTCCTTCTGAAGCGACACAATACATTTGTAAGAGAAATTAGTTATTATTTTGAGCGTGTTTAGTGATTTAGGTAATCACTTGTCTCACAAGTCTCATGACTAGTCGTCATATATGTCATGACGAAACACAAGACATGAGCTCATAAGACATTAGCTGTTTCTCAGTATGCAATCTTGTCTGTACTTGCGTGCTTGTGGACATCATCAGACGCTGCCCAAATACTGTTCCAGATGCAAGTTCACATCAAGCCAAGTTCACATAAAATCCCCAGATGTGTTCTTGATCCCACCAGAGTCGTATGGATCTCTTTTTTAATAGATAGGCTTCAAAAAAGTGGGTTGTTTTAATGCCATTACAAAGCTAGGAAGAGCCAGAATATTATTTAATATAACTTTAAATGTGTTTTGTTAAAGAAAGAAAGTCATATACACCTAGAATGGCATAAAGATGAGTCCGGTGAGTAAATTATGGAGGGATTTACCTTCACAGGTAAACACTTTATTAATCACTTAAAGGAACAGTATGTAGGATTGTGGCCAAAACTGGTATTGCAATCACAAAACTGGTGGCCAATACACAAAATGACAAGATAAACATCAGTTGAGGGCTGCAACTCCACTTTTTAAATGACAATATCCTGGCCGAACCACTGTTGTCAGTGATATAAGTTTTTGAAATGAAAATGATTTCTTAATGTCTAGTTACATATCAGGGCCATTTTATGATTAATAAATTTAAATTTCTGACATACTGTTCCTTTAAGTAAAGCTGCAGTTAACTTGTGCCTCTCTATCGCCATCTCTGTTTGAAACATACAATTGCAGCTTCTTGAAAAACGTGCCATTTCGGCAACAATCCCACCGTTTTGAATGGTGATAAAGAAAGGAGAGAGTTTTTAACACTTAATTCCATAAAATGTACTAAATGTTTTCTGCAGGGTCTGGAGGTGCCATTGGTTGCAGTCTTACAGTGGTCCACTTCTAAACTGCCCTTCACCAATTCTATCTACACTCACTACAGTCTACCAAGGGTGAGACTGGACCGGCCCCGCTTCATCATGACTGCCAGCTGTCCCAGTGCTGTTAAGACCCGTGAGCATTTCCGGGTGCGATACACCCTCCTTAACAATCTGCAGGACTTTTTGGCAGTACGACTAGTCTGGACACCTGAAGGTGAGTAAAGGCCTTTTAGAAGTATTTTAAGAATAAATTAATATATGGATTGATGTATGATGTACAGTACACAAACGTGGCTGCAGTGTAGTGAGTGGTAGACGAATGAATGAATAGAGGATGTGTTTGAGGAAGGTGGAGAGTGATTTGGTAGATCAAGGTTAACAATAGTGGCAGGAAGCCAAGCGACAAAAGAATAAAGATGGCAATGAAAGGTAAGATGGTGTTAGGAAATATAGAACGAGAAAGTTTATAGCCAGGAGAATATAGTGCTGCGTTGTTAGCTGAAACGGTGTTTGAAGAAAAAGTGATAGCAATAGAAAATTACACTCTTTTGTTTATAAAGGGTGTGGTTTTAACATTATTATTTAATCTGTGTATGTGGTCATTTCTGTATGAGAAGCCAGAATAGGTTTAATTGCCAGGCTTGGCACGTGATTACTGGCCCATATTACTTTTTAAAGGGGGGACTTATTAACACATTTAAAGATAGTTGGATTCCTCATGCTTAACATGGGCAAAGGTTCAACAATTTATGAATGACAAAGTTTTTCTGTGCGTTTGTACATGTTTCGGAAAGTTTTTTTTTTGACTACTGAATCTGTTTCGTAAGCAGTGCAGGAAGTAAAGTGGAGGTCCTTATATGGACACTTTACCCGGAATAGCGCACACACACACTAACAAAGAGCCGACACGAAATCAACGTCACCAAAGAGGTGTGTTGTTGTTTGTAAGGGAAATTTAAGCTTGTTCAGCTTCCCGAAGAACCCAAAATTATGAGAACAATAGATATAGCTTGTTTGTTTAACTCTTGTTTATTTCTATCAAATAGTGCGGTCCCCCCCAAAACTGCATCAAGTGTCTGTGTTTTGTTAGCAATGGGCACATAAGTGCATATAATGTAAACAACACAAACATGTAGTGAATCATAAGTTATCCAGCGATAGTGGGATGATGTTTTGTGCGGTACGCCTCCAGGAGCTCTGCTTTTTTCCGGAAAGTAGCGATACAGCTGATCTGTCTTTTATGAATCTGATAAAGCTAAAGACTCTTTGGAGATATGAAGGAAGCAATATTACTCTTTAGGTACTCAAGATTAACATGAAATTAGCTGAAACAGCATGTGTTATGTGACCTTTAAGCTGTTTTTACATGGTCCACTGAAATAGTTCATTCCCATTGGTAAGTTGTGGTATTTTGTAGTCAGGTATTTATGCATTATGAGCACTAAAACTGTAATTGACCACTGTACTATCCAGCATGTTTCATTTTTTGCTTTTTTAGTATCATGTCTTTCTTATCACTGTGTTCTCTGTCTTAAGATCATGTCTTTCAAAATTAATGTTGATTCATTAATTATTTGGTAAGCAAGCATATGTGACCCTGCTTGTAAAAACCCTGAAAGAGTCATTTAATTTTTTATTTTTTCATAATTCATATATTTAATATTGACTGAGTAAGGTCAACATTATCAATTTTTAAAGATTGAAATCAGTGTAAAATCAATCAAACCTTGCTACTGTTCTTAAATTATGAGACATTATGAGATAGCCTGGATTTAACAGACAGGGTTACATATAATAAATGTGGTAATGTGTTTTTTTTTTTAAATAAGTGGAGAGAATAGAGTAAAGGATTACTCCACTTTCTTAAAAAAAATGCAATAATTTACTCACCCTAATGACATCTAAAACGTTGATGTTTTTCTTTGTTCAATCGAAAAAAATGACGTCTTTTTGAGGAAAACATTCAAAGATTTTTCTCAATTTAATAGACTTTATTGGACCTCAACAGTTTACAGTTTTAATGCAGTTTAAAATTGGAGTTTCAACGCAGCTTCAAAGAGCTCTAAAGGATCCCAAGTGAGGCATACGGGTCTTATATCGCAAAACGATTGTCATTTTGGCCAAGAAAAATAAGATATGCACTTTTAAACCACAACTTCTTGTCTTGCACCAGCCGCAGCGCGACCTCACGTAATGCGTAGGCACATCGAAAAGTCACACGTAACAAATGTTAAACGCACATTTGCGGAGCATTTTAAACAAAAAACGGACACAAAGACATTAATTAGTATCATTCCACATACAACGTCAGAACAGTCCTCTTTCTCCACACTTGGAGAAACTACCTGGGGCGGTAGTTTTGGATACGTCATGCATGACCTTTCGACATACGTATTACGTTTGGTCGCGCTAGCGAGTCACACGGCTGGCTTATTTTTCTTGCCGAAAATGACAATCGTTTTGCTAGATAAGACCCTTATTTGCGATCATTGAGAGCCCTTTGAAGCTGCAGAACTGCAATTTTGAACTGCATTGAAGCTGTGAACTGTTGAGGTCAGGTAGAGTCTATTAACTTGAGAAAAATGTTTTTATTAAAAAAACTAATTTATTCTCGACTGAACAAAGAAAGACATTGACATTTTAAATGATATGGGTGTGAGTAAATTATCTAGATTTTTTGGAGTAATCCTTTAATGAGATTTGTGCCAGATTCAGTCCCTCATGAGCACCAAAGCTCATTGTGTCTGTAAGGAGTTTTCTAAAACATGAAGATAAGACAGGGTCTTTATGCAGATAAAAGTCTTTATTTAGTCCAGTCATAAGACATAATCCATGGCATGACACAAGGAGTACGAACAACAACGTCAACATGAAACAACCCATACAACAAACAATTACCGACAAAAGACAATGGCAACATGAGGGCTTTAAATATACAGACTAATCAAGGGTAACAAGAGACACCTGGAGTCAATTAAAGCAGGGAAACTTAACAGGACTACAATGACCAAGGCTGTGTCCGAAATAACCCCCTTTTTCCTCACTATTCCCTACATTAGTTCACTAATATAGTTCACTCGATTGAGTCAATTAAAACAAATGAGTGAATTCAGATACTTGAGCTCACCGGAAGTGCTGCGGACGTCATCCTCCGCAGAGGCGCGGGAATTCATTCAGCGCGAGGCTCGGTGGACGAGTAGCGGCTACCTTTGAGTGTACATCGGTTGTAAACTCATTGTTGTGGTGCAATGTAGGGTTGAATGAGTGCACTCAATAATGTCAACTACGATTTTGGACACCACTTAAAATGGATGTTTTTTCAAATAGTGCACTATTTAAGGGTATAGGGAGCTATTTCAGACACGGCCCAAGACACAAGGACTACAATAGGAAAAGATATGACAAGGCCTTGATATCTTTTTACATCTCTACCTGTGTACTATCAACGTTTCATGTCTTCTATCTTTACAGCTCGTGGGCAAAAGGAGGACCCCGCAGTAAATGCAGTGGTGTGCCATTCTCCTCTCAGTAACCTTGGTTACTGTCGGAAAGGCAGTACCCTCTCTGTCAGTGTGGCGTTTCAGATACTCAGAGCAGGTCTTTTTGAGGTAAACGGTCAGGTGTATGTGCACGTCCATCTATTTCTCATTGCCATTTTTAAGTACTCACCATTCTACCAATCCTCTGTCTTCAGTTAAGTCAGCACATGAAGTTGAAACTGCAGTTCACGGCATCTGTCTCCAACCCTCCTCCTGACGCCCGTCCTTTGTCTCGCAAGAACAGTCCGTCCAGCCCAGCGGTCCGAGACATTCTGGACCGACATCAGGCCAGTCTCAGTCTGGGTCGCTCTCAGTCCTTTTCGCACCAGCAACCATCAAAGTTTCATCTTACAAGGTAAACTTAAAGGGATAGTTGGGCCAGGGGTGGTGTTGAACCCATGATTTGCTCACTCCCAAGCTGTCCGAGATGCATTGTTTTTCAGACAATTACATTTTCAGATATTTTAGAAAATGTTTTGGATCTTTCGGTTCATTAAATGTGGGGTTGCGGGGTCCATGACCTTCGGGTCCAGAAGTGTGCATTCATCCTTCACAGGGTGAATCCGAACGGCTCCAGGATGATAAATAAAGGTCTTCTGAGGGTAATCCGTGTGGTGTTGTTGTGGAGGTGTCCATATTTGGAACTTTATGAACGGAAATAACTACCTTCCGGTGGCGCCGCCATCTTAGACTCCTCTGTATTCAGGAGAGAGTATTAGCGTAGTGTACGCACTTTTCTTAGTGACGTATGACAAATTCGGAGGGCGGGGGCACAGAGCAGCAGCAGAGTAACCTCCGTACGCTGCGTAAAGCTCTGATCTTGAATGCGGACGCGACTACGGTGGCGGATTTACCGGATGCGAGTTGTTTTCGTTTGTGGAGTTTTGAATGGGGAGATTTCTACAGCGAAACTGCGTGGATTGCCCTCAGAGGGCCTTTGTTTGTCATCCTGGAGCCGTTTGGATTTGTTTTGTGGGGGATGGATGCACATTTTTTGGACTCGAAGGTCGTGGACCCCATAACTTCACATTTGATTGACTGAAAGATCTGAAACATTTTCTAAAATAACTGAGAATGTCTTTGTCTGGGGGATGATGGACATGTGCATCTCGGACGGCTTCGGGGTGAGTGAATCATGCGTTTGGTATCATTTTTGGCCGAACTATCCTTTTAAATGTGCTCACACACAGACATGCTCATACTTCTTCATTTTACATTTTCACTCAAACACAGAAAGATATGCTAAAAACATGAATATGATTTTTGTTTTCTGCTTGCATTATCAGTTTCTTTATTCATCACTGATTAGTTCATGTTTGTATGTGTTGATCACAGGACAGGCAGTGTTATGGAGCGCAGGGCCATCACGCCTCCCGTGGGCTCTCCTGTCGGTCGTCCACTTTACCTCCCTCCTGACCGAAACATCCTGTCTCTCGACAAAATCGCCAAGCGTGAGTGCAAGGTGCTGGTACTGGATCCACACACCTGAATCCACATACAGGCAGAGGAGGGGGGATTCTTAAACGGTGTGAGGAAGGAGTGTGAACTGAAAAATGTTTTGTCATTCGTTTTACATGTTTACGTGCTATAGTGTGTGGTTCTTTTTAAGAGTTTCAGTGCAAAATATGTGCAGCTACTGTTTTCGACATTCTGAAGGAATCATGCACGTAGTGTCATAGGGTTTATCGACACTTGAGTTATGCTTTAAAGCTTTGTGCTTGTAAAAACATTTGAACTCATATTGCATACAGGTTAAAGTGTTGATGGCTTTTTATGAGGAGGAAGAAATATGGTTGGTCAAACAACATTGGGATTCGCCCTCTATGTCCACAACCTAGTATTGGATACATTTCCTTTGACGTCTTTACATTTCAACACTGCCAACATTTCCCCATGCATATTTAATCTTTTTCGTCGTTTGCATTTCAGAAATTGTTTGCTTTACTTTGTAAAAGTGCTTTTATTTTGTTTTCTTAAATCAGTGGTTCTCAAACTCTCGTGTAGCATGCATCCCTACGCAAAGGAAAGTTAATGATATAAAACAATCTCAAACTTACAATTTGACTTAAACTAAACATATTTAAGTATACAATGTAGTGCTGTTGGTTGGTAGTTATATTTTGATTACACAAAAATGAATGCATTTTATAAAATGTCATAAAACGTCCCCGGCACAATCTTGCGGCATGCAGTTTGAGAACCACCATCTTAAGGGAAAACACCACCGTTTTTCAATATTTTCCTGTGTTCTTGCCTCAACTTGGATGAATTGATGCATGCCTATCTTTTTTCAATGTGTGCACTTTTGGTCTTTGTGCAGCGCCTCATGGATGTGTTGGCATTTAGCCTAGCCCCATTCATTCCTATGGATCCAAACAGGGATGAATTTAGAAGCCACCAAACACTTCCATGTTTACCCTATTTAAAGACTGTTACATGAGTACTTACACGAGTAAGTATGGTGGCACAAAATAAAACTTTTGTTTGGATCCTAGGGAATGAGTGAGGCTGGGCTGGGTGCTAACACATTCGCGGGGCGCTGTACAAAGATTAAAAGTGCATGCATTGAAAAAAGATAGGTATGTATTCATTCATCTAAGTTGAGGTAAGGACATGGTAAAGTATTGAAAAACGGTGTTGGTTTCCTTTAAATACTTGAAAGATGGTTTGCATTGTTGTGCCTGTAAGCGATCAAAGCCAACTAAAAGCTGGTACATAGAGTTTTTAGTTATGTTTTGAACAGGTAATCACTGAATTATGTGTTTTTATCTTAATTTCTGTTCATAAAGGAGCCATTTTGACTGGTTAAGTCATATCAAAAGGTCACAAGTCTAAACTGCAGATCTCTGTGTCTTAAGCCTGCTAGTGTCGACTTGCTATTGTAACTAAATTCATATTTATTTTCACTGCGATGTGCAAATTTAGTTTTTTAAGTGGCCTATAATCACTCCAAGGCTTATCAAAGGTGGAGCTTGTATTATTGACAGATGCCATTTGATTTATGCTCACCCGTAATACAGTGCACAGTGCATCCGTATGATGGCTTGACTTGAGATGTATATGGCATCAGTACCATGTAAACACACAATGCATCGCAGGACTTTTTTTAAAAAGAAATGTACGGTCATCAATAATCGGATCATCTTTTGCACCAGAATGACCTTAACTATCTCCCGCTAGATTCCAGCTTAGTACCAGGGCAGATTCAGTGCTATTGATTTCTGTGCATTCGCATTGAACATCAATATTTTACACAGAGCTGTAATCTTCAAGCCCTTTGGCTGTACCGATAATCAATAATCAACTGACGTAATGCATCACTGTTTGTTTTAGCATCAATGTTTACATATCTGTGCACGTTTGCTGAGTGCATTTGTGCTCCTACTGTAAAACTATATACTCATTGGGACTGAAAACCTTTTGTTGTGGAATATTGCACAGGGTTTGTCTTTGACGTCATTGAATATAAGCTCTTGAATGTTTAGACTTGTGAAGAAAGTAGCCCATTAATGTATCAAGACATCACAAAATGTGTTTTTAAAACCATATTGTGTAATATGCAGAGTATGTAATTATTTCTGTTATGTTTCTAAGTTATAAGTTTTGATGCAGTTAGATGATATATTGTAGAAGGAAAAGTTTACCATTTTATTTGACTTTGTGCTTTCCAAAGCATCAATTGATTTTATTTTATTGGTACAAAATTCGAACGGTCATGTTCATTTTGTTGCGTTAGCACTTTATTTAAATATTTGTAATTTATAGTTTTTCGGAAGAATAGGAATGTTCGAAACTGGGTGCTGGATTATTTGTTTATGCAGTTTGTTAAGAAAACTGTATTCATGTTCTTGCCTCTTAAAGGAAAACACCACCATTTTTCAATATTTTACTATCTTCTCACCTTAACTTAGACTAATTATTTTATAACTATATTTTTCAATGCGTGCACTTAATCTTTGCACAGTGCGTCGTGAATGTGTTAGCATTTGGCCTGGCACCATTCATTCCTTGGGATCCAGGCAGGGATGAATTTACAGGCCACCAAACACTTTCATGTTTTCAATGCTTTCACTTAAAGGTAGTTACACGAGTAAGTATGATGGCACAAAATAAAACGTATGGCTGCAAACGAAGTGCTCTTCCGCCATACAATATAGTTCTCATTTTATATCCGCTTTAAAAATCACCACATTATATTTTGTGCCAGCATACTTACTCGTGTAAGTACTCATGTAACAGTCTTTAAATAGGGAAAACATGGAAGTGTTTGGTGGCTTTTGGATTCATCCATGTTTGGATCCTGGGGAGTGAATGGGGCTGGGCTAAATGCTAACACATTCACGACATGCACACACAAAAAGACAGCTGTGAGGTAAGAACAAAGTAAAATATTGAAAAACTGTGTTTTCCTTTAACAAGTCAAATCACAAAACAGAATATTTTAATAGCAGTGTCCTTTAATTTTCAGTTTTATTCCTGTCCATGTAACCACTGCATTTACTCAATTTCTGTATGAGGTTAGAATTTATGTTTCCAAAATGATGATGACACTTGGAGTGTTTCCAGGTATATGAATTGTTGAGACAATATGTTTCATATTGAGATTGTATTGTATGATTAGACATTTGAGAAGTGCCAAGAAGCTCCTCTAGAATAGATGAACAGTCTTTTGGCACTCCTTAATCATTTAGACAGCTAATGAAGTAAGTCCACTTTTATTTTCTCCTGTTATGGCTTGAATTACAACACTGTTTGTACTCACAAGTGTTCAGAGTTGTTGGAAACGTGTGGTGTTGATTTTTGGTTCGTTGCACTTGAATAAATGCAACAAGGGCATAAATTGTCTTTTTTACTTGTTTAAATCCAGAAATGTGTTAGTATTTGAAGTATATTGGTGGTAAAAACAATTTATTTTCAGATATTCACAAACATTTTATAATTGCATGTATTCCCCCAATCATAATACATTAAAAATTATTTAAAAAGAACTTTTAAAAATAAGTTACAGCACATTAACAGAAACTGAGGAATTAATCGTAACTGCACATATATTTCCAAAAACATTCAAAATTGACACATTCAAAAGTCAATAAATACAGACACAAATGTTTCAGTAGATCAATGCTGAAAATCAAAATGTTGTAGAGTTAAGCACATCATTGTTTGTCTCTTGCTGCTTATCAGAATCCAAGTTTTCATAGGGATGATCTGTGAAAACATTTAGACATACTATTATTATACTGTAAAAGCACTATAGACAGGTTATCTTTAAAGCTAAATTTCATATAAACCAGGTGTTAAATTACATTTGGATTCAATAGTTATACTTTTTAAATAATCTTAAAAGTTTTCATAAAATCATCAGTTTCAAGACTGACATAGTACTTAAATAACCCCTTCTTAATAATACAACACAATTATATAACAATTTATAACAAATGAACCCCCTGGCTAAGCATAGAGGACCACCAGGGGTCCCCGGACCTCACTTTGAGAACCCCTTATATAAACCATAAACAGACAAATGAAAAATAATGTGTTATCACATACCTGTTTCCTTCAGCTCAAGTCTCCTTGAATCATAACTCTTCTTTTTGCGACTATTAGAAATTAACAAAACACATTAAAAATACATGAAAAACAAAAAAATATAATATGTTTTGTACTTGGCTTAGTGATTTAAAGGATTAGTCCATTTTCTTAAAAGAAAAATCCAGATAATTTACTCACCACCATGTCATTCAAAATGTTGGTGTCTTTCTTTGTTCGGTCGAGAGGAAATTGTGTTTTTTGAGAGAACATTGCAGGATTTTTTCTGATTTTAATGGACTTAAATAATGGACTTTTAATAGACACCAACAATTAACCCTTAACTCAACACATAACAGTTTTTTTCAACGGAGTTTCAAAGGACTATAAACGATCCCAAACGAGGCATAAGGGTCTTGTCTAGCGAGACGATTGTCATTTTTGACAATAAAAATAACAAATATACACTTTTAAACCACAACTTCTCGTCATGTAGATCCGGTCGTGATGCGCCAGGTGACCCCACGCAATACGTCATCACGTCAAGAGGTCACAGAGGACGAACGTGAAACTCCGCCCCAGTGTTTACAAGTGTCTTGAAAGAGGACTGTTCCTACGTTGTTGTATGTCAACTGATACTAATTCATGTCTTTGTGTCAGTTTATTGTTTACAATGGTCCGCAAATGTGCGTTTTATATATGTAACACGTGACCTCCCTACGTCACTACGCATTTACGTTAGGTCGCGCTGGATCGGATCTAGACGAGAAGTTGTGCTTTGGGGGTGTATGTTTGTTGTATTTCTTGTCGGGGGTGACAGTCGTTTCGCTGGATGGGACCCTTGTGCCTCGTTTGGGATCGTTTGTGGTCCTTTGAAACTCCGTTGAAAAAAACTGTTAAGTGTTGAGTTATACATTAAATGTTGGGCTCTATTAAAGTCCATTAAAATGAGAAAAATCCTAAAATGTTTTTCTCGAAAAACATAATTTCTTCTCGACTGAACAAAGAAAGACATCAACATTTTGGATGGCGTGGTGGTGAGTGGATTATCTGGATTTTTCTTTTAAGAAAATGGACTATTCCTTTAATAATTTTATTTTAAGCTGTTTTTGAAAGACCTTTACCTGCATCTCTTGCACATGCACGCAGTTGCTGTGATTATTAGAATGATGCCAAGGGGCACAAAGACTCCGATCAAAATAATACTTGTTAGATCTATAAAACAACAGACATTAAAAAACATTAAACTTGTATCACGAGCATGCAAAATGTATGCTCTATGAAGAGCTGTAGGTGTCAAAAATGGTTGTTTCGTAAATTATATGGATATTGAAGTTTAACACTATCATCACGTGTACACTACAAATACATAAAACAACAAAAATAAAAAAATATTCTAGTTTGTGACTTTAAAGACACCACAAACATTTTTTTAAGGTTTATATTTCATAGATGTTTATAAATACAATGCTTTGCAAAGAAGTGATTAAATATAGCAAAATTGATTTTAGGACCTTTTACGAACACACTTTGTACAGTATTACATACCTAATCCTTCCTCAGAGGGGGTTTTAAAGATCTCACAATCTTTGCCCTCAAAACCTTCAGCACACATGCAGGTGTACCCAGAGCCATCGGACGTCTCTTCACAGGTTCCATCATTCAGACAGGGTGAACTCAAACACGGACTCACTGAGAAAAAGAGAGGACAAATATAGATCATATCGAACATTAATGCATCACATATCTGAAACATGATTAATGCATTCATTTAACATCCAGAAAGCAGTTCCATACAAGTGTCTCTGCTTATTTGCATATTTTCCGTTACGTATTTTTCCGTGAATATCTGCATGAAAGCAATATCAGTTGTGATAACATCAAGGACTCAATTTATAACAGTCACGTTTGGTGTCAAACACAGTGCAGATCTCCATGTCTCCACAGCCCTTTGGTTGGCACACAGCTCCAGTGGCGGTACTTTCACAACTCTGTGAACAGTCCTCTGTCACAAACACTTCCTTCAGCTGTATGTGGAAGATTATAGAGAAAGATTATCAGTGACTGCTATTGAAATTATCTTCTAATCGGTTTTATTGTACTCCCACATAAAGGCTTACCGCATAGTAGCGACCCAGGTATGTGCATCCACACTGGTTGAAAGGCACGCAGTCGTTGTCACTGAGAGCAAATCCAGGGTTACACTGACATCCCTCCACAAGTTGTGTCTGCTCACACTCTGAAGGAGCTGCCAGATCAGCACAGGACGCCGGGCATGGAGTCATAGAGCTGGAATAAGTGCTGTTGGGCCCACATTCCAAAGCTGAAGATAGACAGACCAGAAATCAGGATTATTACATTATTATCTAGTTTTGGTTTTGCTTTAAGTTTTTGTGTTTTAGTAATGAACTAACTTATATTATTAAAATGTTTCATGTTTTTAACCACTTCACTTTTTCCACCCCACCTTTTGAGTGTGTGTGTGTGTGGGGTGAAAGTTGTGCACCTTCAAATTAATATATCTCACCTAACTATCCTAATCTTGGTCTTGTTTTAAAGAAGACAATTTAAGGTTTTACAGAAAAATTGTTATAGCAGTTTAAATGTATTTAAATAATAAAAATAATGCAATAACATATTAATTGTATTATAAAAAATTTAAATGTAAGTATTTCACAAAAGTCTCAAGTATTTGTGATTCAAATTTCAAGATAAAATCACAAAAAATGAGGTTGGTGTCACACTTTTAGTGGTTTTACCAACAACGGCCACTAGGTGTCAACGTTTCTGCATACTCTTGTCACAAATTAATAAATTACTGTCACTGCATTATTATTACTGCTAAAACTATGCTACTGTAAAACTACATCTTAGAGCTTTCCAATGATATAGTTTGTCAACATTTTTGTAGATTTATAATAGGATATAGTGTTATGAATATATAACATTAATATGCATTCTTATGGGGGGGGGTCATGTAACAAAACTGTCACTACGTTATTTCTATCATCAGATGACTTTGAAATATGAAAACTACATTCTGAGAGCTTTCCAATGATGTATAGTTTATCAAGATTTTTGGGGTTTAGAGGTTTAGTGTTAGAAATATGTAAAAACAAATTGAGCCTATATGTGGGCCCTTGACCTTTTAGAAATTGACGCTCACTACGTCATTTCTTTCCCAAAATAGTGATGATATATGAAAACTACACACTAAGAGCTTTCCAATATATAGTTTGTCAAGACTGAAAATTGTGATGAAATATAAAAACTACACTCTTAGGGGCATTCATATATCTCGTCTTTTGCACGCTCAAGTTCGCAATTTCAAATGTAGGTGGTTTTCCAGGCGCGTCCGCACCGCATCGAAAAACATCTCAACTTTTCAGAATGCCGAAAGCGCACCACAGGTCATGTGACAAGAACCAGCCAACGCGGTTTTAGACGCAAAATGTGAACTGCCCCTTAGAGCTTTCCAAAGAGATAAAGTTTGTCAAGATTTTTAAGTGTAGGATAGGGTATTAGTGTCATAAATATGTAAAAACAATGTGGGCCCGCTTGAGGGCCCGTGACCTTTTAGAATATGATTCACACTTTGTCAATCTTTTTCCAAAATGATGATCAGAAATGAAAACAACACTTAGAGCTTTCCAACGATATATTGTTTGTCATGATTCGATAAGAATTTATATGCAAAACACTGAAGTAATAGTAGGCGTCCCGCTGGTGGGACAGTGACATTTAGTAGGACTATCAATGATTTGAAACATTCTTATCATAAATGAATCAATTACTCTCCCTACATAATTTATTTTATAAAACACTGATGACATCTGTATTCTAGAGGCTTAGACCTTTCCAACAATATATAGTTTGTTGAAACAATTAAGTATTGTGAAAAGCGCTATATAAATAAAATTGAATTGAATTGAATGATTTAATAAACATTTACATCCAAAATACTAAAGTAAACCTAGTTTTTCCTCTAGACGAACAGTGACAGTTAGGTGGTTTTAATTTCATGTTTTAATGTCAAATAATTTCTCAGGACCCTCTTTTGTTATAAATAAATGTTGATAACAAGTGCCATTTCAATTGAATTTACTTCTTTACAAACGGCCCTACATTAAATAATATAATGATTTAAAATGTAACATTAGTTTCAATTCACTTAATTACATTTTTAGATTTTTGGGTAACATTTAACAACAAGGTTTCATTCATTAATTAATTCATTATACAGATAAGCACTATAGGGTGTTTTCCAGGACAGGGCTTATCCTACTCCCAGACTATAATTCATGTTTCAGCTGCCTTATTTAAAAACACCTTGTATTGACATATGTTAAAAGATATCAGTACGACGTATAAACGACTTAAATGTCCTAATCTAACTAAGTCCTGGATTAATCTACACCCTGTCCGGAAAACCGCCCCTAAATGTTTACAACATTTATAATTTTTTGTTAATGTAAGTTAAAGGTGCAATGTGGGACTTTTAGCGGCATCTAGCAGTAAGACTGTGAATTGCAACCAAAGGCTCAGTCCATAGTTCACCCCTGCCTTTCGAAACACATGGTGAAGCTACGTAAACTGCCACAGGACAAACACGTCATCATCTTACACAACGTAGTTACAAAACACGCTCCGTAAAACCGTTTGTCCGTTTAGGGCTACTGTAGAAACATGAAACTGACTTCCATGTAACAGGACCCTCGGTGTATATAGAGAAAATAGGTAATAAAAACAATACAGTTCATTATGTAACGCCCCTGAAAATATAGTTATGTATATAATATTGCATTTCGGTCAAGAGATTCTTGAAAAGTCCTACATTGCACCTTTAAAACAAATATAGCTGTTCATTCTTAGTTTTTGTAAATGATGTATTGTATTTGTTGTGTAAACGAACACAAGTCTGTCATACCGCAACCAAGCTCTTGTCGCCACGGCCCCAGTTTGACCCCCTCATCTTGGCAAGCCCGAGCGTAGACAGCGTAATTTTCACAGCGCAGTACTTCACTGCCCGGCTCAGCACACAGGTCAAACACACAGTCCCTGTAATAAACACATATGTGTGATCATGAAAGATCTCTATCGACACACACAATCTTAGTCACTATATCTCATCATCTCATTCAAGTCAGTGAAACGCACCTCTCCCATACATAAATATATGTTTTTATCCGACGGTTACATCAGATAGTGCTTAAGAGATTAAGACATATACTCACTCTTGGAAGATGTCTGGAGGAATCTGAGCATTGCAGGCAGCAAAAGGACCTGCAGGGTCGCTGAGAGCCCCACACTGTTTATTCCCGTTTAACTCATTCAGCTGAGCTTCAGTGCAGCCGGTCGTCTCGAAGCCTGAATCTGGATCTTCCTCCACTTCACGCCTAATAGAGGATTTACGACAAAAATTGTTTCCTCTGTTTCTCATGAAATTTATTTTGTAGATAATGCTCAAATGTCTATGCACAATTATAAAACAAAGATCAAATAAAATTTTTTTGGACAGGCAGTTGACAAGTGTTTTCGGCATACACGGGACCTCCTTTAAAATATACTAGGATGCACCTCATGTTGTTTTGGAAAACATCCAGCATGCGTAGAGTAGTACTGTAAATAATGGGTGGCTAAAATAAAAGCTAGTTTTAACCGGTTTTGGTCACTGGATAATAACCATACTTCCTTTAGACTTAAATAGACTAGTTTTAAATCTCTCTTACTTGTGCAGGTGTACCACGTTTGGTAGTACTGGGGTGCGAATACGCATTGCATCTTTATCATTCACTCTCCAGCTGTCTCCAAACTCATTGAGGTTGCGGACAACTGTGCCGTCTGGTTTTGTGTATTCATTATTGGAGCGTCCATCATAATTGCCACACAGTCCGAGCACACGAGATTTGTATACACTGGGCAGAGTCACCACTTTGGGAGGGTAAACAGAGAGAGACAGATGAGATGTCGTCCTTCAATAAATACAATTTTTGTTTATTTATTTCGTGCCAATGTGTATTTCTTACCTGCTTGTATATTGCCATCAAAGCGCACAGAAAGGCCGAAGTCAGTTGAGAGCATAACAAAGCGAGACTTCATTTTTATGCTAACTCCCTGTACAGGACTGTAAGGTGGAGAAATGTTCTCACCATTTACCTGATGGAAGAAAACCATGCAACATGCTATATCAAATCACTATATAAAAACACTTTTTTAAAGTTTTTACATGAGTAAAAACATATGGGTGAAGTCTCTATGTCAAATATGTATATGGTGTAGTGCACAACTAATTATGGTTTGTTAAACTGCTATTGAGATTACACATGTCCAATGTCCTTACCAGCACTTTCTTTTTTTGAAGCATGCGAACAGTGATTCCATACACATCCACATAAACCTCACGAAGGAGAGAAACGCGACTCAAGCCTCCTTGCCGTTGGTTTTTGCCGCGGACAGTGAAAGGTGTGAGGGAGCTGAGTGGACTGTTGCTTTGGGTTAATACATAGGTATAGGGTCCTTGGTAATGGTGATTGAATTTGTCAAAGGTGCGATAGTGAGGGTCTCCAGCAATATTGCAGTCATCAAATTCTATAAGAAGCAAAAGAGATTCTGGGTTATCTAGGTGTATAAATACTAAAATAAGCTGTCATTAAACTCAGATGCAAGTATTAAATAGAAGTAAAAAAAATCTGGTGAAATACAGTAAATAACTAAAGAACACATGCAATTTATATGTACATAACAAAGAAATGGTTAAAAGTTTAAATATGCAGGTGATGTAGATAATTTGTACATTTCCTAAAGTAAATAAATAAAAAAAACTTTATCATTGGTAATGTGTTGCTAAGGACTTAATTTGGACAACTTTATAGGCGATTTTTTTAATATTTAGATTTTTTGCAACTTTAGATTCCAGATTTTTAATTGTTGTATTTTGACCAAATTTGTCCTATCTTATTAAACCAATGGAAAGCTTCTTTTTTCCAGATGTATATGTCTCAATTTCGAAAAATTGACCATTATGACTGGCTCTGTGTCATAATTGTCCACATTCTCAGTATTTGTCATTGCTCAACTCACTCTCAGGTTTACAGTATCGGTCTCCATTGTTGTCCAGAGCACAGACTGAGTTGTCGTCACATTCAAACGGCGTGCAAGACAGCTGCCCTCCAAGACTACAGCTGCACTTCTGGCTGCAGTGCTCTGTTACCCACGAATCTCCCACCTGAGATATATAAATTTCATTAGTGCAACTTTTTGGGATGGAATGTGATATGAAAATGCTGTTGAGGTCGAATTTTTTTACTTACATCATGATATTCTCCTGTGCTGTCAACACATCCACAGCTTGAGAGTGGGACACACCTCCCATCACTTAACACAAAACCTGCATCACACTGGCAACCTTCTACGCAGCTGTTTGGCGGCAACGGGCAGAATATGGGGAAAAGGTCGGCACAGGTGGGTGGACATGGCACGGTGCAGTCAGAATAGTGACTGTTGGGAGGACATGGGAGAGCTGGAAACACACAAAGGAAAAGTTTGAATGCACAAAATGATTGATAATTGAATTAAACAAATTAGCATATTCATATTTTTATCAAGGCCTACAGGTATCCGTGGAGTGAAATGCACAGATATTGGGAGCCACCAAAAGGTTTAAAATTTTTTGGTTTCATATTTTGATAGTTCAGTCCATTTTGTGCTTTGAGGCCATCTATACAAGTTTTATATTTACAGTCTTTCTCTTCATTAAAATATTGATGACTTTAATGAAATGCTTTACGTCTGACTTGCAATACCAAGCAAATCATGTTTATGTCTGTAATAGCAAATATTTTCCACCTAAAGCTTTATTTCAGTGAAAATGCAGCCAAATAGGCTTTATGCCAAGCTGCACTACTTCCTGAACTTCAGCCAGCTTCTTGTTTCCTGTCTGCCATTATTGGACAAACTGATTAATCCAGGTGTGTCTGATTATTGTTGTTGTGACTACTGAGGTCAGGCACACCTAGATTAATCAGTTTGTCCAATAATGGCAGACAGGAAACAAGGAGCTGGCTGAAGATCAGGAAGTAGTGCAGCTGGGCATAAAGCTTATTGCAAATATAACTGTGGTTATTGAGGATGTGAATGGTGACATTAAGGTAGCTGTCTATGGCATTATTATGAATATCGTAGGTCTTGGGTTGGCTTTCCAAAGCAATGCTAAATAAGAACATTGTTTTTTTGTTTCATCAACATCACATTTCTTCTGCCTTTTTTAATCTTAAACATATTCTGTCTAATGTCACACTGTCAGTTATCGCTATCTGACTCTTTCACTTACGGCAGAAGGTGTTGTTCCTCCAGCTGATGGTGACTCCGCTGCTCTGACAGGCCTGTGCGTAAGCCTCAACGTTATCGCAAAGAGTGGACTGCATGCCATCATATTCACACATGTCATAGACACAGTTTCCAAGGAAGGCCTCTGGAGGAATGAGAGAGTGACAGGGCTTGAAGCGGTCGGACAGGATCGGCTCTCCACACTGTGACCTGTAGATCTCTTCTTCGTCTTGATCACAGTTAGGATGGACATCAGGTCGTAAGTCGGGCTGGCAGCTGAGGATGGAGTAAAGAGGATTTGGATGGATGAGCACAACCCAAAAAATAAAAACAAAACATCTAAAACCCACCATAAATGCATGTATTGTATGTGCCTGACATTTCATGTAAAGCAAATTACAGTGCATTCAGGGTCTACTTTTTAACAGTTTGTGTATTTATTTGAAATCAAATCCACAGTTTTGCAAAAGCCATGCTCCACCAGTTGAGCTACAGAAATATATTTATATATTTAACATGGTTGACATGGTTTGGTTGGTTTGAATATTTTCTGGTACTTACCCAGGATCACTGTCTCCCTCAGCCTTCCAGCTGTTGCCAAGCTCTATGACATCCTTGGCAGGTTTGCCGTTGGGCATCAAGTCATCATCAGAGGAATCTCCATTGTAGTTACCGCACATACCACACACCTATAGTGGGAAAGTTAAGGGACAGTGAAATGTGTACTGAAGTCAATGCTTTAAAACTTAATAAAATAGTCTGTCAAAGAAATATCAGAATTAAAAATCAAATCATCAGTAAAAAAACTTTTTCCAGTTTGATACCTTGTTGAAATAGTCTCCAGGCACTGTGATCTCAATGTGGTGCACTCCATCAAACTTCACAATCAGACCAAAGTCAGTGTCTAGTACGCTGTTTACTCCACTAGTAAACACTTTCGCCTTGGCTTCTTTGATGTCATAGGGGGTCTTTATTCTACGTTCATTGAGCTAGTTGATGGACAAAAACAATCATGAGAATACAGATTAAAACAGACCAAGTAAACAGCCGTTGGGTTAAATTAAGCCAGAAATATTTTACATTTGAGTCAACAATGGGTTAAGTATTTTAGGTTGAAACAACCCAGCACAGGTTAAATTACAACCTGACGGGCTGGACTCGTCCCTATTTGACCCAACCCAGCATTTTTTAGAGTTTAATGACATCACTTAATACCCAACATGATAATCTTATCTAGTAGGCATACAGTTCTTTGTTCTCAATGTACAATATAATGTCTTATCAGAGGATGGCATGCAAATGCAGCTTAGTTAAATGCCCTTATCCATCTTTTCCTCTTTACATTCAGGGCTCTTACCAATACTCTGCCACTTTTGCTGAGAGTGATGTTGGCAGTGGGCAGATGGATGGTCACAGAGCGAACATACGAAGCTTCCGGCAGACCACGTTCTTCGTTCTTAGCCACGATGGTGAAGGGTGTGACCATAGAGCTGTTACATATCGCCACTAGCGTGTAAGTGCAGGTACCCATGTAGGTGTGCATGATGCCATCAAAGGTGTAGTAGTGAGGATCACCAGCGATGTGACAAATGCCCACTCCTGCACAGAAGGGAGATGGTAAATTAAGATACGTATTTAGCATGCACAGGTGAAATTTCCTTTACTAGTTAATGCAATGTGGGGTATCTTTTATTCTTGTTTTGAGCTATGCTTGCGCTAGTTCGAATGAGTATGCTAAGATCTTATTACAGTTTATTTTTGATTATTGTCAATTCGATTCAAGGCACAAAATAATTAAAGGGACACTCCAATTTTTTTTTAAATATTGCAATTTTCCAGAATGAGAGTATAGTCCTTGCCATATCTGCCTAGAAAATTGCAACTTTTAATTTTCCGTCGGTCTTAGTACACGATGTAACTACAGAAAAGTCATAGGAAAAATATCAAAACTCTTTGGGGTTTTTTAGCGCGATGCTAATGGTCTTATCAGATTCAATGGATTATGCTAAGCCATGCTAAAAGTGGTACTGCCAGACCCGGATATTGGCTGAATAGATTCCAAAACAGTAAAAATCAAAATGTTTAACTCTAGGGGAACTGGAAAATTAGCATATTTTCAAAAAAAGTGGAGTTTCTCTTTAATGATGAAAACATTACTGAGTGTAAGTTTAAATTGGTAGGGTATGTACCTGTGTTGACGCAGCCCAGTTGACCTTGATTGACCTTACATTCCTGAGCAGGACCACACTGCCATGCCTCACATTTCACAGTATTGAACGGTGAACACACGCAGCGCTCTGTACAGTCATCTTTCGTAAACCAGCTGTCTCCAACCTAAAAAACACAGTCACACATTTATGACAATAAAATGGGGAATTTTAAATGAAAAATTTCAACTGAATAATTGAAAATTGGTTTGTGGGATTGTGACAGAAATGCCGGTGCCAAACGATGTACAAAAATGTTTATTAAAATGTAATGTTCATGTAAAAGGAAAACGGCAACACTTTTTAGTGTTTTTGTTACACATTGCATAAACTTAATATAGGAATAACAGTAAATTATGCATAATTGCATGCAACTAAACCCAAACTAAACCTAATCCTAACCCTGTAGTGCATTAAACATAAGTTCGTAGATGTGACTGAGTACCTAAATGCGTCTACACTGTAACAGGCCACCTTAAAATTAAGTGTAAACCAAAAATGCATAATAAAAGTACCCACAACAATGTGAATTTCAATGTACCGTGTTTCTGAAAGGTTAAGACTTAAAATCTGAGGTAGTCTTTAAAGCAGGGGTCTCCAACTTTTTTGTGAGCAAGGGCTACCACAATGGATAAAACTGGAGTGCTGCTACTTTTTGATATAGTCTACTCAAAACTTTTAATTTTATTTTATTTTACTTGTTAATATGTTTTATTATTGTTAAAAATGTTAACATACATGAACCAAGCCAAGTTAATTGAAAAACATATGTAATAAATAAACATTACAATTGAGACTATTAATAGAATGTGCTTTGGCACCACGTTGGAGACCCCTGCTTTAAAGTCTTTCAAGAGGGGTCTGTGTGATAAAGTTGGGAACCTTTTTAGGAACCTTATCTTTGTCTTAAACTTATGAAAACAAATGTAAGAGATGCGTTTAGTCTGGTTATGAGCTGAATTACTAGTAACTTACAGGTCTGTAGTTGTTGTCTCTGTCAGTGCAGCCACACTCGCTGAAAGCCACACACTTGTCTCCACTCAGAATTAAACCAGGGTCACACACGCATCCCTCAACACAAGGCTCAGAACAGATGCCTTCAGATCCAGGGTCCTGACAACTGGCTGGACACGCTGAACCACACGGCTCATAGTGACTACCAACAGGACATTTAATAGCTATGATAAATGTAAAAGATAGAGGGGTGTTAAATGAACCACTGGTATGAGGAAGCGGGCAACAAAGAAAAAAACTGAATGAAAAGGGCAGGATAAGAATGGACTGGGAAATGGGCAGGAAACAGAGGAACGTGGGAGAGACAGAGACAAAGGTACAAATCTTTAAAGACATCTATTTAGGGAACAAAAGAAATAATCAGGTTCATTTAACACTCACTAATTGAAGGGGGAGCTTTTCAAAAGGTTACCAGGATACAATAAATTGCAGGCTTTAAAAAAGGTTTACAGAATTCCAGTGGGGCACAAGACACAAACCCCTAAAACTAAAACATTACTGAACTTAAAAAAGAACTTTTAAAGGCATGACTTTGACTAAAATGTAGCCCTGTACCAAAGCTTCACACACGTAGACAGATGCACACGTATACTAAAACACTTACGACAGAAAGTGTTATTTCTCCAGTTTATTGACATCCCAGCTTGAGCGCACATGTCAGCATAGCTTTCGATAGCTTGACACAGGGCAACTGCACTGCCACCCGTGCCACACTGATCAAACACACAGCTCTCAAAGTAAGGATTGGGGGGCACCACTGCATGACATGGTTTGAAGATTCCTGGAAAGAGAAATGGCTAGACATTAATGCAAGGCAAACAGGTGTTATAGGTCATAAAAACAGCCAGTTAGTGTATACTGTTGGGAAATGGAAGGCAATAAACAGATGGACTTTTCCAAGTTAATCTTTAGGCAAATTTTATTAAGGAAAGAATTAATTCTCTTGTACATTTACATCCTTAAATACTCTTTTTGATGTGTGTATCATTAGGTTATTGGTAATAACAAGGTGTAATTTACCAAAATCATTGTAGCCAAAACCCCACAAAAATACTTAAGAAACAGTTCAATTCTAAGAGAAACACATGATGTTGGCATAAACCAGTATTTCTATGAAGAACAAATGGAGAGTTTGGTTCCAAAACGCGATAAATGCCATTTAAAAAAAAATAGTTACCGCCAAAATCAGTATTGTATCAGGTGAGTATTAAAAAGTAAATTCTTCATTTTACGCAAAATCCGATATCCGGCATGTTTTTCTGTCATCTTTTATCCATTTTTTCCAAAACGCGATAAACGCCACTCCTCCTCCTCTGCAGAATGCAATAAATCCGCTCAACAAATCACAGCGCACCATTCAACGCATTGTAAACAATAGTGGCGACACAGAATCCTGGTTTTCCTCATCTACTTTGTACTTCGTGATCAACAAACAAACACAAAATAATACTTTTTATGGCATTGATAAACCTGTGAAGGTTTTCTGTAAGCCATCAAAATGTAACAATTTACGTGAGAGGCACTCGGGTAAAGGAAAAATGCCGGTGGCTTGTTCTCAAACGGCAGCATCAAGCTGCTTTCATGCTAACACATCGACCCCAGAGGATCTTATAAAAAACTTTCCATTATTTTACTCAAAGTCAATAAAAATCGAGCAGGACCAAAACATTTTAAAGCTGATCGCTGTCAAAAAAGTTCAGCGACGACGTCCCAAGGATGACAGCAGCAATGACAGTGTTCTTAATATGACAAAGTAAGTTTTTGATTAATGCCATTAATGTTTATTTTTTTAATCAGCGGATACCACTAGTCAACTAAATGAATATAACATGGCAAAGATGAATGCACATTTATATATTGATTCAATAGATTTATAGCATTTAAAAAAAGAATCAGTTTTTATAAGTAATCTTAATAGAAAATCTAATTATGGATTTGAATTTTTAATGTTATTATAACCTAAATGTGCTATGTGAACGTTTGTAGCAGAAAATAGTGTTTTTCATCTCGTCACTTTCTTGGTACAGAAAACACCTTTTTACCGAAATTAGTCAAAATGAATTTATTGCATTTTGGAACCAAACTCTTCAAGTGCAACCTTATTGTTCAAAATAAAAGAGGGAAACAAAAAGTGGCACTGCAGTAAATATGCTGTATCCTGTAACTGACTTCAGGATCTAAACACATTCATTACAAATTATGGTAAAGGCTTTGAAAAGCATTTATGAATCTTTACTGTGACTTTAGCATTAATGTGTGTTTAAAAGTAAATGAGTGAATATATTATGTGTCTCACCATTGGGGTCAGTGATCATGCCACAGCTGGTAGGTTTCTGGGCTTCACTTTCGATTTTATCATCACATTCAATGTCTCCACCACCATGAGAACAATCTGTGGAATGAGTAAGCATATATTAATGTGTAATTATAAAAATTACTTCAATCTTTATCCTTGTTTCCCAGTTAGTGCACTCTATAGAAAAAAAGAAGTTATTCTTATTTGGGACCCTGGACCACAAAACCAGTAATAAGGATCCATTTTTTGAGATTTTTACATCATCTGACAGCCAAATATATATGTTTTCCATAATATATCGTTTGTTCGGATAGGACAATATTTGGACCTATTGATACAGCTATTGAAAATCTAGAATCTGAGGGTGCCAAAAAAACTAAAATATTGAGAAATTTGCATTTAAAGTTACGTACTTAGCATCACATATTACTAATAATGAATACTTTTTATATATATATTTACAGTAGAAAATTTACAAAATATCTTCATGGAACATGATCTTTACTTCCTAATGATTTTTGGCATTTAAAAAACTCAAAAACCCATACAATGTATTCTTGGCTATTGATACAAATATACCTGTGTTACTTATGACAGGTTTTTTAGTCCAGGGTCCCATTTGTGTAGTTGCAATGTGCATGTTTTAATATTATTTCACTCACTCTGGTCTGTCATCGGGCACCTGCCAGCTTTCTCCAAGCTCATTGGTGCTGTCTGTTGGTTTCCCATCTGACTTGATGTTGTCATCATTCGGATTACCATTATAGTTTCCTATCATATATAGTTGTGATTATTAAGATTAAAAATGAAAACTCTGATCAGACTATTTGGTTGGTAGTAGTATTTGCATACAGTGTATATGAAGAGTTTCGTTGCAAAACGAGATTAATCCATTTTTTAACATTTTTGTCAAAACATGTTTATTGTTATGTTATCATGTTATTATTTTGTTTTATGGTGCTACTTAGCTGTATTTTTTAAGTTATGAAGGTTTAAATCAAAACAAACCAACTGCAGTTGCATTGAAATTAATTGGAATGCACAACCAAAAAACGAGATTTCTGAACAATTAAAAAAACGGTGGTTATCTCGTTTTGCAACGAAACTCTTCATATAAACATTTTCATACTATTAATTGCCCTAAATCTGCAATATAACTGGACAAATTCTTACCACAAAGTCCACATAACAGTCCGCTATAGGAAGAAGGCAGGGCAACATCAGCATGGTGATTTCCATCAAAACGGACACGTAATCCAAAATCTGTGTCGAGCACCACGAATTTGCCACTTAGGAAGATCTTAATTCCATTAGGAAGTGTGACAGGCACAGTGACCTGAACTCCATTCACCTTCAGAACATACAAAGAAGTTCAGCATGCGAATGCACTCCACCTTTAATCTCCTCTAATGTGTTAAATCTCAAAAATGTCTCTTACCTGAACTTTACGGCCTTTGCCCAAAATGACCTTTGTGTTGTGGACATGGATGATAACAGATTGTACATAAGACACTTTCTTATTATTGTCCCTGTGCTCGTTCTGTGTCTCGACAGAGAAGTACGGCAAGCCGGAGGTCTCATTACAGGGCTTAGTAACAGTGTAGGAGCAGGCGCCCATGAAATGATGCACTTTCTTATCAAAGGAAGTGTAATGAGGGTCACCAGAGACTGAACAAATGCCAGAATCTACAGGAAAGATAAAAATGATTAGCCTTCATAAAGATTACATTATCTTGCTTAAGGAGTGTCAACAAGTATGTGCAGAAACAGCGTGAGTGAGTTGATGATTTGATATTGTGAAAGGTGCAAAACTGATGTACCAGATAATGCATGTAAATTATATTATGTATAGCTACTACTTAAGTTTTTACCAAGAGCTTTGCATCCATAGTCTCCATCCTGAAGCTGGCAGCTCTCAGTAGGCAGACAGCTGGTGTTATAACACTGAATAGTTCCTCCACCCTCACATGTACACTTCTCTGTACAGCCCTCAAGATACCAGCTATCATTCACCTAAATGACCACATTGATTGAATAAAGTGAGAACAAGCACAATGATAAACCTGTTTCTCAAGCAGTAAGAAAAAATATTTTTTTAAAGTAAACTCACTGGATGGTAAGAGTCTGAGGAGTCCACACAGCCGCAGTCTTTAAGTGGCACACATTTATCATCACTTAAGATGAATCCAGGGTTACACTCACAGCCTTCAACACACTTCTCACTACAGCCTGGTGGTCCGTTGATACCCAGACACGTCTCTGGACAGGAGCTCACACATATGGAGTAATGGCTGTTTGGAGGGCAAGCCAGAGCTGGAGAAAAAATGGAAAAGGTGAATGAGTAGGGATGCAGGTTCGAGTTTGGAATTAAAAATTCCATTAGTAGTAAAAAAAAAGGATTAGTATCAACATATATTTTTAACATATATCATAATGTTTTAGAAAAAATATTTCAAATCACGAGATAAAGAAAACCAAATACGTCGATCCTTTTAGCAGCATAATAAAAGATACTGAGCCATACTGCTGCATAAATAAAACCTAAATGCATTTTGTAGTTGAACACTAGCTTTATTCTTCCAACCTGAACTGCAATAAATTATAAAGAGAGAGGAAAGCAGGCTCTTTACTGTAACAGAAAATTTGATACTTTCTTAGTAAATATAATTTAATTAAAGTGAATATAATGCCATATTATCTGTTTTGTATGAAGAAGTCTACACTTTATGCTGTGTAATATAAGAGATTATGACTTACGGCAGAAGTCTGGCTCCCTCCACTGATGGACAGGTGCACCTGCACTCAGACAAGCATCAGTGTAAGCTTGAAGCTGATCACAGAGAGTCTGCTGTAGTCCCTCATAACGGCACATATCAAACACACAGCTCTGGAAGAAAGGCAGTGGATCCACCACCTTTATACAGTCCCTGTGAGGAGCATTGGTGAGAGAAAGTGTGCAATGGTTAAGCACTTAAAGATCTCTGTAGTCTGTTAGCTCATGTTTAAACAACATGATCTCACAAAGTTCCGTGGGATAGTCACGGAATTTTTTGCTCATTTTTCCGTGACATTCTCACGGATCTCCGCATATTTCCGTGGCCCTGCCACGGACTTTCTTTTCCGTGGCATTCTCACGGATTGGTTACTCAACTGCTTTTTCCTATTTTCAAACCATTGTCGCTTCGGTTTAGGGTTAGATTTGGTGCTTGCGTTACTTTGTCACTGTAAATATTGGTTTATACACTTTTTTCTGATGTATTATTTTATATTTTCTAAACTTTAATCAATTGTCACCTGGCATTGGGGTTAGAGTTGGGTTTGGGTAGGGATGTCATTTTATGTAAATCTAACCCTAAACCGAAGCGACAATGGTAAGAAAATAGAACAAAACAGTTGAGTAACCAATCCGTGAGAATGCCACGGAAAAGAAAGTCCGTGACAGGGCCACGGAAATATGCGGAGATCCGTGAGAATGTCACGGAAAAATGAGCAGAAAATTCCGTGACTATGCCACGGAAATTCGTGAGATCAGGTTGTGTTTAAAACAATGTAAACACTAAAGCCAAACCTAAATGGTCCATTGTTGTCAGTTATTTTCCCACAGTTCTCTGGGTTTGACACCAGATCCTCCAGCTCAGGATCACAGGGTGGGTCAGGCCCTGTGTCAGGCTTGCATCTGAAAACACAACACTGATTTGTGATACATCATCAAAAATCTGATTGACCCAATCATCAAGACTTTTTCTGCAGTTGATAAAATGAAAAAGAGGCCAAAGTACTGACGTTTTGTCCTCATCTTCATCAGTTTGCCAACTGTTACCAAACTGATCTGAGCTATCGGCTTGAGAGCCATCTGGCTTAGTGAAGTCATTATTGGGGTTTCCATCATAGTCTCCACACAGGCCACACATCTGATCATAGTAGGAACTGAAAAAGTAAGAATGAGAAAGAGATTAAAATATATTTAATACTTCAGATGTTTATTGTTTGCGTTTGTAAGATGTATTAGTGGTCGATGACATTTAGCAATCATTGTGGGGTTTAAGTGTTTCTTGACAAATACTTTAGTTCAGAGTGAAGGAAATATTACAATGAATTTGTTTTCAGAGCTACAGTACCTGGGAACAGTGATCTTGGCATAATGGTTGCCGTCCCATTTCACCTCCAGACCGAAGGGAGTAGTGAGGATAACATATTGACCAGCAAGAGAGAGAGACATGAGCGGAGATGGGGAGTGAGGGAGGGAAACCCTGTGTCCATTTACCTGAATGTGTAAGAGATAAAGAGCAACAGATGTGAATAAACTCAAGACTACAGAATACCTTCATTAAATGATGGCTTAATTTTGACAGCAGTTGTGAATACTGACCAAAGTTTTCCTGCTTTTCATCATTGTCACAGTGACACCATTGACAGTCACATAAAGTTTCCTCAGGTAAGAAACACCAGAAACTCCTCTCTCTTCATTCTTACCCTCTATTGAGAACCAGGGGCCTACAAATCCAGAAGAGGAAAAAACACATCACTGTTTTAAAGCTGTATACCAATAGACCATTTCAAAAGATGTAAACAACACTGGTCCAGAAACACTTCCTGTTTCAGTTTGTGACTGTTTTTTTATTTCACATATATCATTATCTTTAAGATTTTTGTTTAATTTTTTGATTCAGTTCTATATGTTCTGTTGGTTGTATTTTATCCCAATATTTATCTAGTGTTAAAAAACTGAAACAGGAAGTGCTTCTGGACCAGTGTTGTTTACATCTTTTGAAATGGTCTATACACTAACAATAAGTGTCTGACCATTAGTTGTTTATTTATATTCTGGTTTTGGATTTTGCTTACCAGTGTTGTTTTTGCAGGTGCGAGCCAAAGTGTAGGTGCAAGTGCCCATGAAACTGAAGTATTTGCCATCAAAGCTGTTATAATGAGGATCACCAGAGATAATACAGTCCTGAGAATCTAGAGGATTTAGATGAAGTACAAAACAAATATTTTTCAAGTATATTTCAAATATGAACCATTTGTTAATAACTAATAAACATGAAATTTGAAATAATTAAAGGAATAGTCTATCCTTTTTTCCATATTGAACTATGTTATTACCTTAACTAAGAATAGTTGATACATCCCTCTATCATCTTAGTACGTGCACGTAAGCGCTGTGGCGCGCGTCGACACTTTGATAGCATTTAGCTTAGCCCCACTCATTCAATGGTACCAAACAGAGATAAAGTCAGAAGTGACCAAACACATCAACGTTTTTCCCATCAAAGACGAGCAGCCACACGAGCAAGTATGGTGGCACAAAACAAAACGTAGTGCTTTTCTAAGTGGATTTAAAAGGGTTACTATATTGTATGGCGGAATAGCACTTTTGGGAGTACTTCGACTCGCCTGAAAAATCCACTTCCCTTCTCCCTCTCATAATGAGAGGGAGAGTGTTACTGCGCCGAGTCCAAGTACTCCCAAAAGTGCCACTCCGCCATACAACATAGTTCCTCTTTTAAATCCGCTTAGAAAAGCGCTACGTTTTATTTTGTGCCACCATACTTGCTCGTATAACTACTCGTCTTAAATAGGAAACACGTTGATGTGTTTGGTCACTTCTAACATTATCTCTGTTTGGTACCATTGAATGAATGGGGCTAAGCTAAATGCTACCAAAGTGTCGCCGCACACCACAGCGCCCACATGCACGCACCAAGATGATAGAGGTATATATCAACACTTCTTAGTTAAGGTAATAACATAGTTTAATATGGAAAAAGGATAGACTATTCCTTTAAATGTATATGATGGGATCTGTATCACTGCAGTGAAATGTGACCATATGGTTATATTTGGGTATACAGTTAATTACAGTGAGTCAACTGTAATACTGACCTTCTGGGTAACACCCGATGACTCCATCCTGTACACCACATTGCTCCATTGGTGGGCAGTTAGCAGCATTACAGGTAACAGATGGAGGCTCACACTTACACAACTGCTCACAGTCTTTAGTGTAAAACTCTTCACCTGGCTGAAACCATTCAAAAAGTAAATATAATGTCAGTAAAGTGCACAAGTTATATCTTGTGTATATATTAAAACATTGACAGTTTCCTCACCTGGTAGTACTGTCCATTACGCATGCAGCCACATTCATCTTGTTTCACACACTGTCCAGCACTAAGGACAAACCCAGGGTCACACAAACATCCTTCAGAACAGGGTCCAGTACACTGATTTGGTGGAATTGGGTAACAGGATGGTTGGCAAATTGGGACGCAGGATTCAAAGTGACTATTGGCTGGACATTTCAGAGCTGTGGAGGAACACTGCGTGTTAACCTGTGATTTATTACGCTTATTCACTATGTCTGGTTTTAAAGCACAGGCCATTGTCAATATTTACACATGTATATTATGGTGTCCTTGAGGAATACTGTATGTATTTTTCAGACTTACGACAGAAGGTGCTGTTTCTCCAGGATCCAATTGTGACACCACGTTGCTGACATTCATTGACATACGCCTCTATTGCTTCACACAATGCAGACTGAGCACCATCCAACTCACACACATCAAACAAACAGTCTTTGAAGAAACCCTATACACACAATGTTAAGACAGTATGCATTAGATGTTTATAATTATGCTTAACAAATCATATGATTTTATTTCACTCACATTGGGGTTGACTTTTGGATGGCAAGTAGCAAATGGACCTTTGCTGTCCAATATGATACCACAGTAAGCAGGTCCTTCATACAAGTCCAGCTCAGTATCTGTACACCCAGGTGATGGGTCAACCTCTGTTTTATCACAACTGAAAGTAAGAATCAAAGATTCATCTATAATATCCATTAATATAAATATTCTTGTTAACACTGTGGGCACTGCATGTTGTCTTACTCAGGGTCTGTGTTCCAGCTGTTACCGAAATCTTTAGGGCTTTGGACGAGTTCACCAGTGGGAGTACGGAAGTCATCCTTAGGGTCTCCATTGTAGTCTCCACACAGTCCACAAAGTTTGTCCTCATAGCTATAAAATCATGCAGAGACATTTAAAAGTGAAATACAAGGTCTCAAACAATCTCATATAGAAGGTTTAAATGAATCATACTTACTCTTTGATAACTTTAATGTCCATGTAGTGGTTTCCATCGTAACGTACTGTCACACCAAAATTTAAGACCACTGTGTATTGTGTACCAGCCATGAAAATGTCAATGCCATTGACTGGAGTAAGAGGGATGTTCACATTGGTACCATTCACCTGAGAAAAGTCATACAACATATTGTACCTTTCAATGTGTCACTAAACATGAAATATATCTAGAGTTATAATAGTGAACAGACATGGCCGTGTATAAATCATCAGCAATCGTCTACCTGCACAATCCCTCCTTTCAGAATGGACACTTTTACTCCAAATGCATGGACATGCACAGCTTTTACATAGCTGATTGAAGGATTGTTGTAGCGATTCTCATTGTCTGTGTACACAGCGAAGTACGGCACATCTGTGCTGTTACAAGGCTCAGACATCAGGTAGGAGCAGTTCCCCATGAAGTCATAGCGCTGTTTATCAAAGGTGGTGTAATGAGGATCACCAGAAGAAACACAGGTTGAGGTTCCTGTGAAGAAAAATCCAATGTATATTAAACAGATTTGAATGCAGAAGAACTGACCTCATGACAAATGTGTACACTCTTTGTATTAACAGGTATGAATTCGTAAGTTGGCAATTGCCAAAAGTAAATCTAAAATCAAGGCTTTATTTATTGTGATGTAAGGGGAGATTGTAGTTTCTTGTCATACCTTTAGGGTAGCAGCCATGAACGCCACCAACCTCACGACATTCTTCTGTCACAGGGTCACAGGTGTTGTCCACACAGTCAAAGGTGTAGTTGCCAGCACAACGACACAACTTGGAGCAGCCATTTCCAAATATAATTTCACCAGGCTGAGTGGAAACACATACTGAGTTTAGAGCAAAGACTTTGGTCAAAGATAAAAATGCATCCTTACATAATGACAGCTCACATACCTCAAAGTAATTGTTGTTTTCATCTAGACAACCACACTGTTCAATTGGAACACAGCGCTGACCACGAAAAACAAATCCTGGTTTACAGAAGCAGCCGCTGATGCATGAACCTGTGCAATTTGTTGAAGGCCGGTCGCAGCTAGGAATACAGGCTGGACCACAATCAATGTACTCAGCATTTGGAGGACATGTCACTGTCGGAAGACATGAAGGCTTGTTTAGCTTTTCTCATCTCACATTTTTAACAGCTATAATTGAGGAAAATAAAACAAGTGTGAAATACCTGGTGGTGGTGTAGTAGTTGGCTGAGGTGTTGTTGGTTTAGGTGTTGCTGCAAAGAATGCCAAAAAGTATGTGTTAGTTTATATATAATGTGTTAAGATGTGTAAACAGTGTACCAGGACATGTAAAACTTCATTCTGTATAAGCTACTGTCATTGTTACCAAGAGGTCTGCAAACATAGTCTCCGTCCTCAAGCTGGCAGCTCTCAGTAGGCAGACAGCTGGTGTTATAACACTGAATAGTTCCTCCACCCTCACATGTACACTTCTCTGTACAGCCCTCAAGATACCAGCTATCATTCACCTATTGAATAAAAATAGTAAGAAATCTATCCAAACAAGCACAAAGATAAACCTGTGTTGTTTCAAGAAAACTCACTGGATGGTAGGAGCCTGAGGAGTCCACACAGCCGCAGTCTTTAAGTGGCACACATTTATCATCACTTAAGATGAATCCAGGGTTACACTCACAGCCTTCAACACACTTCTCACTACAGCCTGGTGGTCCGTTGATACCCAGACACGTCTCTGGACAGGAGCTCACACATATGGAGTAATGGCTGTTTGGAGGGCAAACCAGAGCTGGAGGAATAAAAATGAAAAGAAAAACATTGAATGATAAAGAAGGTTGAAGTGGGGGTTCAGATTTAGTTTTAATAATAAAATGCTAACATAAGCCAAATAAAGGATTTTTGGTGGCCTCAAGGGAGCAACATAAGGAGGTAAAATGATTAGCTTAATCTAGCTCACTTTGAAAGACAGAAAAGCAGTTTTTTTCCATGGTGAATACAAAACTGCAGAGTATCTGTTCTGTTTCATTACTCCTGACCGCCAGAGGCAGTGCTAAAGCACTAGTGAATTATCGCAGCGCTAGCTCGATAGGTTGAGATAATATACCAACCAAGTCACATGGTGACAATAAAAGACCTACCAGCTCAGCCTTCTGCCTCTTTCGCTTTCTCGCTTGTTGTGATAGGTCATTCTTCTTTAATTTTCATGCCGTCAAGTGCAGCTTACCTAAGCAACGAATTTCGTCCCCGCAAGCTGTGACAGCGCGCTATTTGGAGAGCTCTTCTTTGCATCGAATCGACCGGGTAAACACTCGTGCCTCTCGGTGCTATCCTGTGGATAGTGTTTTTTCTATGGTCTGTTATATTGACGGTTCCCCATAATTTTTATTTTTTACATCAGACGGATTTGTATGACTGTTTGGGTCTCTCGGTGCTATCCGGCGGCCGGGGTTATATCGTTACAGTTCCCCGTTAATGCTGTGAGTTTTTACGTGCTCTCGGTATTATCGGGTGACATTTTTCATATTATTACACTTACTGTTTTTCTGTTAGTTCTCCTTAGTTTATACAGAGTTTGTTAAGCATTGTGCCTCTCTGTGCTATCCGGTGGCTAAGTTAGTGTTCTACTTTTTCCGTAGTTTTTTGTGGTATCATGGCACAGGGCTCTATTGCCACAGGTTTTCCGTTAGCATGAAGCTGTGCCTTAACACACTCTTGCCCGTCGACGGCCATGATGTATGTCTGTCATGTTTGGGAATTCATCATTTAAAAGAGGCTATTACGGACCCCTGTTTGCACCGTAGTCTCCTGCCCATGTCGGAGAGACGGCTTCAGCTGGCTGAACTGGACCATAAGTGTGCAGTAAAGTTTGGGGACAAGGAGTCGCAATCTGCAAGCGTAAGGGTAGCGGTGATCCCAGTTAAGAAAAAGACTACAGCTCAGAACGAGCAGTCATAAGATGCCTCTTTTTCTAAAATGGTTGCTGTCCTTTTGTTTGAAATGTCGGAAATAAAGCGCCTTCTTCAGACATTCCAGCCTGTGATACCTGCAACCCGCAGACATTACACAGGAGGATGAGGATGTTTCCAATAAGTCTTGTGGTCAACGAGGCGAAGAGTCATCTGAGTCCAGTGCCGAGGATCACTTACCGTAAAACTTCAAATAATAGCCGAGTCCCAAATAGACGCCTGTCTCTTTTAGACGCCTGGTGTGACGACAGGTTTGGGTAAATAAACGCCTGTCTCAAATAAAGGCCTGGTCTGTTTTTTAGTTTCGGGTTGTATTTAATCTTCTAAAACCCGTCAGATAGTTTGTTTAAGACAGTTCTATGGTGCAGATTGAACACGCTAAAGTTTTTTTTGCTTACCGGTAGATGTCACGTGACAGACGCAGTCGTTCCTTTACTCATCACTATGACAACACAACAAGCTTCGTCGCCAGGATTGAGGTGATGATGACAGTAGCGAAGTGGCAATCGGGAGAGTCAGGACTTTTCCCGGTGGGCCGGTAGTGTTTTGGGGCCGCTGATAATAGCCGGGCTTTCAGTCTTTTGTCATGCATGCACTCCCGCCACACATTGTATTTCTCACGCGGAAACACTATTTATCATATTTAATATGCTGCAGCGCCTAAAATGTATCTGGCCGCACTGCTCTCTCTCTCAATCAAGCCCGTCTTCCCTAGAGTTCTAGTCGAGCGAGCCAATACAAAAATAAGAAAGAGGCTACACAATAGCCAATTAGAAAATAGCACTGTTGTATCTGGGTAAGATTTCACGCAACAACCAATAAAAAAACATATCATTGTTTGCTTTATTTATACTGCCAATAATTTAAGACTGTTGTTATTACACGAACTAATTTGTTAAACACATTCAAATTAAAAATAAAACGTAATATGTGGTAACCTTCTGCTGTCATGCTGGAACAATTAAATTAAAAGCCTGTCTCTTATAGACGCCTGTCTCTTTTAGACGCCTGGTGTGATGATAGGTTTGGGAAAATAAAAGCCCGGCCTATTATTTGAAGTTTTACGGTACATCAAAATACCCTCTCACGGGCCAGATCCGATAATATTATACAGCTGCTTGCTCATTTCCGGCTAGGCGCAAGTTTGAGATACAAGATGGTGTTACAACTCATGGGGATGCTGACTGCGGCTGATTCGGTTATCCCAATCAGCTTGCACCACCTTAGACCTCTCCAACGGTGGAACAACAGTCTTTGTCTGAGCCCTGCCAGACATCTTCATCGACTGGTTTATGTCTCGCACAGTTGTACGCCGGCATTGACACTTTAGAATCGTCTGGTTTTCTGATGTCAGGTGTTCCTCTTGGGATAATTCCTTCCCGTCGAGAGGTTGTCATGGCCGATGCTTCCCTACTCGGGTGGGGAGCATCGTGGAACCAAAGGGGTGTTTGTGGACGCTGGTCCCCGGCCCGGTCCAGGAATCATATAAATCTTCTAGAACTGCAGGCAGTTTTTCTAGCTCTGCAGCATTTCTTGCCAGTTCTGGTAGGCCGACATGTCCTCATCCAGTCTGACAACCCTTAAACAGTGTTTCATTTGAACCATCAGGGTGGAATGAGGTCCCCCGAGTCTCTGCGTCTCACCCACAGAATACTTACCTGGGCGCTCCCTCAAATAGCTTCATTGAGGGCCGTTTATCTTCCAGGGTTGCACAGGTGGCGGATGCTCTCTCCAGGGACCTTCTACATCTGTGGAATGGAGGCTTCACTCGGATGTAGTGTAGATGATATGCCAGCGGTTTGGGGAAAGCAGAGGTAGATATTTTTGCAACAGAGGCGAACACTCACTGTTGATGGTGGTTTGCGAGAGTAGAGACATCCAGCACATTGGGACAGGATGCTCTATTCCAGGAGTGTCCAAACTGTCTGCTTTATGCTTTCCCCCTGGTTGCACTGGGAAACCACAGTGTTGCTAGTGGCACCCTGTTGGCTGGCCAGGCCTTGGTTCACTATGCTTCTTTCAATGCTGGTGGACAGACCATGGCAGCTTCCACTTTGGAGGGACCTGTTTTATCAGATGGATGGAGCAGTTTGGCACCCCAATCCAGCCTGTCTACAGCTTGACTTCTGGGTTGGACTATTTTTTGACCGATCTGGAACCTGCTGTTGTACAGACTATCACCAGTGCTAGAGCACACATTAGATCTATGTAGCACTTTGGAAAATCTTCTCCTCATGGTGTGAGGAGCGTGGGTTAGATCCTATTTGTTGTGAGGTTTCAAGTGTTCTTAGCTTTGTACAACACATTCTGAATTTAGATAAAGCAGACTCCATGTTGAAGGTATATGTTGCGGCCATTTATGTGCATCATAGACCAGTTAATGGTTTTTCGCTCGGTTCCCATACATTTGTGAGCAGCTTTATGAAGGTGGCTAGAAGGCTGTGGCCAGCAGCTCATAATCCCAATTTTCCTGGATGGGATTTGCAGCTTGTTCTGGATTTTATTTGTCTGCCGCCGTTTGAACCTCTGTGGACAGCTGACCTGAGATGGTTGTCTTTGAAAACTGCTTTTTTGTTGGCAATGGCCTCTGCTAAGCATGTGGGTGAGTTACAGGCTTTGTCTGTTAGTGAGTTATGCATGCATTGGTTGTCGGAGGATTCTGGTGTTGGTCTCCAGCCAAATCCTTCTTTTCTACCCAAGGTCCTACTTCCACAGTTCATAAACCAGTCTATCACTTTGGCAGCTTTTCAGTCCATGCCGCAGTCAGACGGGTCAGATGGTCATCTTCTGCTGCTACTTGAGCATCTCCATGTACCTTTGCCAGCTTCTACAAGCTCAACATTGTTACCCCTTATACTGTCAGTTCTGCAGTTCTCAGAGGACAACCTTGATTTTCAAAAGTGGGTGGCATTCCTTATGACTATGTTGGTAGGAGTCATCCACTAGTGCTTTAGTAACGCCTCTGGCGGTCAGGAGGAATGAAACTGAATGCTAATTACTAGGGTGCATCAAATTTGAATGGGAAATTTTAATTCCAAAATATCATTTTGGCTGGCATTGTATTTTGTTCCAATTAACATAAAAATGACTTTTGCAATGTTTTGAGGAATTCCAGTGAGATTTAGGGGTGCCACCTAACACATGAACTTTGGTGAAATTTCGAAAAATGGGAAATTTTTAGTCTAATTGCCAAAAGGTTGACCTGGAAATGTTGAGTACAGTGAACTTTTATACAGTAACATGTTCGGTAGGGTAATCAAAGTAAAAGTTGTTTGTTTGCCCTTTGGGCATTTCTCAGAATTCAACTTTTAAGATTCTCTATTCAATTGTCCTATAGACAAAATTAATAGGGGTCAATTGGAAATGTTCAAGTGGCCTCACCCTGAACTTTGTGCACCAGTGATGGATGTCGGCAACACATATTAAGTTTAATTGACTTTATTGTACCACTCAAGGGGCAATACTGACACAATAGCACTAAAAGTGGTTGTTGGCTCGTAATCATAGGGGAACCATTTTAGTATAGCACCTATGAAGAACCATATGGGGGTGATATAGCACCACTATAGCACCAGATATGGTTCTATATAGACCCTTTCAAGGTTTGTAAACATTGAATGACTATCGGGTGCGCGCGCAGCATGAGGTCAAACTGTTTTACAATTTAGGCTTTCTAGTTTAATCTAACAGGGCTGAAAAATGACGACTTACCTCAAATGAAGTGAGCACTACAAACACAAGCCTCTTTGATCTTTGCATTGTCCCAGTCTGCACTTTTAATTGCTTGCTGCCACAGATGTTGTACTTTTTGTTTTTGAGATTCTGCAGGAATCCGGAAAAACTTAACGGCAGACCTGGTGAGATTTTCAAAGCCCACAACGCAAGTAGGCATTTTTGACGATGCCGAATAATACGCAACTCAATCTGCTGTAATGACTTTTCTGACCCCGACATGCGCAGTGGGAACCGCCTGTGACGTGAACTGTGAAGGGGTCTATAGCACAACATGGATCTATACAGGTGCTACATAGGTGTTGTATGGCACTTAAAATAGTTCCACTATGATTACGAGCCAGTGAACCACTTTTGTTTTTAGAGTGATAGTGGCTAACTTACTGGCAACCAACATGGCCTAATGGTAAGAGAGCTGACACTAAATTAACTTCAAACTTAATTGCTTAGTCTGTGCCAGAATCTGCTTCACTGAGCAACATCACCAGGGAGAAAGAGAGAGGAAATGGAACCTGAACTCTGAGCCTAGCCAGTGCGTCTCTCCGCAGATATGTCTCCCCACCTGCTACCCAAGAGTAACATCCTATTCAGGGATTAGCTTGCGTTTGCAGCGGAGAAGGTTTGGCTGTTGGTTACGTTCATGTTCAACTGCCTACAGATGTGTAAACAAGGTAATCTCTGGTGAGCATGATGACTCCACCTTCAGGTCTGTGAAAACCTGGTTCAGGAGGACCTTACCGAATGGTTCCGACACCCAGACCAAAGCAGTGGTCAGCCCAGTGAGAGCTGTATGGCGATGCAGGCTGCTGTGAGATGGCCGGTGTTTGACGCAGTGGTGTCAAATGCCATGTTGACAACCTGGTCAGCACTGCACCAGTCCCAGAGAAACTTGCATGTCAACCAGGCAATGATCACTCCACATACCTCATTGGTCTGCTTCTTATAGACCCTTTTACTGTTTGTACACAGTGATGACGTGGCAGTGTATGCGCGCGCATTTAGGCAACAGAAGTATGGTAAGAATCAACAGTAAAGCAACACAGACAGAGAAAGTTATTTTAAAAAGTTGACTTTATCAACTTTTTCTACACAGATACGAGATCCGTGTATTATAGTGGAGTGGATAGAAGACGTTAGCAGATGGCCAAAAATAAAGTTGCCAGATACATATATAAGTATATTATATTAGGGCAACCAAACGCAACAACCAGACATTTTGATGCTGGGAAACCGTTTTAATTGAGTTGCTAACACGTTAAAACCAATAAGAGAATAACACCACTTCTGTTGCCTAAATGCGCGTGTAGGCTATTTAATCACGTGAGCTGTAAAAGGGTCTATACGCCGGGACACCAAGCAGTTTCAGCCAGTTTGCATCTCCAACCACCACTGTATGATGCTCCTCCAACTGGTATAATATGTAATAATACATACCCAACACAGAAAGATCACCTCAAACAGAAAGATCAGCTCAGTTTTCTTGAGCTGTAGTATTGTTTACCTCAGATCTCCATGGCGGGCTTGGAGCACTGTTAACAACTTTATGCAACAAAAACAGATCTGCGGTGGCACCCCTAAATCATCATGTACTGGAAAAATATTTTGCATGTGTTGTTTCTATATGTATTGGAACACTTTTAGCACCCAGCCATATCAAAATTCAAGAATTGTGTTTTTTGATGCACCCTACTAGTTACCTATGTAACTGTGGTTCTGTGAATTACGGATGACCGCCAGAAATCTTTGTCATGTGGAATGTGCGAGAAAGGCGTCCATGAGGGAGAAAACTGAGCTGGTAGGTCTTTTATTGCCCAGGGCTCAGCCTACGTCACCATGTGACTTTGTTGGTATATTATCTCAAACTATCGAGCTAGCGCTGCGATAATCCACTAGTGCTTTAGCACCACCTCTGGCAGTCAATCCGGAATTCACAGAACCACAGTTACATACATAACTAACTGTTAATATGTTGAATCCAGTCCAGTCTATACTTTATGTTGTTTAATATAAGAGATAATGACTTACGGCAGAAGTCTGGCTCCCTCCACTGATGGACAGGTGCACCTGCACTAAGACAAGCATCAGTGTAAGCTTGAAGTTGATCACAGAGAGTCTGCTGTAGTCCCTCATAACGGCACATATCAAACACACAGCTCTGGAAGAAAGGCAGTGGATCCACCACCTTTATACAGTCCCTGTTAGGAGCATTGGTGAGAGAAAGTGTGCAATGGTTAAGCACTTAAAGGTCTCTGTAGTCTGTTAGCTCATGTTTGAAACAATATAAACACTAAAGCCAAACCTAAATGGTCCATTGTTGTCAGTTATTTTCCCACAGTTCTCTGGGTTTGACACCAGATCCTCCAGCTCAGGATCACAGGGTGGGTCAGGAGGCCCTGTGCCAGGCTTGCATCTGAAAACACAACACTGGTTTGTCAAACATCATCAAAAATCTGATTGACCCAATCATCAATAATTTTTACTGCCGTTGATAAAATGAAAAAGAGGCCAAAGTACTGACGTTTCATCCTCATCTTCATCAGTTTGCCAGCTGTTACCAAACTGATCTGAGCTATCGGCTTGAGAGCCATCTGGCTTAGTGAAGTCATTATTGGGGTTTCCATCATAGTCTCCACACAGGCCACACATCTGATCATAGTAGGAACTGAAAAAGTACGAATGAGAAAGAGATTAAAAAATATTTAATCCTCCAGAGATGTTTTTCGATTTGCCTCTGTAAAACTTATTTTTGACCTATGACCTTAAGCAATCATTGTGGGTTTTTAGTGTTTCTTGATAAATACTTTAGTTCAGAGTGAAGGATATATTATAATGAATTCGTTTTCAGAGCTACAGTACCTGGGAACAGTGATCTTGGCATAATGGTTACCGTCCCATTTCACCTCAAGACCGAAGGGAGTAGTGAGGATAACATATTGACCAGCAAGAGAGAGAGACATGAGCGAAGATGGGGAGTGAGGGAGGGAAACCCTGTGTCCATTTACCTGAATGTGTAAATATAGATAAAGAGCAACAGATGTGAATTAAATGGAAAAGTTAGTTTGGATAAACTCAAGACTACAGAATACCTTCATTAAATGATGGTTTAATTTTGACAGCAGTTGTGAATACTGACCAACGTTTTTCTGCTTTTCATCATTGTCACAGTGACACCATTGACAGTCACATAAAGTTTCCTCAGGTAAGAAACACCAGAAACTCCTCTCTCTTCATTCTTACCCTCTATTGAGAACCAGGGGCCTACAAATCCAGAAGAGGAAAAACACATCACTGTTTAAAGCTGTATACGAATACACTTACATTGAGTATCTGACCATTAGTTGTTCATTTATATTCTGGTTTTGGATTTTGCCTACCAGTGTTGTTTTTGCAGGTGCGAGCCAGAGTGTAGGTGCAAGTGCCCATGAAACTGAAGTATTTGCCATCAAAGCTGTTATAATGAGGATCACCAGAGATAATACAGTCCTGAGAATCTAGAGGATTTAGATAAAATGCAAAACAAATTAAAGCTCCAAGCAGTGATGGAAGGGCCCTCGCACGCATGTGCACTGCCACCCGACAATGGTATTAGGAAAACAGTGAACATTTTAGTGGGTAAATATGTGTGGATATTCCAAGAAATTGTGATTTGCCACACCTCCTGTTGGCAGCAGGTGGTGCTATGACTGTAACTGATTATTGTTATATTGATGTGTTCAGTCCAGGACCCTTGTCAAACGTATAGAGTCTGGGACAGGTTGGACATTGAATGCATGAGTTATTACAGCTTTTTTTATTGTGAAACATCAAACTTTGCCAGGCTGCCACAGACACGCCCTTTTACGAAAAGTCAAGATCTTCGCAATTTAGCATCGCAAAGGCCATTAGATGAGACTTACCAGAAATGGTGATGATCTAATTAAATGTGTAGGAGAAGTTTGTTACAGTACGAAGCCTGGAAATGACTAAATTTGCACCCAAATTACAGAGAAAATTCAAAATGGCCGACTTCCTGTGATGTTAAGAGCTTCGATCCATGAGACTTTTTTGTAGGTTTTGAGGTGATTTATGATCCTACTGCAATTCGTACCTGTATGTTTAACGTAGCAGTGGGCTGCTCTGTTTAATTTTTGTAGGTGGTGCTATTGAGCCATTTTGACACCCCACTTTTTGAAGCCTCTACCACATTGGAATTTACGCCACATTTGACGTGTGTGCAAAGTTTCATGACTTTTTGACCTTGTTTAGGTTTTCAAAATGTGATTCTTTTAGCCATACTTTGCCAGACCGCCACAAAAATGCCCTTTAACAAAAAGTCAAGATCTTCACTATTTATCATCGCAAATTCCTTAAGATCAGTCTGACAAAATATGATGATGATTTGATTAAATCTTTAAGAGCTTAAAACATGTAATTTCCTGCTGCCTCTAGGTGGCGCTTTGACTGTAACTGAAAATTGGCATGGAAATGTGTTCAAGCCAAGACCCTTATCAAACATGTGAAGCATGGGTTAGATTTTAAATTGTATGCCTGATTTAAGACAACTTCCTGTGTCATGGCTAAAAAAACGCAAAAATTTGTCAGCTTGCCACAGACACACCCTCCAATGAAAAGTCAAGATCTCCACAATTTAACATCCCAAAGGCCTTTAGATGACACGGATCAAATATAACTTTTTTGTAGGTCTTCGGGTAATAGATGATCCTATCAAATTTCGTAACTGTAAATTTAACTGAAGGGGGGGGGGGGCTGTTCTTTTGAATATTTGTAGTTGGCCATCTCAAGCGATTTCTACACGACCAATTGTGCAACCTATACCACATGTAAATTTTCGCCACTTTTGACAGGTATGCAAACTTTCTTGAGTTTTCGAGCATGTTTAGGCCCTCAAAATGGAATTCATTTCGAAAAACAACACTAAACTGAGCAAAAACGATAGGGATTTGCACCAAAGGGTGCAGGCCATTGTGGCCTGCTCCTCAGTGCTCAAGCCCTAAATATGTTTCAAGTATATTTGAAATATGAACCATTTGTTAAAAGCTAAGAAAACATAACATTTGAAATAGTGAGATGTATATGATGGGATCTGTCTCACTGCAGTGTAATGTGACCATATGGTTATATTCGGGTATACAGTTAATTACATTGAGTCAACTGTAATACTGACCTTCTGGGTAACACCCGATGACTCCACCTTGTACACCACATTGCTCCATTGGTGGGCAGTCTGCAGCATTACAGGTAACAAATGGAGGCTCACACTTACACAGCTGCTCACAGTCCTTAGTGTAAAACTCTTCACCTGGCTGAAACCATTAAAAAAGTAAATATGATGTCAGTATGGTGCAAAAGTTTATAGATAAAATTGACAATGTTTACCTGAATTGACAGTTTCCTCACCTGGTAGTACTGTCCATTACGCATGCAGCCACATTCATCTTGTTTCACACACTGTCCAGCACTAAGGACAAACCCGGAGTCACACAAACATCCTTCAGAACAGGGTCCAGTACACTGATTTGGTGGAATTGGGTAACAGGATGGTTGGCAAATTGGGACACAGGATTCAAAGTGACTATTGGCTGGACATTTCAGAGCTGTAGAGGAAGACTGTGTGTTAACCTGTGGTTTATTACACTCATTCACTATGTCTGGTTTTAAAGCACAGGCCATTGTCAATATTTAACACATGTATCTTATGGTGTCCTTGAGGAATACTGTATGTATTTTTCAGACTTACGACAGAAGGTGCTGTTTCTCCAGGATCCAATTGTGACACCACGTTGCTGACATTCATTGACATACGCCTCTATTGCTTCACACAATGCAGACTGAGCACCATCCAACTCACACACATCAAACAAACAGTCTTTGAAGAAACCCTATACACACAATGTTAAGACAGTATGCATTAGATGTTTATAATTATGCTTAACAAATCATATGATTTAATTTCACTCACATTGGGGTTGACTTTTGGATGGCAAGTAGCAAATGGACCTTTGCTGTCCAATATGATACCACAGTAAGCAGGTCCTTCATACAAGTCCAGCTCAGTATCTGTACACCCAGGTGATGGGTCAACCTCGGTTTTATCACAACTAAAGGAAGAATCAAAGATTCATCTATGATATCCATTAATATAAATGTACTTGTTAACACTGTGGGCATTGCATGTTGTCTTACTCAGGATCTGTGTTCCAGCTGTTACCAAAATCTTTAGGGCTTTGGACAAGTTCACCAGTGGGGGTACGGAAGTCATCCTTAGGGTCTCCATTGTAGTCTCCACACAGTCCACAAAGTTTGTCCTCATAGCTGGAAAATCATGCAGAGACATTCAAAAGTGAAATACAAGGTCTCAAAAATCTCATAAATAAGTTTTAAGTAAACCATACTCACTCTTTGATAACTTTAATGTCCATGTAGTGGTTTCCATCATAACGTACAGTCACACCAAAGTTTAAGGCCACTGTGTATTGCGTACCAGCCATGAATATATCAATGCCATTGACTGGAGTAAGAGGGATGTTCACATTGGTACCATTCACCTGAGAAAAGTCATACAACATACTGTACCTTTCAATGTGTCACTAAACATGAAATATATCTAAAGTTATAATAGTGAACAGACATGACTGTGTATAAATCATCAGTAGTTATCTACCTGCACAATCCCTCCTTTCAGAATGGACACTTTTACTCCAAATGCATGGACATGCACAGCTTTTACATAGCTGATTGAAGGATTGTTGTAGCGATTCTCATTGTCTGTGTACACAGCGAAGTACGGCACATCTGTGCTGTTACAAGGCTCAGACATCAGGTAAGAGCAGTTCCCCATGAAGTCATAGCGCTTATTATCAAAGGTGGTGTAATGAGGATCACCAGAAGAAACACAGGTTGAGGTTCCTGTGAGGACAGAAATCCAGTGTTAATTAATTTAAACAGATTTCAATGCAAGATATTTGACCTCATGACAAATGTGTACACTTTTTGTATTAACAGGTATGAATTCGCAAGTTGGCAATTGCCAAAAGTAAATTTTAAATCAAGGCTTTATTTATTGTGATGTAAGGGGAGATTGTAGTTTCTTGTCATACCTTTAGGGTAGCAGCCATGAACGCCACCAACCTCACGACATTCTTCTGTCACAGGGTCACAGGTGTTGTCCACACAGTCAAAGGTGTAGTTGCCAGCACAACGACACAACTTGGAGCAGCCATTTCCAAATATAATTTCACCAGGCTGAGTGTAAACACATACTGAGTTTACAGCAAATACTTTGGTTACAGATAAAAATGCATCCTTACATTAATGAAAACTCATATACCTCAAAGTAATTGTTATTTTCATCTAGACAACCACACTGTTCAATAGGAACACAGCGCTGACCACGGAAAACAAATCCTGGTTTACAGAAGCAGCCGCTGATGCATGAACCTGTGCAATTTGTTGAAGGCCGATCACAGCTAGGAATACAGGCTGGACCACAATCAATGTACTCAGCATCTGGAGGACATGTCACTGTTGGAAGACATGAAGGCTTGTTTAGCTTTGCTAATCTCACATTTTTAATAACTTCAGTATTATTAAGGAAAATAAAACAAGTGTGAAATACCTGGTGGTGGTGTAGTAGTTGGTTGAGGTGTTGTTGGTTTAGGTGTTGCTGCAAAGAATGTCAAAAAGGATGTGTTACTTTATATATAATGTGTTAAGGTTTGTAAACAGTGTACTAGGACATTCATTATTGTATAAGCTACTGTTATTGTTACCAAGAGGTCTGCAGTCATAGTCTCCATCCTCAAGCTGGCAGCTCTCAGTAGGCAGACAGCTGGTGTTATAGCACTGAATAGTTCCTCCACCCTCACATGTACACTTCTCTGTACAGCCCTCAAGATACCAGCTATCATTCACCTAAATGACCACATTGATTGAATAAAATAAGAACGAGCACAATGAAAAAAATATTAAAAACTAAAAAAAATTTTAAGAAAACTCACTGGATGGTAGGAGTCTGAGGAGTCCACACAGCCGCAGTCTTTAAGTGGCACACATTTATCATCACTTAAGATGAATCCAGGGTTACACTCACAGCCTTCAACACACTTCTCACTACAGCCTGGTGGTCCGTTGATACCCAGACACGTCTCTGGACAGGAGCTCACACATATGGAGTAATGGCTGTTTGGAGGGCAAACCAGAGCTGGAGGAAAAAATGTAACGAAAAACTTGTCATTGAATGATAAAGAAGGTTGAAGTGGTGGTGCACTTAAAATTGAAATATATTTTTTTAGTGAGGGCCTCATTGGGGTTGACATTGAGATCCAGGGACTTGTTGCTCCTTGGCGAATGGTAGCTCCACCTGGACGTGGTACAGGAGATTTGGCGACGGTTTGGTAACGCAGAAGTCGATCTCTTTGCATCAAAGCTGACCACCCACTGCCATCTGTGCTTTAAAAGGACAGAGACGTCCAGCCCATTGGGGCACGATGTGTTGGTTCACGAGTGGCCGAACTGCTTGTTGTATGTGTTTCCTCCATTCCCACTACTGTGGGAAACATTACACAGAGTGCTCCTGTGCAAACACAGGGTTCTTGTCCATGGTTTACCCTTCTTCTGAGTCTGGTACAGGGCGAACCTTGGCAACTTCCCGTCGCGAGGGATCTCCTTTCCCAAATGCAGGGCTGTATTTGGCACCCAGATCCAGCTCGTCTCCGGCTTTGGATTTGGCCGCTGTGTCCAACTCACTATTAGCCAGTTCATTGTACAGTACCAAAAGTTTTAAGTGTTTTACAGCATTTGCTGGAAGTAAATAAAGCAGCTTCCGCCTTGAAAGTTTATGCTGCTACTATATCTGCTTTTTATGCACTATTTAATGGTTCTTCTTTAGGGTCTCATAACCTTGTATGTTGTTTACTGAAGGGTGCAAAATGGTTAAAGCAGGTTTGTAACGTCCCTTTTCCCTGTGTGGGATTTGCCTCTTGTTCTTGAGTTTCTTTGTTCGCAACCGTTCAAACCGTTGGCTGTTGCGGACATCAAGTGGTTATCTTTGAAGGCATCTTTTTTGTTGGCTGTTGCCTCAGCTAAGTGTGTGGGAAATTCATGCGCTGGTGAGTGAATCGTGCTTGCGTTGGCTACGTGAAGTTTCTGGGGTCATTCTTCGACGGAACCCAGCTTTCCTGTCTAAGGTCTTGTCACTACAGTTTGTGAATCAGTCGGTATACCTGCAGGCCTTTCGACCGCTTTCACCTGACTCCGACACTGATGGGAGGTCTCATCTCCTATGTCCAGTGAGAGCCTTGAAATGCTATGTTGACGTTACTGCTGGTTTCAGGCGGACTGACCAATTATTTGTCTGTTACGGGGATGTGCGTAAAGATGCACCCTTATCCAAGCAGAGATTGTCACGCTGGATTGTGGAGGTGATTAAGCTAGCATATGATAAATTGGGTCAACCCTTGCCAAATAGTGTTACTTGTCACTCTACCAGGGCCCTCTCAAAGTCCTGGGCCGCTCTGAGAGGGATCTCTTTGATGGATATCTGCACTGCTGCTACCTGGTCTTCACCATGTAACTTCGCTCCATTTTACAAAGTGAATGTGGCTGCTTTCTGTCACATGAGCTCTGCGGTCCTTCAAGATCAGCAGTGATTCAGGTGGGTGGCATTCCTTGTGACTGTGTTGGTATGTGTCATCCACTAGTGCTTAACACCACCTCTAGCGGTCAGGAGGAATGAAACAGAACGGTAGTTACGTATGTAACTGTGGTTCTGTGAATTCCGGATCACCGCCAGAGTTTTATTGTCATTTGGAATGCGCAAGAAAGTGTTCTGAGGCTGGGCATTGAGCTGCTACAGTACTAATCCTTGTGTCTCGGTCTGCGTCATGACATTACTTTTTTTGTCATGGTTTTCTCAACCTATCTAGCTTGGCAGCGATAATCCACTAGTGCTTAGCACCGCCTCTGGCGTTCATCCGGAATTCACAGAACCACAGTTACATACGTAACTAGCATTTTATATGTTGAATCCAGTTATGCTGTGCAATTTAAGAGATTATGACTTACGGCAGAAGTCTGGCTCCCTCCACTGATGGACAGGTGCACCTGCACTCAGACAAGCATCAGTGTAAGCTTGAAGCTGATCACAGAGAGTCTGCTGTAGTCCATCATAACGGCACATATCAAACACACAGCTCTGGAAGAAAGGCAGTGGATCCACCACCTTTATACAGTCCCTGTGAGGAGCATTGGTGAGAGAAAGTGTGCAATGGTTAAGCACTTAAAGATCTCTGTAGTCTGTTAGCTCATGTTCGAAACAATATAAACACTAAAGCCAAACCTAAATGGTCCATTGTTGTCAGTTATTTTCCCACAGTTCTCTGGGTTTGACACCAGATCCTCCAGCTCAGGATCACAGGGTGGGTCAGGCCCTGTGTCAGGCTTGCATCTGAAAACACAACACTGGTTTGTCAAACATCATCAAAAATCTGATTGACCCAATCATAAATAATTTTTACTGTCGTTGATAAAATGAAAAAGAGGCCAAAGTACTGACGTTTCGTCCTCATCTTCATCAGTTTGCCAGCTGTTACCAAACTGATCTGAGCTATCGGCTTGAGAGCCATCTGGCTTAGTGAGGTCATTATTGGGGTTTCCATCATAGTCTCCACACAGGCCACACATCTGATCATAGTAGGAACTGAAAAAGTAAGAATGAGAAAGAGATTAAAAGATATTTAATCCTCCAGATGTTTATTGTTTGCGTTTGTAAGATTTATTAGTGGTCGATGACATTTAGCAATCATTGTGGGGTTTAAGTGTTTCTTGACAAATACTTTAGTTCAGAGTGAAGGATATATTACAATGAATTTGTTTTCAGAGCTACAGTACCTGGGAACAGTGATCTTGGCATAATGGTTGCCATCCCATTTCACCTCCAAACCGAAGGGAGTAGTGAGGATAACATATTGACCAGCAAGAGAGAGAGACATGAGCGGAGATGGGGAGTGAGGGAGAGAAACCCTGTGTCCATTTACCTGAATGTGTAAGAGATAAAGAGCAACGGACGTGAATTAAATAAAAAAGTTAAGTTGGATAAACTCAAGACTACAGAACACCTTCATTAAATGATGGCTTAATTTTGACAGCAGTTGTGAATACTGACCAACGTTTTTCTGCTTTTCATCATTGTCACAGTGACACCATTGACAGTCACATAAAGTTTCCTCAGGTAAGAAACACCAGAAACTCCTCTCTCTTCATTCTTACCCTCTATTGAGAACCAGGGGCCTACAAATCCAGAAGAGGAAAAACACATCACTGTTTTAAAGCTGAATACCAATACACTAACATTGAGTGTCTGACCATTAGTTGTTCATTTATATTCTGGTTTTGGATTTTGCTTACCAGTGTTGTTTTTGCAGGTGCGTGCCAAAGTGTAGGTGCAAGTGCCCATGAAACTGAAGTATTTGCCATCAAAGCTGTTATAATGAGGATCACCAGAGATAATACAGTCCTGAGAATCTAGAGGATTTAGATGAAGTACAAAACAAATATTTTTCAAGTATATTTCAAATATTAACCATTTGTTTAAAGCTAAGAAAACATGACATTTGAAATAGTAAGATGTATATGATGGGATCTGTCTCACTGCAGTGTAATGTGACCATATGGTTATATTCAGGTATACAGTTAATTACATTGAGTCAACTGTAATACTGACCTTCTGGGTAACACCCGATGACTCCACCTTGTACACCACATTGCTCCATTGGTGGGCAGTTAGCAGCATTACAGGTAACAAATGGAGGCTCACACTTACACAGCTGCTCACAGTCTTTGGTGTAAAACTCTTCACCTGGCTGAAACCAATCAAAAAGTAAATATCATGCCAATAAGGTGCAAAAGTTTTTAGATAAAATCAAACATGTTGACCTGAATTGACAGTTTCCTCACCTGGTAGTACTGTCCATTACGCATGCAGCCACATTGATCTTGTTTCACACACTGTCCAGCACTAAGGACAAACCCAGGGTCACACAAACATCCTTCAGAACAGGGTCCAGTACACTGATTTGGTGGAATTGGGTAACAGGATGGTTGGCAAATTGGGACGCAGGATTCAAAGTGACTATTGGCTGGACATTTCAGAGCTGTAGAGGAAGACTGTGTGTTAACCTGTGATTTATTACACTTATTCACTATGTTTGGTGTAAATGCAGTGAATTTTCATGCAAAGTTTTATTTAATTAGTTTTATTGCCAGTAAATGTAGTTAATTCAACCTTATAGGAGCTTCACACTATGATGGAGAGCATAAGCCATTGTCAATATTTAACGCATGTATCTTATGGTGTTCTTGATGAATACTGTATGTATTTTTCAGACTTACGACAGAAGGTGCTGTTTCTCCAGGATCCAATTGTGACACCACGTTGCTGACATTCATTGACATACGCCTCTATTGCTTCACACAATGCAGACTGAGCACCATCCAACTCACACACATCAAACAAACAGTCTTTGAAGAAACCCTATACACACAATGTTAAGACAGTATGCATTAGATTTATATAATTATGCTTAACAAATCATATGAATTCATTTCACTCACATTGGGGTTGACTTTTGGATGGCAAGTAGCAAATGGACCTTTGCTGTCCAATATGATACCACAGTAAGCAGGTCCTTCATACAAGTCCAGCTCAGTATCTGTACACCCAGGCGATGGGTCAACCTCTGTTTTATCACAACTGAAAGGAAGAATTAAAGGTTCATCTATGATATCCATTAATATAAATGTACTTGTTAACACTGTGGACGTTGCATGTTGTCTTACTCAGGGTCTGTGTTCCAGCTGTTACCAAAATCTTTAGGGCTTTGGACGAGTTCACCAGTGGGAGTACGGAAGTCATCTTTAGGGTCTCCATTGTAGTCTCCACACAGTCCACAAAGTTTGTCCTCATAGCTGGAAAATCATGCAGAGAAATTTAAAGTAAATTACAAGGTCAAACTTATAAAGGAGTTTTAAATGAATCATACTCACTCTTTGATAACTTTAATGTCCATGTAGTGGTTTCCATCATAACGTACAGTCACACCAAAGTTTAAGGCCACTGTGTATTGCGTACCAGCCATAAAAATGTCAATGCCATTGACTGGAGTAAGAGGGATGTTCACATTGGTACCATCCACCTGAGAAAAGTCAAACAACATACTGTACCTTTCAATGTGTCACTAAACATGAAATATATCTAAAGTTATAATAGTGAACAGACATGACCGTGCATTAATCATCAGTAGTCATCTACCTGCACAATCCCTCCTTTCAGAATGGACACTTTCACTCCAAATGCATGAACATGCACAGCTTTTACATAGCTGATTGAAGGATTGTTGTAGCGATTCTCATTGTCTGTGTACACAGCGAAGTACGGCACATCTGTGCTGTTACAAGGCTCAGACATCAGGTAGGAGCAGTTCCCCATGAAGTCATAGCGCTTATTATCAAAGGTGGTGTAATGAGGATCACCAGAAGAAACACAGGTTGAGGTTCCTGTGAAGAAAAATCCAATGTATATTAAACAGATTTGAATGCAGAAGAACTGACTTCATGACAAATGTGTACACTCTTTGTATTAACAGGTATGAATTCGTAAGTTGGCAATTGCCAAAAGTAAATCTAAAATCAAGGCTTTATTTATTGTGATGTAAGGGGAGATTGTAGTTTCTTGTCATACCTTTAGGGTAGCAGCCATGAACGCCACCAACCTCACGACATTCTTCTGTCACAGGGTCACAGGTGTTGTCCACACAGTCAAAGGTGTAGTTGCCAGCACAACGACACAACTTGGAGCAGCCATTTCCAAATATAATTTCACCAGGCTGAGTGTAAACACATACTGAGTTTAGAGCAAAGACTTTGGTCACAGATAAAAATGCATCCTTACATAAATGAAAACTCATATACCTCAAAGTAATTGTTGTTTTCATCTAGACAACCACACTGTTCAATAGGAACACAGCGCTGACCACGGAAAACAAATCCTGGTTTACAGAAGCAGCCGCTGATGCATGAACCTGTGCAATTTGTTGAAGGCCGGTCGCAGCTAGGAATACAGGCTGGTCCACAGTCAATGTACTCAGCATCTGGAGGACATGTCACTGTCGGAAGACGTGAAGGCTTGTTTAGCTTTTCTCATTTCACATTTTTAACAGCTATAATTAAGGAAAATAAAACAAGTGTGAAATACCTGGTGGTGGTGTAGTAGTTGGCTGAGGTGTTGTTGGTTTAGGTGTTGCTGCAAAGAATGTCAAAAAGTATGTGTTAGTTTATATAAATAATATGTTAAGATGTGTAAACAGTGTACCAGGACATGTAAAACTTCATTCTGTATAAGTTACTGTCATTGTTACCAAGAGGTCTGCAGTCATAGTCTCCATCCTCAAGCTGGCAGCTCTCAGTAGGCAAACAGCTGGTGTTATAACACTGAATAGTTCCTCCACCCTCACATGTACACTTCTCTGTACAGCCCTCAAGATACCAGCTATCATTCACCTATTGAATAAAAAAAGTAAGAAATCTATCCAAACAAGCACAAAGATAAACCTGTGTTGTTTCAAGTAAACTCACTGGATGGTAGGAGTCTGAGGAGTCCACACAGCCGCAGTCTTTAAGTGGCACACATTTATCATCACTTAAGATGAATCCAGGGTTACACTCACAGCCTTCAACACACTTCTCACTACAGCCTGGTGGTCCGTTGATACCCAGACACGTCTCTGGACAAGAGCTCACACATATGGAGTAATGGCTGTTTGGAGGGCAAATCAGAGCTGGAGGGAAAAACAACTTGTCATTGAATGATAACAAAGGTTGAAATAGGGGTGCAGGTTCACTTTTTACAATAAAATACTAACAGAAGCAAAATAAAGGATTTTTTGGTGGCCTCAAGGGAGCAACACATGGAGGTAAAATTATTAGCTAAATCCAGCTCACTTTGAAAAGACAGACAAGCAGGCTTTATTCTGTGTTGGATACAAAATTGCAAAATATCTGAATCCAAAAATGTCTGAATCCACTCTATACTTTATGTTAGGGGTGCACCGAAAGTTCGGTCGCCGAAAATTTCGGCCGAAAATAGCATTATCGGTTTCGGGCCGAAATAAAAAATCCAGCCGAAAATGTAAACCGAAATTGAATGTCAACCGCGCCCCTCCCATCTGTGCGGTAGCGCTTGGGTTTCACTCACGGTGATCAGTCCAGTCGTCACCCACCCCTCCCCTTCGTGCTCAAGCAGGTTTCACTCAGGGTCGAGCCGTTTGCACGCGTCTGCAAAGATTAAGCCTGTCTTGATGTGTAAACTTTAGAGAGAGTCGCGCTAATGTGTCTCATACTGTAATCCATTAACGTACATTTGGCGAATAAAGCAATGAAACACGACGTAACGTTTTTATGTGGAGCGACTGTTGCGCTGTTTGAGATTCACCCTCCTTCTCTGTTTGAGCGCGCGCGTTTAAGTGCCCTCGGTAGTGCACATACTAGAGGGACGCGTTTAAAAAAAAAAACAAGCAAACATAAAATCTCTCTGTTATTGATAGGGCACATATAAACAAAATTCTCTCCACAGTATTCTTTTTCTAATAAAAAAATGTGTTTATGTCTTAAATGTATGTATAGATTACAGTCAGATTAACCTACTTAAGTCTGTGTCATTAATGTTAATCAAACAACCCATGACAAAGAGACAAATAGCTCTAAAAATAATAATATTAATTTATTGTGTTATAATTCATTTAATTTGATTTCTGTACCTAATGCTAATTTCAGACCTTATTAATGTACAACTTTGTTATTTTTTTATAAATGTTTGCAATTTCTTTATTGTTTATTAGATTTTTCCCACCCGCTTTTTTCTGATCGGAAAAAATAATCTGATCTGTGCCTCAAAAACTGTAATGTGATCCGAACTGTGAGTTTTTTGATCCGTCACACACCCCTAGTTAGTTCACAGTGAAAGCCATAAATGCAATTGTACTAAAAATTGGCATAATAATTTCTTTCGGTGTTTCGGTTTCGGTTTTTCGGCCTTGGTTTGCTTTTTTCGGTTTTCGGTATCGGCCAAGAATTTTCATTTCGGTGCATCACTACTTTATGTTGTTTAATATAAGAGATTATGACTTACGGCAGAAGTCTGGCTCTCTCCACTGATGGACAGGTGCACCTGCACTCAGACAAGCATCAGTGTAAGCTTGAAGCTGATCACAGAGAGTCTGCTGTAGTCCCTCATAACGGCACATATCAAACACACAGCTCTGGAAGAAAGGCAGTGGATCCACCACCTTTATACAGTCCCTGTGAGGATCATTGGTGAGAGAAAGTGTGCAATGGTTAAGCACTTAAAGGTCTCTGTAGTCTGTTAGCTGATGTTTGAAACAATATAAACAGTAAAGCCAAACCTAAATGGTCCATTGTTGTCAGTTATTTTCCCACAGTTCTCTGGGTTTGACACCAGATCCTCCAGCTCAGGATCACAGGGTGGGTCAGGCCCTGTGCCAGGCTTGCATCTGAAAACACAACACTGGTTTGTCAAACATCATCAAAAATCTGATTGACCCAATCATCAATAATTTTTACTGCTGTTGATAAAATGACAAAGAGGCCAAAGTACTGACGTTTCGTCCTCATCTTCATCAGTTTGCCAGCTGTTACCAAACTGATCTGAGCTATCGGCTTGAGAGCCATCTGGCTTAGTGAAGTCATTATTGGGGTTTCCATCATAGTCTCCACACAGGCCACACATCTGATCATAGTAGGAACTGAAAAAGTAAGAATGAGAAAGAGATTAAAAAATATTTAATCCTCCAGAGATGTTTTTCGATTTGCTTCTGTAAAACTCATTTTTGACCTATGACCTTAAGCAATCATTGTGGGGTTTTAGTGTTTCTTGATAAATACTTTAGTTCAGAGTGAAGGATATATTATAATGAATTTGTTTTCAGAGCTACAGTACCTGGGAACAGTGATCTTGGCATAATGGTTGCCGTCCCATTTCACCTCAAGACCGAAGGGAGTAGTGAGGATAACATATTGACCAGCAAGAGAGAGAGACATGAGCGGAGATGGGGAGTGAGGGAGGGAAACCCTGTGTCCATTTACCTGAATTTGTAAGAGATAAAGAGAAACAGATGTGAATTAAATGGAAAAGTTAGTTTGGATAAACTCAAGACTACAGAATACATTCATTAAATGATGGCTTAATTTGGACAGCAGTTGTGAATACTGACCAAAGTTTTTCTGCTTTTCATCATTGTCACAGTGACACCACTGACAGTCACATAAAGTTTCTTCAGGTAAGAAACACCAGAAACTCCTCTCTCTTCATTCTTACCCTCTATTGAGAACCAGGGGCCTATAAATCCAGAAGAGGAAAAACACATCACTGTTTTAAAGCTTTATACGAATACACTAACATTGAGTGTCTGACCATTAGTTGTTCATTTATATTCTGGTTTTGGATTTTGCTTACCAGTGTTGTTTTTGCAGGTGCGTGCCAGAGTGTAGGTGCAAGTGCCCATGAAACTGAAGTATTTGCCATCAAAGCTGTTATAATGAGGATCACCAGAGATAATACAGTCCTGAGAATCTAGAGGATTTAGATAAAATAGAAAACAAATATATTTTTACAAGTATATTTCAAATATTAACCATTTGTTAAAAGCTAAGAAGACATGACATTTGAAATAGTGAGATGTATATGATGGTATCTGTCTTACTGCAGTGAAATGTGACCATATGGTTATATTCGGGTATAGAGTTAATTACATTGAATCAACTGTAATACTGACCTTCTGGGTAACACCCGATGACTCCACCTTGTACACCACATTGCTCCATTGGTGGGCAGTTAGCAGCATTACAGGTAACAAATGGAGGCTCACACTTACACAGCTGCTCACAGTCTTTGGTGTAAAACTCTTCACCTGGCTGAAACCAATCAAAAAGTAAATATCATGCCAATAAGGTGCAAAAGTTTTTAGATAAAATCAAACATGTTGACCTGAATTGACAGTTTCCTCACCTGGTAGTACTGTCCATTACGCATGCAGCCACATTCATCTTGTTTCACACACTGTCCAGCACTAAGGACAAACCCAGGGTCACACAAACATCCTTCAGAACAGGGTCCAGTACACTGATTTGGTGGAATTGGGTAACAGGATGGTTGGCAAATTGGGACGCAGGATTCAAAGTGACTATTGGCTGGACATTTTAGAGCTGTAGAGGAAGACTGTGTGTTAACATGTGGTTTATTACACTTATTCACTATGTTTGGTGTAAATGCAGTGAATTTTCATGCAAAGTTGTATTTAATTAGTTTTATTGCCAGTAAATGTAGTTAATTCAACCTTATAGGAGCTTCACACTATGATGGAGAGCATAAGCCATTGTCAATATTTAACGCATGTATCTTATGGTGTCCTTGAGGAATACTGTATGTATTTTTCAGACTTACGACAGAAGGTGCTGTTTCTCCAGGATCCAATTGTGACACCACGTTGCTGACATTCATTGACATACGCCTCTATTGCTTCACACAATGCAGACTGAGCACCATCCAACTCACACACATCAAACAAACAGTCTTTGAAGAAACCCTATACACACAATGTTAAGACAGTATGCATTAGATGTTTATAATTATGCTTAACAAATCATATGATTTCATTTCACTCACATTGGGGTTGACTTTTGGATGGCAAGTAGCAAATGGACCTTTGCTGTCCAATATGATACCACAATAAGCAGGTCCTTCATACAAGTCCAGCTCAGTATCTGTACACCCAGGTGATGGGTCAACTTCTGATTTCTCACAACTGTAAGGAAGAATTAAAGGTTCATCTAAGACATCCATTAATATAAATGTACTTGTTAACACTGTGGGCATTGCATGTTGTCTTACTCAGGGTCTGTGTTCCAGCTGTTACCAAAATCTTTAGGGCTTTGGACGAGTTCACCAGTGGGAGTACGGAAGTCATCCTTAGGGTCTCCATTGTAGTCTCCACACAGTCCACAAAGTTTGTCCTCATAGCTGTAAAATCATGCAGAGACATTCAAAAGTGAAATACAAGGTCTCAAAAATCTCATAAATAAGTTTTAAGTAAACCATACTCACTCTTTGATAACTTTAATGTCCATGTAGTGGTTTCCATCATAACGTACAGTCACACCAAAGTTTAGGGCCACTGTGTATTGCGTACCAGCCATAAAAATGTCAATGCCATTGACTGGAGTAAGAGGGATGTTCACATTGGTACCATCCACCTGAGAAAAGTCAAACAACATACTGTACCTTTCAATGTGTCACTAAACATGAAATATATCTAGAGTTATAATAGCGAACAAACATAACCGTATATAAGTCATCAACAGTTGATTACCTGCACAATCCCTCCTTTCAAAATGGACACTTTTACTCCAAATGCATGGACATGCACAGCTTTTACATAGCTGATTGAAGGATTGTTGTAGCGATTCTCATTGTCTGTGTACACAGCGAAGTACGGCACATCTGTGCTGTTACAAGGCTCAGACATCAGGTAGGAGCAGTTCCCCATGAAGTCATAGCGCTTATTATCAAAGGTGGTGTAATGAGGATCACCAGAAGAAACACAGGTTGAGGTTCCTGTGAGGAAAAATGTTAAATATATTGAACAGATTTGAATGCAAAAGAATTAACTTCAAGAGAAATGTGTACACATTTTTTATTAACAGGTATTGGTTAGTAAGTTGGTAATTGCCAAAAGTAAATCTAAAATCAAGGCTTTATTTATTGTGATGTAAGGGGAGATTGTAGTTTCTTGTCATACCTTTAGGGTAGCAGCCATGAACTCCACCAACCTCACGACATTCTTCTGTCACAGGGTCACAGGTGTTGTCCACACAGTCAAAGGTGTAGTTGCCAGCACAACGACACAACTTGGAACAGCCATTTCCAAATATAATTTCACCAGGCTGAGTATAAACACATACTGAGTTTAGAGCAAAGACTTTGGTCACAGATAAAAATGCATCCTTACATAAATGAAAACTCATATACCTCAAAGTAATTGTTGTTTTCATCTAGACAACCACACTGTTCAATAGGAACACAGCGCTGACCACGGAAAACAAATCCTGGTTTACAGAAGCAGCCGCTGATGCATGAACCTGTGCAATTTGTTGAAGGCCGATCACAGCTAGGAATACAGGCTGGACCACAATCAATGTACTCAGCATCTGGAGGACATGTCACTGGTGGAAGACATGAAGGTTTGTTTAGCTTTTCTAATCTCACATTTTTTAATAACTTCAGTATTATTAAGGAAAATAAAACAAGTGTGAAATACCTGGTGGTGGTGTAGTAGTTGGCTGAGGTGTTGTTGGTTTAGGTGTTGCTGCAAAGAATGTCAAAAAGTATGTGTTAGTTTATATAAATAATATGTTAAGATGTGTAAACAGTGTACCAGGACATGTAAAACTTCATTCTGTATAAGTTACTGTCATTGTTACCAAGAGGTCTGCAGTCATAGTCTCCGTCCTCAAGCTGGCAGCTCTCAGTAGGCAGACAGCTGGTGTTATAACACTGAATAGTTCCTCCACCCTCACATGTACACTTCTCTGTACAGCCCTCAAGATACCAGCTATCATTCACCTATTGAATAAAAAAAGTAAGAAATCTATCCAAACAAGCACAAAGATAAACCTGTGTTGTTTCAAGTAAACTCACTGGATGGTAGGAGTCTGAGGAGTCCACACAGCCGCAGTCTTTAAGTGGCACACATTTATCATCACTTAAGATGAATCCAGGGTTACACTCACAGCCTTCAACACACTTCTCACTACAGCCTGGTGGTCCGTTGATACCCAGACACGTCTCTGGACAAGAGCTCACACATATGGAGTAATGGCTGTTTGGAGGGCAAATCAGAGCTGGAGGGAAAAACAACTTGTCATTGAATGATAACAAAGGTTGAAATAGGGGTGCAGGTTCACTTTTTACAATAAAATACTAACAGAAGCCAAATAAAGGATTTTTTGGTGGCCTCAAGGGAGCAACACATGGAGGTAAAATTATTAGCTAAATCCAGCTCACTTTGAAAGACAGACAAGCAGGCTTTATTCTGTGGTGGATACAAAATTGCAAAATATCTGAATCCAAAAATGTCTGTATCCAGTCTATACTTTATGTTGTTTAATATAAGAGATAATGACTTACGGCAGAAGTCTGGCTCCCTCCACTGATGGACAGGTGCACCTGCACTCAGACAAGCATCAGTGTAAGCTTGAAGCTGATCACAGAGAGTCTGCTGTAGTCCCTCATAACGGCACATATCAAACACACAGCTCTGGAAGAAAGGCAGTGGATCCACCACCTTTATACAGTCCCTGTGAGGAGCATTGGTGAGAGAAAGTGTGCAATGGTTAAGCACTTAAAGATCTCTGTAGTCTGTTAGCTCATGTTTGAAACAATATAAACACTAAAGCCAAACCTAAATGGTCCATTGTTGTCAGTTATTTTCCCACAGTTCTCTGGGTTTGACACCAGATCCTCCAGCTCAGGATCACAGGGTGGGTCAGGCCCTGTGCCAGGCTTGCATCTGAAAACACAACACTGGTTTGTCAAACATCATCAAAAATCTGATTGACCCAATCATCAATAATTTTTACTGCTGTTGATAAAATGACAAAGAGGCCAAAGTACTGACGTTTCGTCCTCATCTTCATCAGTTTGCCAGCTGTTACCAAACTGATCTGAGCTATCGGCTTGGGAGCCATCTGGCTTAGTGAAGTCATTATTGGGGTTTCCATCATAGTCTCCACACAGGCCACACATCTGATCATAGTAGGAACTGAAAAAGTAACAATGAAAAAGAGATTAAAATATATTTAATACTTCAGATATGTTTGGAATATGGTTTTGTAAGATTTGTGGTCGATGACCTTTAGCAATCATTGTGGGGTTTTAGTGTTTCTTGACAAATACTTTAGTTCAGAGTGAAGGATATATTATAATGAATTTGTTTTCAGAGCTACAGTACCTGGGAACAGTGATCTTAGCATAATGGTTGCCATCCCATTTCACCTCCAGACCGAAGGAAGTAGTGAGGATAACATATTGACCAGCAAGAGAGAGAGACATGAGCGGAGATGGGGAGTGAGGGAGGGAAACCCTGTGTCCATTTACCTGAATGTGTAAGAGATAAAGAGCAACGGACGTGAATTAAATAAAAAAGTTAAGTTGGATAAACTCAAGACTACAGAATACCTTCATTAAATGATGGCTTAATTTTGACAGCAGTTGTGAATACTGACCAAAGTTTTTCTGCTTTTCATCATTGTCACAGTGACACCATTGACAGTCACATAAAGTTTCCTCAGGTAAGAAACACCAGAAACTCCTCTCTCTTCATTTTTACCCTCTATTGAGAACCAGGGGCCTACAAATCCAGAAGAGAAAAAACACATCACTGTTTAAAGCTTTATACGAATACACTTACATTGAGTATCTGACCATTAGTTGTTCATTTATATTCTGGTTTTGGATTTTGCTTACCAGTGTTGTTTTTGCAGGTACGTGCCAGAGTGTAGGTGCAAGTGCCCATGAAACTGAAGTATTTGCCATCAAAGCTGTTATAATGAGGATCACCAGAGATAATACAGTCCTGAGAATCTAGAGGATTTAGATAAAATACAAAACAAATATTTTTCAAGTATATTTGAAATATGAACCATTTGTTAAAAGCTAAGAAAACATGACATTTGAAATAGTGAGATGTATATGATGGGATCTGTCTCAATGCAGTGAAATGTGACCATATGGTTATATTCGGGTATACAGTTAATTACATTGAGTCAACTGTAATACTGACCTTCTGGGTAACACCCGATGACTCCACCTTGTACACCACATTGCTCCATTGGTGGGCAGTTAGCAGCATTACAGGTAACAAATGGAGGCTCACACTTACACAGCTGCTCACAGTCTTTGGTGTAAAACTCTTCACCTGGCTGAAACCAATCAAAAAGTAAATATCATGTCAGTATGGTGCAAAAGTTTATAGATAAAATCGACAATGTTGACCTGAATTGACAGTTTCCTCACCTGGTAGTACTGTCCATTACGCATGCAGCCACATTCATCTTGTTTCACACACTGTCCAGCACTAAGGACAAACCCAGGGTCACACAAACATCCTTCAGAACAGGGTCCAGTACACTGATTTGGTGGAATTGGGTAACAGGATGGTTGGCAAATTGGGACGCAGGATTCAAAGTGACTATTGGCTGGACATTTCAGAGCTGTGGAGGAAGACTGTGTGTTAACCTGTGGTTTATTACACTTATTTACACATCACAGGCCATTGTCAATATTTAACGCATGTATCTTATGGTGTCCTTGATGAATACTGTATGTATTTTTCAGACTTACGACAGAAGGTGCTGTTTCTCCAGGATCCAATTGTGACACCACGTTGCTGACATTCATTGACATACGCCTCTATTGCTTCACACAATGCAGACTGAGCACCATCCAACTCACACACATCAAACAAACAGTCTTTGAAGAAACCCTATACACACAATGTTAATACAGTATGCATTAGATGTTTATAATTATGCTTAACAAATCATATGATTTAATTTCACTCACATTGGGGTTGACTTTTGGATGGCAAGTAGCAAATGGACCTTTGCTGTCCAATATGATACCACAGTAAGCAGGTCCTTCATACAAGTCCAGCTCAGTATCTGTACACCCAGGTGATGGGTCAACTTCTGATTTCTCACAACTGTAAGGAAGAATTAAAGGTTCATCTATGATATCCATTAATATAAATGTACTTGTTAACACAGTGGACATTGCATGTTGTCTTACTCAGGGTCTGTGTTCCAGCTGTTACCAAAATCTTTAGGGCTTTGGACGAGTTCACCAGTGGGGGTACGGAAGTCATCTTTAGGGTCTCCATTGTAGTCTCCACACAGTCCACAAAGTTTGTCCTCATAGCTGTAAAATCATGCAGAGAAATTTAAAGTAAATTACAAGGTCAAACTAACAAAGTCTCAAACTATCTTATAAAAGACTTTTAAATGAATCATACTCACTCTTTGATAATTTTAATGTCCATGTAGTGGTTTCCATCATAACGTACAGTCACACCAAAGTTTAAGGCCACTGTGTATTGTGTACCAGCCATGAAAATGTCAATGCCATTGACAGGAGTTAGAGGGATGTTCACATTGGTACCATTCACCTGAGAAAAGTCAAACAACATACTGTACCTTTCAATGTGTCACTAAACATGAAATATATCTAAAGTTATAATAGTGAACAGACATGACTGTGTATAAATCATCAGTAGTCATCTACCTGCACAATCCCTCCTTTCAGAATGGACACTTTTACTCCAAATGCATGGACATGCACAGCTTTTACATAGCTGATTGAAGGATTGTTGTAGCGATTCTCATTGTCTGTGTACACAGCGAAGTACGGCACATCTGTGCTGTTACAAGGCTCAGACATCAGGTAGGAGCAGTTCCCCATGAAGTCATAGCGCTTATTATCAAAGGTGGTGTAATGAGGATCACCAGAAGAAACACAGGTTGAGGTTCCTGTGAAGAAAAATCCAATGTATATTAAACAGATTTGAATGCAGAAGAACTGACTTCATGACAAATGTGTACACTCTTTGTATTAACAGGTATGAATTCGTAAGTTGGCAATTGCCAAAAGTAAATCTAAAATCAAGGCTTTATTTATTGTGATGTAAGGGGAGATTGTAGTTTCTTGTCATACCTTTAGGGTAGCAGCCATGAACGCCACCAACCTCACGACATTCTTCTGTCACAGGGTCACAGGTGTTGTCCACACAGTCAAAGGTGTAGTTGCCAGCACAACGACACAACTTGGAGCAGCCATTTCCAAATATAATTTCACCAGGCTGAGTATAAACACATACTGAGTTTAGAGCAAAGACTTTGGTCACAGATAAAAATGCATCCTTACATAAATGAAAACTCATATACCTCAAAGTAATTGTTGTTTTCATCTAGACAACCACACTGTTCAATAGGAACACAGCGCTGACCACGGAAAACAAATCCTGGTTTACAGAAGCAGCCGCTGATGCATGAACCTGTGCAATTTGTTGAAGGCCGATCACAGCTAGGAATACAGGCTGGACCACAATCAATGTACTCAGCATCTGGAGGACATGTCACTGTTGGAAGACATGAAGGCTTGTTTAGCTTTTCTAATCTCACATTTTTAATAACTTCAGTATTATTAAGGAAAATAAAACAAGTGTGAAATACCTGGTGGTGGTGTAGTAGTTGGCTGAGGTGTTGTTGGTTTAGGTGTTGCTGGAAAGAATGTCAAAAAGGATGTGTTAGTTTATATATATAATGTGTTAAGGTTTGTAAACAGTGTACCAGGACATGTAAACTTCATTCTGTATAAGCTACTGTCATTGTTACCAAGAGGTCTGCAGTCATAGTCTCCGTCCTCAAGCTGGCAGCTCTCAGTAGGCAGACAGCTGGTGTTATAACACTGAATAGTTCCTCCACCCTCACATGTACACTTCTCTGTACAGCCCTCAAGATACCAGCTATCATTCACCTAAATGAACACATTGAATGAATAAAGTAAGAACAAGCACAATGAAAACCTGTAAAAACCAATAAAATCAAAAATGTTTTAAGAAAACTCACTGGATGGTAGGAGTCTGAGGAGTCCACACAGCCGCAGTCTTTAAGTGGCACACATTTATCATCACTTAAGATGAATCCAGGGTTACACTGACAGCCTTCAACACACTTCTCACTACAGCCTGGTGGTCCATTGATACCCAGACACGTCTCTGGACAGGAGCTCACACATATGGAGTAATGGCTGTTTGGAGGGCAAACCAGAGCTGGAGGAAAAAAAATGAAAAGAAAAACTTTCATTGAATGACAAAAGTGGTTTAAGTGGGGGTGCCATAAAAAGGAAAAAAAATTTTTTTAGACGGGGCCTTATTGGGGTTGACATTGAGATCAAATGACTAGCTAAATTCAACTCACTTTAAAACCAAAGTCATGCTGTGTAATATAAGAGATTATGACTTACGGCAGAAGTCTGGCTCCCTCCACTGATGGACAGGTGCACCTGCACTCAGACAAGCATCAGTGTAAGCTTGAAGCTGATCACAGAGAGTCTGCTGTAGTCCATCATAACGGCACATATCAAACACACAGCTCTGGAAGAAAGGCAGTGGATCCACCACCTTTATACAGTCCCTGTGAGGAGCATTGGTGAGAGAAAGTGTGCAATGGTTAAGCACTTAAAGGTCTCTGTAGTCTGTTAGCTCATGTTTGAAACAATATAAACAGTAAAGCCAAACCTAAATGGTCCATTGTTGTCAGTTATTTTCCCACAGTTCTCTGGGTTTGACACCAGATCCTCCAGCTCAGGATCACAGGGTGGGTCAGGCCCTGTGTCAGGCTTGCATCTGAAAACACAACACTGGTTTGTCAAACATCATCAAAAATCTGATTGACCCAATCATCAAGACTTTTTCTGCAGTTGATAAAATGAAAAAGAGGCCAAAGTACTGACGTTTCGTCCTCATCTTCATCAGTTTGCCAGCTGTTACCAAACTGATCTGAGCTATCGGCTTGGGAGCCATCTGGCTTAGTGAAGTCATTATTGGGATTTCCATCATAGTCTCCACACAGGCCACACATCTGATCATAGTAGGAACTGAAAAAGTAAGAATGAAAAGGAGATTAAAAGATATTTAATACTTCAGATATGTTTTTAGATTTGCTTTTGTAAGATTTGTGGCCCATGACCTTAAGCAATCATTGTGGGGTTTTAGTGTTTCTTGACAAATACTTTAGTTCAGAGTGAAGGATATATTATAATGAATCTGTTTTCAGAGCTACAGTACCTGGGAACAGTGATCTTGGCATAATGGTTGCCGTCCCATTTCACCTCCAGACCGAAGGGAGTAGTGAGGATAACATATTGACCAGCAAGAGAGAGAGACATGAGCGGAGATGGGGAGTGAGGGAGGGAAACCCTGTGTCCATTTACCTGAATGTGTAAGAGATAAAGAGCAACAGATGTGAATTAAATGCAAAAGTTATGTTGGATAAACTCAAGACTACAGAATACATTCATTAAATGATGGTTTAATTTTGACAACAGTTGTGAATACTGACCAAAGTTTTCCTGCTTTTCATCATTGTCACAGTGACACCATTGACAGTCACATAAAGTTTCCTCAGGTAAGAAACACCAGAAACTCCTCTCTCTTCATTCTTACCCTCTATTGAGAACCAGGGGCCTACAAATCCAGAAGAGGAAAAACACATCACTGTTTTAAAGCTGAATACCAATACACTAACATTGAGTATCTGACCATTAGTTGTTCATTTATATTCTGGTTTTGGATTTTGCTTACCAGTGTTGTTTTTGCAGGTGCGTGCCAGAGTGTAGGTGCAAGTGCCCATGAAACTGAAGTATTTGCCATCAAAGCTGTTATAATGAGGATCACCAGAGATAATACAGTCCTGAGAATCTAGAGGATTTAGATAAAATACAAAACAAATATTTTTCAAGTATATTTGAAATATGAACCATTAGTTAAAAGCTAAGAAAACATGACATTTGAAATAGTGAGATGTATATGATGGGATCTGTCTCACTGAAGTGAAATGTGACCATATGGTTATATTCGGGTATACAGTTAATTACATTGAATCAACTGTAATACTGACCTTCTGGGTAACACCCGATGACTCCACCTTGTACACCACATTGCTCCATTGGTGGGCAGTCTGCAGCATTACAGGTAACAAATGGAGGCTCACACTTACACAACTGCTCACAGTCTTTGGTGTAAAACTCTTCACCTGGCTGAAACCAATCAAAAAGTAAATATCATGCCAATAAGGTGCAAAAGTTTATAGATAAAATCAAACATGTTGACCTGAATTGACAGTTTCCTCACCTGGTAGTACTGTCCATTACGCATGCAGCCACATTCATCTTGTTTCACACACTGTCCAGCACTAAGGACAAACCCAGGGTCACACAAACATCCTTCAGAACAGGGTCCAGTACACTGATTTGGTGGAATTGGGTAACAGGATGGTTGGCAAATTGGGACGCAGGATTCAAAGTGACTATTGGCTGGACATTTCAGAGCTGTGGAGGAAGACTGTGTGTTAACCTGTGATTTATTACGCTTATTCACACAGCACAGGCCATTGTCAATATTTAAGGCATGTATCTTATGGTGTCCTTGAGGAATACTGTATGTATTTTTCAGACTTACGACAGAAGGTGCTGTTTCTCCAGGATCCAATTGTGACACCACGTTGCTGACATTCATTGACATACGCCTCTATTGCTTCACACAATGCAGACTGAGCACCATCCAACTCACACACATCAAACAAACAGTCTTTGAAGAAACCCTATACACAGATTGTTAAGACAGTATGCATTAGATGTTTATAATTATGCTTAACAAATCATATGATTTCATTTCACTCACATTGGGGTTGACTTTTGGATGGCAAGTAGCAAATGGACCTTTGCTGTCCAATATGATACCACAGTAAGCAGGTCCTTCATACAAGTCCAGCTCAGTATCTGTACACCCAGGTGATGGGTCAACCTCTGTTTTATCACAACTGAAAAAAGAATCAAAGGTTCATCTAAGACATCCATTAATATAAATGTACTTGTTAACACTGTGGGCATTGCATGTTTCTTACTCAGGGTCTGTGTTCCAGCTGTTACCAAAATCTTTAGGGCTTTGGACAAGTTCACCAGTGGGAGTACGGAAGTCATCCTTAGGGTCTCCATTGTAGTCTCCACACAGTCCACAAAGTTTGTCCTCATAGCTGTAAAATCATGCAGAGAAATTTAAAGTAAATTACAAGGTCAAACTTATAAAGGAGTTTTAAGTAAACCATACTTACTCTTTGATAACTTTAATGTCCATGTAGTGGTTTCCATCATAACGTACAGTCACACCAAAATTTAAGACCACTGTGTATTGTGTACCAGCCAGGAAAATGTCAATGCCATTGACAGGAGTAAGAGGGATGTTCACATTGGTACCATCCACCTGAGAAAAGTCATACAACATACTGTACCTTTCAATGTGTCACTAAACATGAAATATATCTAAAGTTATAATAGTGAACAGACATGACTGTGTATAAATCATCAGCAATCGTCTACCTGCACAATCCCTCCTTTCAGAATGGACACTTTCACTCCAAATGCATGGACATGCACAGCTTTTACATAGCTGATTGAAGGATTGTTGTAGCGATTCTCATTGTCTGTGTACACAGCGAAGTACGGCACATCTGTGCTGTTACAAGGCTCAGACATCAGATAGGAGCAGTTCCCCATGAAGTCATAGCGCTTATTATCAAAGGTGGTGTAATGAGGATCACCAGAAGAAACACAAGTTGAGGTTCCTGTGAAGAAAAATCCAATGTATATTAAACAGATTTGAATGCAGAAGAACTGACTTCATGAGAAATGTGTACACTCTTTGTATTAACAGGTATGAATTCGTAAGTTGGCAATTGCCAAAAGTAAATCTAAAATCAAGGCTTTATTTATTGTGATGTAAGGGGAGATTGTAGTTTCTTGTCATACCTTTAGGGTAGCAGCCATGAACGCCACCAACCTCACGACATTCTTCTGTCACAGGGTCACAGGTGTTGTCCACACAGTCAAAGGTGTAGTTGCCAGCACAACGACACAACTTGGAGCAGCCATTTCCAAATATAATTTCACCAGGCTGAGTATAAACACATACTGAGTTTAGAGCAAAGACTTTGGTCACAGATAAAAATGCATCCTTACATAAATGAAAACTCATATACCTCAAAGTAATTGTTGTTTTCATCTAGACAACCACACTGTTCAATAGGAACACAGCGCTGACCACGGAAAACAAATCCTGGTTTACAGAAGCAGCCGCTGATGCATGAACCTGTGCAATTTGTTGAAGGCCGATCACAGGTAGGAATACAGGCTGGACCACAATCAATGTACTCAGCATCTGGAGGACATGTCACTGTTGGAAGACATGAAGGCTTGTTTAGCTTTTCTAATCTCACATTTTTAATAACTTCAGTATTATTAAGGAAAATAAAACAAGTGTGAAATACCTGGTGGTGGTGTAGTAGTTGGCTGAGGTGTTGTTGGTTTAGGTGTTGCTGCAAAGAATGTCAAAAAGTATGGTGTTAGTTTATATAAATAATATGTTAAGATGTGTAAACAGTGTACCAGGACATGTAAAACTTCATTCTGTATAAGCTACTGTCATTGTTACCAAGAGGTCTGCAGTCATAGTCTCCGTCCTCAAGCTGGCAGCTCTCAGTAGGCAGACAGCTGGTGTTATAACACTGAATAGTTCCTCCACCCTCACATGTACACTTCTCTGTACAGCCCTCAAGATACCAGCTATCATTCACCTATTGAATAAAAAAGTAAGAATTCTATCCAAACAAGCACAAAGACAAACCTGTGTTGTTTCAAGAAAACTCACTGGATGGTAGGAGTCTGAGGAGTCCACACAGCCGCAGTCTTTAAGTGGCACACATTTATCATCACTTAAGATGAATCCAGGGTTACACTGACAGCCTTCAACACACTTCTCACTACAGCCTGGTGGTCCATTGATACCCAGACACGTCTCTGGACAGGAGCTCACACATATGGAGTAATGGCTGTTTGGAGGGCAAACCAGAGCTGGAGGAAAAAAAAACTTGTCATTGAATGACAAAGGTGGTTTAAGTGGGGGTGCAGGTTCACTTTTTACAATAAAATACTAACAGAAGCAAAATAAAGGATTTTTTGGTGGCCTCAAGGGAGCAACACATGGAGGTAAAATGATTAGCTAAATTCAACTCACTTTAAAACCAAAGTCATGCTGTGTAATATAAGAGATTATGACTTACGGCAGAAGTCTGGCTCCCTCCACTGATGGACAGGTGCACCTGCACTCAGACAAGCATCAGTGTAAGCTTGAAGCTGATCACAGAGAGTCTGCTGTAGTCCATCATAACGGCACATATCAAACACACAGCTCTGGAAGAAAGGCAGTGGATCCACCACCTTTATACAGTCCCTGTGAGGAGCATTGGTGAGAGAAAGTGTGCAATGGTTAAGCACTTAAAGGTCTCTGTAGTCTGTTAGCTCATGTTTGAAACAATATAAACACTAAAGCCAAACCTAAATGGTCCATTGTTGTCAGTTATTTTCCCACAGTTCTCTGGGTTTGACACCAGATCCTCCAGCTCAGGATCACAGGGTGGGTCAGGCCCTGTGCCAGGCTTGCATCTGAAAACACAACACTGGTTTGTCAAACATCATCAAAAATCTGATTGACCCAATCATCAATAATTTTTACTGCCGTTGATAAAATGAAAAAGAGGCCAAAGTACTGACGTTTCATCCTCATCTTCATCAGTTTGCCAGCTGTTACCAAACTGATCTGAGCTATCGGCTTGAGAGCCATCTGGCTTAGTGAAGTCATTATTGGGGTTTCCATCATAGTCTCCACACAGGCCACACATCTGATCATAGTAGGAACTGAAAAAGTACGAATGAGAAAGAGATTAAAAAATATTTAATCCTCCAGAGATGTTTTTCGATTTGCTTCTGTAAGATTTGTGGCCTATGACCTTTAGCAATCATTGTGGGGTTTTAGTGTTTCTTAATAAATACTTTAGTTCAGAGTGTGAAGGATATATTACAATGAATTTGTTTTCAGAGCTACAGTACCTGGGAACAGTGATCTTGGCATAATGGTTGCCGTCCCATTTCACCTCCAGACCGAAGGGAGTAGTGAGGATAACATATTGACCAGCAAGAGAGAGAGACATGAGCGGAGATGGGGAGTGAGGGAGGGAAACCCTGTGTCCATTTACCTGAATTTGTAAGAGATAAAGAGCAACAGATGTGAATTAAATGCAAAAGTTAGTTTGGATAAACTCAAGACTACAGAATACCTTCATTAAATGATGGCTTAATTTTGACAGCAGCTGTGAATACTGACCAAAGTTTTCCTGCTTTTCATCATTGTCACAGTGACACCATTGACAGTCACATAAAGTTTCCTCAGGTAAGAAACACCAGAAACTCCTCTCTCTTCATTCTTACCCTCTATTGAGAACCAGGGGCCTACAAATCCAGAAGAGGAAAAACACATCACTGTTTAAAGCTTTATACGAATACACTTACATTGAGTGTCTGACCATTAGTTGTTCATTTATATTCTGGTTTTGGATTTTGCTTACCAGTGTTGTTTTTGCAGGTGCGAGCCAGAGTGTAGGTGCAAGTGCCCATGAAACTGAAGTATTTGCCATCAAAGCTGTTATAATGAGGATCACCAGAGATAATACAGTCCTGAGAATCTAGAGGATTTAAATGAAGTACAAAACAAATATATTTTTACAAGTATATTTCAAATATTAACCATTTGTTAATAACTAAGAAAACATGAATTTTGAAATATTAAATGTATATGATGGGATCTGTCTCACTGCAGTGTAATGTGACCATATGGTTATATTCGGGTATACAGTTAATTACATTGAGTCAACTGTAATACTGACCTTCTGGGTAACACCCGATGACTCCACCTTGTACACCACATTGCTCCATTGGTGGGCAGTCTGCAGCATTACAGGTAACAAATGGAGGCTCACACTTACACAACTGCTCACAGTCCTTAGTGTAAAACTCTTCACCTGGCTGAAACCAATCAAAAAGTAAATATCATGTCAGTATGGTGCAAAAGTTTATAGATAAAATCGACAATGTTGACCTGTTTCCTCACCTGGTAGTACTGTCCATTACGCATGCAGCCACATTCATCTTGTTTCACACACTGTCCAGCACTAAGGACAAACCCAGGGTCACACAAACATCCTTCAGAACAGGGTCCAGTACACTGATTTGGTGGAATTGGGTAACAGGATGGTTGGCAAATTGGGACGCAGGATTCAAAGTGACTATTGGCTGGACATTTCAGAGCTGTGGAGGAAGACTGTGTGTTAACCTGTGATTTATTACACTTATTCACACAGCACAGGCCATTGTCAATATTTACGCATGTATCTTATGGTGTCCTTGATGAATACTGTATGTATTTTTCAGACTTACGACAGAAGGTGCTGTTTCTCCAGGATCCAATTGTGACACCACGTTGCTGACATTCATTGACATACGCCTCTATTGCTTCACACAATGCAGACTGAGCACCATCCAACTCACACACATCAAACAAACAGTCTTTGAAGAAACCCTATACACACAATGTTAAGACAGTATGCATTAGATGTTTATAATTATGCTTAACAAATCATATGATTTAATTTCACTCACATTGGGGTTGACTTTTGGATGGCAAGTAGCAAATGGACCTTTGCTGTCCAATATGATACCACAATAAGCAGGTCCTTCATACAAGTCCAGCTCAGTATCTGTACACCCAGGTGATGGGTCAACTTCTGATTTCTCACAACTTTAAGGAAGAATTAAAGGTTTATCTAAGACATCCATTAATATAAATGTACTTGTTAACACAGTGGGCATTGCATGTTGTCTTACTCAGGGTCTGTGTTCCAGCTGTTACCAAAATCTTTAGGGCTTTGGACGAGTTCACCAGTGGGAGTACGGAAGTCATCCTTAGGGTCTCCATTGTAGTCTCCACACAGTCCACAAAGTTTGTCCTCATAGCTGTAAAATCATGCAGAGAAATTTAAAGTAAATTACAAGGTCAAACTAACAAAGTCTCAAACTATCTTATAAAAGACTTTTAAATGAATCATACTCACTCTTTGATAACTTTAATGTCCATGTAGTGGTTTCCATCATAACGTACAGTCACACCAAAGTTTAGGGCCACTGTGTATTGTGTACCAGCCATAAAAATGTCAATGCCATTGACAGGAGTAAGAGGGATGTTCACATTGGTACCATCCACCTGAGAAAAGTCAAACAACATACTATACCTTTCAATGTGTCACTAAACATGAAATATATCTAGAGTTATAAAAGCAAACAAACATAACCGTATATAAGTCATCAACAGTTGATTACCTGCACAATCCCTCCTTTCAAAATGGACACTTTTACTCCAAATGCATGGACATGCACAGCTTTTACATAGCTGATTGAAGGATTGTTGTAGCGATTCTCATTGTCTGTGTACACAGCGAAGTACGGCACATCTGTGCTGTTACAAGGCTCAGACATCAGGTAGGAGCAGTTCCCCATGAAGTCATAGCGCTTATTATCAAAGGTGGTGTAATGAGGATCACCAGAAGAAACACAGGTTGAGGTTCCTGTGAGGAAAAATGTTAAATATATTGAACAGATTTGAATGCAAAAGAATTAACTTCAAGAGAAATGTGTACACATTTTTTATTAACAGGTATTGGTTAGTAAGTTGGTAGTTGCCAAAAGTAAATCTAAAATCAAGGCTTTATTTATTGTGATGTAAGGGGAGATTGTAGTTTCTTGTCATACCTTTAGGGTAGCAGCCATGAACGCCACCAACCTCACGACATTCTTCTGTCACAGGGTCACAGGTGTTGTCCACACAGTCAAAGGTGTAGTTGCCAGCACAACGACACAACTTGGAGCAGCCATTTCCAAATATAATTTCACCAGGCTGAGTATAAACACAGACTGAGTTTAGAGCAAAGACTTTGGTCACATATAAAAATGCATCCTTACATAAATGACAGCTCATATACCTCAAAGTAATTGTTGTCTTCATCTAGACAACCACACTGTTCAATAGGAACACAGCGCTGACCACGGAAAACAAATCCTGGTTTACAGAAGCAGCCGCTGATGCATGAACCTGTGCAATTTGTTGAAGGCCGATCACAGCTAGGAATACAGGCTGGACCACAATCAATGTACTCAGCATCTGGAGGACATGTCACTGTTGGAAGACATGAAGGCTTGTTTAGCTTTTCTCATCTCACATTTTAAGGTAAACATTTCTGAAGAAAAATGACCAACCTGGTGGTGGTGTAGTAGGTGGCTTTGGCGTTGTTGGTTTAGGGGTTGTAGGTTTCGGCGTTGATGGACTTGCTGTTGTTGGTTTAGGTGTGGTCGGTTGTGCTGTTGTTGAAGTTTCACCAAAAACGAAGTGAAAAAACAATAAATGGACTTTCACAATAAAATGTGTTCTGTTACTAGTAGTGCGTTTTTAAAGAAAACATTAAGAGGAATTTGTTCACCACCTACCAATACAAGTAGTAATGCAGACACTATCGATAGCAATATCTGTCTTGTCTGTTTCACCATAAACACCAACAATTACAAACTAAAATAAAATAAGGAATAAAGATAATAAACACCTTTGGCCAATATGTGCAACAAATATAAATGACTGTAAAAGACATGGGTCAGATCAGATCATTGTATAAAATTTAAAATGATTCATTCATGAATTTCAGACTGAAATGAAAGTTGACCTGCACATCAGCTGAACCAATGTAGGGAACCGTTGCTGGTTTCCAGCCTTGACCCTGATTTCCTTTGAGGCTAAAAATAGGAGCTCCAAGTGCCCCACCTACAAAAAATGTCAAAGCTTTTAATTTTGATTGTACTGTTGTTGGAAAACAAGAAATGTAAAATGATAGAATTGCTCAAAAAGTGAATACGATTCTAGTGATATAAGAAAATCATTAGTGTCCTCTGAATGCATAGATTTTTTTTATAAACTTTCTCCATTCCATTGAATAACTTGTGGGATCTTACCAGCTGTTACTACATGGACGTTCAGTTCCATGTTGGAGGCACTGCCATACATATAGTAATGGAAATCCAGTTGTAAGCAACCAGAAGAAGCAGCTGAAGTAGATGGGCTCCAGAGCTGAGCTGCCTCGCCTTCTACACTAGACAAGGAGTCCAATAACAGGTAATTCCCCACTAGGAAAAAACAAAAACATTGAGATGAATTTTCTGAAGGCAGGAATGAATATCATGGCGGTTTTCATCAAAGTCACGTATGAAACGTTGGCCTCACATCCAGGTTTGGAGAAGTCATCATCAGGGCCAGTGTCTGGTGTGTCTGTCTGTCCATTCCAATGCTCCCATCCAAAAATGTCATCAGATGTCACCTCATTTGTCCAGTCACAGAATTCTCCCTCATCGAAATCACACCCAGCAATACAACCTGTAGAAACAGAAACAAAATATAATCCTTTTACTTTTCTGTCTATTGTTTTATACAGTATGTATTATTCCAATGGGTCTGTATGTAAATGTGTTGGAATAAAATTTAAGTAAACTACCAAGGCAGGCTCCCTCGCTTATGACAATGTTATCCAGGGCAGTGTCACATGATGAAGTGAGCCCTCGCTTTGCTTCAAACACAATCTAGAGTAGAAAATATTTTTATGACTTCAAGTGTGATTTAAACCAATATAGATTAGACACATTGTAGCCATAAACACTTTATCTAAAAGCACATGTCGAACAGGATAAGGCATAACAGCCTATTGCATTTCTAAAGTTGTCTATATGTTGCAGTCCTATAAGCAGAACAGCTGTCAAACTGTCTATAGCCTCACACAAGAATTAACAAAGGCATCCATTTACTAAACTTGAGCAGACTCATACCCTCACCTGAACACTCTCTCCAGCTGGAATGGGCACTGTGACAGAAGCCCCAAGCCATGATGAGCTTTGGATGCCGATTTTCTGCCACAGTTCTTCCTCGGTGCTGGGACGTTTGGCATAGACAGTCAGAGTATTTGCGTTATCAATGCCATACATATAGTAGAAGAACTGTACACAGATCTCAGCAGGTCCATTGCTAACAGTCGGACTGAGCAGACGTGTCTTCTGTCCATTCGCGACATTGTCAGCCTCGTGATATATGTAATAGCCAGCTATGGAGAGAAAGGTTCAATTTTACAATGCATTAGACAAATTAACAAAGAGATCAAATAAAACTTGATTATTTGTAACCTAGACATAGGCAGAAATCATGGGGTTAACCCCTAAAATGATCATTAAAAACATGTGTATTATAAATAATATAAACATATATGATTTAAATCATTGTACATACATAACCCGAGACGTTAACTATGCAAAAAAAGCATTTTGGTGTGAATCAACATTCGCATACAGAAAATATAAACATTTAAAGCGAACAGTTTAGCATGTGTGCTTAAAAAGTCTGTAACTTTTATGATATTATCCAACACTACACAGCATTTTGCCACCAAAATTTGAGAGTGTGCCACTGAATTTTACATCAGTCGCACATGTGCGACCAGTAAATTTGACCTTTTTTTGTGATATGACACTGAATTTGAAACAGCACATTGTACTTTCTGCATCTATCATCAAAGTATTTATTAGTAATACAGTGGAAATTTGTAGAACTGTGATTATTTGATTAGCATGTTGATTAACGGTATGTGCCCCTAAATTTTTTGGTTGCGCACCTTAAATTTTCAGTTGGGGGCCACTGTGCTCCTAGTGAAAAAAGTTAGTCTGGAGCCCTGCACTGATTTCTGCTTTCTCTGACTCATCTCTGACTTGTTCCTTCAAAGAATCAGTCTTGACTTGGTCTCGGACCACAGTGGGAGGAGAAGGACTCGTAATTTCAGACCAAGTCCTCGAGACCAACGAATTTTAACAACAGTAGTAATAAAATGCAATGAAGACAGGCATTATTTGAAAATGATATCCCATGGTGCAATGCAAAGATACTGCCATCAGCGCCATTTATTTATCTCTAGAAAAATAGGCAGAAGATGATGGATGTGGTAGGAATTTTTTAATGATAGTAAAAGCATAGTCCATATTGAGACGTTAAGACTGCACCTCTAAACAATTCCTATCTAGCTTAATCTGTAGGCCTAACTGTTGATTATTAACTGGGGTGATATTAAATCATGAATATAAAATCTGACATGTTTTTATGGTCTTGGTCTCGACTCGCTCTCGACTCCTAAAGGAATCGTTCTTGACTCAGATTTGCTTCCTCAAAGACTTGGTCTTGACTCGGACTCGACTGTATTTGAAAACCAACAGACTCGCTCTACTCTGTCTCGACCCTTTCACTACTATACAGGGAATAATGTGGATTTTTTTCCAGAAAACTTGCATAAAATAGATTTGAGCACTTTCAATGACCTGTATCTATGTACGTATATTTTCATAAACTTCCCAGGGCCTTTCATTTTTCCCCCAGATCCACAAACTTTCAAGGATTTCAAGGACCCGTGGGAACCCTGTTTTCTGGCCAAACTCAACTTCTGGAAGACTTTTCCCTACTAAAAAATCCAGCTAAGACCAGCATAAGCTTGGTTTTAGCTGGTTTTGCTGGTGTAGCAAGCTGGTCTAGCTGCGTTTTGGTCACTTTTTAAGGTAGTCTAGCTGTGTTTTCGTCACAATTTAAGCTGGTCTAGTTGGACTTAGCTGGTCAGGCTGGGACACCAGCTGACTCACCAGCTTGACCAACTTTGCCAGGCTGGGAGGACCAGCTTATACCAGCTACTGCCACCTTAAACCAGCTCCCAGATTTTTCAGTAGGGCTGCATAGAATCAATAACAACAGTGTCTCTCAAGAGTAGATTACTTTTGAGAACAAGCTAAATAAATGACAAGTAAATTACCTTAGTTTAAATCATAGCTAAAACGTATCAATCATGATTACACTGAGCTAATGTCACTGGGTAACATGAATATTTACAATGCTTACAGCCTACAGATTGAATTCTTGCCTGGCTGCGAAATCCACACAGCACTGATCCATGCTCACTGTCTCCCCTTGTCTTTTGGAAACCAAAACAACTTTATTTTACACAAGGTATTTGTTCCAGAGGTCCGTTTAGTCACTAGCCAGACCAATAAATGAGCACAGACCGGAAGTTAACTTCGAGCCAGGCGCGTAAGGTTGTGGCTAGAAGGTTTACAGCCTCTGCCAGTGGAAATATTGCCGGATGAGCGCTGCTTCCTTCTAATCCTACCCCAAACCTAACCCTAACACCAACATTTCACGTAAATAAGGCATATCTGTATCCAATTTGGCCAAAACGTGGTCGTTTTCATCCTAATCCTACCGTAAAACGTAACCCAAACACCTCACGAGATTTGGCCATAGCTGTATCTCATCTAGCCAGAACCGGCGCGTATCCGCAGCAACGCAGAAATGCGCATACTGTACATCCGAAACCATCCTGGCAGTCGTATTTGGGGGTCTGCAATGTCAGGTCAAAATTGGTTCTCTACTCACATCCACTGGGATAGTCTCCTGGCGGTCCAGTGCCTGGTGTTGGGGTGGGTCCTGTATGACGGGTCCAGTCTGTGTCATCTGTAGGGTCTTGTTTGAAGTTACAGAAAGGTTCTTCGTTTCTGTCAAAGTCACATGAAGCCAACACTGAAAGACAAAAACAAATTTTAGTCTGAAACTATTGTTGTGCAATAAATTGTAAAGCGGAGAAAAGTAGCATAATACTTTCATTTGGCTTGCAACAAGTAAAAACTCATTTAAATTAATGATTTAAAAATGTTTACCTCACTGCTATATTTGAAATATTAACCTACTTTAAATGTAAGGATTTAAAAAAAAAATAGCCCTGAAATGAGATTGCACAATGCCATAAACGTTCTTATAATGTGTTGGAAATTGACAAATACCAGATAGGCTAGAATTTATGAGGGCAATTCTCTTGTTCTTTTTGAAAGTTATGGTTGTGTCCTTGCTTGATTACAAGATTTTGTTCAGAAAGTATTTTTAAATTTGAAATTGAGAAAAAAGAATGCATTTTTGCAATAAATACAGAAAGCATTTGCCAATTGTAGTCATTCCCTGCTAAACAATGTTTCTCTAAAAATATTTAATATGAATACTTACCAGCGTCACTTTGTTTCACATCGTATCTATAAAAAATATAAAAAATAAGAAGACAGAGTTAAATAAAATCATATATCCTTATATTTTAACTGCATTATATGTTACATTATATAGTACTTAATCTGATAAAAATATATGGTGATAACATAAAAAATGATTAATCGTTATTAATCGCATACAAAATAGTTTTTGCATAATATCTATAATATGTGCTGTGCGTAATTAATATGTATATATAAATACGCACACACATTTTTTTATATATAAATAAAAAATGTAAAATGTATACATGTATATTAGGGTGGTCCTTATTTTTTAACTTTTAAAAGTTCATGCTTTCACCCCACCAATATGTTTGAATAAATGAATAAATTTTTTTAAATATTAATATTTAGAGGTTGCTCACGACCTTTGAAGTTTAACACTTTCCCGTATTATGTGATACTTTGCGCTAGCATGTATAATTGTTTAATAATATATAATACTTATGGCAGCAATGGACTTATTTGACTATGCTCCATGCAGTTAAAACTCCTGTTTTAGTTCTCAACTGATTAGTTTTTCAAAGAAAGAAAGCTTCAATGTTGCATTTTTAAATGGTACCGTTTTTGAGCAACCTCTAGATATTGTAGGACCAATTCAAAATTTTTCACAGTGTGTTTGTATTGCTATCCTAACACATTTAGGGGATGAGACTTGTTGACCCTTTATAAGGCCTATCCTGTATATGTGTGTGTGTTTAAATATACATAATAATTACATACAGTACAAACATATATTATGCAAAAATTCACTTTCATTTTGTATGCGATTAATCGGGATCAATCTTTGCCCAGCACTACATAAAACATCATTTTCTTACATTAAAGACATAGAAATGTATCAGTTATTAATTGTCATAGCAACATTTATCATTTATATTTTGTAATGTTTTGAATCAGATTACAAGAGACCATACATGCTATCTTTATAGCATGTACTATAGCTGTTAAGTGGTCTAAAGTAAAACTCAGAGAAATGCACAATACAATCAAAATGGTCAAAAGCTTCAAACTACAAATAGGTTTAAATTTTAATCACTGCCCAAAAAATGATTCAACTAATAATAATAAGCATCTCACCTAATGTTATTGTGGTCTATGGTATAGCAACCTGATATCCATGTTAAAATTAGTATTAACTCCAGATGTCCCATATCTGGATTAATGAATGGTGTTTGGTTCACTAAGAGAGATTCAAGAGTGCTATGAGGGTTTATAAAGGACCCTGCAATACATAATCGGTGAGGGAGGGCATGAAAAGTGCATCTGTTTTTATCACTTTCATGTATATTGTTTTACATGACTTATTACAAAACCAATTTGGTGAATCAGTAACTGTTAGTGATAGGTGCAGGGTGTGTTTCCCCGTTCTCCAATTGAGGGTGTATCAAAAGATACAGTTATGTTAGTTCACACAGACGGTGTTGCTTAATAAATATGAACTCTGACACCAGACACCTCCGTGTTGTTTATAACCACTTTGTTACAATGACTTTTTAAATGATCTGAATAGAAAAGAATTCATTACTGTCATCAATAAGATCCCAGTTTATATATTTTATTGCATCACACAATTAATCACACCCATTCAAATATTTTGGTTAGTAATTCAATTGCAATTATTTTACATAAGTTCATATTATTAGCTTTATGTTTACTGTAAGTAACTAAAAATAAAAAAGATAATCATTGAGATCACGAAGATAATTATTTTTATTGAAAAATGAATCAATGCTTTCCAGTATTATTTCTGATGCTATTTACTTTGTACTGGAATACACTTCATGGGAAATACTCCTACGTCACTAAAATTCAAACCTGTCCCTTTGATAACACAAAGTATGTTTATGATGCCTGTAAAAAGAGGCGCTTTAAGGTGTTAGGTCCAGCCCATAAGTGTGAGTCACGAAAGCCTGATGGATCAACAGAATCTTAAATTAATCTGAAGAATTTAGCCTGGCTAAATCTAGAAGTAAATAACATAATTTCAATCGGACAAGCTTAGTTCAACTCAACATATTTTTTGTACATTGCATACTCCTTTTTTTCACATACAGTACAAGTTTATATTTAACTGCAGTGTATCATTTCAGTACATTTTCAGTAACACTTTGCATTCTATATGTGTATATATTCTAAATGTTACTGAAACATATATATATATATATATATATATATATATATATATATATATATATATATATATATATATATATATATATATATATATATATATATATATATATATATATATATATATGATTAGGTATATCTTCAACCATTCTTATTAATCATTAAATTTAGATTAAGTACTTTATCATTAAATTAAGTACTTTAAGATTTAAGCCCAGTGCTGTTGGTTTATTTGTCTGTTACACCTTTCAACATTTCAATGTGTATGTTTTAGCTGTGAATATGTATTACACAACCAAAACATTTGTGACTGTTTACTTTACTCGTGTATTATTTTAGTGCAAATTTCTCAAAAAGTAAAAGCTCTTCACTTTTAAAAATATAGGTGCTTCACAATGCCATACAATGTAAAAAGTGAAAAGTTGGATCAACTTAAAAATTACTTTACTTGGTAACACCTAAAAAATTTAAGACTTTTATTTATAAAATATATATAGAATTTTTTCTCCAAAAACCTTTGACTAAATGGTTCTTTGAGGAACCAAAAAAGGTTCTTCTTGTCATGATTTTCAAAGACAGAACCCAAACGCAGGCAGCTCTCAACAAAAATGAGTTTAATAAATAACAGAAAGCCCCCGAGGGAGCAAACAAGACAAAACTCAACATAACCAAAATACTGAAGACAATGAACGAGCAAAAGACTGAAAACATCAGGACATTAAATAGGGAAACTAATCAAGGTAAACAGGTAAGAGGAGTAACTAATAATGAATCATTAATTAGATAACAAGGGGGTGGGACTCAACTCAAAACTGGGGAACACAGTACACACAACCAAGGTCAATACTCCACAAGACATCATAACAGAAAGGTAGCAATGCCATGATCCCATCACAATAAACAAGACACAAAAATACATAAAAGCTGACACTTCTATGGCATTGCTCTGAAGAACCTTTTAAGCACCTTTATTTTTAAGTAAGTGTTCCTCAAACAAGGAATAAGCTCAAGTGGGAAGAAAAAACATGTACACGAACAACAAATGCGTTTTGATTCGTAGTTTTCACATATTAGCTGCCACAATACAGCTTTCCTGTCTTTTTATAAAAGGCAAATGTCCTGTTGGGAAATTACTAATACATAATCATTTTGATCCTCAGGATGTAGGATCCCAGTTGGCACCTTTGTCCCATATACAGGGTGTGTAATATCTCTTCTGAATCATGGCTGTACCAAAAGCATTATAAAGCACAATATAAATAAGTAATGTGGTAGCCCATATGTTGTAAAAAGCTAATGATCAACATATTTGATCAATAAAATATCTTAACACACTATAACAGTGGATTTCCTTATAGTCATAGTATAAGCATAATGTATATGCACCACCTGCAACCTCACTGAAAAATATGATTCATTAAATTTTCTAAATTTTTTTAAAGTAAGTGGTTGCAATCAATTTATTTTAGCTACAATTAATTAAATGTTTTTTGTTTTGTTTTGTTTTTATTTTATTTTTGTTTAAATGTAGCTTAAATAAACTAATTGCGACCACTTACCTTAAAAAATTGAGTAAATTGAATGAATAATTTTTTTCAGTGTCCCTCATATTTATTACTTTTAATATCTTTATTTCAGTGTCTCGTTTTCCTTGAATTCATAATATGCGCCTGTTCTTCCGTGTACGTAAATGATGAACATGTCATAGCTATAAAATGATATGGTTTTACATGCCAGTATATAATAAAAAAAATAATCTCGTCTGGTTTTAAAATGAGCTCAATACCACATCAGATAAGCAACAACATGACATTGTTCCATCATTATTTATTTCCCAAAACTAGGCCAAAATAAAGAAGCCGTGTGAATAACTAACTGCACCTTATTTACTGTATGTCCTGATATATAACCTTAGAGATTAAATAGTGCTAATGATATTGTTGGCAGAGAGTTATTTTACTGTTTTAAGGGCTGTGGAGATCTTGATAAAAAAGATCTTGAGGGAAGATAAAGTTTTTTTGTTTCAGAAAGTTCACTGGTAGTTGTGCATATTATCTGCCTAAACTTGATGTAACTCTTGACTCTTATGCAAATTTAACTTTTCTTGCTCTATTTATGTATTCCTGTTAAATTACATTTAAGACAAAACACTTTACAGTTTACTTTAGGGGAAAATCATGGTGAATGAAAAGTGTTTCAGCTTTTAGAAAAATGTTAAAGAAACAAGGTGTGTGTGATAACTGTAAAACTGAGAGTGTAAGGCTAGTAAAGTGCTGATGTGTCTGGATAAAGTGCTGAAATGTCTCGAGCATTCTCTGAACATGAAGTAGAAAATACCCTGCTCAGTAAGCACGAATACTGTATGTATATGACTGTCAAGAAATTTCCATTTTATATTTCTAGCGTGTTATGGCACTTTACAGCAATTCAGAATATGAACGGTTCTTTTAGTGTGTAATAAAGTTCTGCTTTTATAGTGCAATAAGAAAAATGCAGAAGCCATATAGAAAAAAAATCAGCATATCCTTACTGCTTTTATATTTAAGGTGGGGTAAGCGATATTTGAAAAACGCTTTGGAAAAGTGTGTCGGGCCGAGTACCAAAACACACTTGGAGCCAATCAGCATGTACACTGAAAAAAATGATTCATTGAATGTAATAATTTTTTTAAGGTTTGTGGTTGCAATCAATTATTTTAAGCTACATTTAAACAAAAGTTTTATATTTTATTTTACGTTACTAATGTTTTTTGTTTAAATGTAGCTTAAATAAATTGATTGCAACCACTTACCTTTAAAAAATTTATTAAATTCAATGAATAATTTTTTTCAGTGTAAATGGCGTGTCAACTAATAATGAGGAGGATTGAGCGCTCAGTTCTACCTCTATGGGGTTTAAAGGAACGCACCCACATTTTGGGAATTTAGCTTATTCATTGTATCCCCCTGAGTTAGATAAGTCCATACTTTCTCATCTCCGTGCGTGCTGTAACTCTGTCTGACGCAGCCCCCGCTAGCTTAGCTTAGCACAAAGACTGGAAGTAAATGGCTCCAGCTAGCATACTGCTCCCAATAAGTGACAAAATAAAGCAAACATTTTCCTATTTATGTGTTGTGATTTGTATAGTCACACCGTGTACAAATAGCAAGGTCATATGAGACACAGCAATCTTTAACAGTATACATTATCAGGGCTTGACATTAACACCCACCAACCCCCCAAATGCGGGTAGATTTCGGCTGTGGCGGGTAAGAGAGCCAATCCCACTAGCAACTTTGGCAGGTTGAATATATTTTTTCAATGGTAGTTTTTTAAAAGTTATGCCAAATGATAAACAATGCGCAATGCGACACTGGAAACTACAACTCCCATGAGCACTCAGCGCAGCGCAACGCACAGAGACCGTTTGTTGAGACGTGCACGCAATCAGTTTTGGACCAAAGCGCCACCTTTTAGAGAGCGCGCGAGAGCTGATGTATTTGCGAATGCACAAGAGTACGCAGTCTAAGCGCATACACACTTTGGGAAAGATAAAACATTGCATGGAAGTGATTGAAGATATATAAATTGTGTGCACACTCTCAAAACAAGAGCGGAGAGAAATTCAGGCAGCGCATAACCGAATGCACACGAAATCAAAGGAAACCCACCAGCTGAGAGGTTCGCGCATCATTTTAATGTAGGCTACTTTGGGCAACAATAATACCCTCTCGACATTTATCATTAAAAGTCTTAAATCACTTTTAACATTAACCACAATCAAGCTTATAAAATACAATCTGCATAAACAAGTTGACAGTACAATTAATGTACATTTCTTGACAGTATTTACTGCTGTTGTTAATAAATACTTAAAGTGGTTGTCGAGGGGTTTTGTGTTGATATTTTCAGGTAATCTTCTACACCCCTGCTCTACTTTAAATATATTCATTCAAAGTTAATCTATTTATGTCTTACTAGCATGCTTATCATTCACTTAAATATATGATATATATGATCTATACTGATATACCTGGTATATACCAGCTAATAAATGTTGTCTTAATTTGGGTGGTCAGACTGAATTTGAAATTCAATCTGCATCTAATTTAGCTAAACCAAGTAAATTTGCCAAAGCCAAGTTTAATCATATAACATGTATTTTACCAGCAACAAAATTGTGGCCAGTGAAAATAACTAATGGCTAGTAACTTTGGAAAAGTAAGACAGAGTTACAGCACGCACAGAGATGAGAAAGGTATGTATGGACTATCCAACTCTGGGGGATACAGTGAATAAGCTAAATTCCCAAAATGTGGGTGTGTTCCTTTAAAGGCACACTCCACTTTTTTAAAAAATATACTAATTTTCCAGCTCCCCTAGAGTTAAACATTTGATTTTTATCGTTTTGGAATCCATTCAGCCGATCTCCGGATCTGGCAGTACCACTTTTAGCATAGCTTTGGATAATCCATTGAATTTGATTAGACCATTAGCATCACGCTAAAAAATAACTAAAGAGTTTCGATATTTTTCCTATTTAAAACTTGACTCTTCTGTAGTTACATTGTGTACTAAGACCAATGGAAAATTAAAAGTTGTGATTTTTTTGGCCAATATTGCTAGGAACTATACTCTCATTCTGGTTTAATAATCAAGGACTTTGCTGCCGTAACATGGATGCAGGAGGCACAATGATATTACGCAGCACCTGAAAATAGTCCCTTGCTATTGAAAGTATCCAAGGGGACTGTTTTTGGGCAGTGCGTAATATCACTAAGCCCGCTGCAGCCATGTTACATCAGCAAAGTCCTTGATTATTACGCCAGAATGAGAGTATAGTGAGCATATTTTCAAAAAAAGTGGAGTGCCCCCAAATACTGAAAACTATTGTCTATGGCAACATTCCGACCTCTGCCTCTTCATCTTGCCGGGCATTTAATGTGACCTTCGCTGTGAAACAGAACAAAACCATTCACACTTTAAAAAATGCTTATACTATCAAAAGACATTTGACCTATAGATTACCATAGTAACGCACATTGCCTTTACTCATTTATGACATTGTTGCCTGGGTTGCGCACGTATGTGTGGGGTGGGGCTATCAAAAGAGGGTCCAGATTCTTTTAGGGTGTGTTTGTTTTGGTAATTTGAAATCAACAAAGGTTACCAGAAAATGCTTACCCCACCTTTAAAGTCCCACTGTGGAGAAAATCAGGATTTTGTTATTGTTTATATGTCTATGTGGTGGATTTTATATGTTTAAAACAAGCCATGGGCACATTCATCTTTAACACCATTGCTAAGTATTTTTTTCAAAGTCTCATTCCTGAGGTTTCAATTGTCACAAACATGCAATGAATCATATCAACACAGTTAAACACATGGATTAGTAGTTCCAGTAGATATTCGGGCAGTTTCCCGGACAGGGCTCATCCTAGTCCTAGACTGCAACCTGCCTTAATTTAAAAACACCTTGCACTGATGTAACTTAAAATATATTAGTGCTAGTGCCATTTAGCATTGACACTTCCTGGCATATTGCCTTTAAACAACAATAAATGTCTTATAAAATGTAGCAAATCCTCAACCATACAAGATTCAGTAGTAGTACTCAAAAGTCATGTGAACAAATGTTTAATATGTGCTCCCTGGCCTTATTTCAGCAACTTTTACAATGTATTATTTGCTAACCTGCATAAATATAATTTACTTAAAAATACAAACATGTACATACATGCTACTCACATATTATCGTAGCACAGTTTCTGCTGAATACAGTGTTATGTGATATTAGCCACTAATATCTTTCAAGCAATTGAAAAAGGTCAAATGTAAGAGCATGTCAAAACACCCTCCTCAGACCCCAGAGGGTTAACGTTTGGTCTACTATTGTAAAACAAAAAGCAGGGTCAAAAAATGTACATAAAACTCCGCTGGTAAACAATTGTTCAAAATAATAGTTGTCTCTGTATTATCTTGAGCATTTTGACTGAAAAGAAAATAATTTTAACGGCTGAAGAGTTCAAAATTATAACCTTTTGATGAAGATAAAAATAACCCGCTAACAAATAGGTGAATTGCTTTTACATAGTGACTGTAGACAAATCTGCATCTATCATTGCACAAAAAGGCTCATAAATAATTTACAGTAAGTTCCATTTTTAGATTTACAGATTTATGTGAAATATAATTTTTAACTGACATTATATGTGGTTATAATATACATGGTTACCAGCAACAAAACTTAACTACTAAAGGAAGTCAGCATAGCAACAGTCAGTTGATCTTTGTACAGGAAAACATTTTCTGAGCCATTCCATAAAACTGGGTGTGATTTAGACTTTAAATAGTTTTATATGTTATTATATCAGAAATGTTCTAAGCTGCTTTTGTAGATGCACATGCTCAAAACAATGTTAATTGTTATAAATAATCATTAATTAGTTGTGCTGAGACATAATAAACACTCACCTTAAGGATTATTAGGAACACCTGTTCAATTTTAAACTCATTAATGCAATTATCTAATCAACCAATCACATGGCAGTTGCTTCAATGCATTTAGGGGTGTGGTCCTGGTCAAGACAATCTCCTGAACTCCAAACTGAATGTCAGAATGGGAAAGAAAGGTGATTTAAGCAATTTTTAACGTGGCATGGTTGTTGGTGCCAGATGGGCTGGTCTGAGTATTTCACAATCTGCTCAGTTACTGGGATTTTCACGCACAACCATCTCTAGGGTTTACAAAGAATGGTGTGAAAATGGAAAAACATCTAGTATGCGGCAGTCCTGTGGGCGAAAATGCCTTGTTGATGCTAGAGGTCAGAGGAGAATGGGCCGACTGAGTCAAGCTGATAGAAGAGCAACTTTGACTGAAATAACCACTCGTTACAACCATGCGAGTTATGCAGCAAAGCATTTGTGAAGCCACAACACGCACAACCTTGAGGCAGATGGGCTACAACAGCAGAAGACCCCACCGGGTACCACTCATCTTCACTACAAATAGGAAAAAGAGGCTACAATTTGCACAAGCTCACCAAAATTGGACAGTTAAAGACTGGAAAAATGTTGCTCTGATAAGTCTCGATTTCTGTTGAGACATTCAGATGGTAGAGTCAGAATTAAGTGTAAACAGAATGAGAACATGGATCCATCATGCCTTGTTACCACTGTGCAGCTTGGTGGTGGTGGTGGTGTAATGGTGTGGGAGATGTTTTCTTGGCACACTTTAGGCCCCTTAGTGCCAATTGGGCATCGTTTAAATGCCACGGCCTACCTGAGCATTGTTTCTGACCATGTCCATCCCTTTATGACCATGGCTACTTTCAGCAGGATAATGCACCATGTCACAAAGCTCGAATCATTTCAAATTGGTTTCTTGAACATGACAACGAGTTCACTGTACTAAAATGGCCCCCACAGTCACTAGATCTCAACCCAATAGAGCATCTTTGGGATGTGGTGGAACGGGAGCTTTGTGCCCTGTATGTGCATCCCACAAATCTTCAACAACTGCAAGATGCTATCCTATCAATATGGGCCAACATTTCTAAAGAATGCTTTCAGGACCTTGTTGAATCAATGCCACGTAGAATTAAGGCAGTTCTAAAGAGGAAAGGGGGTCAAACACAGTATTAGCATGGTGTTCCTAATAATCCTGTGTGTGTGCATGTGTAGAGAGAGGAGAATGGCGTCTAGGAGAAATGATTAAGACTATAAACTTGAAATCTAATAATACAAAGACTTGGCAGAAACACTAAACACATTTTTTTTCACATTGACTGAGAATGGACAACAACGAAGGAAACAGGAGAGCTTAAATGAAGTGGAGATGATGATGATACTGATTGCTGGCAGGTGGGGGATGGAGGATGATCGGAAATTGAGTCTAGAGGGAGGCAAACTATAGGCTTGTTCGACTTTATAGCTGTGTCCCAATTCAAAGGCTGCGACCTTCTAAGGACGTATTTTAAGACCGATTGCGTCACAGCAGCGCGACTTGAGGCTAGTAAGGCCTTCCCAATTCAAAGGATGCTTCGAATTAAGCCTCAAAATGCGTCCTTATTTCTCCGCGCTGTTAAGGATAGAATGAATGGATCCTTAACAGCCGAGGATATCCCAAGATTCATTGCGTGCCTGCAACGGATGCGTATAACGGCTGGATATTCTATAATAAACAATTAAAACCTTTATTAAATAAAAGTGTATTTGTCAGAAAACATTTTTCTTGTCACTGTTTTAGTATGTTTTGTGTTAATATTATTCTGTTTATGTTGCGTATATTTCTAAGGTTGATTAATTTGATATACTGTTGAACAGTTTAATCTACATCAATGTGTAATATTTTCTAGAATAAATTAATATTTTTCTTATTCCATATTTATTTTAATAAGTCAGAAACGTCTCCGCTGTGTCCTGCTGACAGGCACTGTGGGCGCGTGCAGGTGACGCCAATTATGTGTCCTCCGAAAGTTAGACCGTCTCATTTTTGGGCTGCGTTCGGCCCGACAAAACGTTGCACAACGTTTATTAAACAAAAACAGTGATGCTTTGAACATCCTGTTGTGATGACACAAGAGTTGCAACTACGGTAGCTGAGAGGCCATTCGTGTTCTTTTAAAATGTTTCTGAAGCCTGATGAAATCGTTATAAATATGTGTTTAATACTGTAAAATACCCTCGATGTTACAGTCACTGACCTTGGCATCCAGAATGAAAGACAACATTCCATCTTGAACCCATTGAGCGAGCTGTCTCTTTAGTACCGCGTGGTTTTATACAACTTGCCGCTGATTGGGCCGACATTTCTGACACACCCACCAAACAAGAGAAAACAAATCTAAAACCTGTTGCATTCCGTTGCACACCGTTCCAGGAAACATGTCGTTCAACCCGGAAAGCGTAGCAAAACGTTGCACGCCGGTGTGAGCTTGAACGTGCCCCAGTTCTCTTCGCGAACTTCTGAGGCTGCCACCTTGAAAGACCGAGTGCTCACCTTTTAAGGTCGCATGCTTATATAAGGTCGCAGCCCTTGAATCGGAACACGGCTTATTCGGTGCTGCAAGAACCGATAACCGTATGACGTCAAAGTTCCGTGGGAATTATTCAAGAAATCATATGAAGTCTAATTTCGTCTCGCTCTCACGGTACTTTGTCGTCAAAGTGCTAAATTATGTAAAACTACAATGAAATATATTATTATTATTATTATTATTTTTATTATTATTTTATTATTGTTGTTATTATTTATTCCTCTACTAAAAACCACCCAAGGTTACATTTGACAGCCTTGCTGCCTTATTTTAACATGATATTTGACATCGTGTCATGTACATAACATATTTGAAGTCATAGTGTATGGTTTGGCTTTTCTTTAGTATTCATTTTTAAATTTTATTCATAGACACATTGTAGCAGATTAGAGCACTTTGTAGGGAAATCTTTGTTTCTTTGGTAGTATCGCCACCTGCTGGACATTTCCTGAAAATACAGCATGTAAACTTGCACTTCAACACGAACTCTGGGCAGAAAATTTCACCAATTTATAATGTTGTAGTTTTGTTATTAGCTAACTTCAAATAAAATATATAAACTTGTAGTTAAAACGTAGATTTTATTTATTTTATTACAGTGAGTGCAAGGTCGTGAATAAATTATACTAATTTATTGTTTTATCGCGTGATGAAGCCTACCTTAACTGAATAAACGTAAATAATTATAATAGTAAAACGTGCCAAAAATAGTATTATGAAAAGAACTAAAAGACTGAAAGCAGAGACTCGATATATTCGTGCCCTTCTGTTCACTGGTATAAAATATGTGTTTGGGCTCATGCTCAGCACATAGGCTTACTGTACAGTATCTTTCCATGACGCACTGCTGTAATTTATAGAAGTGCAAGTCTGTGAAAACTTTTTTGAGCCGATTTGTGAATAAAAACTGTTTATATAAAATGACTGAGCTATTACTAATGCTATTTATTCAGTTCAAAATTACGAACACAGCCGCACTGATACATGATGAATAACAAAAAAATAAAAATGGGAGGGCACCTGGCAACAATGGCTATCATGTGACATATGTTTGAAAAAAAGAGAATGTAGGCTACTAGTGACTTCTTGCAGGAGGTCCGTTTGCATCTGCATTTGTCTTCTCTGCATCGGTTTACGGTATGATTTAATCACAATTAACTACAAATGCAATGAATTAATCCTATGTTATATAGATTATATGTTATATGGAAAGTAGTTTACTGAGAAAAAAAATAAACCAACATTAGCTTGCGCTTTGTTTAGTAAAAGCTAGATGATATGCTGTAATGTACGTGCTGTGGAACCGTTCTAATTCTGTAAATGCATGCTTGTTTTTTCACTTCGAGCTTTAGATTATGTATTATTCACACTATTCACATAAACAAAAGCGGAAGAACAAAATATTGTTTCCGGTGCTGTGATGGCCGAGTGGTTAAGGCGTTGGACTTGAAATCCAATGGGGTCTCCCCGCGCAGGTTCGAACCCTGCTCGCAGCGATTTGACGTTTTGAAAATACTGAATTTTTTTGCAAAAATGTGTAGGATCGCAGGAAACGTTATAGCACTTTTTGCATCAGTGCGCACACTAATAGCGAGAGGCATTTAATTAAAATTAAACAACTAAAACCAACACTGCAGTACATAACTATCTAAGTGAAGTGTTACAAAATGCCTGTAGATGGCGCACTGTCCACTGACAATAAGCTGTAGTCGGTAAAAATGACCAAAATATTCAGAGAGGTGGAGGTAAATGTCCTCCTGTACATATCATTTATGTTTTTTTTCTCAGGTGTAATTAGTAGCGCTACAACAAAAGCTATTTTAAATTACATGCATATACATTTATTTAAGCTTTACCGTATTGCTTCATGGTTAATTTGAAATGAAAAGGTGCATTCAAACGCGAAGGGTTAATATGATAGAGTAGCCTACGGCGCAGTTGGACAGATTCCAAAATGTATTCGATATACAGTTAGACAAGCAGAAAGGCGTATGAGAAACAGACAGAGCCAAGTGTTGGTAATTCCAGTACAGGCACAAGCCTAAAATATACTATTGGAAGCAGGGGGACATAGTTATTCACACGTTTTTCCTGTTTGTTTTCTCAGGTGTCAAATTGCTAGTTTATATCCATATTCTGCCTTAGGATGTCCGGCTTGGGGAAGCTACGCGTGGCTGTTATAGGGGCCGGTGCTGCGGGATTGTGCGCGGCCCGTCATCTTCTCTCTCGCCCTGACACTTTTGCGCCACCTGTAGTGTATGAACTCACCAAGAACATTGGAGGAACCTGGGTCTACGAGGAAAGAGTGGGATATTACGACGATGGCTTACCCATTCACAGCAGCATGTACAGGGACTTAAGGTGAAAAGTTTGAATTACTATTAATTACGCTTAAGCCTAATAATATGAACTCTATAATGAATGATGACTAAATTAAAATGAAATAAAAAATAGTTATAAAATGCAAAAATATTTATTTAAAAAACTACAAATATTTGTTAATTATTATCTTAAAGTTATGATTACTGATTAAAATTGATAAGCTTAAATAATAAGTGATATGAGGCGTTAAACTTTCATACTTTAGGGATGAAGATATTCAGTCTTCTGAAAACCTAATAATAATTTTTTTTTTTTTTTTTTTTTTGGAAACCTAAAAGTAAGGCCAACAACTATTAATCATTTATTATAAATTTAAAATTAAAGTTTTAGTTTATGTATCATTACATCTTTATTATGTACAGGTATGTTGTCTTTTATTTAATCAATGCCACAACATGTTTATCTTGCAAATAAATTGTGTAAATACTTTGTGTTGCAGTAGTAGTGTCACATAAATGGTTTATTTCTTCCTGCAGTATCTGTAGCATGTGGTATGAAGTCTTCAATGCTGTATTGTAATTCTGTATTGTGTTGTCATGTATTTTCCATAACAGAACCAATATTCCGAAGGAGGTGATGTCTTTCCCCGATTTTCCTTTTGCAAAGCATCTCCCCTCTTTTGTCCATCACACCGAAGTGAGGAAATATCTTGAGCAGTATTGTCATCATTTTCGCCTGTGGGACCACATAAAGGTACAAAATATATATATATATATATATATATATATATATTTTAAATTCTCAAATCCCTTGAGTGCACATTTAAAAATGGATAAAAGCTGGAAATAATGTACTCCACATAGGATTTGACAGATAATCATTAATAACAATGTTTGATGACCAATCAGTCTGTGCCACTAATAATTTTATAACACTAAATTTGATTGGTCTGTCATGTGCTGTAATCTTAACTATAAATTGAGGATTAGTTGCAAAATATAAAAAAAAGGGTAAAGTGGTAAAGCTTTAAAAGATGTTTTCTTTCATCAAGTTTGGCACCATGGTGGCCTCAGTGACTCCAGAGGAAGTAAAGGATGGTTGGAATGGGATGGCTTGGAATGTCACCACAAATGATGGCCTAGACCACAGCAAATCCACAACGGAGAGATTTGATGCCGTAATGGTGTGTAATGGGTGAGTGCACAAATGTGAAATGAATGACAGCTCCTCATACTCTTTCCACCATGCAGTTAAAATGTACATGGCTAGATCAATATGGGCATTGCCTAAGGTGGATTAAACAGTAACTGATGATGCAACAAAATGATTGCACATTTACTTAGGTATATACGGTTAAGACTAATTTTCCTGTGTCAGCTTTTAATTTGGTAAGAAAATTGAAAGCAACGGAATTTACTACAAATAAAATTATTTATGTTCATATTACAGTCATTTTTATGACCCCTACATCCCTGCTATTCCTGGACTGGAAAAATACAAAGGTATTCCCTTCCACACATCATAGGCTATATTTTAGTTTGCATTCAAAAAGCTTTGCAGTGCGACAGCGTCGAAATGTGCCTGGACTTGCAAAATGGTAAAGAATGCTTTGCTGTTGCAACATGTTATCAGTTTATCAGCACAGAAGATTGCAGAGAAAACTTTAGATTGAACCATGCCGTTGTTTGATGAGCAGACGCAATATGGTTAATCATTATACTACTTAGCATGTATCAATCATCTGGAAAACCATTTAGTTTTGTGCATGCTGCTGTTTTAAATCATTTTCATCAGAGTAGGTTTCACAACATTTATTTATGTTTATATATATATTTGATATATATATACAGTGAGGAAATCATGGAGGGGTCTATAATTGTCATCGTAGGTGCATGTCCACTATGAGAGACATAATCTAAAAAAAATCCAGAAATCACAATATATGATTTTTTTTAACTATTATTTTGTATGATACAGTGCAATTAATTTTAATTTGAACACCTGTCTATCAGCTAGAATTCTGACCCTCAAAGACCTGTTAGTCTGCCTTTAAAATGTCCACCTCCACTCCATTTATTATCCTAAATTAGATGAACTTGTTTAAGGTCATTAGCTGCATAAAGACACCTGTCCACCCCATACAATCAGTAAGAATCCAACTACTAACATGTCCAAGACCAAAGAGCTGTCCAGAGACAAAATTGTACACCTCCACAAGGCTGGAAAGGGCTACGGGAAAATTGCCAAGCAGCTTGGTGAAAAAAGGTCCACTGTTGGAACAATCATTAGAAAATGGAAGAAGCTAAACATGACTGCCAATCTCCCTCGGACTGGGGCGGAAGGTTCCCCTGCTTAAACCAGCACATGTCCAGGCCCGTCTTAAGTTTGCCAATGACCATTTGGATGATCCAGAGGAGTCATGGGAGAAAGTCATGTGGTCAGATGTAATCAAAATAGAACGTTTTGGTCATAATTCCACTAAGCGTGTTTGGAGGAAGAAGAATGATGAGTACCATACCAAGAACACCATCCCTACTGTGAAGCTTTGGGGGTGTTTATCTGCACATGTTACAGGGCGACTGCACTGTATTAAAGAGAGGATGACCAGGGCCCTGTATTGCGAGATTTTGGGGAACAACTTCCTTCCCTCAGTTAGAGCATTGAAGATGGGTCCGCGGCTGGGTCTTCCAACATGACAATGACCTGAAGCACACAGCCATGATAACCATGGAGTGGCTCTGTAAGAAGCATATCAAGGTTCTGGCGTGGTCTAGCCAGTCTCCAGACCTAAACCCAATAGAGAATCTTTGGAGGGAGCTCAAACTCCATGTTTCTCAGGGACAGGCCAGAAACCTGACTGATCTAGAGAAGATCTGTGTGGAGGAGTGGGCCAAAATCCCTCCTGCAGTGTGTGCAAACCTGCTGAAAAACTACAGGAAACATTTGACCTTTGTAATTGCAAACAAAGGCTACAGTACCAAATATTAACATTGACTTTATCAGGTGTTCAAATACTTATTTGCAGCTGTATCATACAAATAAATAGTTTTAAAAATCATACATTGGGATTTATGGATTTTTTTAGATTATGTCTCTCACAGTGGACATGCACATACGATGACAATTTCAGACCCCTCCATGATTTCTAAGTGGGAGAACTTGCAAAATAGCAGGGTGTTCAAATACTATTTCCTCACTGTATATATATATATATATATATATAATTGGTTTAGTAATTGTTAGTATTGCTAACAGCCCCATACAGAAATAAATAGAACTGCTTGCACCACATATTTGAATTAGCAAAATAGTTTATCCAAAAATTTTATGACAGAATGTGAATTTTTGTGTAAACTATTTCTTAAATGTAATTCTGCAAGATCAAAGTTCCTGTACAGGATGCATAAATATCATTTTTGTCTAAATGTGTGTGCTGTTTCTTCTGTATGTCTATGTAGGGACCCTGATGCACAGTCATGATTACCGAAATGCTGAACCTTTTGTGGGAAAATCTGTGGTCGTCCTGGGAGCTGGTCTCTCTGGGCTGGATATTGCAATGGAGCTCTCCAATGTTGATGCTAAGGTGTTTCTCAGTGTTAAGTTGTTTGCCTATTTACAATAATGCATTAGGATTTTGCATGGTTTACTGTGGGCATGAGTTGTTAAGTTTTTTTTATATTAAAATGTTATTTTCTTAAAGGTGGTTTGTGTAGTTAGATTGCGAATTGCAAACAACAGCTCACCCCTTAATACAACGTAGGGATGAAACGCAGTCTGTAGAACAGTTTGTCTGTTTAGGTTTATTGTATGATGGTAACATCCATGAAAGGAGACATGTGGTGTATGTAAATAAAAACGGCTCATTCTAAGGTAATAAAATCAATACAGTTCATTATATAGGGTCTTTATACACCACTGATAATTGCAATTCGGTCAAACAATCCTTCTAAAAGTTACACAATGCACCTTTAAATGGGAACCAACATGACCATTATATACTTATATACCTCATGCCATTATTTACCCCCAGGTGTTTCTCAGTCATGGACAGCGCCCTTTGACATGCCCTCTTCCTTCAGGAGTCCAGCAGGCTCCTCCAGTAAAGTCTGTGCTAGATGATGGCTCTCTAGAGTTCAAAGATGGGAAGAGGGCCAAGCCAGAGGTGTTCCTAATGTGTACAGGCTACAACTTCACCTTTCCGTTTCTGGACGAGAAAGTGGGTGTAAGAGTCCAGGAGCACTTAGTCTGGCCACTTTACAAGTTCTTAATACCTCCGGCCTACCCTTCACTCTTTATAGTGGGCATCTGCAGGGCCATATGCCCTTTCCCACATTTCCACATTCAGGTTAGTAGGGGGCCATAGCACAGCACCATTTTTCTTTTCGGTTTAAATATTTACATCTCTTTAGGGCTGCAATTCCTATTATATATATTGTCTTTTGTGTTAATGTTTAAAATAATTTTTTTTTTTTTGCTTATGTCTCTTGTCTTGCTTATCAATCATTTTTTTTCTCCTCAGTCTCAGTTTGTCATGTCAGTGTTAGATGGTTCATTCACCCTTCCAACACGCCAGGAGATGGAGAAGGACATCGATTTGGACATTGCCGCCCGTCGTGCCCGTGGGATTGCCACCCGCCATATCCTTAAACTGGACTCTGAGCAATGGGCCTATAATGACGAGCTCGCCCAACTTGGAGGTTTCCAGCCCCTCCCTCGTTATTGGAGCAACCTGTATGAATCCAACAAGGTGTTTCGTGCCCGAGACATGCTTAATTACAAGACCAATAAATTCACTGTCCTCAATAACACAGAGTGGATGGTGCACAATTTGCATGGCCAGCAGTTAGAGAAGCCTCTGGCTGTTAAAAAGCAAATTTAAGCTGTGATTAAAAAATACTCATTGTCATTATGGTGCTAACAGGCATGTGCCAATGTAGCATGTAATATTAGCATATAACAAATTCTTCAGTATTGTTCTTGTTTTACATTTTTTAAGATGTAAAACCATACTATTCTATTTTTATAACAAAGTTTCTCAATTAAAATATCTAAATGAAATATTGTACAATTATAATCCTGTTATTGGTAACAGGCACTCACTAAGTGTAGAATAAGCTGCTTGTACAATAAATCCTTTATTAAATAATAAACAGTTGTGCCAAGTATGTTTCAATAACGGCTCATGTCATCTTAAACTTGAGTAATTACTAAACTGCATTTCAAAAAGGCACCGCTGGGATTCGAACCCAGGATCTCCTGTTTACTAGACAGGCGCTTTAACCAACTAAGCCACGGCGCCACGGTCGAAACCGATGAATTTATGAGGTCAAGAATGATTATTTTTAATGTAATTATTATTCATAGTTCTCAATTAAATATAAATCGTTGTTTTTTATTCATTAGCTGTGTTCTGGGTGCATGAACTTAATTTTAATTAAACTTAATTCCGCAAGGCAGTGAATTCCTTTCCATAATGATACAGTACGTTACCACGAGTAGTTTTATGTATCTATTTCATTAGATAACACTGTCTCACGATTGTATTACTATAAGTTGTACTACATGAACAAAATGTAAGTGTATTAAGAAGTTTACTAAGTTAAAATGACAGAAAACCTTGTGTTAAAAAGCAAACGTCTTGTTTTAACTACGAAAGGATAGTAATGCTAATGCTAATGCTGGAAATACAGCGATGAACGGTCAAGCCGCATGATGTCAGTACATCCTACACGACCACATTCTGAGTCACTACGCATCTTTTCAGACTTTCACTGATGTCGACATCGCATAAATATATAAGATCCTCTAACAAAACACCAAATGATTCATTCAACAGTTTTCTTTATTCCTATACGCGGAGGCATGCAGACCTGGAGGCAAATACACGGCCCAGGCAGTTTTACGCCCCATTGTTCCTGATTCGTCCAGTAGGGGGAGAAGAATATACGTAGCCTACTTACGTATGGCAAAACAACAAGCATTTGAAAAGCATGTCCCTAATGTTTTAATTAAAATATATACAAATATTTATAGTACTTAAGTAAGGTACAAAGTAAATAAGACAATCAAGTTATTACCTGAATGAAAAAAAAAATGTTTGTGTATAAAAGTCCCTTCACCTCCCACTGTCATCCACCTCTAAATTAAAATGCTGTCAATAAATCTGTATGGGAAAAAGTTTATTGTTCAGCAGCTTTTCTATTTTTCCTTTAATAAATATATCAATTGAAACATTCAAATATTTATAAAAATTACACAATGTACAAAGTGTAATAGACAAACAAGCCATTACCTGAAAGGTCCCGCCACCTCCCATTGTTCTCCACCTGGGGCAGTTGTAGGGTTAGAGAGTTGCATGTCCGGTGGGTTGTGACTGTGGTGCCCTTGAGCAAGGCACCTTTGCCTAATTGCTTCCTGGGTGCTGGGATAGCTGCCCACTGATCCAGGTGTGTGTGTATGTTTACTACTTGCTGGGATGGGTTAAATGCAGAGGTCTCATTTTGAGAATGTGTTGCATACTTGAAAAGCATGTCACTTTCACCTCTCAATTAAAATGCTGGCAATAAATCTGTATGGCAAAAAAGTTCATTGTTCAGCAACTTTTCTATCTTTCCTTTAAATGTGTCAAATAAAACATTCAAATATCAAGGTACAGAGTGTAATAGACAAACAAGGAATTACCTGAAGATAAAAAAATGTGTATAAAAGTCCCTCCACCTCCCACTGTCATCCACCTCTGAATTCAATTGCTGGCAATGCCTATTGTGTGTGGCAAAAATTGCATGTATGGCATGTTTTAGCAACTTTTCTACATTTTCCTTTTAAAGTCTGTGTAAGTGATATTAAATATGTATTTTTGATTTGTCACAACACAGAAACATTGTTATAAAATTGGCTGGGTGGTAGCCTGTCCAAATGTTTTTTTTTACTTTGCTATCTTGTTTTTATGTGTGAATATTCACAAACACCTTTAAAATCTCTATATAGGAAATATGACATATACTGTAGTAGGCTATGTCTTAATAAAAACATATAGGCCTATATAACTCCATAGTAGGAATAAAAAACTCCATAGTTGGAATAAAAAATATGGAATGCAATGGGTACCATCAACTGTGTGCTTACCATCATTTATCAAAATATCTTCTTCATCATTTATCACAATAATTCCTCAATATTTTTCCTATCATGGAAGTCAATGGTTACAGTCAACTATGTGCTTACCATCATTTCTCAAAACATCTTCTTTTGTGTTCATCAGAAAAAATAAATTCATACAGGTTTAAAACAACATGAGGGTAAGTGATGACTGAATTTTTATTTTTGGGTGAACTATCCCTTTAAGAGCACAATGGTGACGAGTTTAATTTAAGGTAGGCACGTTTTGAAAATAATTGAAGTTTTAATTCACAAATAGTTTTAGGGCCCTGTCTAAAACTTTGAATCAAATAAACATGGTGCCATCTAGTGGACTTTCATGAATAGCAAGTATGAACAAAATGTACAACTCATAATGGCATCCATAAAAACAATAGCAGGCGCACAAATATTGAGAAAAATAAAAAATACTATAAAGGAATAAAATGGACCAAACAGGGGTCATCCATTTTCAAAGTCTCTTATCAGTCTAACAAATTTACGAGCCTATAATTTAAAGATGGAAAATATCTATAAAGAAAAATATTTATTAAACACAGAAAATGAATGTTACATAAAAAAAAAACATGATAATGGATTTAATTATTGTAACTGTAGGCTAACACAGTGGTTCTCAAACTTTTTCAGCGTGCGGCCCACTTGTGTACGGTGCATTCCTTCGCGGCCCCCCCAATGAAAATTTATGACAAAAAACTGTTCTAAAACTTCACATTTTAATTAAACAAAACATTAAATTATACAAAGTAGTGCTGCCTTATTTTTTTAGGGTTAATTTCACAGAATTCATGATAAATTAATGTATTTTATAAAATGTCATAAAACTGGGGCCCCCTGGCACCATCTCGCGGCCCCCAGTTTGAGAACCACTGGAGTTAAAAGTAAAAAATGAGAACCATTCAGCCATCCGTGATATTGCCTTCACTACAACTGCATTTTCATAAACAGTGATCAAAATTTGAAGCGTCGAATCGAATTTGTCAATAAATATAACATTTCTTCACCTCTTAAAAGGTAAGATATCGGTTTGTCTGTGTAGAATTTGTCCCGCCTCCTCCATCGTGGTTGGATGGCTCGGCAGCACATCTCGGCACCCACGTGACCCAGATGTTGCGACCGGTTGCCACCGTCTGGTTGCCACAGATGACATCATGGAATTTAGAACGCATGACGCAACAATGGGGGACTCGGCTATATATAAAGCGAATTCTTCACTGTGTTTGGTCATAAGTGGTAGGGGTAAGTGATGTAAAGGTTCAAAACACTCAGCTGAGAAACAATGCAGGACAGGTAGGGAAGATTACGAAGCACAGTAGACACGTGTGTTAGACGCTACTGCTTTTGGTAATATGATAATTTATATCTCTTACATCAATCCATTTGTGAACTCAAACTTTCAACCTACAACCCAGCTGCAAAATAGATAGCCTATCTGCGTAGGCATGTGAATTTATGATTTTATTGTAATTAATAGAATGGATCCCGTGGAAAAACATAATTGATAAATTTTGACAACAGATGGACGGAAGATTTTAATATCTCGAGGCCAAAATACAGTAACACACACAACTTTTTTAATGTGTATCGTGTATTGTTTATCACAAGGGCATTTCTGGCATTCAGGAGTCTCTCAGATTTTGGTACCGAAATGTTGACGGGTATGAGCGTTGTGTAAATTGACACAAAAATGATTGATAACAATAATTTTTTTTTTGTCTTAATTGTGCGGCCCTTTCACCCTTCCACCTTTAGTATGTAGAAAGAATTGTATTGAATTTTTTATCTTTTAACCAAATTTTCTAGTAGGTGTTACAACAAACCCCCGTTTTGTTACAATTAACCAAACCTATGGGGTAAGTTGCAACGTTTGCACTCCTGTCACTTTCGGTGTAATTGTACAATAACAGTAGGTCCCACAAAAAACTTTTAAGTGTTCATTTGTAGTAGACATGTGTGTGTTGATTGTGTAAAATATATGATTTATATAACTTAAATATTTTTTGAATGATAGAACCAAAGTTAAAAAGTGTTAGGTTGTGCCCCGCTCTTTCCTATATTAATTAGTGAATTATATATTTTAATGAAATTTAAATAACGTTACATTGTTTTTAAATGTCCAATAACTATTCAAAAAATTTTCAGGGGTGGTCGGGTAACGTTAAACCCAGTGATTATATTGGGGTGGCCAAAAATCACTAGAGACATTATTTCTATACATTCTACAGAATCTGTAAATCACAAACATACACCAAGGATTTAAGTTTAACAATTTGTTTCTAATGCTATACAAAAAGAAGAAAAATGTATGCTGATCATTGCCTTGTTTGTCTTGCACATCCCACAGATGCTCGATTGGATTGAGATCTGGAGAATTTGGAGGCCAAGTAAACACCTTAAACTCGTTGTAGATAGATACATAGACAGAAACATAGATAGAAACACAGATAGACAGATAGATAGATAGATAGATAGACAGATAGACAGACAGACAGACAGACAGACAGGCAGACAGATAGGTTGCTAGCTAGATAGGCAGATAGATAGTTTGCTAGCCAGCTAGGCAGATAGATAGGTTGCTAGCCAGCTAGGCAGATAGATAGGTTGCTAGCCAGCTAGGCAGATAGATAGGTTGCTAGCCAGCTAGGCAGATAGATAGGTTGCTAGCCAGCTAGGGAGATAGATAGGTTGCTAGCCAGCTAGGCAGATAGATAGGTTGCTATAGCCAGCTAGGCAGATAGATAGGTTGCTATAGCCAGCTAGGCAGATAGATAGGTTGCTATAGCCAGCTAGGCAGATAGATAGGTTGCTATAGCCAGCTAGGCAGATAGATAGGTTGCTAGGCAGATAGATAAGGTGCTAGCCAGCTAGGCAGATAGATAGGTTGCTAGCCAGCTAGGCAGATAGATAGGTTGCTAGCCAGCTAGGCAGATAGATAGGTTGCTAGCCAGCTAGGCAGATAGATAGGTTGCTAGCCAGCTAGGCAGATAGATAGGTTGCTAGCCAGCTAGGCAGATAGATAGGTTGCTAGCTAGCTAGGCAGATAGATAGGTAGCTAGCTAGCTAGGCAGATAGATAGGTTGCTAGCTAGCTAGGCAGATAGATAGGTTGCTAGCTAGCTAGGCAGATAGATAGGTTGCTAGCTAGCTAGGCAGATAGATAGGTTGCTAGCTAGCTAGGCAGATAGGTAGGTAGCTAGGCAGATAGATAGGTAGGTAGCTACGTAGGCAGATAGGTAGGTAGCTAGCTAGGTAGATAGTTAGGTAGGTATCTAGCTAGCTAGGCAGATCGATAGATGGGTCGGTAGCTAGCTAGGCAGATAGATAGGTATGTAGCTAGGCAGATAGATAGGTATGTAGCTAGGCAGATAGATAGGTAGCTACGTAGGCAGATAGGTAGGTAGCTAGCTAGGCAGATAGATAGGTAGGTATCTAGCTAGCTAGTGAGATAGATAGATGGGTAGGTAGCTAGCTAGCTAGGCAGATAGATAGGTAGGTAGGTAGCTAGCTAGGCAGATAGATAGGTATGTAGCTAGGAAGATAGATAGGTATGTAGCTAGGCAGATAGATAGGTAGGTAGGTAGCTATCTATCTAGGCAGAGAGATAGATGGGTAGCTAGCTAGGCAGATAGATAGGTATGTAGCTAGGCAGATAGATAGGTAGGTAGGTAGCTAGCTAGCTAGGCAGATAGATAGATAGGTAGCTAGCTAGCTAGCTAGGCAGATAGATAGATAGGTAGCTAGCTAGCTAGGCAGATAGATAGGTAGGTAGCTAGGCAGATAGATTGGTAGGTAGCTAGCTAGCTAGACAGATAGATAGGTAGGTAGATAGGTTGGTCAAAAAAAGATAGATAAATACGTAGATATGTAGCTAGCTACAGTAGCTGGGTAGGTAGGTAGGCAGATAGATAGATAATGCACTACTGTCTGTATTGTGACATATTGTGAAGATAATTTGCTTTAATAAATAATAAAGTTGTCCTCCGAAGAGGGGGGGTGGTGGCGGGCCAAAAAAAGATAGATAAATACGTAGATGTGTAGCTAGGTAGGCAGATAGATAGATAATGCACAAATAACACTGTATAATGCACTGTATATCTACTGTCTGTATTGTAACATATTGTGTAGATAATTTGCTTTAATAAATAATAAAGTTGTCCTCCGAAGAGGGGGGGTGGTGGCGGGCCAAAAAAAGATAGATAAATAGGTAGATATGTAGCTAGCTACAGCTAGGTAGATAGGTAGCTATGCTGATAGACAGATAATGCATAAATAACACTGTATAATGCACTGTATATCTGCTGTCTGTATTGTAATATATTTTGTAGATAATTTGCTTTAATAAATAATAAAGTTGTCCTCCGAAGAGGGGAGGTGGTGGCGGGCCAAAAAAGGTAGATAAATACATAGATATGTAGCTAGCTACAGTAGGTAGGTAGGCAGATAGATAGATAATGCACAAATAAAACTGTATAATGCACTGTATATCTACTGTCTGTATTGTACCATATTGTATAGATAATTTACTTTAACAAATAATAAAGTTGTCCTCCGAAGAGGGGGGGTGGTGGCGGGCCAAAAAAAGATAGATAAATACGTAGATATGTAGCTAGCTACCAAATAACTTGTGATGGGCAGAGCGAGGCTTCGTGAAACACTGAAACAGTTGAATCAATTGTGTCGAAGCTTCGAAACATAGATCGAAACTTCCTCCACAGTGACACCTAGTGGTCATTTGCACGTATTGCCATATAGCAGCCTTGACAAGGTTTTAAACGAACGCTGACAAATTGTATCCCACATGTTTTTTGATTGACACAAGTGATCAGGTGGGAGAGTGGATAGTGTCAACTCTCATGCAAAAACCCTTTGGATCGAACCCCGGGAAATGCATTACTATTACCGTCGTCACAATGAAGTTACATTTTTTTTTTTTTAACATCTGTTTGACAACTACATGAGCTTTTAGGCTCATCATTGTCAATAACTATAAGCTGGTCTATATTTAATAAATAAATTGAATAGAGATAAATACCACATAAACAATAAGAAATTAATAAAATATATCAAGCCACCATGTCACATATAAATATCTGCTGTGTGTGGAAGGACTTAGACTATTTCTTTTTTTACAAATAATTTCTCCAGCCTTTGAAAAACTCCTCTCACAAAAACCCACAAGGTCAATATGCGTTTATTTCACTTTTATACAGATGTGCGATTGTGTTGTCTATTCCCGACCATGCCAATCAAACGCTGATTCGGCAGACCACACCTGATGAAACACTTAGTGAAACACTTCGAGGCTTCGTTTGGTCATAGTCACGTGACATGGTTGTTTTGAACGCGCTTCGGATCAGTAGGTGTGTTCGACTTCATGCGGCGCTGCGCAGACCGATCGGCGGCTGACTTGAAGCGGGCATTCCGGTTAGTATTTTTGTCCGACTTCAGCTGCCGCTGCAGGCACGTGACTGTGTCATATGGTTTTTAAGTACCGCGAGAGCGTTTCGAGAGTAGCCGGCTAGCTCAGCTGGTGCAGGTTCTCCAGAGCAGCAATTTAAATATTCGATATAAAATGTTTCTGGTTGCAACTTTTAATAAAAAGTTTTTTTTTATCAAATTCACCATCTAATTCACTTTATTCGCAATTAAAAACAAGGAAACACCGCACACACGTCACTACGGCAAGCAGCAGGTGTCCGGCTTGACGGCTCGGTTTTCAGTTCCTCCCTCGACTGCAAGCGGCAAACCTCGCCGATCGGTCTGCGCAACGCCGGATGATCTCGAACACACCTAGTGTTTCGACACATCTGCGCTTCGGGATCTCGCAAAGCTTCGGAACATCAGCCATCCTTACAAATAACACTGTATAATGCACTGTATATCTACTGTGTGTATTGTAACATATTGTGTAGATAATTTGCTTTAATAAATAATAAATTTGTCCTCTGAAGGGGGGGGGTGACGGGCCAAAAAAAGGTAGATAAATACGTAGATATGTAAACAGTAGCGGTAGGTAGGAAGGCAGATAGATAGATAATGCACACATAACACTGTATAATGCACTGTAAATACATCTACTGTCTGTTTTGTAACATATTGTGTAGATAATTTGCTTTAATAAATAAAAAAGTTGCCCTCCGAAGAGGGGGGGGGGTGGCGGGCCAAAAAAGGTAGATAAATACGTAGATATGTAGCTAGCTGCTAGGTAGGTAGGTAGCTAGGCAGATAGATACATACATACATACATACAGTGGCAAGAAAAAGTATGTGAACCCCTAGGAATAAACTGTTTTTCTACTGTGATTTGCCATAAAATGTGATCTGATCCTCATCTAGAGACAAACACAATGTGCATAAGGTGACAACACACAAATAATTCTAGTTTCTTGTGTCTTTTTTGAGAACCTCCATTAAACATTCATAGTGCTGGAGGAAAATGTAAGTGAACCCTTGGATTTAACAGCTTATTGAGCCTCATTTGGCAGCAAATACTTCAAGCAAGCGCTTTCAGTAGTTCTGAATCAGACCTGCGCATCGTTCAGAAGCAATTTTTGCTCATTCCCCTTTACAAAACCGTTTTAACTCAGACACATTTGTAGGATGTCTGGTGTGAACCGCTCTCTTGAGGTCATTCCACTGGTTAAGGTCTGGGCTTTGACTAGGCCACTCCAAATGGCGCATTTTGTTTTTCTTAAGCCAGTCTGTAGTGGATTTACTACAATGCTTAAGGTCATGTTGCATCAACTAACTTCTACTGAGCTTCAACTGGTGGACAGCCACCCTGACATTATCCTGTAGGATTTTTTTAAACTTAATAATTCGTTTTACCCTCGATGATGGCAAATGGTCCAGGCCATGAGGCAGCAAAGCAAGCCCAAATCATGATGTTTCCTCCACCATACTTCACTGTTGGGATGCTGTTTTGATGTTGGTAAATTGTGCCCATTTTGCACCATAACATTTTTCCCAAAAAATTCAACTTTTGTTTCATCAATCCATAAAATATTTTGCCAAGGTGCTCTTTTGCAAACTTCAGGCTCACAGCAAAGTTTTTCGGGAGAGCAGCGGCTTCCCCTGTGGTGTACTGTCATAGACACCGTGCCTGTCCAAAGACTTGCGTATGGTAGACTCAGGAACAGAGCTGTGTGTCTATTCCAATTATGTCTTCAAGCCTTTAGCTGTTACTCGTGGGTTCTTCTTTACTTCATTGAGTATTCTGCATGGTGTCTTAGGAGTCATCTTGACTGTGCGCCCACTTCTAGCAAGGCTAGCTACAGTATGTAACTGTCTCCATTTATAGACAATTTGTTTAAGTGTAGACTGATGGAGGTCTAAACATTTTGAGATTGTTTTGTATCCCTTTTCAGCCTTATGGAGTGCAACATCTCTTGATCAGATATCTTTATAAGAGCATGGTTCAGAAGAGCTGATGCTTCTTAAGGACAGCAATCTTAAAATGTGTGAGTGTCTTAACATCAATCAAAGTTGCACTAAACCACACATTTAAACTCAATTTTATTAATTGGACTCCAGTTTGCCAGCTTCTGACAAAAAAAGCTTTCAATAAAGTAATTAGTCCATGGGCTCACTTACATTTTCCTCCAGCACTGTGAATGTTTAATATGTTTCCAAAAAAGACACAAGAAACTGGAATTATCTGTGTGTTGTGAGCTTATGCACATCGTGTTTGTTTATTGTGTGACCTAGATGAGGATCAGATAACATTTTATGGCAAATCACTGTAGAAAACCAGTTCATTCCTAGGGGTTCACATACTTTTTCTTGCCACTGTAGATGATGCACAAATAACACCGTATAATGCACTGTATATGAATCTATTGTCCGTATTGTAACATATTGTGTAGATAATTTGCTTTAATAAAAAATAAAGTTGTCCCTTGTCCGAAGGGGGGGGGGGTGGCATGCCAAAAAGATAGATAAATATGTAGATAGATAGATAGATAGATAGATAGATAGATAGATAGATAGATAGATAGATAGATAGATAGATAGATAGATAGATAGATAGATAGATAGATAGATAGATAGATAGATAGATAGATCTATTGTCAGTATTGTAACATATTGTAGATAATTTGCTTTAATAAAAAATAAAGTTGTCCTCCGAAGAGGGCAGTGGGGAGTTTAACAAAATAATAGATAGATACTTAGATATGTAGCTAGATAGGTAGGTAGATAGATAGGTAGATAGATAGACAGACAGACAGACAAACAGAAAGGTGTTAGATACGCAGATAGACAGAAAGATAGATATGCAGATAGATAGATAGATACATAGATAGTAGGTAGGTAGCTAGGCAGAAAGACAAACAGAAATATAGTTAGATACGCAGATAGACAGAAAGATAGATAGATACGCAGATAGATAGATAGATAGATAGATACATAGATACACAACTAGGTAGGTAGGTAGGTAGATAGATAGCAAAAAGACAGATAGATAGATAGCATCACTACTTTGCCAATATGATAATGATATGATAATGAAATGTATATTTTAAATTCGAGAATTTCATGCTTTATGTATACAGGACCCAAATAGCAGACGTAAAGGCCAAAATCTTTTTTTTTTCAATTAATCCCTAACAAGTTTGGTTAGAAGTAGGGTCCTCCCGGGCAGAGTCTTAATTATTTATAATGAAATATGTATTGGACTGATCACCATTTTGCCCTTAAAGCCCTTAACTTTAGGTCTCTCCAAGGTGTTTGCAATTAGATTTGCTTGTCTCCTAACTCTGGATGCAGCGCTCTGGGCGGAGCTTCATGAACAGTGAACGGTGCATGGAATAACACAAGTGTTTATAAATTGTTCTCTAATTTTAATATCAACTGTAAAGCCTGCCATTTAACATTAGAGTACCAATAACAGCAATAATCTGCCCGCACTAAAATATGCTTACTGTCAGTTTACCCAGTGTTATTTCACAAAAAACAACAATATGTACATAACAAAATAAGTTCAAGCTTTGTCTTTGAAGACATCGCTAACACTAACCTGCACCAACTCGTCACTTTATACATTTCCAAAAGTGTCGCATTAATTGCTAAAACACCAAACACAACATCTAAAGAGGATTTTAATAATGGGATCTGGCAACAACACTGCTCCCCACCAGAGTCACAGAGCGGCTAGAGTAAATCTCCATCATTTACACTACAACATACAGTAGTTAGCCGTCAAAACTTGATTAAATACGTAGTATAACTCGTTTTAACTCGTGGCTAATCCGTCATTCAGCAAACTTTATATTTTATTCTTGAAATGATAGATTTAACGAGGTCTGGACCTCTGTGACCTTATAGACCCTTTTACTGTTTGTACACAATGAGGACGTGGCAACATATGCATGCGCATATTGGCAACGGAAATACAGCAAGAATCAGCAGTGAAGCAACACAGACAGACAAAGTTATTTCAAAAAGTTAACTTTATCAACTTTTTCAACACAGCTACCAGATCCGAATACTATAGTGGAGTGGATAGAAGACGTTAGCAGATGGGCAAATATAAAGTGGCCAGATACATATATAGATTGGTATATTATATTAGTGCAACCAAACGCAACAACCAGATGTTTTGATACTGGGAAGCTGTTTTGATAAACTTTCTGAGTTGCTAACACGTTAGAACCACTGGGGAACAACACCACTTCTGTTGCCAAAATGCGCGCAGGATATTTGATCAGGTGGGCTGTAAAAGGGTCTATAGGTGGCTACGGCCATGATTTAAAAAATATTCACAATAATGACAACATATACATAATGGAACTTGCGTCTTCTGGGCAGAACTCAACATCGTTCTCTGTTTTTGTCTGAGTCTGACTAGTGGCTTAACTGAACTCTGGAACAAATACCTTGTCTAAATAATAAATGTTTTGGTGCCCTAAAGACGAGGTAAGACGGTGATCATGGATCACTGAAGGGAGGTTTGGCAGGCATACATTATATAGTAGTTACACTTTTTAACACTGTAACGTTCGCTCACTGTAGTCTTTGATACGATTTAATTTAAACTAAGATTGTTATTTATTGCTTGTTCAGCAATCAGAAATAAACTACTCTAAAAGACTTATTTGTTATTGGTTCTTTACCAGAAGCTACATATGTTCCACAAAAGCAGTTTGTTTATTACACTGTTTATCTTATAATGTTTTGATCCAAAACTTGCTCTGCCAAGTCTGATCTGATGATGCGAACCGACTGTACACCCTACTGGACGCATCAGGAACACCAGGGTCTTAAAACTGCCTGGGCCGTATATCTGCCTGAGACCGTAAATCTGCCTTTCTCCATTCTGCAGCCTCCCCCTTCTCCTTTATTGTCATCCTGCTCGTTGCAACAGCATTCACATTTTCTGTTTACCGTCACTGATGCCTATTTTTTTATGCTGTTTGGATAAAATGGGTTGGGATTCAGTAAATTATTTTCTTTAAAACGACATTTCAGAGTCACGTGTCCAATACCCTGATAACACCCATACACCTCAGAGATGTCTACATGTATTTGTGCTATCTGGGTAATTAATTTATTACTCACCAAATGCCAAAGAGGCTTAGTCTGGCTACATGGAACTTTATCTTCTATTAAAATCCCATAAAATCAGTAAACTGTTTAGAAAATGCTTAGTCAGTGTTATTTTTACAGGATTGTACTAATTTTTAAATAAATATCTGACATAATCAAAGATTCCTTTAGGCTTGATCTCAGATGTGTGCAGTCTTAGTCTGTTTCCAGATGTTTTTAATTTAGGCTTTCTTTTTTTCTATTCATTTCACTACAAGCCACAGGTTTTCCTAGTGATGTCATTTCCTGCATCCCACAATGGCCACAATTTACAGTCATGACAGAGATTTGCATCAATCTCTGGGAAATGGAATGATTTTTGTCAATTCATTTCTATTTAATATCATAAGGCATCTCTCACAATTAGTGTTATTTATAAAACAGACAGGGCGTCAATTATACCACAGTGAGCTACCCACAATTTCAGAGTAGATGATTTCACAATCATTTAGATTGTGAATCATCAAGCTCACTAAGAGAACAATAGGATTAGGCTACTATTCCTATATTTTATTATGTACTGAATTTGGAGAGGTAGAAAGAAAGACGTTAAGAGATAGATCGACATATGCCTCATTTAGTATGTGAAAAATAGTATGCCAATGAGAAGAGTATTTGTCAGAATCCAAGTATTTAAGAAACAGTAGGCACATTGCTGTTTAACCTTGAGGCCAAGAAAGGCCACATATGAGTTGTCAGAATCAACTTAGCATTAGGCCTATAAATGGTACACCAAGATAAACAGTTTGCCACTGAGAAGAGTAGCACGACCAAATTCTTAGCATTCACAAAACACTTTGCTTTTCTATAAGGCCATGCGAGAGCCATTGTGAGGTTTTGGCTAGAAGGGATAAAGCAAATACAAAAATCTCGTCATGGGCTTAGGGTTAGGTATTGGGGTTGTATTAGGATGAAAGCAATGTCTGGCTACACTGTCAAAAATAAAGGTACGAAGCTGTCACTGGGGCAGTACCCTTTAAAAAAGGTCCTAATATGTACCATTTAGGTACAAATATGTTCCTTTAAAGGTACATTTTGGCAGTTCAAAGTACTAATATGCACTCTTTGGGTACAAAGGTGTACCTTTTTGGAAGGGTACTGTCCCAGTGACGACTTTTGTACCTTTATTTCTGAGAGTGTAGATGGGACACAGCTACAACCTAAATCCCATTAAATGTTAGGTTTAGGGTTAGGTTTGGGGTAAAAAATTAGAGAATTAAATCCAAAGCAATAAAAATATATACATTCAACCATTTAATTACGTTTACAGACCAGTGATTTCAAAAGTAATTTCGTCACGAAAACATTGGCGTCACAACAGCGACACATGAAAGCCGATTTTTTTCATTTCTTCACTATTCTTGTAAACTTGTTCATTGCATCATTATATTGACGCAAAAAAACTGCTGACCTCTGTAGAAGATACTGGCTGTCAAACTTGTCAGCATGCGACCCCCATTGTTTATGATGATGTAGAACACAGAACCAAGAAACAACACTGAATACAAAATAACAAAAACTCTGAGGACTAGATTCAGGTAACACGGAGAGACGTGAATGAAACACACTGAATCAAGACAAACGAACGAGCACAAGACAGAGGACGAGAGGGCATTATAAAGACAACAACTCAAATGGGGAACAGGTGCTTATCATTACATAATCAGGACGAGAGCACATAAGGGAGTGGGGTAAAAGTGACAAGACACTGGGAACATGTGGCCAAAGCATACAATGATACTCCACATGTCCCCACACAAAACACAGTACTGCCATGGTCTTGCCAAATGAACTCAGACCTGAATCTAGCCCAAAGGTCTGGCAAGACCATGACAGTAACCTCAAAAGGCGAGCACCTAATCTTTGAAGGTGGCAGCTTCTGAAGTCCACTTTAAGAGAAATGAAATAAGACGAGCTAGCCTTCAGAGGACCCATAATGTGTGTCACCTGCTGTACGTGCCAACCGTGCCTGTCAGCAGGACACAGCGGAGACATTTCCGGCCTTAATAAATAAAATGTAAAGAAAAAATGGAACCAGAAAATATTCATTTATTTTGAAAAATAAAATACCTTGATGTAGATTAAACTAACCAACAGTATATCAAGTTAATTAACCTTAGAAATATATGCAACGTACACTGAATAATATTAACACAACTTATAATAATAAAGCAATGACAAGAAATGTTTTTCTGCCAAATACACACTTAAATAGTTTAAATAGTTTGTTTTAAAATATCCAGCCGTTACAGACCCGCAAGGAATCTTGAGATAGCCTAGAGGCTGTGAAGGATCCATTCATTCTATCCAGAAGGATGCATTTTAAGGATTTATTTTAAGCATCCTTCAAATCGGGACAGCCTTACTAGTCTATCGTCGTTTGCTGGCTGCCAGTTAAAACTGTAGACAAGCATGCAGTCCATTCATGGCTAGTTAGAGAAATACGGGAATGTTGTGCAAATCAGCAAATACGGGAATGTTGTGCAAATCAGCAACGTAACGTTAGCGTAGCAAACTAGCGAAATTTTAAAACATTTAAATTAAGAACATAATTCAAATATATATGAACAGGACTGTGTAGAGCACAAAACAAGACGTTATTAATTTTTAAATGAATTATTAAGCCGAAAATACTTACATTTATGGGACGCTCTGGCCGCCATTTTTGCCGGTTGTGCAGTGTATTCTGGGTACCCCTTGGTTTCAAGTAAGCTTGCGGAAATTCTTGGTTTTAAGGGTTATCTACCACTTGCCCTTAGCCCTACCCCTTGATCAAAACGAGAATTGGGATAGCCCTTACTCTCACGTGAACGTGCAAAACTAAGGGGTAGGGGTAAGGGAAAGGGGTAAGACAGAGAAATGGGATTGGCCCTTAGAATACATCCTTAGAAGGTCACAGCCTTCGAATTGGGACACAGCTATTTGTCTGGTGGTTTTACGACATTGTTAGGTGTGCATTTTACAGAACAACAATCAACATCCATATAACATTTCTCAACCAATCAGAATATAGATTTCCACAGCCCTGTAATATGATTGAAAATAATGCACACCCTCGGACACGGTTCGGTTGGTTTAGGGCGCACTCATAATAATCAAAACCAAGCAAAGCGTGCACGCACTCACATATTGCGTCCGAAACCGCCTACTTCAATATTATATAGTAGGCAAAAGCAATAGGCGAGACGAGTAGTATGTCAGAACTCATAGTATTCGAAAAACAGTAGGCACAAGGTACCCGGATGACCTACTACTTCCGGCAAGCCCACCTCTGCAAGCTGGCCAGGGCGCAATTAACGGGCACGCTTCAGAGTGATCACACTAGTCAAATGAAAAACGTAAAAACGCGCCCAGGCACGGTTTGGTTGAGATAATATGAGCGCGCCCTTAGGTATTAATACGAGTGTGCCCTATTTATATGCAATATTGGTTGGTCACAAACATTCTCTTTGTGAAGTAACTAATTTAATAATCGCTGGAAAATGATTTAAGGTTCATAGAGAAGAGAGAGAATCAGATGACTGTATGGAGAATCTTACTAAGGAGGTTTACAGAATAGAGCTCCTTTCAGGTTTGTTTCATTCTGTGTTTATTTACTGGTTTGTTTTAGGGTGCGTTTAAGACAACGCAAGACTTTTTCTCAAGTTTGTTTTTATTTGGGTCTTGAACAAGAAGTCTTTTGTTGAATGTTTCACAGGCATCTGAGGATAATTTTTTTCCTCTGTCACATGTACACACCAAAGAGCATGTGAATCAGTTTGGTTCAATAGAGTCACCTCCTTAGAGCTTTGGGAAAACATGAGCAAGCATATCAACAGCGAAGAATGTCCTGTACAAGGCTGTCTTCTTTAAATAGAAAAAAAAACATTTTTCACAGATCACCTCATGAAAACATTATAATAAAAAAGCTTATTTGTAGAAGCAGTAGCCTTGTGGACAGGCCTTCACCCCGTTTTTCTCCAGTTGCTCTTAATCCCTTCTTTACTCTGTTGTCCAAAAATATAGTAGGCTATAATATACTTGACAAGTTAAAATATTAGTTTTAAAAGAGTAATAAAATGTAAAGTAGTAGGTTGAATTGACTTGCATAACCAAGTTGTTTTAACTTTCTGCATTTTTTACAGTGAGCATAGTGAATGGAAAAGTTTAACTCTCTCTTATTTTTCTATCTCTGTAACATATGATTCAGTCAAGGTCTCACTCCAACCAAACAAAGAGTGTCAAAAGTCAGCATGAGGGTATGCTGGGACATTGTTGTTTTCTTTTCTCATGTTTTCTTGTGCAGACTGATGAACACTTCATTAACCATCCCAGACAATGACTATGGGGAAACACACTGTATCAAGGTGAGACAAGATAAGAACACCACAAACAACAGCACTCGAACTACACAAATGATTCAGCAGCTCCAGGACGGCATGCTAAACACTGACTCATAGTGTATATACGTGCTGCATGTTTTGCTTTGTTTTGTTTATGAAATCTCGAGTCAGTCTAGTCTGAGTGATATGGGTGTGTACCTTGATATATCGTGTCTTGGAAATGTTTATGTCTAAGGAAGATAAAGCTTGAGAAGTTGTGTAAGCGTCTTGTCGTGTTAACCTATGACCCGTACATCTAATTTATGTGTATTCAGATCATTGTGTGAATTTTTGTACTTAATAATTTTATAATGGTCAATGAAGAGTTGAAATAACCTGGTCCCTGAAAACATAGTATATACACAACAAGTATAATGCAGAATTAAATTCAAAACAAGTATGTTTAAATGTTAGTAAGCAGACTTGTTTATTGCTGCTGTTTGTGTTTGTTTTAAATGTCTGTGGATATGCGTGCAGATGAGGAGAGGATTTAGGGAACAGTTTGTACTCTGATCACAGTCTTCACTTAAACCACAAGCATGCTTTCACATGTTGTGGCTCTCAAGGCGTTTAAAGGGGCAGATTCCCAGATTTGGCCGGGACTATGCCTTAGTTATATTAAGACATTTAAGTGGTTTTTACAAATATAACTCACCAAAAACATTACTGGTGTGCATCTTGAGAGAAAACAGTGGCATGCATATATTTTAAGATGTGTCAATGCAAGCTGTTTTCGGTTAAGACAGCTCAAACAAGCTATCATTTTAGTCTTGGACTAGACTTAAGCTCTGTCTGGGAAACCACTCCTTCTGTGAATCACTTAAATATGTTGACTAATTATTTTCCTCTTTATACACACCCTCTACCCTCGGTGCCTTTGGATTTCCCAGATATAATTGTTTTGCCATGTTATGGCTTCAGCTATTACACAACCTGCAGTTTTCAAAGTTTGCTGGTTAAGGAAATGTCTCCTTTGTCCCCTACTGAAAAATCCAGCTAAGACCAGCATAAGCTGGTGAGCTGGTTTTAGCTGGTCCCCAGCTTTGTTTTAGCTGGTTTTGCTGGTGTAGGAAGCTGGTTTTGCTGGTGTAGCAAGCTGGTCTAGCTGTGTTTTGGTCACATTTTAAGCTGGTCTAGCTGGACTTAGCTGGTCATGCTGGAATACCAGCTGGCCCACCAGCATGACCAGCTTTTTCAGGCTGGGAGGACCAGCATAAACCACCTTAAACCAGCTACAACCAGCTAAAACCAGCTACCAGCTTATGCTGGTTTTAGCTGGATTTTTCAGTAGGGTCTAAACATATCTGTTAGCTGTTTCATGTAGTTTGCCCATAGCTTTCGCAGTTATTCACATAAGAAAATAAGTACTTTAAACTCCCTGTGGGAGTCAGGTAGTGCTGTAGACAAGACCACCTAAACCGAGACCAAGTCATGACCAAGACCAAGACAGGCCGAGACCGAGACAAGACCAAGACTTTAAAGGGTTGAGACCAAGTCAAGACCAAGACAGGCCGAGACCAAGTCAAGACCAAGACCAGTGCAAGTCACTGCATTAAAACACTTATGATAAAATGTGGAATATGCATATTATTAGGCACTTCTTGTCTTTGTGTGTGTGTGTGCGTGCGTGTGTGCGTGCATGTGTGTATGCCATCAGAGAAGTTGATAAAATAATCAAAGGCATTGCAGATATGTGGGAATTTATCTTTGTCTATAAGCAAATAAAAGTGAACAAACACTAAAGAACTGAAATCAACTTAGCCATTTATTCTGAACTGTCTTTCCATGGCTTGCCATCCACTTAACACAATGCCACAGAAACTTAAACAATGCCAACATCATATGCCAAACCTGAATAAACTGCATTTAATTAATGAAACAAATAAATTCGTGATGTGCCATCAGTTGTGGTCTTGACCGGTCTTGAAATAAAATTCCGAGTCCTCTTTGTCTGAGACCGAGACAAGACCGAGTAAAAATGCGGTCGATTCCAAGACCAGACCAAGACCTTTAAAAAGTGGTCTTGAGACTGGTCTCGAGACCAAGACCGGTCTCGAGAACTACAACACTAGAATCAGGTTTTTATTGTTGTTTATATGTCTATGAGATGTTTTATCGTGCAAATTCATCACTTAACATCGTTGCTGAGTGTTTCCTCATTTCCTCTGTTTATAATGGCTTGGTTTCCATCGTCAGAAACATGCAACGAGCCAAATCAACAGTTGAATGCATGGATCAGTTTGAGTTATAAATATAATGTATAGATGCCACATAGATTCAGCGCTGAAACAATCACAACACTGCTGCTTCAGCTCTGTTACTGTGCTGCTCACACATGCATTGTTAAAGGTAGGGTATCTCATTTGATTCAGAAACATTTTATGTTATGCTGGTTTAAAGTCTCCTCACAACACATATGTTAAGTTGTTTAAATGCATTTGTAGAAATGTATGTCATCTGTGAAAGGTGTAGGACCAAAAAATGTTCAACGGTCCGAACGGACGTTGCCTTTTTTGTCTCTCATCTGTAAGTGTTATTTGAATGCCACTGCGCAGCTTCTTCACGCAGACACTATACGCCATAGTCGCATTCACATGCCCTCATCATCTCCCGTCTGTAAACAGAGGGAGAATGGCAAACTTTTCTGCTGAATTGACAACCTGCACAGGAACCACAAAACGAAAGACATCTTTTATAACAACAACACCAAAAACTGCCTGGATCAGCAAAGAGCAAAAACCCAATTAACATCGGTAACTTTACTGCTTTACCACGAGATGCAAACAGCTCAGCTACAGGAGGCAAGGGGTCTGAAAGGGTCATGCACTGTTTATTTTGGTAAGCTAGGTACGAAATATGTTTTATTGAGATAGATTCAGATATTATACTTTGATAAAACGCGTTACTTAAGAAATTTGTGTTCGTTTACGAATTAGCGTATCTATATGGTTACTACGTCTACACAAACGAAAGTGTGCTTTAACTAATTCTGATTTAAACCAGCTGTTTATGTTAGTTATTTTGGTAATGTTTTTCAATTTGTACTGCAAAGTTTTCGAATGAGATATGAGATGTGACTGTCTGATCTGTGCGTATTCATGTGTTTTGAAAGAGGCGTTACTTTGGATGGTGATTTGAATGAAGGGTGGGATCGTGATTTCATTGCTAGTCGGCTACCCTTAGCATTTTTCAAAATGTGATACCCTACCTTTAATGCTCTAACCTATTAACATCAAGGCTTAAAGATAAGTGCAGCAAACGCGCAGTTCACGTTACGTATACATTGTGTAAAACTGAACTTGTCAGTTATTCGTCAGAAACTGCAGAATGTAGCATTTATTTACATATACCTATGGTCCAAAGTGGTGCGATTGAGTAGAGGTGGGGACCAACTTGCATATTCATAGATCCGTGTATACTAAATGAGGCAAGGGTGTAAAGTTACATTCAAGCTGTTTTAAGCGTGAATAAATGACTGTGACAGATTAAACTTTTACGTATACTATTATGTTCCTTAAGATGAGTTTCAACGGATAAAATTCTTGACTACTGGGAGAGTTTAAAGGAACACTATGTAGTTTTTTACCTTTAAATAATGTCTCTAAAATTATTTCAGTGATAGAACAACTTTTAACTGGACATATTGTACTATTGCTGCAACCTGAGCAGCCTCCTAGCTGCAGCAAGCACACTCTGAAAGTGGCGGTGGAGGGTAGAGCACACAGCCCCGCCCCTCCCCCTGCCTGCAGAAGAGTGTCTGATACTATGCACTGTTGCGCTTTTCAACCACATGGGGGAGCTGTAAATCATTTTTACATGGAAACTACATAGTGTTGCTTTAAAGGGACAATAAGTAGGATTTACCCCCATCTAGTGGTGAAATTGTGTTTTGCATTCAAACGAATAGTGCTCCCTAGCGCCTCGCTTTTCCAAATGCGTGTTGCAATTATGGTAGCCGTTATGTAATCACTAATCTCTGTCCGTTTCAGCTAGTTCACGTGTTCTGAACGAAAATGCGTTGGTAGGCTAGTGCTTTTTGTCCCTCTCTGCTATTATAGTTTATCAGTATGGCAGAACAAAATGAAAGCTTCCTTGGATTTACCCGTTCAATGTAAGTAAAAAGAAGAAATTCTAAGCTTACAAAGAAAAGTCAGATCACTGGCAGAGGTCATTTGACACCAACAAGGACATATTTATGAATAAAGACATTGATTTTGATTAATAAAACACTTAAAACCCTACTTACTGTCCCTTTAACAGATGTTAAATCCATACTAAAAATAAAAGATTATTAAAGTCAGACTCTTTTTTATGCTGTAAGCATGCAGAGCTCATTTACTTTCACATTAAAAAATTCTCTCTCATATATATATATATGGCTTGAAATCTTCCTGTAAATGTACTTGTATATGGGAAATTGAGTTAGAGATGCGTGTTCTGTTTCTAATTTAAAACAGTCAAGGCCTTACAAGTCAACAGTCACTATCTGGCCTTTAAAAATTCCTGTCAACCATCTTGGTAAACACAACTTTCTGTAAAGGCGATAATAATAAGGGTCATGGTTTTCTGCACGTTTTGCACAACTTTCCTGGAAGCCTTTCTTGAACTCACTTGTTTTGCTAGACCTGATGTGCAGAGGTGTAACATACCCACACATTTTTATTATTATTTTACACTTAAACTTCACTATTCTGGTGGTTACTGTACTTTTAACTCCACTCACAAGTAAAACCTTACTTGAGTAAAATAATTAAGTATTAATGTGAAATGTAGTGTATTCGGTATATAGTGAGAAACACACTCTGAAAAATACTTGAAAAAATACTTTACACCTCTGTTGGCATGTAAATTTGTTGTGACCCACAAGGTCAAGTGACAGGACATGTTTTTCCTCAGTGTTTCACTGTCACTTCATTGTTCATATCCTGTGCCTTATCTAATTTTGCAAGAGCTTTGTGCTTCAAACACAGTCATTCTTTGGTAATATCACTTTTCTTGCTGAGATCATTTATACTATACATTGAAATGTCAGTTTTGAAATAGTTCTGTGATGGCAGGAGTCACTTTAGGCTGTAAGCATTTTAGGATTTAGGAATATAATCTTTTTGTTAATAAATATAGGAATGTGTTTGCAAAAGAAGCAGTTAAACATTTGACAGGTGATGGGTTCGTCAACACTTTATGTGTATCATATATGGTACACTGTTGATTTAAAAAAAATAAAAAACACATAATCTTCTCAGTACAGTAAGAGAAACAGATAAGGTGAATGATAAATGATAAACACTTGTTTAAAAGAATTTGCATTAAAGTTATTTCAATATCAGGCTTCAAATCATCACTTTCTCAATACAGTGTCATCTAAGTGTCATAATGACCATACAATTACTCAATGATCAGGAATACCCATTGTCTCACTTGCGCAACATTCTGCTCATCCTTTCACCAACTGTGGCCCCCCAGCTTTTACTTCTTACTCATTTCCCAATATGACCAAATCCCCAATGACTTTGGCTTACTTTCTCCATTTCACCATAAGACCGTGGTTTTTGCTCATTGTTTTAGCTGTATATCTAAGAAGATTCCAGAAGAGAGATTCTTGTTGATATGTTAATTAAGTTAATTAAACAAGACAAGATACCAAATGCCATTTTTTGTCAGATTTGTAAGAGCAGCATGTGGTGAAATTTTATAGGCAATATGTGTCAGATTAAAGTTATGCAGCAGCAGACATCTGGAAAAAACATTTGCTTTTAGAAATTCCCGCATCACATCAAAAGATTCTTTTAACTTAGATCACAAACTCTATATCTCACGGCAAGTCGTGTTATAGTCATACATTTTTTTATTAATTTATTCGTGCTATTGATTGACTCGATTTTCCGCCACATCATTATGAATAAGATATACTTACAAAATCAAGATATACTGTTACTCCAGTTTTCTGAGTTAGGGGAGAAGAGATAATTTTGGGAGATGTCCAAATGTTATCTTACGTGGCAATACACTGTAAAAAAAATTAAGTTAAAACAAGTCAATTCAAGTTTAAATAACTTAGAAAAACAAGTTGGAATTGTTTAACTTAATTTGTTACAACAAAAATACATGTTGATTTGTCATCAATGCTGCATTTTTTTATTTTATTTATTTGTGTAACTTAAATCTGTTCGTCAATTAAATTCTATTAAGATATTTCGAACGTTTGTTTCCCACTGTTCATTTGACATAGCAAAAATTTAAGAATAGCTAGATGAACAGTTGCGTTTACAATACTGTGTAAAATATAAATACTACGCATTAATAAATGTAATTTTTCCTCCAGCTAGAAAGCAAGAGGAGATGGTAGCAAGAAAACAAAGTGTAAAAGGTAGTGGGTCCTTATAGTGTGATGCTTATACTAGACTTAAGGAATTGTAATATTACAAAGCCATTACCAAATTGGTACGTTTCTGTACAAATACATTATTCATCTTTGATTTGAGGACAAAAGATCAGTTTTTCTGCTATTCCTCTCTTTTCGCTCTTAAGCTGATGCTGCTTCTCATGAACCACATCTGACCTCTTTAGCACTGTCCACTTAAAGTTTATCCATTATTAGTCATTAGAGCTGAAAATAAAACAGTTTTCAAACTGTTTATTTGATCACCCAGACAACAGAATAAAACAGCAGTGCAATATAACTGTAGGTTCATAAAAGGTCAAATGTGTTTACAGATGGATTATTACATAAATTCTTGTTGGGTTTGGAAATTTGTATGTTATGTGTCTTTCATGTACTCCCTCAACCTTCCACCCTTTTCTCCCCCTTTCTGTTTTGTGATGTCAACTCCTTTGGCCCTTTTTATCTAGATCAGCTGCTCCAAGAATTAACTGCTGGGTAGATTTTATGAATTCATGGATAAACTGAGTATATTCTTTATCGTGTCTATATCAGTGGTATCAACATGGTGCACGGGGAGTCTGTGAGTTGCTCGCCAAGCGCATTCTATTAAAAGCCTCAATTTTAATACAACCCCAAATCAGAAAAAGTTTGGACACTGTAGAAATTATGAATAAAAAAGGACTGGAATCATTTAAAAATCTCATAAACTTATATTTTATTCACAATAGAATATAGATAACATATCAAATGTTGAAAGTGAGAGATTTTGAAATGTTATGCCAATTGGCTCATTTTGGATTTCATGAGAGTTTATATCCTTATATGTACATTTAACGTTTCCGGCCTCTTATTGCTACCTGTCCCAACTTTTTTGGAATGTGTAGCAATGAAATCCAAAATGAGCCAATATTTGGCATGAAATTTCAAAATGTCTCACTTTCAACATTTGATGTGTTATCTATATTCTATTGTGAATAAAATATGTTTATGAGATTTGTACATTATTTCATTATTTTTTCTCACAATTTCTAGTGTCCCAACTTTTTCTGATTTGAGGTTGTATTTATTTATTACATATTTTTTATATACACTTGGCTTCTTTTTTGTATGTTAACATTTTAAACAATGATAAAATATACCAATAAGCAAAATAAAATAAAATCAACAAGTAAAACAAAAATGTTTTGAGTAGACTAGCCCCCCAGATTGTTTTATCCATTGTGGTAGTCCTTCCTCACAAAAAGGTTGGAGACCCCTGCTCTATTTTATGGGACAGTAGGAATTTAATGTACTAAGTTCATTACAGCTGTTATTCCAGTTTTCTGAGTTAGGGAAGAAGAGGTACTTTTAACTTAATTTGTTACAACAAAATATATGTTGATTTGTCATCAGTGCTGCATTTTTTTTCATTTATTTGTGTAACTTAAACCTGTAAGTATATGTATGTCAGAAAGTTGAATCCAAACATAGGAAAATCATTCATTTGTCTTAAATTAGAAAATGCAGTAGAGGCAACATTTCATGTTTTGCTTTGATGGTTGGCTCATATGGACATATTGTGATTACATAGAGAGAGAGATTTTATTACTTGCTTGTTTGAATTCTCTGTTATGCCTCTTAATACTTTTCATTGTCCATAAACCTGGATGATTAAAAGGGGACACCTATTTTGCCCAGTTTTAAAAGAAATGACTTAACAGAAACATGTTTTAATGTAAATTGATTTGTGTTAACAGTTTTATATGTAATCCCTATAAAGCATTTTATATTCTCTAACTTAACAGCAGATGTAAATAAGAAATAATAGAAATGACAAAATATATTTTTCTTCTTAAAGCTGTTGTTTCAGTGGTTTGTATTATTGAATTTTTATTCTGTATATTCATCAATTTCAGTTTAACTTTCCCAGACCTAGTTGGCGCTTTGTGAATATTGCATAAAAGCACTTAGTCATTTAATATGTGGTTTGGGTTAGCTGCTTTTCCAGACTGTTCTTGGTTTGTTGCCCATAAAGCTGGAAGTACATTGAATTGTCATGTTGAGTCCAGTGGGAAAAATGGTAGGCGTCTCCTTTGGGGGCTGTGAGTCTAACTTTCCATTCACAACTTAATATAGAATTTACCAAGTTTACGGAGTCATAGCTGACATGACAACATGAGAGTAAACAATAATGAGAAAGGATTTAAATTGATAAACTGTTACTGTAGCACATAATTATATGTATTCACGTCATGAAATAATATATGATAATAATGCAAAAGAGTTATCAAAAAATTATGTATAAGAATGACAACAGTGAAGTGAGAGAAAAAGTAGATAAACAGACATATGAAGGCATGAAAACCACATCATGTAAAAACAACAGTAAACTTAATTAAAGCATGACATAATGGTTACATAATGACAAAATAACAGTATACAAATTTACTGGCCCACACTTTTTTATTTTGACATTTCAATGTCTGGTCCTTTATGTCTATCCATTTACAGTTTGTTGCTAATGAGATAAATGTTGTTTTCAGTAAAAGAGTGGTTAAGTACTGTAAAGCAGTGGCTCTCAAACGTTTTCAGTGTGCCCCCCTGTATACAGTGCATCCCTTTGTGCCATAAAACATTCCGATACTTAAAGTTTCAATTAAACAAAAAAATATTCAAATTTTCAATGTAATGCTGTTGGTTGGTGTTTTTCTAAGATTTAATTACACAGAATTTATGATTAAAGGACAAGTTCGGTATTTTACACTTAAAGCCCTGTTTTCTGATTGTTTATGATGAAATAGAACGGTTTTGACTGAAATTTGGACATATGAATAGAATTATTCATCAAATAGAATTTTCGGGTGTTTCTTGTATCACCTCCCACCTCTGTAATAGCTGTATAAGTGCACTGGAACAATCCCTCCCAAAATGCACCAAACCTCCGTCCACAAAGACGTGAAACCCACCGAGTGGCCAGGGGTGTTAACTGATATGCTCACACAAAAACCGCTGCAAAAATACGCATTCCAACAGATTTTATCGTAGTTTTTGTCCAACTCCATTGACTTGTATTAGATGTGCTGTGAGGTACGGTATTACTCCGCACCAGAAACTTTGTTTGTATTCTTGCAATTGGCAAAGGCGGATTATCGCCACCACCTGGGCTGGAGTGTCTATTATTCAAGCTCTCAACGGAAGAATGTACGGGTGTGAGGCGTTTGGAAAAATAGACCCACAAGTTTACAACGAATGCTAAAACACCTGTTGGAAAGCATCTTTTGCAGCGATTTTTGTGTGAGCATATCAGTGAACCCCCCTGACCACTCGGTGAGTTTCACGTCTTTGTATACGAAAGTTTAATGCATTTTAGGAGGGATTGTTCCAGTGCACTTATACAGCTATTACAGAGGTGGGAGGTGATACAAGAAACACCCGAAAATTCTCGGGCCAGCATCATATGTCGAAATTTCAGTCAAAATCGTTCTATTTCATCATAAACAATCTGAAAACAGGGCTTTAAGTGTAAAATACCGAACTTGTCCTTTAATGTATCTATTTTATAAAATGTCATTAAAACGGGGCCCCCCTGGCACCATCTTGGGGCCCCCAGTTTGAAAACCACTGCTGTAAAGTAACTGTCTTGTATTTAGCTCCGTTATTGGCCCGCTCTTCAGCATTTATTCATTTCATATTCATTCTGTACATCTGTGTCATATTTAGGTTTTGTCTTGATGACAGCGCTCATACCAGGGATAGTTGGTTGTGGCTTGGAACATAAAAGTTATTTCATCTTCTTTTCCAATTTTTCTCCCTTTGCTCTGTCCCTAGATGGCAAATCATTATACTTAAAGAACATTACTTTCTTTATGAGCATATGTGATGGAATGCATTGCCTGTAGATCCAAATATGGCCATGTGGTGCGTCATCTTTCCCAAAGGTGAGTCAATGGTGGAGGCTGTTTTTAATTATTCCAGATGAGAAATCTATTTTTATAGTCTTTGGGGTTGCCGAAGCAACAGTGATAATGAATTGTTATTTTGTTGACTTCGATATTGGGAGAAGATCTTAGTAACTTTCAATGCCTGCTTATATATTTTGTGTTAAAAAAAAGAGTGATTTTATGAAATTAAATTCAAGAGTAATCTTGCCTGTTTAAGTTATTTATTATGAGATATATAATTTTTTACCATGTTATGCATTTTGTGTCAAAAGCACACATCTATTAGAAATCTGTTAGCATACTAAGGTTTAGATCAGTTTGATTCAAAACATGTATTTGAACAGAAGATTTCATAACACACAAAAGCAACAATAAAAAGTATTTAAAATAAATGCAATCATGCCTTTACAAGCACTGAACAAACCTTAGGCAATATCTATGAATAAGGGATGTAAGAATGAAAGCAGCACTCGCCAAAGTTTTAATGACTGGGGTAGCGCCAAAACTATTTAAAACTGGCAGTGACTGCTCTCTTAGACTAAACCTATGACTTAACAGTCAAGTGAAAACTAGCAGACAGAGAGAGAGAAAGACAGACAGGAAAAGACAGATGGAAAAAACATGTTCATATAGAAAAAAAGAAAGGGGCATAGAAAAAGGCAGACAAGGATGACTTCATCACTTCCGCCTGTGTGTGTGTGTCTTTGTGAGTGTGTGCGCGTCCGTAAAGGGGAGGTCTCAAGACCTTTATATAGCAGCAGATCTGACACTGAGCTACTCTGTGTTTGCACAGCATTTGAACAACACACAAGGACAAGCCAAACATATCCAAGAAACTCTACAAAAGAAAAACATCTCCCAGGTAATTTTTGTACTTGTTTTGTTTTTACTGCACATAGATTTAACCATTTTAGAGCAATTTGATAACTTATGTGGAATGGTTTAATTATTTTTAAACTTTGGTAACATTTAGTTCAACTGTTTAAGTAAGAATTTGTTTGCATGAGTTTGAATTAGAACATACTTTACCTACATAGGTCAAACACATTTTGGTCTTAAAAATTAAAATTACCTGTGTTTGAAATGTTATTATTTTTTGTTAGTATTCAGTAATGTACCCAAAATGAAAGTATTGAAAGAACAGTCTTTAGTTTATCAGACAACTGTGTTGCAATAACCTGAAGACAAACACGAAAAGTGAGTCAAAATACACAAACAGAATCAGCATGGTACTGAACTTGAACAGTGGGTGTTGTGTCTAGCACATGGGTGAGAACACACACCCCTTTAACATGCAGAGACATTTCACAAGGGAAAGTAAAAATGACTTGTTTGTAACAAAACAAAGGAATCTAAACTACACATATACACAAAATGAAAGGCAGGACCGTTATTATTTTTTCATTAAAACTATTCTGAATGGCATTTCTTTCTTCTCCTCACCCTAGCAGAATGCATTACCCAGGTATCTTGGTGATCTTCGCCCTTTGCGGCTCCAGCTTGTGCAACCTCTTCCACGATCAACAGACAGATTTTGGGCTGCGAGTGTTTTCTGAAGCTGCTCAATCGGCCCCAGACAGAAACTTGGCGCTCTCTCCATATGGCATCTCGTCAGTGCTTGGAATGGCTCAGCTGGGTGCCCATGGCAGCACCATTCAACTGCTTGCCTCCAAGATGGGTTTCAATTTACAAGGTAGCTGAATAGCAGACACAAATCACATGGACTAAAAATGTGTATCAGCTCAAACCAGCTTTCTCATCATTGCCCATTCGGTCTCCCTAATTTAACACACCTGCATTAACTCATGAACTGATTGGTAAAGTTCTCCATGAGCTAAACTAGCTGTGCTAGATCTCCAGCTCTCCAATATGCTCACTGCTGAGACCGCTCTATGAGCTGTTTATAAATCACCATCATTTCAAAGCTAAAATTTCAAATTGGTGTTTAAATGTAAAGATGTATTACTTCTGTAAAAAACTTTATACCTAAACTCTCTTGTAGCACGAGGAATGCCAAAGCTGCAGAGGCTTCTTCAGAGAGATCTGGCCAGCGAGGATGGAGTAGAAATTGCTAATGGTGTCATGGTAGACAGGAAAGTAGTCTTGGAAAAGATCTTTAGACGCAGCCTGGGCAAAGCCTTCCAAAGCGCCCCACACCAAATAGACTTCAGCCAGCCAGAGCATGCCCGGCAGGTGATCAACTCCTGGGTATCTGACCACACTGGTGGTAAGTAAGTCATGTTGTGTTAGGTTTGGTGTGCATGCACCCACTGTTTAAATTAATTAGATTATTGCGAATGTATTCTTTCCTTCATCTCATCTCTAATGTTTTTATTCAGAAATGATTCCTGACTTCCTCCCATCTGGTGTGCTGAGTGAGGAGACACGCTTGGTCCTGTTGAATGCTCTTCACTTTCATGGACTTTGGAAGATGCCTTTTGACCCCGAACTGACTGTGGAACAGCTCTTCCACAGAGTAAATGGCAGTGCTGTATCTGTTCCAATGATGAAGACACTTCAAAAATTCAACTATGGTGAGTGTCATCGAATATCATTAACTTAAGTTTAGTGTTTATAATGCAAAATGATTTGTTTTTTAATGTCATTGTTATTTACAACTTTGTCCTCTAGGTGACTTTATAACTACTGACGGTGTGGACTATGATGTCATTGAGGTGCCTTATGAGCAGGAGTCACTGAGTATGTTTCTGGTGACACCATTTGAGAGGGATGTGCCTCTGGTGGCTTTAAACCAAGAGCTGACAAGTAGCAAGATTAAACAATGGAGAACAGAGATGAGAAGAGTTAACAAGCAACTAGCCATTCCAAGGTAATTCAGAATGGATCATTCAATTCTTAAATTAAAAAAAATTATTTCTATACTACTACTTATTTTTGTGTTAAATGTTTACCAGTGAATTCAAATGTATGTGTTTGTTATATTTGTAGGTTTTCAATGGATACAGAAATTGACTTGAAGTCCACACTGATTAAAATGGGACTTGGAGACCTCTTCAGTCAGAGCAAAGCCGATTTCTCTCGCATCACCAGTGAGTACCGGCAATCATCACATTTTGTTTTGGCAATACGGTCATTAGCTTTGATTTATCCCTGTCAAATTATTTTCATCATTTTAAAGAGTTGTTTCTGTGCATTTTGTCCATTTAGCTGAGGAACCATTATGCATATCCAAGATCCTTCAGAGAGTAAAAATTGAGGTTAATGAAGAAGGAACCAAAGGCTCATCTGCCACAGGTACAAAAAAAGATATTCTAAGGCATAAATGATTATAATAAAAGCAAAACACATTATTAATATCATTTTTCTGTTGTTCAACAGCTGCTGTAGTTTTTGCCCGCATGGCCGTAGAGGAGATCACACTTGATCGGCCGTTCTACTTCCTCATTCAACACAAGCCAACTGGTAAGTTGTGATTTTTTTTTATTTTTATCAAAATTAATAGCTTGCCATTAAGTTTCATGTTGTAGTTTGGATTGCTTTATAATAATTCCGTTGGTTTACTTCATAGGTGCGATGTTATTCATGGGTCAGGTTAATCAGCCTCACGAACACTAATACAAATACAAGCCGAAGGACCAATGCAGCTGCCAACAAGCCTGCTGGCAACATACTACTGAAGACAAGAGATGCTTAGAGTTCCATTATATAAAATGGGAAAAGTCAGAAAATCCCTTTATCTGTAACTCAGTCATCGTCTAGAAATGCCAAGGTTTTAAAGGGAATGTACAAACAAGGCTATTCAGTGTGTGTTCTATCTATGCTACATATCTCTGCTATGATGGAGGACAGTTACAGACCATGAAGAAAACATTAATAATGTTACATCAAAATATGTATATCAGCATATGTTTAGAGATTTACAAATGCATTAATTTAAAGGATTTAAACATACCTGAACATTTCTACATGCACTTACCATTTAAACTTGCTATTCAAATTATGTTTGTTTGTTTGTCCTATGTTTGTTTTTGTAAGAAGAACATTGCAATATTTATAATAATTTATTGTCTTTGTATAATGGAGATTGTATTTTATAATAAAAGCACACATACGTGAACATGAAAGGCTTTGACTTTTAACACTACTTTGAAGCTGGCGACATCTGGTGTTCGACTTCGAGTCAAAGAAATTACAGTCAGTCACTTGTGACGTGAATGCTTACGTTACACTTTTGTAACATTGAACTTATGAAGGTAATACCACGAGTAAAGTGTTCTTAAAAATTGTGATTATATAAATGAACGACTATGTAAATCTTGGTAATGCTTTATCATAATATTTGGCTTAACCAATCTCTGTGACCATGGCAACCTGGGCCGTCCCCCGGGTTTGTCATGGCAACAACATCTGAACATCTTGTTTAATGACGACAGAGAGGCAAAGCTATATGGTGTTTCACAAACAGACAAGAAAGCAACTCTACGTAAAATAAAACACCACCATAATTTGTAAAAATTATAAATTCATTCTGACTTCCTGCACGAAATACTGAGCTGGCGATAGGAGTAGACATTGCGCATGCGCGGTGTCGCTGATGACGCTGGCTGACTGTACTCCTGGCTGTTTCAATGAGGGCAGTTTTACCTGTGAAACTACGAGCACTTAGTTAGACATGTATTGACAATATCTCAGGTTATTTACCAAAAAGGCGTTTGTCGTTCCCTGCGATAACCCGACTGCCCCCAATAAGCCGTCAAAATGGTAAGTTATATCATTACAGCGACAATAACCTACACTTTTCAGCCGGCGCTATCGAGCTAAAGCTAAGTTGGTAACGTTACAGTCAGCCACCTGCACACCAGAAAACCTGTTTAGAGATTCGCATCTACATATATCACCTGTCAAGCCCAGGTGTTTAGTTTAGACGCTTCGTGTGGTTTAACTTGTTACATCTCTCAAGCCGGTATTTCGATGTATAACATCAGAGATAAAGACGTTTGTTCCCCATGTCAGTCAGTTTGACAGCTGGGTTTGGTGTGTTAACTGTTTAAAATTAAGCTGTATATTAACACCAATAACAGCATAATGGTCATTCTGAGTAGTTTTCATATAAAACGTATCGTTTAGTAGTTTTTATGAGCTCTTATGACTCTTTTGGCGACCCGGAAATGGTCGTTTAGGTGTTGTGTGTCAATAATGTAAGATCCAGATGAGTTGTGAATCAGAAGGTTGGCTTTCTGTAAGTTTTTTTTCATTCCAACTTTGTGGATTTCCAGAAAAGTAATTTAGTAATGGTATTTCACAACATATAAATTCACAACGTACTTCCTTGGTCTGATCAGTTAAGTATGGAAGGAAATGCTGCTCTTAAAGATAACATCCAACACAACATGCAACATCATTTACTTACTACCCCTTGAAAAAAAAAAACATTTTTATAAGGGAATCAAAATATGTTTGTACAGTATCCACATTGTAATAGTCCTGCTTAATAAACTTAGTGAACAAGCATATCATAAAAGCATTTGCTTTTGTTAGATCAGCATTTCCCCCACACAAGACCTTTTCTTTTTCCTCTTTTTTGAAGCTAGAAAAACTGCAGAAATCATCTCTGTAAGTAAAGATGGTTAGTTTAGCATTAGAAAATAACCTGATTGTTTGTTGTGTTTATTCTGTATTAAAAAAAAGGTGTCAAATTGATGTTCAACGTCTTTGTGTTTAGACAACATGTCATTTGAGATCTTTTTGTATGTGAATACTGCCATTGCTAAATATGGACTTTTATTCAGAACACTTTTTTTGGTCTCTGCTTCCCTTAGGAGGTTGCTATTCTCGTTTTGTCATCAATTAATTTTTCCTACATCTTGTCTTTTTTATATCTTTCTATTTTTGGATGTTTTTATTCATCAGAGCCTTTCACTGTCAAGTGCAGGTCACCCTTTTTAGACTAGTTTGAGGTGTGATCTAGGCGGGCAGTATTTCTGGTGCAAAATCCTCAAAAAGTCCTCAATTTAGCAGGCAGGTAAAAATGCATCACGATTAGGTTACCACGTGTTTTGGAGTAGTCTGTTTGTTTGTGGTTTGTAATCATAGTGTGTCATATCAAACCTATGAGATATTGATATCCTTTCAAGTCAACTCAGCTGAATGCAGTGGTGGATATGTGGGCCATGTCTGCTGGGAGTCGATGAACTGCTTTGAGTTCTTTTAAATATTTAACAGATCTGAAACATATAGGCCAGCTCAGTTTCTAATTTTATAATGATGGATTATCCCGAAGGAACAAAGAGGTAATAAATTGTTTTTTAAACCCATCATGTTTTCAATTATGCCTTCATGCCGTTTCATAACTCTGATACTGGTCTTTAACAGTGGTAATAGACATCATCTATACCCAAGTAGTTGCCCTCTCTACCTGTGGAATATTACCGGTCATATCTTTGTTTTTATAGCTAGCAACTTCTATATTTTAGTGTACGATAATCACTGTTTTTATTTTTTCTTGATCCTATTTCCCTCTTTTTCTCTGTAGATGCGGTTTATGCTTCTGTTCAGCCGACAGGGGAAGCTGCGGCTCCAGAAATGGTACACAGCTACGGCTGAGCGTGACAAGAAAAAGATGGTCAGGGAACTTATGCAGGTGGTGCTGGCCAGGAAACCAAAAATGTGCAGCTTCCTTGAGTGGAGAGATCTAAAGATAGTGTACAAGAGGTAAAAAAAATTACATGTGCATGCATACGCAGAAAAGGTTTTCTTATGTGAAAGCTGCAGTCAAGAAAATGCAGTCCTGGCTAGTACACACACTCACAAACAATGTGAAAAAATGGCACAAAAACAGTATATGCTTTTACTTCATTGGCTGTTTTTTTTTCTTGTATAACTGAAGGATACATCAGATTGTGAATGATGACTCAATGATTTAATATGTCAGTATTGCAGTTGTTTAAGATATCAGAATTCAACCAGAGTACTCAACCAGACACATAAACACGTACCCACCAGCCTTGACCCAATGATTCATTCACAACTTTGTGTTTAGTACTGCAGGTGCACAATAAAGTGAGTCAGGGTCCCCAAGGGTCCTTAAAATCCTTGAAAGTTTGTGAATCTGAAAATTCAAGGCCCTGGAAAGTTTTTAAAATGAAACATAAATAGATATAGGTCATTGAAAGTGCTTGAATCTATGTTTTGCAAGAAATATCTATTTATATTATTCCATGTGTAGTGTAGGATGATGTCATAAATAGACTTTTTTTAGGGAACGTGCTAAACTGTTAGTTTTAAATGCTTATATCTCCTGTATGCAAATTTTGATCCATACCAAAATGCTTTTTTTTGCATAGTCGTGTTTGACACGACTCAAATTGTAACAATGTATTTTACAAGGTAACACAATGTAATTTGAAGTTTACCAAGGTGTGGGAACCCTGGTGAGTGTTGAAGGTATAGTGGGGTGTGGAGGTTTTCTTTGGCCACAAGGGGGCACTAAGAAAACTGCATTGTGCATTTATTTTTTCAAACCTCTGTCAAATCCAGTGGATTTCTGAGGATCAACAAAAACAAAATCAAAATAATTGTTGTGAGAACCCTCCACAGTTATTAACTACACATCATGTGATGTGATGTCGACAGTTTGTCATTGAGGTTTAATTAAGACTTTGACATTCCTGCAGTCATGTAGCTATATTTAATCCATCCTTCCTACATTTCAGATTGTCTTTCTTACACTGGCACACAGACAATGTGTAGGACATATCAGAGGTAGTAAACCAGTACACATTGATCCACACAGTATTATTTCATTGTGTCAGCATTCGCTATGTCTGCTCCCCAGGTACCACAACACCTAAGTGCGTGTGATTTGTTTTCAGCTTTGACTTTTGTGCCTTTCTGTTTGTTTGCATATGCATGTTGGCTGCATATACATTTTGATGGACATATTAAAGGCCCAATATATATATAATTTGTGTGTGTGTCTAGGTATGCAAGCCTGTATTTCTGCTGTGCAGTGGAGGAGCAGGACAATGAGCTGATTACTCTGGAGGTCATCCATCGCTTTGTGGAGCTGCTGGATAAGTACTTCGGCAGTGTGAGTCATTCCTCGTCACCACCCCTCTTTATTCCTGTCCTCTCTGTTTTTCTCCTCTCCTCTTGCTATTTCATACATCACATCAGAGCAAGGCAAAACCTGTAAAATCTTCTGTACTTTTCTTTCTGCCTTTTCATCGGTCCTCCACCTCTGCTTTTCATCCCCTGCTTTTATCTTCTGCTATTCTGCTTTATCTCTCTTTTTTGCTTGAATCTAAGTAAATGTCACAGCACCTTTTAACTCCCACTCTATCAATATTATTTTTTTTGTGCTCATTGCAAATGGGTGTTTTATTAAAGGATTTTATGAAGAAAATGTAAAAACTCACTTTCATAAAAAATTTCCTGATAATTTACTCACCCCCATGCCATCCAAGATATTTATGTTTTTCTTTTTTCAGTCGAAAAGAAAGGTTTTTTTTGAGGAAAACACTTTGCCATTTAGTGGACTTCGGTGGACCCCAATGGTTTCAAGGTCCAAACTGCAGTTTCAATGCAGCTTCTAAACAATCCCAACCAAGGCATTAGGGTCTAAGTTGGCGAAATGATCGTCATTTTCACCACGTATTACATAATCACGTTGAAAGGTCACGTGAAACTACCGCTCCAGTGTTTACAAATGTGGAGAAGAAGCATCGTTCAGAAGTTGTTGTATGTGAAACTAATTAATGTTTTGGTATCAGTTAATCGTTTAAAATGGTCTGTTTGTGTGCATTTCGCATACGTCATGCGTTACCTTTCGACGTGATTACATAACATGTAAAGTCGTGGACGCACATCCCAGAGATAGTGTAAGATGAGAAATTGTGGTTAAAAAGTACCTATTTTTTTATTTGTGACGAAAATGATAAAAGTTTCACATTTAAACAATTTGGACCTTCAAACCATTGGGGTCCATTGAAGTCCACTATATGGGGAAAAATCCTGGAATGTTTTCCTCAAAAAACAAAGACAAACAAATCTTGCATGGCATGGGGCTGAGTATATTATCAGGAAAATTTGTAATGAAAGTGAACTTATCCTTTAGGGTTAATTCACCTGTGCTTATATACATCATAATGTTATGTTTTGACAGCATCCATTAATTATTTATACATTAAAACATATTCATAGTCTTTTTCAAACTCCACTGCTTTATTCTCTGTGCCCAATGTAGGTATGTGAGCTTGACATCATTTTTAACTTTGAGAAAGCATACTTTATCCTGGACGAGTTTCTTATGGGAGGAGAAATTCAGGACACGTCCAAGAAGAGTGTACTCAAAGCCATCGAGCAGTCCGACCTACTTCAAGAGGTGTGTGTTTGTTTTTAAGGGGTCTGAGCAGCAAGGCAAAGTGTTTATTTTGCTTCATACTTTGAATCCAATTTTGCCCATAGGGGGCACCACAATTCTTAAAGGAACACTCCACTTTTTTTGAAAATATGCTGATTTTCCCACTTCCCTAGAGGTACACATTTGATTTTTACCGTTTTGAAATCCATTCAGCTGATCTCCGCAACTGGCGGTACCACTTTTAGCATAGCTTAGCACAATCCATTGAATCTGGCTGGGTGCTATACTCTCATTCTGGCGTGGTGGTCAGGGACTTTGCTGCTGTAGCATGGCTGCAGGAGCCGCAATGATATTATGCAGCACCTTGGTGACTTTAAATAGCAGGGGACTATTTTCGGACTCTGCGTGGTATCATTGCGTTTCCTGCGGCCGTGTTGCTGCGGCGGGGTCCTTGATTGTTGCGCCGGAATGAGAGTATAGTACCTAGCCATATCTGCCTAGAAAATCGCAACTTTTTGCTAATTTTCTGTCGGTCTTAGTACACAATGTAACTACAGAAGAGTCAAGTTTTAAACAGGAAAAATATCAAAACTCTTTGGTTAGTTTTTTTGCGCGATGCTAATGGTCTAATCAGATTCAATGGATTATGCTAAGCTATGCTAAAATATTGTTGAGCCAGTATATTTTAGGTGAGTCCTGTTGTAATCTTCACACAATTTGGCATAGGACACATGACAATTTGTGGGCATTAAATTTGTCCTCACTTTAAGACTCTAGATGGTGCCTAATTAAAACCTTAAACTTTGTTAGCCGTGTGTTGATATTTGCAAACCATTTTAACCATGCTTGAAATTAGGGGTGGGCGATATGACCAAAATCTTCTATCACAATAGGATTTGTTTTATAACATGATAACGATATTTATCTTTTAATAAGGTTTTTCTGTTATTAAAATCTTTAATACCATAGAAATTTTCATAATTTTCACAAAAACCTTAGGGGTCGGTCACACCAAAAGCGTTTATGGCAGTTGCAGGCGCCTTTTTTGAATGATATTCTATGGGCAGGGAGCGTTTGCGCGCTGTTTATGCGCGCCAAGCCGCTTGCGGTTTTTGCCGCCAGCCGCAGCACGCGCTTTTGAAGGAGCGCTGAGAGCGGAGAAGCGCCCGACGTCATTTGTGTCTTTTCATTGTCCAATCGAATGAGGGGAGATGCGGCCTTACATTGTGGCGAGGGAAGTTTACAGTTGCTTTGAAGAACAGGACTCCACTCACTCACTCTCTCCTGCGTGTTTGTGCACCTCTCACCCCCAAACAAGGTCAAAGCAAGCGCCCTCTTTTTAAAGTTTCTGCTAATATGACAGTTAACAGCAAAAGAGCGCTCACGCTTCAATATTTTATTGACAAGACAGCTGACTCTATAAAAAAAGGCAGTGCGTCGCACCTTGCGTTTCCAAGCGTTTAAAACGCTTTTGGTGTGATTAGCCCCTTATACAAACATAAAAAGAAGATAAAAACAACAGGAGCAAAATTAGGTAACTTCCCCTTTAAGACCAAAGTCCGGATCCAATGTACTGTTACACGTGCATTTTCTCTTCTAGCTGTTTACTTTTGCTTGGCTGTGTTTATGAGGATACTTGCAAAGACGGGAATATTGGCACATATATGCTCATGAGCTTAAAGAGCAGCAGTTGCGCGACTTGCACGCTCCTCTCACACAAAAGCAGGGCACGCATATAGATTTGTTGTTTGTGTTTCAATGGCTTTAAATCACTTTAATCCACTTTAAACTTCACTTTAATACGCGAACAAACGTTACATTCTCATGACCACGTGTGACCAGAAGTGTGACGTGGGCACAACCTTGATAGAGACGATAGTCCAAAATCTCTATCGGTTGACAGTTTTCTACCAATTAATCATGTCTACCAGTTTATCGCCCACCACTACTTGAAATTTTAACAGGACACATTATTTTAAATTTGACCATTTTTGTCCTATTCTCCGCCTTCCTCGTCAGCTTAGACATTGGTAATTACTGCTTGTGACAAAATATTTATTTTCCATTGAATGTGTTGCTGGGATCGTGATTTTGTTCCAAGCATAACTAATTTTAAGCTGCCGAGTAAATTAATCACTGAATTGTGTAATGTACACTGCAAGCATCCCTAACTGCTACAAATGACTGGAAACCCTCCTCTTCTTTTTTCTGAACAGGAGGATGAGTCACCCAGGAGTGTCCTAGAGGAGATGGGTCTGGCCTAGTACTAGTTTCCAATTCAGTCAAAACAGATGGTACATTTCGGTACTGCTACAACACATGGGCTTATAAAGGGAGTATACGTTTAATGGGTCAAAACGAGATGGTCAGATGATGCAATTAAAAAAGAGGGGAGGTGGGGATCATTTTAGTACTACTGAGATCAGCATGTGATTGTATTTCTATTCCAACTTGTTTTGTCTTTACATTTTATAATGGCTGCATTCAGCCAGATGTCCTCTCATTTTTAAGAGACGCTATAGAACATGAAATTGTAGATAGACACTTAAAACTAACGGCAAACGGAGACTGTACAGGTTTTAATCTACACTGAGCCTTGCCATTTTAACCACAGTTCATACAATCTTAGCTTTTAGTTTATTTAAAAAGATGATTTATTGTTCAAATGTGTAACTGGTCTGCTTTAGAAAGACTGCCTGTAGTAGAAACTCAATTTAAATCTTCCTAAATGTCATTACTATATTTACTGTAGCTGCTCAGGAAACCATGGGCCATGTGGCTTTCTTTTTGTGTGAGATGCAAATATTTTTCTTGTACTACTTTAAATGTATTGCCATTGCAACACACACATGAATATTTTATTAAGTTATTTTAATGGGTCGATTTTAGGAATGTAAAGAAAATTAACCAAATTGGAGGAATATTAAATGGACAATTTAAATGGCTAGAATACTAAATAGACTGTTGTGTAGTCTATGCATCGGTTTTATCCATTTTTTTAGCCACAATAGTAAAATTTCTCAGTGTGTAACGAATTGCGGGGACAGGGCACATAACCAAATGTCGCTGCAACTCCTTCCTGTTTATCCTAGTCTATACCTTGCTTTCCAAAGACGTGTTTTCTGACTGTAAGCTTGGAGATAAAGAGAAATAAATAAGGGAGTCATTGTAGCTCGTTCTGGATAACAAAAGAGGGCTTTGATATTGAGTGTGGTGTATTTACATATCTTTTTAAACGTGGTTTGAAATAAGGGGATATTTTGAGAACTTAATTTTTTATCAATTTCATAATTAAGCATGAGGGCATGTTTTACCTGTGTAAAATCTGTCAGGTAACTAAAACAGAATTGTTTGTGAAAGTAATTTTATAATTAAAACCGAGTTTTACCCTAAACCATGGAGTATGTCAAGTTTCCTTCTTCTGTAAAATAAATACATAATTTAGTGATTTCAATTACTATAGTGTTTGCATCCCAAATATTTTGAATACTGTGTCTGTAACGTGCACGCGCGCACACAGCAAGTGTTAAAGAGGGAGAGTGAGAACGAGAGAGCTATATAATGAAGTGTGCGTGTGAGAGAGAGAGAGAGAGAGAGAGAGAGAGATTAAGTGGATGAGTCACCAGTCAGTCGTTTGTGACAGTGGTGCAGTAAAGCTGACTGCACCACCATTGTAGCAAGAAAGAAACAATAAAGCCACAAAGCAAAGTAGAAAGAGATTACAGGTAAAGAGACAGCCTGACCATAGTAGTGACAACAGACATCTAGATGAAGGAAAATATATGGGACTGAATTAAGAACTAATATAGAGCTTATTTTGGAAATATTCATCAGATTTAAAACAAGATACAAAAAAGTTCTGTTTTATAGGAGATTACATGCTGCTTTATCATACAGATTAATAATATTTATATATATATTCATGCATATACATCGTGAGTTTTTCTTTAATCTTCTTCATCTTTCATTTCGAAGCTGTCTTGTATTGTTTTTACTGTCTGCATTTTCTTCCCTCTGTTGGGTATTTCTAAAAAAAATCTTTTGTCTGTTGTTTTTCGACCCCATCAGTGTTAAGGTGTGCAACAGTTTCATCCTTTTGTCTAAATATATGTTCAGCTGTTGGGCAGAATGTTTTTCATTATTTTCTTTCTCAATGCAGAACAGACATTCATTGTCAATTGTGTTTCTCCGGCACTTAGTGACTAATTTTACATCCTGCTATTTTTCATGCAAATGCAGAGTTTAGACAGTAATGCTTGTTTACTATTAAGTCTGCTGATGTGTTTTTAATGTAGATGCAGTTTTTACAAACATACCAGATAAACAGATTCGTTTGCAAACATTGAATATTGTCTTCAAGCAGTATAATGCCGTTTTAACCCTGTAGAACCCACGGGTCAAATTTGGCCAATGTTCATTGATGCTATGAAAAGGGTTCTTGGATTCTCCAGGGTTAAAGGAACACGCCCAGGTTTTGGGAATTTCGCTTATTCGCCGTATCTCCCAGAGTTAGATAAGTCCTTACATACCTTTCTCATCTCCGTGCGTGCTGTAACTCTGTCTGACGCAGCCCCCGCTAGCTTAGCTTAGCACAAAGACTGGAAGTGAATGGCTTCAGCTAGCATACCGCTCCCAATAAGTGACAAAATAATGCAAACATTTTCCTATTTATGGGTTGTGATTTGTATTGACACACCGTGTTCAAATAACAAAGTCATATGAGACACAGCTATCTTTTAGCAGTGTGCATGCTGGGGAATTGTATTCTCAGAAGCCAAAGCACTGCTACTTGGGCGGAGTGATTTGCACAACTCTAAAAAGTAGCAGTGCTTCGCCTTCTGAGAATATAGTTCCCAGTATGTATACTGTTAAAGGAAGGCTGTGTCTCATATCACCTTGTTATTTGTACACGGTGTGACAATACAAATTACAACACATAAATATGAAAATGTTTGCGTTATTTTGTCACTTATTGGGAGCAGTATGCTAGCTGAAGCCATTCACTTCCAGTATTTGTGCTAAGCTAAGCTAGTTGGGGCTGCGTCAGACATAGTTACAGCACGCATGGAGATAAGAAAGGTATGTATGGACTTATCTAACTCTGGGGGATATGGTGAATAAGTGAAATTACCAAAATCTGGATTTTTTTTTTTAATTCAGGTTGAACGTGAACTGACAAAGCTGCATTTTTCCGAAAATTGATTTTGTACAGAACATACAGACAAGCCCTCTGGCGCAAATGCATATTTACAGCGTGGCGTTTCATAAGAATGTGATTTTAATTGCCTAATTTATTGAACTACTTTTAATTATTGTGATTACCTGAAACAATTTTTGGCTTATATGAACCACCTTTTATGACAGTAACTATATTATGCTGCTTTCATACCGATAGTTTGATGGATGACTGCCCTCATATCTCCCCTTTATCCATTGATCTGGCACCAGCACATCTCCACCAGAGTCTCTGCCAAGTGCCTCTGCATTTTCTCTCTCTCACACAAACAAACGTTTTCTCTTGCTCACTCTCGCCCCTCATAATTGCTTGCTCTGCCTACCTCACGATGAATTTTTAATGTCATCCTGTTACAGCTTTCCCATTACCTTTATGGACAGTAACGCACTGTTCACAATAATGAGTGAGTCTCAACCAAACAGTCTTTTTTTAGTAACCTTCCTTTATCTTTATAACTATCGTAAAGCTTCTTAGGAGATGGTGCCCTATAGAGACTAAGCAATGTATGTAATACTTTATCATTTAAATTTCAGATCTGCCCTTTAAGTGTGATGTAAGGTCAGGACTTTTTTGTTCAGTCAGTACAATTTTTTGCCAGAATAAGGAAAGATGAGCTGACACTGTTACAGCATTTACAGGCAAGCCCACCCTAGAGCTTCCCACCTCCGTAATGAAATGTGAAAACTGTTCCTGGCCAACACGCTGATGGACTTGGCAAAGATTGTTTTTAGTGGAGGCGGAACATATGGGCTTTCTGTGGGTTTTCCCATTATGCTGATCTTTTTCTTTTTTTTCACTTTCAGGGGTGTTAGGTTTTGAGTCACAGAGAATGTCGGACGGATACAGTATTTGATAAGGAGAACAAAGTGCATTTTTGCTTTTTCGCCTTTGGGGAAAGATGTTTGTTATTTGTTGTTGTTGTGGAAGAAAAAGAGAGTGTTTTCTGTTTGATAACAGCGAATGCTTTCTTGCCATTTGTCATTGTGGAAAATTGCCTGTTTGCGAACAATTGAATACAGCACGCATTGTTAGATGTTTTTCTTTTCATTGAATAGATTTGGGTGCTATTATAGAGTCTGTTAGTGTAAATTTGACAATTCTTTTTTCCAGTGGCTACGCCTGAGTAAGTGAATATGACAAAGGATTGTCGGTTTGTTGGAGGCTGAGGGTTCTGCAGTAGAGAGTGTATGACTCACCTCTCAACCATGTGACTCATGAATCACTGCTCCTCCGTGGGCTGCGCTCTCCTCCTCATCAACCTTTCCATCCCCTGTTTTCTCTTTGCCACCTCCTCACTTTCTTCATTAACGTTGGTATTGACTACCTCTCCCCACTTGTTTATTATCCCTTTATTTCAACTCTTTGTGTTGTTGATTAAAAATGTACTAGTCCTTTCAACAGTCAGTCATTTTATATTTCTTCCTTCCAGCTTCTCCATCTAATTCGGTTTCCCTAATTTTCTGCCTATGCTACGCAGAACCTCATCTGTTTTCAGTCTATTTATCTGCGTTTTATTCATGGCATGTTGTTTGTTTTATACAGTGCTCTTTATCCTTCAGTTGTTATAGGTAACAAATCTAACAAATCTGTCAGGTAATTCAGTAAGATCTTTGCAGTTTGAATAGGCAGTTAAAACATAAAACATTGACTGACTGCTGCCATTGAACTTTTGAAAGAGCAATGTAGCTCTTTGTTTGTAACTTATTGTCGATTCGGAGTACATAAATTGTAGTTCATCTTCGGCCTTAAAGGGTCTTGTAATTGAATGTCTTTTAAGTTCATATTTGTTCAGTCTTAACTTTGCTTCAAGTGATGTGGCATAACCGTATGCGGTATCTCCCTAGTACAGCCTTCCTTATTAAAAGTCTTTGATTGCTCACAGCAGTCATAGTGAGACGACTATGTGAGACTAAAACCCCTGCTATTCCTGCTTTCGTGTTATCCTGCTTCCCTTCATAATCAATTATCCATAATCCACAATCCATTCTGTCCTCTTTAACATCATCTGAGAAGACGTGTGTGCATATGTATTTGCTAGTATAGCATATCAAAGATAAAAGTCTACCTGGCATGTGTCATGTGGGGGACGTTGTGACATTAATTGGCTCCAGGGCTCACACAATTCGTTGACTAATAGTTGATCAAAGAAGCTCATTAGAGGGCGATTATCTATAAAAGATGTTCACACGCGGTCTTGGTATGTTCATTGGATAAAAAATGTATAAAGATGCCAACTCACTTTGCATTTAGGCAATGCAAGATATAATGTCGTATGGAAGCCTAAATTAAATCGGGTAATTGGTGCTTTAAGGCTAGTTTGAGTTAACAGATATTGTGCGGGCATGCGTGTGACAAATCTCTACCATTCAAATTTCCAAGAAAAAATTAAATCAACAATGTTAATAAAAAATAGTCAATTTTATTGATTTCTCTCTGTGTAGCAAAACTAGTCATCAACATGCGATTATTTACATCCAGCAAACGCATGTTTATTATGATACGTACAAGATACATCTAGAAACATTTTTCCTCGTACAAGACTTAATGGCATTTCTTTACGTATACACTAGTCATTCATTTATTTATTTTTTTTGTATTTTTTTAAATGCTTACTATGTCTTCAAAGAAGCAACACATTTTAGATGCAAGTTTACAGTAACGTGCAGACACTTACTCCTCCACTGTTTCAGCTATCGTGGTCCTTTTTTGCCCCCTCTTCTGTTAATCTTTAAAATCACTTTAAAAACATAAGAAACTGTGTATGCCTCCCCCTGCTTTTTAAGTTTTTTTTTTAAATAATAGGAGATGCCATCAGCCCATATTGGTAATTATACTTTCATTTAACACTTTAGATATTTGGATAAAGTCTCTTCTACAGTCTGATCAAAGCCAGAATGGACTGCATTGGAAGAAACCTACAATTCAAAGATTGAAGTTGCTTCAATACCTTTCAATATGAAATGTGAACAGTTTTGATTAGCAGATTGTCTATGCATTGTAAAAAACTTTGCTGCCTTAAAATTTTTTGTTAAATCAACTCAGATTTACAAGTTATGTCAACAGAGATGAGTTGTCGCAACTTATAAAATGTAGTTGAGAAACTTCAACTTAATTTTATAAGTTATAACAACTCACCTGTAGTTATAACAACTCATCTCTAGTCAAGATGAATAATAGTAAGTTGAAATGACTTGTAAATCCGAGTTGATTTAAGGCAGCAAAGTATTTTTTACAGTGTGCTGTTTTGATTGAGCGCTCATTGGCCCAGTGATTGAATTTGCTAAAATGTAACTCGTTTAGGGACAAGAAAGTTGACAAATATTTTTAAAACTGTTTCGTGTACAGTTATTTAGTTTTTGAAACTTGGCGGATCAATTATTTCAATTATTTATGCTTAAAGTCTTACGAGCATGAGAAAATAGACCTTCCAGCCAGTCTAGGAAAAAATGCTGTTATCTGAAAAAGGGGAAGAGAGTGTCTTAAGGCAATTAAAAGTTGTATTCAAAACAGCTTCTATGAAATAACTTTTGTTTATTAAAAAATGTTGGAATGTATGAATGCACCATCTTTCTATCTTTTTTGCATAAAAAACAGTGGTAAAAACACATTGAGGAAAATTTAAATGCAGACAGCGATAAGAAACTAATTCTATATACAAGACTTTGTGTGAGTTCTCGTTTCACAAGGGAACGCACAAATGGTAAATGCTCAAGCAGAATAGTTTGAGGTACAAGTAATACAATACATTTGGTGTATAAAATAAACGAAACATACATTTCCACCAGTATGGCACTGTGATGGTGTATCATTTCTGATGTTTTCGTATGTTTGAAGTGTATATTATATACTCTTTAAAGGTGCAATTAAAGATTTTTTGCTATGCTTTTATAATACGATCAACGGCCACTGTGTTTGAAATGTCCAAAGTAACAAACAAACAAAAGTTGCTTCGAGATAAGGCGTACGTAATCATTTTGTTTCCATAGTATTGGCAAGTCTCTGTTTGGGATGAAAAGTTTTTAAATTCATGCTATTTTAAAGGCTTTCTTGGAATATGCTGAACTTAAGAGTTTATGTTGGGTATTTAAGATGTAACAGCACCCTTTCCTCACACCATACCAGTGGCTTTTCTGGTCTTTCAGTCTTTCCAGGGGGAGGAGGGTGGAAGATGTGTCTAGATCGAGATGAGGATCCTGAATGCTCTCTTTTTTAGGGTAAACGCTGTTCAAATGCTAAAGAAACAGCACTTGGTGAAAGAGCTCATGTATGGACGGAATTAAAACCAAGTTGCTGTTAAAGAAATGAATAAAAATGTGGCTAGCTATGAACAGTCTTTTTAGTTTATTTTCCCTTTTTCTTCCTTCTCGTTTTGCTTCTTCTCAGCACTCTTTCTTGGACTTTTCTCACTGAAACATCCGAGGATGTTTCATGAGGACTCTCTCGATTAAGTTTTCCAGCTCCTCTTGGCTATCATGTTGTGGCTGTCTCAGTGGATTGTAGTAATCATCCTCCCTTGTAACTACAGGAGCACGGGCTTGATAATAAAAGGACGGCCAACGACGTGGAGGCGATCGGGGCTTAGGCATAGGCACAGCTTTGAAAGTCCGGGGTTGAGGGACGATGTAATTAGGGAAGTAGAGCTTCCTCTGAAACGCCGGTGGGGTCCTGGAACGTGGTTGCGCCCATGGACGGGGCCTTCTTCTGGAGGAGTAATCGAAGTCATAGTCCAGTGAGTTTCCCAGGACATCATTGATGGAGAAAGCAGGCTTGGAATAGTATTGGGATTTGAGTTTTGTAGGTGGGACGTAGATGGGGTAATACCCTCGGCCTCGATAGGGTTTTTGATAAAAGTTGTAGGAAGGGTAGGTACGAAAGGGCCACTGCTGCCTCGACCAAATTTCTGGCTTGGTGGCCTTGACTGAGGCCCTGTCTTTGAACCATGATTTCAGTGGGCTCGTGTTGGGTTGGGGAGGCTTTGAGGGAGGTGGTTTGCGCAACAGAGTAGATGTTGCCACGGGTGCCGAAGGCGGTACGAGAGGACGTTGCCAAGGGAGATTTTCTGGTGCATCTTTTTTCTTTTTCTTCTCCACATCACTGATTATGTCAACCACGTCGTCGGCAGGAAGATGCAGCTTACTGGAGATCTCAATTAGCTTATCAATGGTTTGTGGGTCGATATCATCATCGTCACTAGTGTCTTGCTCATCCGAGCGCTTATCTTCTGCACCATCCTGAATCTTTTTCTTGTCCTGTTTGACTATGTACTTCAGCAGCATGTCAGATGCGATGTCTGCAAGTTTTTCCTCCTCTGCCTTGGCCCTTTGGGCCTCTGCTGCCTGTCTGCGTACCTCCTCTTGCTCCGCTTTGGCCCGAGTTTCCTCTTCTTCAGGGCTCAGCAGTTCTTCGTCCTCTTGATCCTCCTCGTCTTCTTTCTCTGGATCAGCGAAATTGTTGCTAAAGTCGTCCATGAAGTTGCCTCCCTTTTGAGAAGGCTGAACTTTGTTCTTTTCTTGTTCGAGCTGCCACTTAAGCTTCATCTTGGACAGTGCTAGGTCATTGCCCTTGGATTTGGGCTTGATCTCATTGTTCATAAGGCCATTACGGTCTAAGTAATCAAAATACTCCCCACGGCTTTCCCTGTGTCCTGTGGAAGCGTCACGCTCTCTTTTAGTGGCCGTGCTGTAACTCTGAAATTCCTCCAACATGGTTTCTAGGTTTTTTACTTCTTCTGGGCTGAGTTGCTCTTCCTCCTCTCCCAGTGCTTCTTTCTCAGGCTCCTGCCTCTCCGTTTCCTTCATCACCTCCTCTTTTGTGACCTCTTCCTGTGGTGCAACTGGCTCTTTTGGTGATATGGTCTGAGTGGTGGTGTGGCTTTTCACTTTCTCAGTTAGCCGTTCTTCTTCCTCAGCTCTTTTTTTCTCCTCTTCTTCCTCTTCTTTTTCTTTCTCTTCCTTTCCTTGTGCTGCAGCAGCTGCCATGGCCAATTCCAGCTCTTGATGGCCATCTCTGTCTCTGTCTGCACCCTGAAGATCCCTCTCCTTTTCCTCTTCTGCTCCTTTGTCTTCCCTTACAGTCATCTTTTCCTTCTGTGGATTATTGAGGGCTTCAAGGAGCACTGCTGCTAAGGTTCTCGGATCAACGTCTTTAAAAAGCTCATCATCATCTTCCGGTGCATCATCAAGCAAGCTCTGTTTCTCAGCTTGTTGAATATTTTCAGCCTGTTTCTGGGTAGAAGTGGATGCTGCAAAGTTGTCACGTACTGCGCTTACGTCTGTTGCCACTGGACTGAGGGTTGCAGGCTTGACTGTAAGACTGAATAAAATGATCAGGAAAATGCCTGAGACATTTGAAGTTTGTCGGTACCAGGTCATGACCACGTATAGGGTGTTGAGCCTAAAGAGCAAAAAAACAAAAGTTGTTATTTTTGACCCTTACATGTTAAATCTAAAAAAGTGTCAAATTCAGTGAGCAAGTAAATTTAACTGCTCTGTATAGCAATGTATGTGCATTTATTTGATGTCATTTAAAAAGCAGTGCAATTTGGGCACAGTTATATTAAATAGGTTTTGACTGATATATTACAAAAATTACAAAAATGTCTGTTTTATATTACTGCTCAAGATGAAGATTTATCTCAGGTAGACACATTTGGTGATTCATTTCTAGTTTTCAAGCATCGCCATCTTAGCTTCTTGAATGCAACACTCACAACTACATTGTATGATGATTTTAATAACCCAATTGGTAGTTGTTTAAAAAAACCACTTAGTTCAGTTTTGCAACCTCTTTGTTTTTCATATCGTATCCACTGAGAATCTGCAATTTCGCAAAAATAATCAAACCAACACCCATTTCAATAAGTGCATAAACACGATTTAGTCATGGTACAGTATAGGCTATATTTTTTGCTATAACTGATGGTTTATTGCCTGTTGCATTAGAAGGCTGTATAATTGGCTCTGCGTGAGATTCTGCGGGTCATAAGAGTTCTGAAGCGGGGCGTGCATGTGATTGTTTGCAAACGAGGCGCAGTGCTAATAAGCCATAGGAGGAAAGGCGCTTTAGCGCGCAGCCCTCAGATGCGCGGGAGGTTAATAAGCAATACAAAATGATGAGGGGATCAGTTTCTTGAAAACTTTTAATTAGTTCAAAAAACAATACAGTTCTTTTTCATTATTCTAAAAACTCTCAAAATTATACTTCTAAAAACGCTTTCATAATGACAGCTGTCGTGATTAAGCAATTCCGATGCTTAAACACGAGTTAGGTGCATAGATTTGTTTATGCTTAACTTTGATTTGTTGGACATAAGAAATAATAAACAAAAAATTACATAAGCACTGCATCAGTGTTTGCTATATATGCCAAACATTTGGTTACGTGACAGTACACAAAATTGCACCTGCGAAATAGTCTAGTTTTCTTAAAAATAAAACAGCCTATTGCTCACATTTAAAATAGAGAACTATTTTTGGTCCATGGTCTCATTAGACTCTTCACGATGTAACCATCACAACTCTAGCAGTAACACCCTCTATTCCGTGCATCAATTGCTTCTAAAGTCAGAGTACTCTGGGGAGATCTCATCAACAAAGCACATAAGTAATCCGCCTCTAAGAAGCCTTCTCCTCACGTAGGCTTTTAATCTTGTGCTTTTAGCCAGCTCTAGATTTAGGCAAGCAATACTGCTTTCACAGATAAGCCCAGTCAACATTTTAAAGGTATGTTAAATCGGTTGATGGATGCATTGTTATACAAGAAATAGATGCGTTGTAAACGTTTCTCTACAAAAAACATAATTAATCTAAAACTGAAAAAAAGTAAAAGTTGAACTGTGGTCCACAAAAGTAAATGTGTGTTTTTTTTTTTCAGTCTCCCTGGTGTGCTTTTGTGATTGGACTCGACTGTGGTATTTTGGGCATCTGATGCTATGGTGATGAGAAAGATGAAAGAATGAGCAAGGGCGTGGTAATGACGATCATTATGGGAGCTGTGCTATTGATCATACCCGTCATCGTCATCATTAACTGTAAAAGCCATCATCACAAAGACGTGTGTCGTCATGTGCGGCCATAGCCTATTGCTGGTTCTTAATAATAGCCTAAAGTTTATTTCTTTAAGTAAAATCAGTTCCGACGTCACCAAGGGATTCCTTATTGCATATTACGTTTTACGTCACTGCATTATTTTTGAGATTCCTTTTCTATTTTAAGCTTTAAAATGCACCTTAAAATACACTTATTGTACACCCAACCCTGTTTACCAGTAATGTGTGTTCCTGCGTTTAAGATAAAAATGTAAACTGGGATGGTCAAATCGTCACGACTCAGTCTAGCTTTCTCATTTAAGTTATTTTTGTCCAAATAATAGGCTATTTAATTTCCAAAGATTTATATTACTACTGTTTACTGACTGTTACTATAAAAAGAAAACTGGGACTTACCGGGAATCCTGTCAGAGGCAGCGCAGTCCGACGCACTTATTGTGTCCTCCTCAAACTTGGTAAATAAGTTCGCCTCGTAATTTAGCTGTTAGAATCCACTTCAAAACTGATCGCTTTGTTGTAATCTTAGTGTTTTGTTTGTACAGTGTTATCGGTTGTGTTTGCCGTATGCTTATGTTTTCGGCACGGTGCTATGGGGATATTTTCAGCACCACGGTCAGCTCTTCGTGTTTTTATTTCAGTCCCACTGCACCCACGTGACTACACGTCACTCTCTCTCATTGACGTCACCCGCTCCATTGATAAGAATTTCTTGCTGATCGAACCCCGAGTGTTGGCTACGCTGCAGTGCCCAGATGAATGGAAGGAAACAGAATGAATGAAATAGTGCTTTTTTTCGGCCGAGTGGAAAAGGATAGACAACTCGGGGAGGGAAAGAGAGGCCCTTTCCAGATGCAGCTGCATACTGACAGCGCAACAAAAAGGAAGCGGCACTCCATATTATCATCATGTGCATTGCCCCACAAAGCAAACCGTACAAATGCGGTTAACCCATAAAATACAATGGCAAAAAATCCAGAATCGGCGGCAGATGCAGTGCGTTTTAAGGCTGTATTAAAGTGTTGATCCTGGATCGCATTGTTATCCATTGCGGACTTAAATATATTTTAAACAGGCAGTCTGAGAGGAGAGCAGAGTGAGAATCAAAATTAGTTGCATATCTCTTATTAAATCGTAATTTATTTAAGTAGCCTAAAGCCGGGATCTCCAGCAAAATTAGTCGGTGAGAGCATTATAGGCTTGCGTGGGAGATTGTATAGCTCATGTAGGCTATTGGAGGTTAATTGCTTTTGCTAGCAGGTTTTTAAAACGTTTATTTGACGTGAAGCAACTTTTGTGCAAAAATAAATAAATACAGTTTTAACTTAGCCTTAACTAAAGTTTTCTGACCATTGTCAACTATCTTCCATTTCTAATTGTGAGCTACAATAACATGTAAATATCATCTGCTTTTATGTTACAATATCGATTTGGCATTTTTCTTGTAAACTTAAAAACATAAATTTTACGTGCACTATGTGCCATGTTCCCGAACTAAACACGTATTGAAACCCGTGAAATTGCTTTACAGGGTCTAACCAACGTTGTGGCAATGCAGCAAGAGCTACGTATTTGGATCTGAGGCGAAAATTTACTACACAGTGTTGTTGTAGATTATACACCAGGCATGCACATATAATCGTTTTTAAAGCAATAACTCTGCTTTATTTCTTTTCTTTTGATCTTCGTTTGATTTAAAAACAAAATGCAGGATGATTCTGCACTGGCATGCCGCCTTCATTTTTCTTTATTACTTTGAGCTCTTTACTGCGTGGAAGCTCCATTAGTTAAACGATTTTAAATGTGCTAAACCCCCCTCCAATTTCTTTGTGTAATAAAAGAACAGCGCATCAATTAAATGTTTTACCGCAATTTTTTTCGTACTCTTGTTGTTTGCAGGTCGTTGTCCATGGTACTAAGTGACGGCATGCATACATCAATTGACTTCTGACACAGAAATACTTCTGTTTTATATTTAAAACATAAATGGAATTAATTTGAGACACTATACACGTTCACCAGAGAAGATATCGTTTCTGCTACTAGCCTATTTACGTTAACTTCACCCAGTAAATGTCAGTTGTCACGCAGTAGATTGATCTGTCTCAGTGAATTAACTGCAGTCTGTTGACAGATGACCTACAGTATGTCACGATGATCCCTTGACGCAGAAAGACACTCTGCACCTCGTCTCATTCAGCCCTGATGTGCTGCGTCGCAGTATGGGAAATGCCGCGTTGGCGTAGCTCGCATCTAGGCGGACTGATCTCCTGTTCTCCCGCCTCTCACTGGGAGTTAATGAGGCGGTATGCACCTTATTTTGGTGTTCCCCGAGATCAATTTCTCTCGCTACTGCAACCATCATTTCAGCCCCCGAAGCCTTCCGAGTGCGCTTTTTAAATTAATCTGTTTATAATCGATGCCGACAACTAAGCGTGGGTGGGATTGCCCTTAGTTTGGAGATCTGACAGAAGGCCTCCTGCCCACGCTTAGCACAAACAGAGTGAAGCGAGTCGTGCTTAACACAAAGCACTACACAAACAGGGTTTCCTCAAAGTTTCACAAGACAGGAGGTACCACCACCACCTACGTAAAAGTTCAGACCTGACATTCTGGGATTGTACAGATTCAATTAAAGATTTTCATTAAGTCTTGGACAAGTGTCTCGTCGAAAATAACAAATGCGTTGGTATCCTATGGGGAGATGGCGATCATGGATCACCGCTATGTGAAGGAGGGAGGTTTGGCAGCCGATTGTTAAAGTGCACATATTTAATTGCTAAAAACAACGTTATTTTGTGTATTTGGTATAGTACAGTGTGTTTGCGTGGTTTATGGTTAAAAAACACATTATTTTACACATACCATGCATTTTTGTAGCTCCAGATTTACTGCTTTCCTCAAAAGCATTGATTTTGTACTAAACTCATTTATCTGGTTGGTGTCCCTGATTGGCCAGCTAATCTGTACACTGTGATTGGCCTGAATACCTCTGAAGTTAGCAGGAAATGTGACGCTCCTTCCCATGTTTAAAAGATTCGCTGCAATGCTGACAGGAGTTAATTTACAGTCTGTGAGTCCAAGCGGGAGGAATTATGATAATTTCGGTCTTCACCAATCCCAGGAAGTAAACTGTTGCCTACAATCCGTGTGTTTGTTGTAGTTCAAGAAAAGAGATTTACATTGGAAACGATAACTCGCGTCATTGTTTACCTTGGGGTGTGTACCTTTTGCATATAGTTAACGTACTAATCGAGGGGCAACCTTCCGATCTCTCTGATGAAGCCAAATCGGAAGTGATTTAAACTGCAATTCATCGACTGGCCGCTAGAGGCTGGGTCCAAAATGGAGTCAATTCCCATAAACCTCCATGTTAAAATGGCCAACTTTACAGTAAAAAATAATGTTTACAGCCAGGTACAAAAATATTTTTTAGTATAGTTAAGTTTACCCTTCATGACAACTGTGAGAGAGGTTATTTTTTTGTAACTCATCCGTTTAAATGATATCAACCTTTAAAGTTCTGCATAATTAAGGGCGTGGCCACTTAAGTGACGCTTTAACAGCCACTGCTGTCACTAGAGTCGATAGGCGGGCGTGGTTTAAGCAACCAGCCACCTCAGCTTTATCCACGTACCGCCTTTTTACCAATTTTCGGATATCCGCAAGTGACGCGTGACCAAGATGGCGATGGCAGGCACTGCCTACTTCACGCTTCATAAACGATCTTCAGAAACCACGGACATTATGGCCATCTTTTTTATAGTCTATGGTACTAATACAAACGTACACACCAAAGGAAATGCAAAATCGTGAACCATAGTTGCTCTTTAACATTGTATGCATTATCTACACAGTAACATTAGCTCAGTGTAGTTCCTTTAGCTATGATAACTAATCTACTTGTTGTTTATTTTGCTTGTTATAAGAAATAAACTAATCTAAAATGAATCTGTTGTTGTTATTTGATTCTTTGCATATACTGAGAGTTAGATTTGTTCCACCAAAGCAATTTGTTTATGTTTTTACTGCTGAAACCGTCTATAGAAGGCTATTTCAATAGCATTGATTGTTTGGGAACTGTGATGATGTACACTACATGCTGGTCATGCATTTTCAAAGCTAAACAGATTTTTCTTGAATAATTCATCTGTTAGACCCTATCAGACAAAAACGTGTTTTGCCTTTGTCAAGCCGCATAAACTACAACAATGTTGCTAGCCTTGACAACACCTGTTGTTTAGATATGATTTAGACATCATGTTTTCCAGAGGACGATAATGACAATCATATAACCAAAAAAGTTTAAAGTCAATTACTGCTCAAGCTGTTGTACATGCATGCCCTCTACAGAGTAAATCCAATCGTTTCATTGTGGGTTTGGTGGTGTTTACCCAATCAATGAATAAATATACTGTAAAAACTGTTATCTGAACTGACCTTCTATTCATTCATCATAATCAGGTTAATTTAGGTAAAAAAAATTATGTATAACTTAAGATAATCCAGTTAGGTTAGAGGGTGCTAAAAATAGCATGTTACCTTATTAATTATTGGCTATTATTTTGAATGTAATTATTTCCGAAATATTTCAAAGTTATCTGTGGACATTGTGTTATTGCTCCAGTCTTTCCGTCACTGGAATTCATATACTGTAACTGTAGTTAACCAACTGCTGTGGAATCTGTATAAAACCAAGTAGACTAAATGATGTTTCAAATGGGATGGGAATGAGAGAGAAAATGCTAATTAACTTTTCTATCACACATATGGATCATCTACTAAAACTGTCAGCAGCACAATGGTGTCATTATAACAACCAATTATAACAACCATGGATTCGGTGTGAGTCAGACTAAGACGTTCTTCACATAAATAATATTCTGGCTTGAATACAATTTAGTTGATTTTTAATTTCTAGGTTCAGTGACAAAACATATTAATACTTCTCTTACTCAAGTCAAAAATATTATTCATTAAAATCAACGTAACACTTTACAATAGGGTCTCATTTCTATATAATGCATTAACGTGAAATAGCAATAAGCAACATATTGTTACAGTCTTTGTAATCTAATCACATAAACGTCGCACACCTGTGTGTGATAGGTGCGTAGGAGAGCAGGACAAAAAAGTCCAAATATCAACAATGAAAGAGAGCCAATATCGGCCAACCATATTGTCAAGGTAAGCCAATCATTGGCTTACCTTGACCTTGACAAAGTGATTGGCTAAGGTACCTTTTTAAATACACGGAAGTTACATGTTTGATATATGTTTTTGATGCCTGAGGAAGATCGAGAGATTGAAACGTTGCAATAAACTTTTTATTTTGCAAGTGGATAGTGTGCGGGACTTCTCTTTTCATTGTTAATCTTAATTAATAAAAATACAATCGTTCATGTTAGTTCATTAATAAATAAAATGTTTTCTTTCAAATATGTATTAACAAATGCTGAAATTAACATATAGTATATACGTTTTACTTAACGTTAACTAATGTAGTCAAGTAATGCTAGCAAATGGAATCTCATTATAAAGTGTTAGCAAGTCTCTATTATACCAAAGAGGTTGTTTTTAAGGTTGGATAAACTTCTTAAGGTAATCACTAAAGGTAACCCATACATGTTTTGCTACTTACAGTCTTGAGAGTTCTGTAGTGTATAGCTGTTCTTTCGGACAACCCATTCACTCGTTATAGACTGTGAACAAAGCATTTGATGTTTTTGCTGACTGCAAATTTACAATGTATTTATTTATTTATTGAATGAATGAATGACTTATTTTTACCTGCATGTGAATGTGCTCCGCCAGATTCAGGGTATTATGTATATGAAGAGACTGTGTATGTAAAATAGCAATAAAATCACAGTACAGTGTGGACATACAGGTCCAGGTGTGTGACTCTGGATCATGATCTTGTCGGTAAATTGAGGAGGAAAAGTTTATTGTGCTTCACAAAAGTCATGCTCCCTTTTTCATTAGACTTTATTCTTTTTAATTCTTTTGGAAACAATTTCACCCTTAATCACAGATAATATAGGCTAAAGGAAAGATTTAGTGTTTGGCTGGGTTTATGTACCAGTTTTAGACCCGGGCAGAATGCCAACAGCTCTTTGGAGTGACTTTCTTTTTCATTAAATATTACTTCATGAAAGAAACTAAATTCACTTACTAATCATGCTTTTTCATTTTTCCCCTTTTTTATTGCTGATAGATATACGATATAATACAGAAGAAAAATGTGAATGGGAACATATTAAGCCTATAGCTTGTATAAAAGCAAATCAGTAACCGGCAGAAATGATCTGCTATCTGCTAGACTTTGTGCATATAAGGCCCTGAAGCTGTTTTTATGTCCTCTATGGTTATTCTTCTTTGAATAAACAAGCCATACATCACATTCATGTTTAAAGATCAAACACACAGCTTTTAAAATAAAAAAATTGACATTTCTGGGGTTTTGAATTTTTTTCAGACAGAATTTGACAACTACAAATAGATAATGGACCAGAAAAAAAGCAGTTGTCAATATATGCTAAATAATTCATTTTCTGTTTCCATATTCATTTTAGCATCACTCATATTAACACACATTCTACTGCTCTTTAGCAGGTTAGTACATGTTCAGTACAGACAGACGTGTATCCCAATATATTGTTAAAATACCATTTATTATTAATGTTGAAAGATATGACATCCATGGCAACAGAGGTTATACCTTGTATGATCAATTTTGTCCAGATTATATAAACTTTATTTATATTATTAAGTAGAGTTGACATGATTGGCAGCAATGTGATTTTGATTTAAATGAACACGATGTAAAACTAAAAAGAATTTTATCTTTAAGAGTTTATCTTTCGATTGAACAACTCTGACATTCTCTTAGACTTTGTATTTTTTTATGGACTTCTGCAACCTCACAGTAATATCTCGATAAAGCATTTCTATTTTAAGAAAGCTTTGATTTCAAAACCTTTGAATATAATCTGAACATTTCAAACTGCTTTTGCATTAGTACTACACAACGATGAAAAGAGAGTAAGGGAGAAAACTCTGCTGACATTTATTCAGGGTTATTTTCCTATAAGATTAACTGCCTTTATCTGAGTCTGAGAGGCACACTTTCTAACTTTGATCGAAAAACTGATGTATTGTGAATGTAAATAGAAGAAAAACGAAGGGAGCTGAAATTGAAAGTGTTCTGGGAGGAAGAAGAGAATGATGAAAGGCAAGAAGGGGCTCTGTGAGGTGTGACGGTAGCACAGGGCGAAAAGAGAGGAGCGGATGGGGAGGAGTAGAGGAGATGAATGAAACGTGAAGTGTAATTCAGTGAAAAAGATAAATAAAGCATGCAGTGGCAAATCTATATAGACACCCACTCCTCATGTTCATGCAAGTACACAGATTCAGAGAGCTTTTCATTGAATCTGATACATTTTAAACTGTAATACAGGGATGATGAAATTAGAAGCCACCAAACACGTCCATGTTTTCCCTATTTAAAGACTGTTGCATGAGTAGTTATACGAGTAAGTATGGTGGCACAAAATAAAACGTGGCGATTTTTTTAAGCAGATAAAAAATAAAATGATGTTGTATGGCGGAAGAGCACTTAGTTTGCAGCACTTCAACCTCGGGCGCAGTAACATCAACAACGCATTGAGAAAAAAAATAGGTATATATTAATTTGTCTAAGTTGAGGTAAGAACATAGTAAAAATTTAAAAACTATGTTGTTTTCGTTTAAGGCTTAAAAAAGTAAGGCTCTTTTTTTACACATTTCATCATGTAAAATTAATTTTAAATTTGTTAAACATGCACCGTATATTGTGCTATATCTACTTTATAAAATTATGGGAACACATGACGAGTGGTTAACTTGAAGTATGCTTTTCTTTAGCATTTTTATATACCACAGTATGATGAGCAAGTAAGAAGAGAGTGATCTCAGTATTGGCATTAGCACATAGTTATTGCTCATTTAGTGAATTAACACACATCACGATTATCATTGTGTTACCTGCAGTAGGGCAGTGGTTCTCCACCTTTTTCACTTTAAGGCCCCCCTATTGCCCACAACAATATTTAAAGGCCACTCACACTATTTCTAGCCAATATAATGTTCTATGGACTAGACAGATGTATATTCATTACAAAAATAACCAAAATAAGAAATATAGAGATTTTTGGTTGTTTTATCTAATTTTAATACTTTTCTGTCTTATTTTAAATAATTGAATAAGTCATCTCAAGGCCCCCTTGGAAATCTGTTTAGGCCCCCTGGTCTAAACACAAGCACCTCTTCTGAACAATGGTACCACAAAACTCAAGCGAAACTCTTTTAAGTCTCAAATGCAGTCTCATGCAAAGCATGCTGGGAACTATAAATCCAATGCTTAGTTAGTTAAATCTACCAAAATCATTCATCTTTAGACCCTTTCACAGTTGGTAAACATTGTGACGTATTTGTGTGGGTGGGGCTTAGCTGGAGGCAGAAAGAGTCGCGGAGGCAATGTTGACAAGCGTAAGGTAGCACGTTTTCGGAGGGATTTATTAAACATAAATGCAGAAGAAGTTTCTGAACTGCCCGAATATGTACAGTCACTGATTCTGTGGGACCGTGACAGCTATTTTGTAAATTAACTCTTGATTTTTACCAGGTTTTGGATATTTCCTAGACAACATATGAATTACTTACGGATGGTTTGGTGAATTTTGTCCAGGCTTATTGTCTAATGTACCTATCGCTGGGCTAGCTATGATTAGCAATGTGGATTATTTTAAGAGACCATTCAAAGAATGGCACACACATCTATCGCTGTATGTTTGTTTAACATTTAAGCTAAACATTATCGCGGTTGGCACTTTTCACCTATAAAACAGAACTTGCTGATTTGTATTAGATAAAAACAACTAGGGATGCACCGAATCCAGGATTCGGCCGAATACTGGGCTTTTGACGGGGTTCGGGTTCGGCCGAATCCTAGATTTTTTTTCCACCGAACCGAACCCTTGGCTTGCGCTACGCTGGTCAACGTCACGCGGCCGTTGATTACACACATCGGGTGCTGACGTGGAGATGAGCTCTTTCTTTCGGTGAGCCTTAGGGGCTGGACACCAAAACTTTTAAACACGGCTGAAAATGCCTTGAGGACGCCAAATGCCAGCTGTTTTGCTGCTTGCTTATTGGAAAAACGAGCGTGTCGCAACGCATCGCTTTCATTATGCATAGGCTTATGGTAATTGTCAAAATAGTTTTTCCAACTTGTCATCCTGGCATAATGTACAGATAAAATTAAATAAAATGAAAAATACACTGCTGTGGACGTTGTTTACTTCATTAATGTGTTTTACTGTGTTAATGGAATAAGGATGCGAGTAGGATTCGGTATTCGGATTCGGCCGAATCTTAAACGGTGGATTTGGGATTCGGCCGAACCTAAAAAATCTGGATTCGGTGCATCCCTAAAACCAACACAACAGTACATATGCATAGATTATTTGACTTGATATGAGTGTGCACTGCAAACACGAGCATTATTTATGATCGTCTCCGTCCAGTCTGTACGTTGTATTAGGGCTGCACGATTCATGCTAAAATGTGAATCACGATTTTTCTCTATGGGAATTAAGATCACGATTCTCTCACCCGATTCTTTTTTTTTATAAAACCATTTATTATGCACTTAACTTAAAAAAAATGTGCTACAGGACTTTCAGTTATAATAACGTCTCTCTTCCTTATTTTAGACCCCTTAAAATTACGAGTAATTTAAAATATATTAGCTGTTAAATAGCACCTGTGCTTTTTGTACTATCGATCTGGCCAACCTTAAAACTTTAAAAACACTAAACCTTTAAAAGACTAAACAGTCAACATTTTGAGGCATCAGAGAGAAACGCAGACATGTTACAATGTTCCCCTCGTGCTAAAAACCCTTTCTAATGGGAAACTTGTGTGGCGGTGACACAGAGTCCGTTTCTCAATCTGAAGGCTGCAGCCTCTGGATGTCGCGTTTCTAAGCTGCGCATCATAATTCAGAAATATTAACACGTTATAAAGTTGACTACTATTTTTGGTTAAATATAAATTGTTGTAGTATTTTTATGATTGCGAATGTAATGCTTCGTTAACTCGAATGAACCAGGCTTGATGATGTATGCAGCCTGCAGATGGGACCTCCGGAGGCTGCAGCCTTCCGATTTAGAAACGTCCGGAGGTAACTAATTTCCTTGCTTCTTTCGAAACCAACGTTGTTGCATCGTCACTTTCTCCGTCGCCACCAGGATTTTCCACAATGACATTCGGCCTCTCGATTCAAACGAATGGAACTTTGCTCTAAATAAAAAAATGAAGAGTTTCATTGCAAAACGAGATAACTCCGTTTTTTTAATTGTTCAGAAATCTGGTTTTTTGGTTGTGCATTCCAATTAACATCAATTCAACTGCAGTTGGTTTGTTTTGATTTAAACCTTCATAACTTAAAAAATATAGCTAAGTAGCACCAAAAAAAACAAAATAATAACATGATAACATAAAAATAAACATGTTTTGACAAAAATGTAAAAAAATGGATTTATCTCGTTTTGCACGAGGGGCAACCTTCCGATCTCTCTAATGAAGCCAACATGGAAGTGACTTAAACTGCAATTCATCGACTGGCCGCTTGAGGCTGGCTCCAAAAGGGAGTCAATTCCCATAGACTCACATGTTAAAAGTGACCTACTTTACAGTAGAAAATAATGTTTACAGCCTGGTACAAAGTGTTTTTGGCCTATATAGCTAATTTTGCCCTTCATGACAACTGTGAGGGGGTGTGTGTGTGAATTTTTTCGTAACTCATCCATTTAAATTGTATTAAGCCTTAAACTTCAGCATAATTAAGGGTGTGGCTGCTTGAGTGTCGGTTGAACAGCCACTGCTGTCACTAGAGTCGCGTTAGGTGGGCATGGTTTCACCTCAGCTTCACCCATTTCCCGCCTCTTTACCCATTTTCGGTTTTCCGCGAGTAATTCGCGGGGACGCGCGGCCAAGATGGCGACGGCAGGCAACGCCTACTTTAAGCTTCAAAAGCGATCTTCACAAACCATCCATATTTTTTACGGTCTATGGTTTTGCAACGAAACTCTTCAAATATTTACACTTCCAATAAACGTTTCCGAAAGATGGTTTTGGTCCTTTCAAGTAGTTCTTATCACACTGATATATGTTCAAGTGTTCATTATTGTGATAAGTTTCATTTTAGCTAGTAATATGATGGTATAGAAATGGGGCGTGTCGTTATGATTGTCGTGGTTCAGTTGGTCGCGCGCAGGGGGCCATGGTTTCATATTTTATTGAAGCTTCCCTGGGTTCTGCCATTGATTAGCGGACCCCAACCTGCTGTTAGCATTCCATTGACTCCCATTCATTTTGGCGTCACTTTGACAGCGAATAACTTTACATTTGGTGCGTTTAAAGACTCCATTTGTCCATTAATTATTTCTAAAGAAACACGAAAATGTATAAAAAGCTCCGTTACCATGTATCTAACGTTATGGCCCAGTAGAAGCAGTTTTTGTAAAAATAGGCTAACGATTGCGTCATAACCTGCTACTCTCTGTCGCACAATAGAGAAATTACCATATGGACAGGGGGAGAAGCTCGTAGGCAATCTTTAACTGTTTATGAGGCAATCGGGTGGACGTGGAGGCATAAAGTCAAGGGAGATTATTTATCAGAATACTTACCAAAATGTGTTCCTGTTCACGCTCGCTGTCTCTGCAAGATTCGGTGGGTGATTTAGATTTCTTGTGGCACGGCTATTAGAAGACTTACAATGGTCAGACAGGTTGCTCACTTGACATCAACGTCATCAAGCTCAGTTTGAGTCTGCGCAGTACGCTCGACCCCCAGGAAGTGTGTGCTTCTAATTGACTTCACTTGTCTCCGTTGAATCCAATGGGGTTGCTGTGTCCATTTCTTTTACTGTCTATGGTTGCGCGAGCGTTTGGGCGGAAGTTTGATACCGCGGCTATAGTGATGGGAGAAACGAAGCTTTTTGAAGCTTCGAATCAATTGAACCAGTTGCTTCGAAAATTGATTCAGTTTTTCGAAGCAGTTCGAAACACCACACACGCTGGCGACCCCTGCTGGTCAAAATAATGTAAAAGCAGATATGTCCAAACATTTTACACTTATTTTTACAAAATAATAGCAAGATTTTTATTAAAATATGTTAAAACAATTATTTAACTTAATTAAGACATAGTTATAAGTGTATTATGTGTTTTTAGTTTTATTTAGGGCAAATAAATTATTAAAACTAACTACCCTTTTAATTATGCACATTTTTGTCATTAAATCTGTCTATAAACCAAAATTAGACAAAATGGCAGTGTTATTAATCAGAAGGATAAATGTTTTATGAACTTGCATAATAAAACTGACCCGAGTTTACCTAAACATATAAGACACTGGTCATGTGATCAACTCCCCCTAGTGGTGAACCATCGGATATTTTTTTTTGAACCATCGGATTTTCTAAACGTTTCGAAACAGTTATGACGTAATGAAGCCTCGTTTGCTAAAATCACGTGACTTGGGCCAGTTTGAAACAAGCTCCGAACCACTGATTCGAAACAAAAGATTCGTAAATGTTTCGAAGCCTCATGAAGCACTGCTTCGAAAACAACCATCACTAACCGCGGCTCCGCGGACGATTCCTTCTGCGCATGTCTTGGCTCCAAACTGACGTTTTTACGTAACATGGCGGCGACCATGATCGGACATTTTTGGCTACAATTCATTTCAATGGAGGAATGTGACGTCGCGTCGTCTATCTTAAAGAAAATTAGCTTAAAAACAAGAAAAAATGATTTTTTTTTAAAAATTTATTTTTAGAATTAAACACAACTTAACACAAATGATTTATCTGTAATCTCCAGTTATGTCAATATGCATTAGTCTAATGACCCTACCCCCTTACTGTTTCCCTCACTCCCTCCTTCTCGTTGTTGTAGTGCTATGGAGCTGATGTTATTGGACCTGACGATTTACCGCCTTGTTTAGTACCGGACTCTCTCCCACACACTTTCACCCCCCATTGCACATGTGTGGGCGAAAAGAGAAAGATAGAGGCCACTGCGGCCCCAGAGGAGATGTCTGCGCAGTTTTTCAATGTCATCTCGACAGCATTACATCCTTTTAATACACTTGAACTCGGTGACACCTTAAGACCCACAAAACAGTCTGTTTGGACAATCCACACACATGCAATATCTAAAATAATGTTATTATCACTAATAATTTCTTCACTTCAAATGATCTATCAAACAGCCATCACGGAGCAGATGCAGCTTATGTGTCCAGCCATGTACTTGATCTTGCCATCAACACACCTTTAGTCCCCAGATGGTGTGTGTGTCACAGCAGATCATCTGTGCCACACAACACACCCATACTTCTCACACTGCATATTGCCACTGTCAAAGACATTTTTGAGATTCTTACTAAATGATCAGGTTTAGGTGATGCAGGTATATAAGCTTTGCCCCCTCTGGATATTTGATATAAAGAGTTATTTTGGCTTGACAGGGGATCGATGGTCCGTAACAGGTTTTGTCGGTACAACGGGACTCCCGCTGGCTGTTCCATTGACAACAGTGTGATGTTAGCACAGGCCAATGGTTTGGCTAATCTAAGTGAAGCACTAGGTATGTGTGCGTGCAGGTGCTGCGTGTGCGACACAAGTAAAGTTACAAAAAGCAAGATTGAATGAGCGAGCAGTACGAAGATTGCTGTCTGGAATAAAAGCAGATGAATAAGTGAAAGCCTTTAAAGACGCACAAATTGCTACAGTGAGTGAAAGGACAACAGAGAAAAAGAAAAAGGTAGAAAAAACGAGAGCTAAAGGAATGAATGAGAGCAAGAAAGAGAGGCAGTAAAAGATGGAGGGGAAGGAGGGGTGCGGCTCCCCGGGGGCTGTATGACTCACTCTTCTGCTGCCGGCTCGTGCGTCACTGGCGCGGTGCTGGAGGAGGAGATAGTGGAGAGGTCTGTGCATTTAATTATGGCCTGCCAATTTATACGCACTGTAGTGATACACACACACACATAATCAATGAACAGATGTGGAGATTGACAGAAAAAGGTCAAACTTTCACGCACACGCAGTCAAACAGCAGCCAGTGGACAAACATCCATCCAAATATGTTCTTTGATTTGTATTGAATTCAAACACTTGACTGCTTCTTCGCCTAATAAGAACGCCGTGATCGATGTTAATATGGACTGATGAATTGCTAAAGCTTTAAGCAGAAAGCAATGAATAAAACAATGAAGCAAGACAGATGGATCTGCATATAAGAAACAATATGCACTCATTAAAATCTAAGCAGAATGCATTTTTTCAGAGATACAAAACATACTGAATTGTTCAACTGCTGTTTATTCAACTGTTTGTGCCTTTTTTGCTTATAGAAGGTGAAGATATCTGCACACCACATCAGCTCACATGCATGAAGAAATCTTAAAACAAAGCCCTTGTTCGTGATGTGAGAATGTCATTATTAAACCATAAATACATTTCATCTTTTGTCTTTGTGGTAGTCTATGGCCTTTGGATATGCATTTATTTCCTTCTGCTACATATTTGTTTACATTACAGATCTGTACTTTTGCTCTTTTTGTATTCGCACGTGTGCATGCTTAATTTAGTAAACATGCATACAGTAATATTGCATAGTTTGTTTGTGGCATCTTGCCGTCTCTGTATGCCGTTCTGGCTCATGCGTTTTCTGACTGTGTGTGTATGCACGCAAGAGAGACGCACATTTTGTTGGCTGCCTTCTCCGTTATATGAGTAAACTGCTATTGGACCAGATGAAGGAACAGCTTGTTGCAGTGACAGCGAGGCTCCCTGTTTGTTTTTCTCAGAGCAGATCCCACAACTGCCGCCATGCTAACGCAACAAGTACTTGCATGATTAATAATGACAGCGTGACGAAGAAGTGCATCATCATAATCTCAATTACTGTCACATAGCACCTTACAAGAGCCTGTTGCCGCCAACACGCAGAGAATTAAATCGGTGCAACAGGAGAGGAAGGCAGGATTGATGATGCACATTTGGTTGTCAGACTTGGAAAAGAGATAGGGCTTATCACGAGCCACACGGTGGAGGCTAAACGACGAGATTCCAAGCCAAGCTGAAGGATCTCGGCATGAGCAGACTTAAAATGTTTCTTATATGCCGAACCTGATCATAAATAACACCCCAACGGTACAGTAGCAGCAGAAATACTAAATGTGATCGAGATTTTCATTTGAAAGTGGAATAAGGGAGATGAAAAGATGCCAGAGGACTGTACTTTACTGTACTTGAGTTTGGTATTGAGCCGTTTACTTTACTGTATATGGTGTTGTGATTGACAGAATTAAATAATGATAATAATAATAATATCAATTTATAGTCTTGCCATAGAAACAGAAAGACCTGGTAACCAGAACTCAATAGAAAATAAAACATTTCTCCAGTTTAACAAACCACAACAAAGACTTGAACATGATACAACAAAAGGACAAACTGCCATATATACTTGGGAGAAAAGTCAACAAGCTCAGGAATGGCTGCAAGGTATCATCATGTTGTGCCATGACAAAATTTGATCTGGACCACAACCCAAAAAATAAGCCACTCACTGTAAAAATGATGTCATCAATAAGTCATCAATAAGCCAAGAATTGCCTGATTACCGTTTTGGTGCAGCCATAAAAGTTACAATCAACAATCTCTGAAAACGATGTGTCTCGGCTACAGAGAGAGTCTGGCTGGAAATTAAGAGTTTGGTTACAATCTGCATTAAATTAATTTGAACTAATTTGGGTAAAAATGTGTTTTCTATACCAAGAAAGTGACAAGATGAAAACTACTATTTTCTGTTACAAACTTTCACATAGCCTCTTTAGGTTATAAAAACATAAAAAAAATCTATTATTTAATTATTTAAATCTATTATTTAATATTCAAAAATGTATGACAAAAAAATATAATTTTTTTCCGCAAAATGCAATAAATCCATGACAAGTTTTTTTTCAAAATGCTATAAATCTATTAAATCAATACATAAATGTGCATTCATCTTTGCCATTTTATATTCATTTAGTTGACTAGTGGTATACACTGATTAAAAACATAAACATTAATGGAATTAATCAAAACACTTACTTTGTCATATAAGAACACCATCATTTCTGCTGTCATCCTTCGGACGTCGTCACTGAACTTTTTTGACAGTGATCAGCTGTAAAATGTTTTGGTCCTGCTTGATTTTCGTTGACTTTGCGTAAAATTATGGAAAGCCTTTCATAAGATTTGCTGGGGTCAATGTGTTAGCATGACAGAAGCTTGATACTGTCATGTGAGAACAAGCAACAGCCGGCATTTTTCCTTCGCCCGAGTGCCTCTCATATAAATTATTAGATTTTGATGGCTTACGTTTTTTCCCCGCCACAGAAAACCACCACAGGTTTATCAATGCCATCAAAAGTATTATTTTTGTTTTGTTTGTTTGTTGATCACAAAGTACAAAGTAGATGAGGTAAACTAGGATTCCTTGTGTATTCAAAGCACCGCCATTATTGTTTACAATGCGTGGAATGGTGCGCTGTGATTTGTTGAGCGGATTTATTGCATTCTGCAGAGAATGACAGAATAACACAATAATTTACTTTTTAATACCAACCTGATACAATACTGATTTTGGTGGCAACTCATTTTTTTAAATAGCGTTTATCGCGTTTTGGAACCAAACTCTTCAAATATCCATTTCTCTATTAGTCTTATTTATTTCCTTTACAGGCTTTGCTTACATCTTCCACTCGCAAGAAGTAACGTTAAATCTTGGACAAAATCTCAACCTCCTTTGCGCCTCTTCCTGTTGCTTTTACAACCGTTGTCTTTCGATATCATTTAGTCTCTTGGTCCTCCCTCTTCATTCAGTTCTCCCCTCATTTCTCATGCTGTCCCCCTATTGTTCACCATATTTGTCTGGCTCAGTCCTCTCTCTCTTTTCAGTAATGAAGTTTCATGCCTGCAGTCCAGTTCAGTGGGTGCTAGACCATGAACAGTTTTGAAAACGGAGTAGAAAAATCCAATTGAAAAGATCAATCGGAGAAAAATCAAACAATAAGTTCACGGTAATGTGCATAGAAGAAAATTCCATTGTATTGGAAAGTTACAAGTGCTAAAATGAACCCACCATGCCAGTTATCACCAAGAACCATCATTATGTAAAAATGGTAAACTGTCAACACCCAACCTTTAAATTTTAACCAGCACTTATTTAATTCTCATGTTTATAGAGCAAAATCACCAGTGTTTAATGTACACTGCTGGTGTTTATATGAGTACCGTGTTTTCTGGACTATAAGTTGCACTTTTTCGTAGTTTGGCGGGTACTGGAACTTCTAGTCAGGTGCGACATACATCAAAATTATTTAATGTGAACCAAGAGAAACCATTACCGTCTACAGCCGCGGGAGTCTGCTCTATGCTACTCCTGTATTTATGTAATTCAATGGATTCAGTGATGTGGAATGACTTCGGGACCTTTTTGAACTTGATTTGGCTTGTCATGTTAATTTAGCCTATTCAGCCTCTCAGGTATGTTCTGTATGCTATTGTGTATCGTGTGAATAACCGTTTATGTTACTTTAACATGTACGGACACCTATTCGGCCTGCTGTTCTGTGTGCTATTGTTTAGTTGATTTACTTGTCTTTCCAGATTAAATGTCTGTTCTTTGGCTTAGATTTTGTGAAATTATTTTCTAAATAAATGCGACGTATAGTCCAGTGTGACTATATGTTTTTTCGTCTTCAAAGCGTATTTTTGGCTGATGCGACTTATACTCCGGAGCTACTTATAGTTCGGAAAATACGGTACCACCAGACATGGTGGTAGAGTATTGAATGGAGGACATTAAGTACCATTAAGGGAAAAAATCAGTTGAATACTGTCAGTGTACTTTTCATTGAAGGAACATTCATTTGAAGTGACCAGTAACAAGACAAAAGTATTTCCAGGTATTTCTTCTGCTCAGGGTTTATCAGGCAGTGGGTGGCTGATACATAGTGTGAGTCTGAATAAGCATTGTGTGTGGCTTATACTGCATGTGAGTCTGGTTTATTACGTAAATTACATAAACGTAGACAGGTATTAAACCTGGAACTGTTTATGTATACTTTTGTGTAGCCAAACCTTTAAGTTTGACACTGACATGTAAAGTGATGATTACAGATCGTTTCATTTTACATGCCACACTAATAGTCCATAATTCAAATTCATACTCGGTGAGCATTGTACAGAAAACACAATGCAAAGTTTTGGAAATTATTTAGAGGTTTATTTATTAAAAAAATGTCTTCTTACCTAAAATGCAATTGTGGAGTTGTCAGATGTCGGCACTAACTTCATGGTGAAAGTTGTTGTGTTGCTTAAGGCTATGAAGTTGTTATCCAGTGTAGCATTTACATAATGTGTATCAAATATATTTGTTTTTTGGGGGTAATAGTGCTTTATGTCACCACTAGATTGTAACCAACATGACCCCTGAGCTGGACATAAAATATTGATATTAAATGTGTTGATATAATGTGAAACAGATATTACATCTATTATATCTACTTCAATATATTTCAAAAGGAATGTAGAGATATGTTTGCAGTGATGATGGGAAATAAATGTCAGGCAGATATGACAGATTTTCTGAAAAGGTCAGGTTGAAGAAACAGTAACTGTTTTAGTTCTTATTTTCGTTGCTGACATTTGAGTGGCACTGTGGCCAACCTTCTTGGCAATTCTGCAAGATGAATAATTGAGGCTTACTGTATGTCCTTTAACATATAATAAACACTGTAAAAGTCAAAAGTTGGTTCAACTTAAAAAAAGTTCCTTCAATAACATCTAAAAAATTTTAGTTTATTCAACTTAAATGTTTCACCTATAGTGAAACTGTAAACAATGTGCAAAGTAGTTAAACCAAAAAGTGCATGGTTAATAAAGTTATTGGCTTCTAAAATAGGGAGTTTGGAATCTCCTGCTTGTCTTTATCCAAGTCACACCAACACTTTGCATAATAATTTTCACCTACAGCCTTGCCCGGGAGAAACGAAAACTACGACCTGCCCACAGCTAGTTAGTGTGTAAACATCATATCACGCTGTGTTTTCAGTTTGTGTTGTTTTCACTACCAATGGATGAAGATATGAAGAATCAGTGGTTAAAATTACTTTTTCACGGAGGGATTTACTAGACGTTTGGCAATGAAAGATGGTTAGGTACCCACTTTATTTGGAACGACATGTGTCTCCTAACCACAAACTGTAAGTATGATTATAGCTACATACTTGCTTAAATGAGTGTAAAAATGTTAATGTCTATCGTTGTTTTTATAACCTGGACTAATGATGAATGATGTGAATTGATGTTGTTGTTTAAACACTTAATATACTGTCAGAAAGTCACGTTAGCAAGCGGCTAACGTATGCTCACTTACTGTTTTGCAGTGACCCGGTTAGCTTACATACTTGCTTAAATGAGTGTAAAAACGTTAGTTTCTGTCGTCATTTTTATTGCTTGGAATTAGAGGTCTACACGGGTCCAAACATTCCTACCCGAGCCCGATCAGACCCCTAAATGTGCTACACTGAACCGACCTGGACCCGTCTGTTGTTTTGAAAGCTGGACCTGGAACCGACCGGTCCCGGACCCGTCTATTTTTTAAAAGCTGGACCCGGATCTGACGCGGACCCGTCTATTATTTTTAAATCTGGACCCGAACCCGTCCGGGAAGACACAGACCCGACCGGGAAATATTCTTTAGCTAAATGTTATTAATAAGTCAATAAACAAGTAGCGAAAATTAAACTTTTTGTCTTACCCATAGAAGTTAGTCTTCTCCCTCCTTGTACCTGACTGTGTGATGCACAATCCTTATTTCCAAGAAAGTTCCAATGTTATTCCTCTCCTGACAATTGAACTGTTTAATGCTTATTCCAGCTTTAAAAGTCCACTTTACAGTCATGGTGATTAATAACGCAGTTTTACATTTGTTGTGTATCGGGTCAACTCATAAAAATGAGAGAAGTCCGTGCAAAATGCGCGGTACGGCGGAATATGTCCCGCCTTCTAAATAAAAGAGCCAATTGTCAAAGGTAAAGTCATTGCGTCTCACTGCAGAATCTCCTGACTGGTAGCCAGAGAAACATTAAAAGAGCACATGTGCGTTAGCTGCCTGGTTGGAGCAACCAAATATAAACTTTTTAACGCAATTTTAGCCCGAATAATAGATTGAGACCCGACCCGGACCCGGCTGATCATTTAAAATATAGACCCGAACCCGTACGGGTCTCGGGTCGGGTCCCGGGTCTTCGGGTCTCGGGTCTTCCGTGTAGACCTCTACTTGGAATAATGGTGAATGATGTGTATTGATGTCAATAATGTCTTCTCAGTAAATAATGTTAGCACTAGGTCAATACATGTTGCAGTATTTTTGGTCTGTGCCACTGATCTGTGATCTGTGCGGAGACTGTGTCAGTTGACCAATCAGAGCATAGTAGGCTACTGAAAGGAGGGGTTTAGGCAGACTGAGTCGTTGAACGGCTTCACACAAATTGTTTGGGGATCTCTGAGATATTGGGTACTTTTAAATGTATATTTTGAGAAAATTACTGTGTTTTTTGACCTTGCATGCATTTAAACCTGTTGTCTGGGACTTATAAACAGTGATATGATGCTTAAAATTTGCATCTTACTGGCTCTTTAAGTTTAATAAACTTACATTGTGTAGGTGTTACCTATATTTATTTAGCACTTTTATTTTTACGAAGGGAACAAGCCTGATGTGTTTTATTCTTCTTAGGAGTCTTTCAAAGAGCCATATCTTACCATCAGGCTAACAACTTTCTACAAAACAACTTTAGAGACTTTACAGTACTAGTTTCACTTAAAGTGATCATGTTACAAGAAAAATAAAATGTATTAGATTTCACAACTTATGTACTACGAAGACATATTGGAACATTTCGACCATGAGGAGCATGAAACAGAGCTGCAAAAATGATTTATTCTGGACTTCTGGAGCTGTGTGACATCTCACAAATTGCACCAAAAATACCCATCCATTTTGCATCCAATTTGCAAGTCAGTGCTGCCTATTAGATGATCAGACACTTTGTCTGTCCTTATTGGATCTCAATTAATTACACATTGAAAAAGATTTTAGAATTTGAAGGGGAAAGGAGCAGTTTACTTTTTAAGAGCTATACTTTTGTCAGTAGTTCACAGTTAGTTCACTGTTAATCATTTAAATCTGAATTGTACATTTTAACATTTCACAGCCCTGCGTTGACAGATGTGCATTTTCAAATATAGTTGAGAGCTCATTAACAGTTCCGTCCTGTTCAAAATCCACATAATGTGATACTGAAGATGTACCCTTCTGTTCATGACTTTGCATCATGCTTATGTTCTTTAAAACAAAGCCAGCTTCCATTTTAAGCACTTACATTTGACTCATTCCCTCCTGCACGTATCTTCCGCCCATTTTTCTCCTTTCTCCCACCCTTACAACATAAACACACACACACACACACACACACACAAACACTACAGTTCCTTCGTGAGTGAGAATTACGCTAATTTAATGTTTCTCTAATAGCTGCTTCTTTACCCAGCATGCTCTGGGCCTAATGGCACTCATCATTCCTCATTCCTAGGCTTATTTCCTGTGATTAAGAACTGCCATGGCACCATGGTTGCTTCTGTATAATTTTGTCCCAATGTTTATCAATTAAAGCCTTTGCCTCTGTCTTTAAGAAGCAGACTAATTAGTCAAGCCCTGTACTGAAATGGAAATGAAGCTGGAATGATGACGGCATTGTTTGGAAAATTATACAGAATTTGTGTGTTGTATTTAGTGCCGCATTGTGAATTACTTGATCTTTTATCTGTTCGGACAATCCGGATCTGAGTCTACAGTTGAGAAATATGTGAGTTTGAGTCATGATGAGGATGGGAGTGAGCATTTAATAGCTTCTCTCTTAAATGCAAATGCCTTTTGGATGTGAAAACCAACTGAAAGTATCATAAAAGTTCCAATTTGCAAATAAAATAATATCACACTTCTATCTATAAAGTTGAAATTGCTTTGCTGGCAACCTGTGCACTGATATTACTGAATATGTGACCCTGTCTGTGAAATCCAGGCTTACAACCTAATAACAAGATTAAGAGCTTTACAGATTTCACAATGATTTCAATCTTTGACATAGTTTCATTCGGTATTAAAGAAATCAAAATAAATGTATCACGGTTATGTTTTAGATAGAAAACAATAAATCACTAAAAATTACTTTTTAATTGACTGGGTCACATTTGTTCTGTTGTCGTGTTTTATGTCATATTGTTGTATTATAGTTTTATTTACATTGGCATCAGCTGCATCCCTAAATCCACTCTGTAATGTTAAAACATACTGTCATGGTTTCCCTTACGCAGTAATTTAAAATTTTTTGCTGTTGTACAGAGAAGTATTTTATTTTAAGGTAACAGCTCTTAATTTGAGCAGTACGTTTTAACTCAGGAGAGTGGTGTTTTGTGGGCACATGTCTACAGCGGAAGCTTGGTGAAGACCAAATTTATCACAGTGAGTAGGTTATTATCATCATCATCATAAATATAATTATCTGCACCAGCAGCTACCAGTTCCTGTCTTTCACGTCCATTTCTGAGATGCGTCATCTGGTTAGTATAAATCACACAAGTGCCAGGAAGCAAAGAATGCAAATGAGAATGACAGAGAAGCAACAAAAAGAATTAAATTGTTCTGGCCGTCTCGTATGTCTATTCATACAATTAATTTTTCACTTTGTCCCTCTAATATTGCTTTTAGAGTTTAAAAAAATGACAAAATAAATATTTATTTGCTAATTTACTAGTTCTGATTATTAATTTCACATATGACATTTATTTGAATGTGTGACCCCACTTTTTCCCTGAATGACCGAACAGCCACAGCATCACTTCTGCTATGCCATTGCAATTTTATTATGAACCTGAAAAGTGGCTCAGTGCTACCAACTTTTGGTGGAAAATGGAGCTGCAGTTTTCCACTTCAGAAATATAAAATTGATTTACTTAAAAATTAAAAATTCTCTGGAAGCCTGTGTGAGTAAAATAGACATATTTTCATAAAATAAAATAGACTGTTATAATAATCAAGTGCTTTTGTATTACGTCTCTTTCAGTTCTTATTTAATTTCCTTTGCTTCCTGGCACTTGTGGGATTTATCCTAACCAGATGACGCATCTCAGAAATGGATGTGAAAGGCAGGCGCTGGTAGCTGCTGGTGCAGATAATTAATTTATGATTATGATGATGACAACGATAATAACCTTCTTTCTGGTTTCTTTCTTTCATTAGGGCTATTGTATAATGTAAATACCAACATTTTGGGGTGAGCTATTCCTTTAATTTGATCACTTGTATATCTTATTTATTTACAGAATATAAAGTGAGGAAAACAAAGATCCTCATTAATAAAATGAATGATATTTTCTGTGCTCAGTTACCCCCCTCACACATTTCAGTTTAGAAATGAAAAGAAAGAAGTAAGTTTAATCTGAACCATAGCGTGTTATATATTGCAATTAGTTTATTATTAGACTGCTTCTACCATTATTGTTGGTGAAAGCGAGAGAGTAAGAGAGAGAGATTTCTTATGCAATCATTGATCTGCATGTGACTCAGAATCAGTAATTGGTGTAAAGTCAAAACAAATTAAAGTATGAATTTTTGAAAAATGAGTAATAATGTTTTTCTGAACATGTTGAATCTTGTGCTACATTTTTGTTCATTAAAGCTAATTCTTGCCAACATGAATCGTATAATAAACACATTTCGCAGACACAGTTTGTTTCAAGTCCAAAATTTTAGAGACATGTTTGTCCATACTAAAATCTAAAATCTCATTTAAGCATTAGACATATCTGTGTAGTTACACACTTCTTGATATGGCTAACCTTGTACTTAATATTTAAATAATTAGAAAATACACTTTATTATTTTTTGTGTTTTATACTAAACAATTACAATAACACACTAAAAAATATATCTGTTAACAACTGATTCAAATACTTATCTAGTTTGTGCTTTGAAGTTACTGTTTGATAAATATGTTTATTATTGGAGCTATTTTAAAAACAATTTAGAAAATTAGAAAGATTTCTTTGTAACACTTTACAATAAGGTTGTATTAATAAACAAAAAAACTAATCAATAGTTGTTCAGCATTTATTAATCCTTTTTAATGTTAGTTAAAGTGAATACAGTTATTCATGTAAGTTTATGGTGCATTAATTAATGTTATCATCAGTTACAAAGCTTGATTTTATAAATTATTAGCATATATAATTATTAGTACATGCCGAAATTAACATAAACAAAGATTAATAAAAGTTGTAGAAATATTGTTCATTGTTAGCTAATGCATTACCTAATTGTTGACAAATACAATCCTATTGTAAAGTTTTACTGATTTTTTATACACTGTAGAGTCTCCTCAGAAATAATTGACATAAAGGAGACATTCAATGACATTTCTATATGTCTTTGTTTATCATGAACCAACATATGTAAGATGAAAAATTAGGTGTAATTAGGTGTAAATTCTATTGATTATTTATAAGGCAATCTTGTTTAAAAAATATAGTATGCACCTATAACGCAACATCCACTTATTATCACCACTTATTACAGTATATTAATAAATGTAATGCTAATGACTGTGTTCTTTTCTCTGTGTGGGTGTGTTCATTTTTGCTACTGTGCTAAAAGATTAAGAATGTGTTTTGCTCTGCCGTGACTCACGCAACACTCTGTAAGGTTTGGTACGAGGAAAAGATGAACAACATTTCAGAGACAGATTCAGCTCTAAATGCGTGTAATGACAAGGCAAGTGTTTCAGCCGAACAAGAGTGACGTGAAACCAATGAAGGAAAGGAAATGAAAGAATGAGTGAGAAAAGTGAAAGGGATGAATGTGATGGAAAGACATAAATCATGGTACGGATAGAGGACTAAGAATAAAAACAGCAACAGGAGAGAATGTGATGGAGAAAGACAGAGAGAAAGGAGAATAATTTGTTGATGGATAGTTTCTCAGCACATCTATTACGCTGCTGCCTGTTTTTCACACGTCAAATATTTTCTCCAAGGACTCCACATACACACTTTTCCATCATGAAAGGCAATTACAAAACACCATAGCTGGAAAAAGAACCTGATTTTCCAGTATTAACCCCCCTTTTTGTCGCAGCAATTGCCTCCAATGAGTGTAATGACCACACAGACAATGTGACTCAATTATTTTTTCTTTTCATTATATATAAACAGGCGATGCAAACTAATTATAACAATAATTAATAATATATAGCGCCTTTAAAAGTAGCTTTCTCATAAAGCTTAACAGACAAGCATAACAACCGAGAAACAACACAATATAAATACATGATGTCTGATGTCGACCGGGAGTGAATTCCAGAGCTTAGGAGCATAGACAGAAAATGCTCGATCACCCATAGTATGGAGCCATGTCTTAGGAACAACCAAGAGACCACTCTGAGAGGAACGCAGATGCGACGTGGTGTGTAAGGCATTAATAGATAAGTCAAGTACTGAGGTGCCAGATTCTGCAGAGATTTATATACCAACATAAGGAATTTAAAGTCAATACGGTACCTAACAGGTACACTCTAAAAAAACAAACGGTGCTATATAGCACCAAAACAATTGCTTTGGATCGTAACGATAGAAGAACCATTTTAGTGCCATATAGCACCGGTGAAGAACCAGTGAAGCACCAGTGAAGCACCAGTGAAGCACCAGTGTAGAACCATATAGGGGCCATATAGCACCACATATGGTTCTACATAGCACTATATGGTTCTACACTGGTGCTTCACTGGTGCTTCACTGGTTCTTCACCGGTGCTATATGGCACTAAAAATGGTTCTTCTATCGTTACGATCCAAAGCAACTGTTTTGGTGCTATATAGCACCGTTTGTTTTTTAGAGTGTAGCTATAGGGAGTGACTCCAAAACGGGGGTTATATGGTCCCCGCCCTGACCCCAGACAGTACTCTAGTAGCTGAATTTTGTATATATTGCAGTTTATTCAATGATGATTTAGATAACCCAGCTAGAAGACCATTACAGTAGTCAATGCGTGAAAAAACAAAAGAGTTTATCAACTTCTCAGCAACCGGGAAAGACAGCATAGGACATAGCCGAGCTATATTTCTGAGGTGAAAAAAATGATATATTTCATATTTGTATTCAAAGACGGTGTGGCATGAAATATGACACCAAGATTTCTTTATTTGCTCTTAAACTCCAAGTCAACACCATCAACAGACAGAGTAGGAGACCCAACCTTTCGCAGTTGATGTGGAGATCCAAAGAGCATAACTTTTGTTTTAGAGCAGAAAACCATTGGACATGGTAAATGGACTGCGTTTATATAGTGCTTTCATAGACCAATGGCCATCCAAAGCGCTTTACATTTACCCATTCACTCACACATTCATACACTGACGGCAGTGTGAGCCATGCAAGGTGCCATCCAGCTCGTCGGGAGCAGCTGGGGTTAGGTGTCTTGATCAAGGACACCTCGACACTTGGTCAGGTGGAGCTCGGAACCACCAACCTTCCGATTTGTAGACAACCTACATGAACCACTGAACCACTGCCACCACAAGTCCAAGTCTTTATCTCAGCAATACAGTTAGATAGATGCACAACGTTCACTTGCTGACCTGATCTAGTATAAATATATATCTGTGTATCATCAGCATGAAAGTGGTAATTCAGGTTAACAGATTGTGGTAATTGACCAAGTGGATAGATATACATACTAAAAAGTAAGGGACCTAATACTGACCCTTGTGGAACACCAGTATGAACAGAGCCTATGATCACCCATAAAAACAAATGACTGTGGTAGGACTTCAACCAGTCATAGACATTATAGACACTACACTCAGCGCAATGTGGCACAAAATGTTTTTTGCTAGTTTCAGCCCAATGCTGCTATCATTTTAATGTCCAGCACCACACTCCATTTGTGCCCCATGGGCATGTTGGTCTGAAAATGAGATGTGTTCAGGCGCATTGTTGGCGCGTTGCTATTTTGAGGCAACCAATATAGACTACACCATTGACCAACTAAAACCTGTTCTGTGTGGCTATAAACATGATGACAATTAGTGCACTTGCGCCATGCGCTTTAGACATTTACTGGGCTTGATTCTGAAAAATCATTTAAAATTGAAAATTGTTAAATCAGTAGGGGAGAGAGGGGTAAGTTGTCACACTGTTTATAACTCTAACAATAGAGGCTCTATCTCAAAAATCTTATAGCCACTTTGTGTGACGATTTCTATAGTCAACTTTGTGCTCACATGTAGTCAAGTTCTCTCTAATCTGACGTTAGCACAATTACAATAAAAAAAATGCACTATATATTTTACGTAATTCGACTTTGTTAGGTATGAATGTTAAAAATTATTATTTTGCACAAAGTTGAAGAGACAATAATGTGTCTTTTGATACTTTAGCTGACGTGGATTTAGCCAACATTAGCACACATGTCAGTTTGGGGCAAGTTGTCTTAATGACTTTTGGGGCAAGTCGTCACATGCTTTTCACACTGGAAAAGTTAACCCCGGGTTATTCTAAACACCAGGTTAACGTAATTCTGGGTTATCTGTTTCACACTGTTCGTAAAGAGATAACCCTGGGTGTTCATATTCTTTTACAATGTGCATTCCTAAACCCTAGGTCAGGTGTCTGAAACTCTGCTCCTACATCTGTCTGTAATTATCAAGAAACCCTGAACACCTTGATTAGCTGCTGTAGTTGTGTTTAATTGGGCTCATAACATTCTAACGTTTGGCACCGCAATGCAGGGTTAACCCCAAAAAAGCAGGGCTAGCAGGGTTTCATAACCCTGGGTTAATTTCAAGGATAATCCCACTTCTAAATTACAAGCAGGGTTTCCACATTTCGTGTGAAACGATCCTTAACCTACGGTTAAAAGCAGGGTTTATAACAAATAGCGCTGAAAATTCAGTGAAAGCTCTAACATATACACGTAAAAAACACTGTGCAGCATGTTTACTTGCTAAACAAGCAGCGGACTCCGACAAAATATTAGTTCGCATCCATATAAACTCATCATTGCTCTCGCTCGCGTTTGAATGACAGCAGAGAGACTCAACCACTGTCTCGACAGACCACCCCCTCACAGTATTCAGGACAGAAGCAGTCGAATGTGGACAAAAGAGACGTATTTAAATACCAGGTGTAAACGTAATGTGTCTCTCTCGTCCACATGTGATTCGATCGATGAAAACACATCTTAATACCAAGTGTAAACAGCCCCCCAGTGACAACTTACTGGCCGATGGGGCATATTGTCACAAATAAACATTCCCTATTCATTTGTCTACAACTCCGTAATGACATAAAATATGATAATGTAATGAATACAACATGTTTGCCCAAGACTTCCTTTTTTCATTTGGAACGATATTTATACCATTGTGATTTATGGTGATTTGTAAATGTTAGACAGCGTGAAAAGTGTGACAACTTAACCCGCTCTCCCCTACAACACCATTCTGATTGAAATGACAAAATACTCTTTGTTGATCAAAGCTAAACAGTACAGTACAACTAACAACATCATTGTCTTTCTTTACGTTCGTATCATTACAGCATCTCCTTTTTACTGCTCCCAGTATTCCAGCTTCACCCAGTCACACCCTTTACAAAACTGCCTCAAATCATCCCATAGACTTTGATGCATAAAAATATGAATCACAACTAAATCTCACCTTTCACAGTATTCAGGTGGGCTGTTAGATCTAAATTTGTTGGCAGACACTTTTATCGAAAGCGGCTTCAAGTACATTCAAGCTATACCTGTACATTCTGCTCTAATTTCATGCAGGTCTCAATAATATGAGATAAGACCCCTAAAGCAAAAAAGTATTGTACCAGCACATCCATATTCTTTTTATATTTTGTTATCTTAATATCTTATGTTAAAATGAGCTAATTTAAAAAGGTGTTCAAAACTGGAATGACTTTTTAATGAGCAGCAAATCTCTACAGCAACAGGTTAAAAATAAAATGTAAATTCAATTCAATTAATAATTTAAAGAGTGTTCTCAGTGTCACTTATTTATACAAATATATTTTAAAAAATTCCATTTCCATTTATTTTTCTTTCCAATTAATGCCATATGCAAAAGTCTAAAGGCCCCTAGTATAATAACATACAGTCTGGGGCCTCAGGACAGAGTTTAATTAGTGTTGTGTAACACAATATCAGGTTAATGTATCCCCAGGCCCCCAGGTATCTCCTACTGACTATTTTAAATGATTGGACTTACACGTTAAATGATTATGCAAAGAACTTTAAATGGTGCAAAATGGCGGATGTACTGTAGCAGAAACAAGTCTGAACTGGCAATTCATGGCAATATGTGCATTTCACTACAGTAACCATAGTTTTACTATGGTTTTGTAATAAATAAATAACCAGAAATTTACCATAAGTAGCAACCGTAACCATTTTAAACAGCACCAATTTCATTGCTAAAACAACGTTATTTTGTGTATTTGGTATAATACAATGTGTTTGCGTGGTTTATGGTTCAAAAAACACATTATTTTCCACATACCGTACGTACATTTTTGTAGCTCCAGATTTCACCCTCTTCCTGATTTTGTACAAAACTCATCGATTTGAAAAGCACTGTGTCCCTGATTGACCAGCTAATCTGTACGTTGTGATAGCCCGAAATGTGACGCTCCTTAACACGTTTGATAAGATTCGGTCTGTGAGTCCAAGCAGGAGGAATTATGATAATGTCGGTCTTGTCTACATCACCAATCCCAGCAAGTAAACTGTTGCCTACAATCTGTGTGTTCGTTGTAGTCCAAGAAAAGAGATTTACGTTAGAGATGATAACTTGCGTCATCGTTTACTTTGAGGTATGCACCTTTTGCATGTAACGTACTAACGTACACACTTACGCAACAATGGAAATGTAAAAACGTGAATCGGACAATTGTTGCTCTTTAAACTGTGATACAAATAGTATTACAATCTGCCAACAACATGGTTACCACAGAACACTTTTACTAGAATAAAACAATAGTTTACAACAATAAACAGCATAACACCAACAAAACAGTTCTGGTTTGCAGAAAAAAGGATGACACCTTTATTTCCTAACAGTGCTTACAATGGGATACAAGCAAGGAAAGCATATAAGCAAAGTTAACATGTAAAAGCTGTTTTAAGATGATGCAATAATATTAAATACGATTTAAAAACATGACCCTCATTAATTTAAATCTGTTCACTTTAAAACGACAAAAATGTTGTTGTAACTTACCGCGTGACACACACAGAGTCTCTTGAAACTCATCTCAGCCTCGAGCATCTGTTATGGACTTTAAAATTGCCAGCTTGCAATATGAAACGTTTCGTGTTAAAGGGTTAAACTTTTTGTGGTTTTAATACTGCATGTTGTTAATCATCTTGAAACTTAATCTCCATAATTTGTGAAGTTCAAAAGTTGGCAAAAGAAACAACCCGGAGATATTAAAAACGTGCTTATTTTCAAAAACAGTATTGTGTCTCCACCAAGCGGATTAATAGCGATGTTGCAGGTGTGTCTACTGTTATTCCGTTGGCCTACGTGTAAGGACATATTTAAAGAAATCAGCAGTCCCAAGCGGAAAGAATAGAACCCAAATGAGAGTCCCAAAAATTGGCATTATCTGCATCTTGACTGCTGGCTAGATACTGAAGATGTACCAACTAAATAACTCTTATAATTCTCTTGAATTTAGAGATGGCCATTCCTTTTAAAGAGCACCTATTTCATTGCCAAAAAACAAGTTCAAGTTCAAGTATGCTTTATTGTCAATTCTTCCACATATACAGTACATACATGCAGAGAATAACAACATTATTTTGTGTATTTGGTATAATACAACACGTCTGCGTGATTTCAAAAACACATTATTTTCCACATATGCATACCGTACATTTTTGTAGCGCCAGATAACCTTGTCTTCCTCAATGCATTGATTTTGTACAAAACTTGATATGGAAAGCACCGTGTTCCTAATTGTCCAGCTAATCTGTAGCCTACGTTGTGATTGGCCTGAATACCTCTGACCTCAGTCTGGAAATATGAGTTCCTTACCATGTTTGAATGATTCGCTCACAATGCAATGCTAACAGGAGTTAACTTACAGGCTGAGTCCGAAGCGGGAGGAATGATAATGTCGGTCTTGTCCACACCATTTGGCCGAGGAAGTAAACTGTTGCCTACAATCCGTGTGTTTGTTGTAGTCCAAGAAAAAATATTTATTTTGCAGACAATAACTCGCGTATTCGTTTACTTTGGGGTTTGTACCTTTTGAATATCGTTAACATGTACTAATACACACTTATAATACACACCAAAGAAAATGTAAAATTGTGGATCGGACGATAGGTGCTCTTTAATTTTTTCATTTACATTAGTGGAGTGTCAAACTCCCAAAACATTTGACATAAATATAATTTAGCATATACTCATAATAATATAATGGATTTATTCATATTGAATGTTGTTTTAGACACACTGGAAGAGTTTTTGTCTCCAAGTGAAATAATTATAAAAATGTAACCAAATATTTAAAAATTCCTCTGATTAAGACAAAAACTGAAATATATAAACTTTTGCTGCTTATATCTTAGAGAATGTCAAGACATGCACATATTTCAGCATAATACTTTTAAACTTTTTTTGTTTTGTATTTCTGGACACAATTGCTTTATCTGCTCATTTATCTGTATGTCAGGTGCTGCATGTAACTGCATATCATTAAAATCCTTTAAGTCTAAAACCTCAAACTAGTTTTATAAAGTGGCTAATCTGTAAAGTAAAATAAATTGAAATCATGGCACCCATGCACCAGCAGAGGTCACTGTTACCACAGAAATAATGTGTTCTAGCCAAATCTCGCGAGACGTTGGGTTTATGGTATGGTTTAATGGTTGGATTAGGATGAAAAATAGAGGTTCATCTGACTAGATAGGATACAGCAACATCCTAAATCCTTTCACAATTTGGGTTTAGGGTAAGGTTTGGGGGTCGCAATATGATGAAAACAGCGCTCATCCGGAAAGATTTCACGAGATTATGATCGTAGCTGTATCCCTTCTAGCCACAACCAAAATAATCCTATCCCCAGGGTTACTGTCGCAACAGGGTGGCAATGTGGCATATGTCAATGTATTGTGTATTTCAGGAGTGGGGAACCCTGGTCCTGGAGGGCCACTGTTCTGCAGAGTTTAGTTCCAACCCTAATTAAACACACCTGAAAATCAAATTAAAGTCTTCAGGATTACTTGGAAATTAAATTCAGGTGTGTTTGATGGTTGGAACTAAACTCTGCAGAACAGTGGCCCTCCAGGACCAGGGTTCCCCACTCCTGGTGTATTTAGTATGCTTGAAGTTCACATGTAATTAGAGAATAATAACAGATACTAACTAAATTTAGTTATATTTGTGGTTTCTTTGTGGGTTAGTTTTCCCACGTTTTAACAAGGGGTAACGTGGTTGAGCAGTCTAGGCCTACGCTTTTATGTAAGGCAATTACAAAAAAGAAGCCGCCTTTCCGCTGTACACGACAAACGACGGCCGATAAATCGGAAGTCATTCATTCCCTATGGAGAGTCGCAAAGGGATGCTTAACTTTCGGATCCGTTTTGAGGGTTGGATCCGCTAAAATTTTTTTACTTGTGCGACTACACCGCATGCGATATGCCAACCGGAAGTAATGTATTTCAGTGTATTTCAATCAAAAACAATGTGTGAGGTGAAAATTATTAATCCTTTTTGTTTAACCCTTTGTTTTATCAGTAACTTATTAAATTAATACTATCACTTACTTACTTAACATGTAATTTTGATCTTGTCTCCATACTAAAAATGAGTAGTCTTTGTTCATATATGCAGAGCTGTTTATTGTTTCATTCATTTGCGTTCATTTATTTATTCCACTATGGTAAATATTGGAATGAAGCCTCTTGCTGTGGAAAGAGCTTCTCTCCCATGTACAATTAAGCTGAAACTTCATTACGACTGCCACTAGGGGGTGAAGTCCGACAATTGCTTCCGTATGTCATGTTTAGTGGAAAGGCGGCTATAACCACCTTTATTGTCAACGCAGTTGCCTCCAATGAGTGTAATAACCACACAGACACAGTAACTGAATTATTTTTCATTTTTATTATGATATACGTAAATAGGTGATGCAAACTGATTATAGATACTAACTGTACTTGTACTTGATTCTTAAAAATCATTTAAAAAGGAAAATCTTTAAAGGTGCATTGTGTTATATTAGATTTTGCAGAAATGCAATCTAATATACATAATTATATTATAAGTGGTGTATAAAGACCTTGCATAATTAACTGTAGTGTTTTAATTTCTTTAGAATGAGCCGTTTTTATTCACATACATCGGAAGTCGCTGTCATGTTTCTACAGTAGCCCTAAACGTATAAACTGTTTATCTAGTGAATTTCGTCCCTAAGTTGTCTCAGAAAATGACATGTTTGTCCTGTGGAGGCTACCATATGCATTTTAACAATTGAGGGGTTAGCTGTTGTTTGCAATTCGCAATCTCACAACTAGATGCAGCTAAAGTTCAACAGATCAGTACAACACCATTCTGATTTAAATGACTAAATACTCCTTTTTGATTGAAGCTAAATTGATATTTGTATTGAGATAACAACTACCAACATCATGGTGAGCAATAAAAAAAACAATCAGTATAGAATTAAACTAGTCTTTCTTTACGTTCGTCCCATTACAGCATCTACCTTTTGTTTTCTCTACCCTGGAGGGATTATATATCCCTTTCCAGAAAGAGCTGCTCCCAGTATTCCCTCCACTGCTTCACCCCGTCATGCCCCTCACAAAACTGCCTCAAATCTTCCCATAGACTTTGATGCATAAAAATATGAATCACAACTGCGCACTTAATCTCACCTTTCACAGTATTCAGGTGGGCTGTAAGTGCTCTCTTTGCTTGGGAAACATCCGTCCCAAACATGTCGATGTTTAGGCGTACAGACCCTCCGTTTAATGGAACAGGATATGGAGGTGTGTGAAAGCTCACGAACAAAGGTTTCTCAATAAAACCATCCACAAACCATGACAAGTTTTGCCTGGCCAAGATCTCAAAGTTACTCTCGATAATTTTCAAAGGCTGCCAATCCTGGATGATAGCACCCCCTGGAAGCTGAAGTCTGGATGGCAGCTCTGGATCCAGGAGAACGGGCATTAATGCATTTTGTTTTATCTGTCCTGTTACTAGAGGATGCCTGGTGTTGGATCCATCTGACGCATCAAGTTTTCCCATCAGATATGTTACAAAGTCATCTAAGCTCTCAGAATTCCCATGCAGAGACAGGACAGCCTGATATATAAGATATACAAGTTCATCATTGTGGAAAAATATGGTGGAAAGGGTAAAGTAATTACAGAGACATTTTAATGTTGTGAATGGTGGCAAATGATTAATATTGCAATGGTGTATGCTAGAAGAATTTAGATTACAAGTAAATCCCAGATTACATAACACAACTTTGTAAAGCAAATGTGAGATGAGATAATACACTAGAATCAAAACAACAGATCCCTATGAATCCATTTACGCAAGGATCAATCATGGCCGTAGCCAGGGTTTGAAATTTGGCAGGTCCAGGGTGGGGTATTACGAGTTAACAAATGCTATCCCAAGTGGGAAGTGCCCTAAAATACACTTTTTCAAGTACACTTAGTAATTGTACCATTTTCGTGCACTATAGTTTATGGATTCATTAGCTTATACAAAATTGTCTTTTGTATTTCTTAACGTGCACCTATTTCATTGCTAAAAACAGTTATTGTGTGTATTTGGTATAATACAATGTGTTTTTGGTTTTTGGTAATAAAATTCTTTAAAATAAATACCATTTTTAATGTAACTTACCCTTCTGGCCAGAAATGTGAAGTTGGCCATGTTTTCAGCTCCCGGGACATTTTGCCTGGTAATGCGCTTTTTCTTCAAACTGGGATAGGTCTTCTTTAGGTACCCGTCAACAAATCTTTGGATGACTCCGGCTAGACCACGGCCTCTTTCACTTGGACACACCCTTAATCCCTCAACCACCACTGTTTCACCTCCATCAACTATAAGACTTGACTCCAGCGCCACCTGAAATTACGCAAGGATTTTTTTGTATTGCACAGGTTAAAATAGTCATGTATCAACATATGGTTAAAAAATCTAAATTTGTTGTTACATCTGCAAGAAAGCTGAGTGGAAATCAATTACTTTTTGTACATTTTACGCATGTAGCAGACACTTTTATCCAAAGTGGTTCAAGTGGCTTCAAGTGCATTCAAGCTATACCTGTACACCTGTAGTTAAATGTAGTTATATAACAATTGTTTTCTAGTTATATAACAATTAATGCATGCCTCAATAACATAAGATAGGTTAGACCCCTAAAGCAAATAAGTACTGTACTGGGGTACAGTGGGTAGCACTCTTGCCTCACAGCAAAAATGTCTCAGATGGCATTTGCCTGTTCTCCCTGTGTCAGCGTGGATTTATCCGGGTACTCCGGTTTCCTCTCACAGGCCAAAAATATACAAGTTAGGTGAATTGGACATACCAAATTGCCTCTCCCCCAACCTGTGTATGGATTAACTTCTTGTGTGGATCAACTTGTCTATTCCTGTCTATTCTGATTCCTGTCTCTGTGGTTGTTTGTTTTTTTATTTTATTTTATGAATTATTTAGTTTAATTGTATTGCAAATATTATTCTTTTTTAACTTTTTATTTTTGACTTATAACATCAACTCCTGTCCAGGGACAACAGATGTAAATTAGCCTTGTGGCTATAATCTGGTCCAATTACATATTGTGCATTGTCCCTGTCAAATAAACGTAAATAATTTTTTTTTTTTTTAAATGAACATAAAACATTTTTAGTCTTTATCTTATTTTTGTCTTTGTCTTTATATATGCATAATTACAGCTAATTTTTTACAGGGTATTAATACTATATGCAAAAGTCTAAAGGTCCCTAATATAAAATGCAGTCTGGGGCCTCAGGACAGAGTTTAACTAGTATTGCATAACACAATACCAGGTTATTGTATGCCCAGGCCTAACTCACCCACTGGCTTCTTAAAATGATTGGATTTACACAGTAAAACATGATTTTCTGATTTGTGAGACTTCTTTTCTGAGAATTTTGGAGCTGCGCTATTTTGAGTACCATATAAGATGACAACATGATGACATTTAAATATAATTTGTTTATGTCTAACTGAATAAAAGAAGTCATTTACAGTTATATATAGGGTGCTAAGGGTGAGAGTATTTTTCATGATATCCTGATTTATGTTTAAACTCTGTTAAAATTTATTTTTGTTCAATATTGAGAAATGCATCAACAGTGAATACGTATAACCTCATACTTATTCACTTTTTTGTTGACTAATTATGTAAATATTTTTGTAAAATAATCTTCTCTGATGCCTTCTGACACTGTGAGGTAAAGCAAAAATCTAGCACACTTTACCTCTTATCACTTACCAACTTGCTGACCCTCCTTGCTATAAAAACCAGTCTGTCTGGTTCAGTCATCCAGAAGTGATAGCGATGTGGAAGGTAATCATTGCCCTCGTATATATCTTGTGATATGGCCATCACGTCGTCATAATCTTTTGGCCTGGCAATGTAGAAAGTCAGCCCTTCACTCTCACCAACACAATGTGAATCCATCATTACCACTGCACAGTAACATACATAACAACAAATTAAACAAATACAGATTAAAGATTTCCTTCAAATTACAAAAATCTTAAATTACTTAATGTACTGTGATTGGTAATATTGTGCAACCTGAATTGAAAGTTAAAGTTAATTGAATGCAAGTTCCCGAAAGTAAAAACTAGCAAGTTCCCGGCTTATGCCTAAATCTGTTTAACATCTGGTGCCCATTTGATGTTGCTATGAAGATACCATAGTTTCAAATCACACACGTGACCATGCACAGTATAGATTTATGGCAAAATGCTTTGTAAAACACTTTTTCCACAGTGTTCAATAAAATCATATGCACAATAAAAATTTTAATCTGACAAGCATTTTTAAAGTAGTGAAATCATGATAAAGAACAAGTTAAGATCTCAGGGATGTAAGATAATAAAGAAAGGAGAGAAAACATTTAGGCTACATGACTATACATACTGTACCGTTTAAATACATGTATATGCAAAGAATTTTAAATGGTGCATAATGCCAGATGTACTGTAGCAGAAACAAGTCTGAACTGGCAATTCATGGCAATATGTGCATTTTTATAAATAAATATGGTAATTTGTAATAATAAATAACCAAACAAATAGTATTACAATTAGCCAACAACATGGTTACCACAGTACACCTTTACTAGAATAAAACAATAGTTAATTCCCTAGGAATTACAACCGTTAACAGCAAAACCCTTCTGCTTTGCAGTTAAAGGAAGAAGTGACTTCCTAGCATCCTGCTTCCAGTAACTTAAAATACAAACAAGAAAAGCATATGATAAAAGTTCAAACGTTACAGCTGTTTTAATCACCACGATGCAATTATGTGAAATAAGATTTAAAAACATGACCTTCATTCATTAAAAACTAAAACGCAAAGACAAAAATGTTGTTGTCACTTACCGCGTGACACACGCCGAGTCTCGTGAACCTCACCGTTCTGTGACGAAACTCATCTCAGCTTCGAGCATCTATATGGACTTTAAATTTGCCAGCTTGCAGTATATGAAACGTTTCGTGTTAAAAGGTTACAAACTTTTTATGATTTTTCATGTTGATAATTATCTTGAAACTTAATGTCAATCATTTGTAAACCTGCGCGTAAAGGAGTGTAAAGTTCAATTGTTAGCAAAAGTTATTTCCAAAAACAGTATTGTGTCTCCACCAAGCGGATTAATAGCGATATTGCAGGTTTTGCCTACTGTTATTCTGTTGGCCTACGTGTTAGGACATGTCTAAAAAAATGAGACACCCCTCGCTGCAGCCTGCAGCGCGATGACGTAGTGGATTAATCCAATACGTAGTGGATGTTCAAACACGCATGCGCAGTGAATATAATGTTACGCGCATGCGCGGTGTTGTGTTGTTGTTGATGAACAATCGCACGTGCTTTGGTATTTCAAGAAGAATCTGCCGAAAAACGATGGATTATTTAACAACAGTGATTGTATAAAGGTAGGTAATTAATCTTTTTTTACTGATTTGTTGTTTCAACATCTATAGTCTTGTGTAACGTTAGTGTTATGTGTCCGAAGCGGTATAAAAGTGACATAATATGCTAACAGCGATTCTCATTTTAATCATATAACGTTACTTCAGAACATAATGCCACGCGTGGACAGACTGCAGGTCTAATGTAAAACTAACCTGATTTTGCTAGGCTAACTAATGCTTTTCGCTAATGCATTGTTCTAGATTAATGTTTTTTTTAAAAGGACAGTTGCACAGTAATTTCAAGGTGCACATACTGTAACCAGTATCACTATCTTAAATTAATACATCTGGATTGGATTTTTTTTTATAAAAGAGACTTAGTACTTGTATGTTAACAATCCTTTGCATTTTTATTTGAAAAGTTCAACTTAATGAGATTTGACTGGTTTTTTTTAGATTTGACTGGATTTGGCAAGATGCCCTTGCTCATTAAAGAAGATGGAGATGTGGCTTTCCTCAGACTGTTGACATGCCAGCTTTTTCACTATGTTGTTAGTAAAGCATCTTTCAGAGAAAAGGCTCCTGTTGTCTGGCTTGACAGTAAGTTATTTAATTTAAAAAAATTTCCATAGCTCAATTGGTAGAGCATTACATTACTAGCAAATATCATTAGGTAACACACATACTAAATAAAGCATGTCACTGTAAGTCACTTTGGATAAAAGCATCTGCCAAACGTGTAAATGTAAATGTGTGTGTGTGTGTTTATAGTAACAGTGTTTTTATTCTAAATTCATATAAAGTATCCCTAGATTTAGACTATACATTTAAGTTAATTTTTAATATTTACTTCTCTTTCTTAAAATAGGTGTTGTCAACTGAAACACATTCTCCGGGATGTAGAGATTTATTTACAGACTGTCCACCAGGTCGAGTTGGAGGAAGGGTGTCCCAGGGATGAATTGTTCATCTATTCTGCATCAGTAAAGCAGTGGTGGCGTGGCACTGACTTTAAACTATTTAAGATCAAACTGTGACAAAAGCTTTACCTGAGCTGACTGCAGTCAGTTATATGTGACCCTGCCTGTGAAAAAACAGGATAAGTCTTGAAATGTAATTATGATATAATGAGCATCAAAGTGTTATTTTCATTAATTTCACATTGATTTTGACATTTGACATGATTTTACTCCGTCAACCCCACACACCCAGCCAACTTTTTCTTTGAACTTTTGCCCTTTGGCCGGCGCTACAGAGCACTGAACACTAGACACAACAACAGTTTGTTCCTCAGGTTATATTAAACCTAAACAATTAAAGAACCCATAACTTCCACACCTGTCATAACTGTATATTGTTTATAATCACCACATACTGTACATCTGTAACTACCATTCTAAACTATGCTACTGTAAATATCACCTATTATCTATTTGTACAACAACAGCATCTGAACATCCATACAGGCATCACTACACACAATTGTAAAAAAGGAGAAAATATATATACATATATATATATATATACACACACACACACATATACTTATATATACTTACTGTACCATGCTGCTTATTTAAATTATTTTTGTTTTTATATTACTAGTGTGTTATTGTCTTTAATTTAACTTAGTTATTCTATTTATGTCCGTAACATGTCACCAAGACAAATTCCTTGTATGTGACAAAAACATACTTGGCAATAAAGGTGATTCTGATTCAATATTAAAGATATCAATGTTTTTTTACAGAATGTTGTTTACATTATGTATGATGAGTTAATGTAGAAAACAGTAAATCACAGAAAGTAAATCACAGAAAGATGGGTTTTTACTAAGTTCATGTTTAGGCCTAATGTTTATTGTTAAAATGTTTAATATTTGCAGTCACCGATCATCAGTGAATTGAATAAGCTGTGGGGTAAAAGTTAAATAAATAAACAACTTAAATAAATGACAAGTTATTTTTGTTTCCATTTAACAGTAACTTGAATAGATATATATATATATATAATAGAATATTTTTAAAATAACTCCAATACAACACTCAAATAAATGATTGATTACAACGTTACATGTATCATTGCTAATATACCTTATCTTGTTGTTTAAAGATGATTGTTTAATACCGGCTGTGTACACCACATGTTAAGATAATACATTACACAATGCTAAAAATGTAAAATGAGCTTACAATCCCTTACTTATTGTGGTAAAAGTGTAGTAACCATAGTTTTTGGTGTGATGCAGCAAAACCATGGTTTTACTACACTAACCATTGTTTAACTATGGTTTTTGAAAACCATGGCTATAAAAACTATTGTTATTTTGTGGATACCATGGTTTTACTACAGTAATCATGTTTTTTTGGTTTTAACTGTAGTAAAACCATGGTTAATTTTCGTAAGGGGTAACGTTAGCCTACTCATTTAATACGATCAGCTTTTATGGATAAATTATGTGAAAATAACTGCACTGAACACGCGAAAACATGGAATTATTTTGCACGTGGGTATCCACGTAAACTTATAACTAAGCTAGGACACCAGCAAATACGTTAATCGCCATTTGATGGCAAATGTGTTAATGTTTGTGTTCAAATACACAACCGAGCACTGGATTTGGATTTATATTCACTGCGCATGCGTGTTTGAACATCCACTACGTACTGGATTAATCCACCACGTCATCGCGCTGCAGCGAGGGCTTCTTGAAAAAAATAGTTGATGGTAAATTGAGAATTCAGGAACTCCAACCGGAAAAATAGAACCAAAAGAGAGTCCCAAAAAATTGGCATTATCTGCATTTTGACTGCTGGCTAACTCTAATTATATTTTTTCCTCTATCTTCTTGAATCTTCTTTCATTTCCATTAGTGAAGTGTCAAACTCCTAATACAAATAAATATAATTTAGTATATTCTCCTAATATAATGCATTTATCCATATTGAATGTCTCCAAGTGAAAAATGTAAACAAATATTAAAAAATACTTTTATTTTTCATGTTATAATACATTCCGGTATGCTGTATTTAACTTAATATGGCAAAGTTCCTCTGATTAAGACAAAGACTGAAATATAAAAACTTTTGCTGCTTATAGAAAATCATTTAGCTTCATCCGGCCCCAAGGAGTCGGCCTCCGCATTTCTCTTTGGTGAAGGGCTCTGTCCTAACAGGTGATAAACATGTCCTTGATCAGTCGTGCAGTCTTGTGTCCATGCCTTGGGCTGGCCTTGGTAAGACTTCCACAAGCGGCCATAGAAAAGGTCTTTTTTGATCTTGGCATAAAGTTTGGAGGGGTCAAAGCCATTTGAAGAACTTGGAGGAATTGGAGGTGATTCTTCTTCTTGTGTCTAAAGTAACACATTGACACTAGTTTACTTTTATTTCAATATTGCGAAATGCAAAACATAAAACCATAATGATGTAACTATAATAATTGTTTTCTCAAAATTTGGACGATTTGTGGCAAACGAGGCCCGTGAGAATTGGCCGTGCTGAGCAGCAACCACGCTGTACCCACAACTATGCATGTTCTTTAGAAAACAACAGGAAACCGTGTTACCTTTAATCACTTCATACAATAATCTTAGTTTGAGATTGAAAGGAAACAGAAAAAAAACAGCACTGCACTTTCTAAGTTTCCATGACGCATTGTGAATATTTTCTGAACTGTTTAATGTTGTGCTGAATGACATTTTCTGGTTTAAGCACAGTACTGAATGAGCCCTTTAAATTTTGTATATAAGATATATATTTTTTATTATAACAGCACTTATGTCATAACTTTATTTTTAATGGGCAAATATCTTACCTCAGCTGGCGGTTCTGTCAGTTGCACACATATTTCAAAGGACTGCCTCCTGCAAGATTAAATATCCCTCAGATTGCTTTTTTTTAACAAGTCATATAAAGTGTGTGTGGCAATGAATGAAAATATATATCTTTTTAGTTATACTACTTATTTATGTATTAGCTATTTAATGTGGAAATTATTTGTAAATGCTATCTATTGTTATTATTTTGTATGTGATGGATGCACAGTACCTCCTACAGTTGCTCTTTCTGCATATGAAGAATAGTATGGTCAGGGTAGAAAGAGAAAGAATAGATCCGATGATCATTGCACCCAAATGTCCAAATAATCCCATCCCTGGTTCTCGCTTCATGTGAGTAAAAGCTATATGACAAGTAAATTACATAAGAAAATGAAGCCCTCACACTAACGCACAAAAAATGTGAATAAATAGATTGAATATGTGAGTAGTTATGAATAGAATTGAATGTCTCAATACCATTTATAGACGTGTTGATGCTGTCATCTTTCTTACTGATGTCAGTGCATTGCTCCAGTTTACCCGAAGGAAATGTTACAAACGCACAACAGATTAGCACACTTTCATTTACTGCTACTTTAAAGATAAGGGACGACATTGGACGTTGAGATGATTTGCCCTGAATTTCAACTTTATCATCATATTCAGGTGGAATGTAAGTACCAAAGGATGGATGAAATGTGCCGAGTTTTGTGTGATTTAGGCCTCTTCGCATTTCCCAGTTGATCTGAGTCATATTTTCTTTTCCTTTAAGAACACAGGTCACATTGCGACCATCTTTGTATGGACTGTGACTGATTGATACTTCAGTGTTTGATTTGCCTGTTTAAAGACAGCAAAGAAGATGGGACAGAAAGATAAGAACAATGATGAAGGCTGGATGAAAGTAAAAAATAATTCTGGATTATGAATGTGAAGCAGAATGATTCAGGCACTTCAAATAATTCAATTTAAAATAATACTACAATAGTATTGTTAGCATTGTAATATACAAAAAACAATAAGCAGTGGGTCTTTATGATATGTATGTTTTTATGACACACTTTTATTTACTGATTGAATATTTTTTTTATATCTGAAGCTGTAATGAGGTTGTTTGTTTGGCTTTTAATTTCTGAATAGTTGTGGTTGCCACTTGCCATGTTCAAACCACAGCATTTATATCACATGGTCCATATTACATATAAAATGACAATAGGTGTAGTTCAAATGTGATACTTATTTCACTGAATATACAGATTAATTATTATTTTAAACATAAGGCTTCATTTTTACATCAGTTGTCAAATCGGTTATTAAGAATTGTGAAAATGGTGAATAACCAATCAGGGCTTTGAACCAGAATTTTTTCCCAATTGGTTCGTTCCGAACAGAAACAGTATTTTAACGTTTCCGGTTTTCGGTTCAACCCTAAAATTGACATTCCTGAACTGGTTAGAACATAAAAATAAAGTTCCCGAACCGGTTAATAACGTTCCATGTCAGCTGTGGGACATACAAATAAGTAGGCTGATCATTAGGACATTAAACTTAAATTATTAGTCTGCATAATTTTTCTTAAGTCTCTATCTTCATCAAACATTAAAAAAGGCTACATTATGTAAGCGGCATAACTGTAATTCTGACATGCCTACATTTGTTGAGTGCACTTAAACACGCGCACACACACAGACGGAGGATGAATTCCAAACGGCACTTCGGGAAGAAGATGCGGCATAAACAGTCGCTCCACATAAAGTGAAAATTATGTTGTTTTTCAGTGCTTTATTTGCCAAATGTATTTTACATTGTGAGACACAGCGCAACTCGCTCTCAAGTTTATACATGAACAGTTCTGATCTTTGAAGGGCATAGGGATAATCACATTTGATTAGAGTTGGACCGGATACATTTAACCGCATGTGCGTACAGAGAATTGCTCACTTTAGCACCTTTTACAGTTAAATTGTTGAAAATCACTTAAGTGTTAACATTTGCAAGCATTTGAAACACATGCAAATTATCAACTTTTACCCTATTAGCGTATTAATCTGCGACTTGCATGCGAGCCAAACCGTGGGTCATGATCTGTACGGATCAACTGCAATCCGTTACACCACTAATTAGTATTAAAAAAACAAACATCTTGAGATACTTGGTGGCCTACAATGTTTACCTCTTATTTTTTTAGCATTAGAGACTTGGGCTTGAGTAGGCTACTTGCTGGTGGTAAGCTTCTCATTTCTCAGATGAGTCAATAATGACCGGAAGTTAACTTCACGGAGTATTGCACCGAAATCTTGTCGAAGAACGAAAAAACATTGGGTTTAAACCGGTTACCACTATTTTAAATAAACGATTCTGTTCCGGAACATATATATTTTTGAAGGTTTCTGGTTTAGTTTCTGTTCCTTTTCAAAACATCAAAAGTTTCTGGTTTTGGTTTTCGTTCCGTAAACCGGTTCAAAGCCTTGTAAGCAATACAATAAATGTATAAAAAAAAAATTGTGAATCTCAAAAATGTTACAAAAGCAAAACAAGATATGAAAAGGCTAAGAACACAACACATGTGTCCGTTATTCTCATAACAAAGAAAATAGTAATGACAATATTTCAAACACAGTTTTGTCAGAGCATGTAAAGTTTAAACACTTGAGCATTTGTGTACCTGAAAATCTTTCATTATGGTGTTGACTTACAACACAGTTCCATTTAGCAATGAATTGTAATGTTTAATCTGTTGCTCAAACCGTAAATCTTGTTGCCATTTTTATTCCAACTCAATACCAAAATGTTTAGCATCCTCTGCTCAAACTGATACCTAATCTTTTTTTGAGTTTTCAAGTATACGTACAAACGTTAACATTTTGTATGTATTTCACATAATTAGCACTTACCTGATTGCAAGAAGGCAAGAATATAAAGAGCACAAAGAAAGTTGTTGTTTTGGTTCATGGCTGCTGCGCTAAAACAACACAGCTTCCTCTACCCTGTTCCTGGTTCTGTTTTGAGGTATGATGCTATTGCCTACACCCTAGTCTTCTCTACTAGTCATCTTACATTCAGCCATTGGTTTCATTTCTTTTCTTGACAACTCAGTCATATCTTTGATCTCTGTTAAAAGGAAATTATGCACTTGTGGGAGTTTCCACCAAGCATGTTTCTATACCCCAAAAAACACAGATTCATAAAGTTGTCAGCAGATTTGAGTTTAACCTTGTGAGACTTGGATTGTATTGATGTTTAATTATTATTTTTTGCAAATATACAGTTAAATTGTGCTTACTAAATACATTGAAATGAACTAGAACATTAAAAAGCAGGAAAGAAGAGGTGGTAAATGTAAATGACATGAAAGTAGTGAAAGCTGTTCAATGGAAAATCAAGGGGGTGGCCAAAATAAAGGAAACGCTTAACCTAAAAATGTGATAGTATTTTACCCTCACCCTAAACTGTTGAGGTGACATTTGAAGCACAAACACATTTCACACACATTTTGTGTTGATGTTCTGAAGTGACTTTATACAACAACTCACCCACTGTGAGAGTACAAAGAGTAAACTGCATTTAGAAACACACCTGCTCTGTGAGGCTTGTGGACCTCTGGCCTAGATCATACAAATGGACCCCATCTGCACTGTAAAACGATTCCATAGAAATTACAGCACTACTGTCAGCTGGTTGCCGGTGACTTGCTGTAGATTTGAATTTATGGTAATTACCTGCAACAGTTTGTTCGAAGTTAAATGAAAATTAAACATTAGCAAGTCTTTATATTTACAGAGTAAAACTAAAGTGACAGCCTCGTGCAAAGCATTCTGGGAAACAAAATCTGAAGGAAAAAAACAGAAAAAGGTTGATGAGGATTTTTGGTTCCCAGAATGCTCTGCATAAAGCTTCCATTCTATATTTTTATTCTGTAAGACAAAGACTTGTTAATGTTTAAATTTGAACACACCGTTGTCAGTAAATAACATACATTTAAATCTACAGTAAGTTACTGGCATCCAGCTGCCAGTAATACGGTCATTTCTACGAAATCTTTTTACAGTGTGTGTAATAAAATATTGTAATACACTAAACGATAAACCAGTGCAAATGTGGTGAATGGTTTCTTATTAAAAAGCACTAAACACAACAACTAAACTCTAAAATAATAACATTAAAAGGCTTTCATTGGCCCATTACCATATAGAGCTCCACTTATGGTTCTTCATAGCACAATATGGTACACAGGAGCTATATAAGTGCTATAGGTTCCTATGAATACGAGCCAGTGAACCACTTTCGTGCTATTTTTTTAGACATAATGTGTGCATCTACATTTAAAACACTACAGTAGAATGTAAGGCAGTGGTTCTCAAACTTTGTGTACAGTGGACCCCACTTGTGCCCTTCGTGACCCCCTCCCAAGAAAACTTATGACATAAAACATGCTAAAACATAAAATTTTAATTAAACAAAACTCAAATACAATGTAGTGCTGTGAGGTTTAATTACACAGAATTATGTAAAACTGGGGCCCCCCAGCACAATCTCAGGGCTCCCAGGGGTCTACGGCCCCCAGTTTGAGAACCACTGGTGATGTATTTTAGCTTTTAGTTTTTTAATTATTATTTTTTTAATTTTCATTTCCCTGCAGCTCTAGAGTGATTCGTAACATGTATGCAGAATTGAATTATGTCAGTATAATACTTTGTCAGTGACCTTTTAAAGCATGAAATTAATTGTGTGACATCACAGCCTCAGAATAATTGCAGAACAACTGTATGTTTTCCTTAAATATTTTATTGTTAATTCACAAAGGTGTTTAAAGGTAGAATTTTAACTCTGCTAAAGGAAAAAAGTGTGTGAATGCTGAATACTCTTACCACAACTATAGAACAGCAGTGACATCAAAGTGGCTCAGTGGCTAAACATAAAGTGTGTCAAAGTTTGTGGTGCAATTTTGAGACTGATGAGAGAGGAAGTGATAGCTGACTGATGTAAAGCAAAATGTAGAAATGTCTAAATGAAATGTGTAGTTTTGTTCTCTAGTTGTTAGACATTACTCCTGTTTCTGCAGTGTACTGTGCATTATATGCAAAAATGAAACCTACTGCATATGATAAAATGTACATACAGCACACAACAAAGCAGTGCACCAAGTCTCTCCATACAACAAACTTGTTTAACCGTACAATTCCAATGTGACAAAAAACTAGAAGTTATCTTTTGCCAATTAGTGTTTTATATATATATATATATATATATATATATATATATATATATATATATATATATATATATATATATATATATATATATATATATATATATATATATATATATATATATATATGTATATATATATATATATATATATATATGTATATATATATATATATGATTTTAAAATACAAAAAAAATTCAAAGGGTTGCTGGATGTCACTAAAATGCTCATCTTGCTGCTAATCCTGACCATTTCTGGCCAGTAGGTGACAGGCAATTCCTTGCTATTCCAAACAGCACAAATAGATATGTCAATAAAATCTATAGTCTTGTCTGTGTCTGCCTGCTGATCTTAATTAGATGTGGACCTCTGGGACATCATCCATCAATTGATATTGAACATGTTTAAGCTGAAAAAAATCCACATTGTTGTGAGTTTTCATTTATTCAGGGATTACAATGTTTTAATAGATATTTAATGATCTTTAATTTTGTTTTTACTAGCTTAAAAAGTCACCTTATTTCATCAGGTGGTGGGCACTTTTTTAAGCAGGGCCCCACTTTAATTTCTCTGTATGTGAATTAAGTCAGTCGATTAATTGGGCTTTGTAGCACAGGAACAAAAGCACAGACACAAATTAAGGCAAAGGGCTTTTCGTTTTAAGAGTTTTGTGAGGATGCAGGGAACATAATACATGTTGGAATCAACACAATCACTTTAGTCACGCTCCTAAAATGTAACCACTGCATTTGTGCTACCTGCTGAGTGATTTTTTTAGGGAACAGAACAGACATTGTTAGCTCCTTCTGTCGGGGCCGCATGACTGTCCCTAGATCATTACACAGGCTCAACATCACAGTTGAAAGAAATAAAAACTGAAAGTAGCACACAAGCATTGCTTTCAAGAGACACATACTTAAAATATGCATGTACATACATAATCTTTATATTAAAGTCATGATACTAACTGTTGCACAGCAACTATTTAAAGCAAGTGGTTGAGATTACTGCAAGTAATTACTAAATATACTGTAATGCAGTAAAGCAGAGAATCATTTTGTCGGATGGGATATATGTGAGTATTTCATATAAAATTTCCATTTTAAATAACATTTTTTACGTTAATATATATTTTATTTCATACATTTAGTGTTGTTGGTAAGGTCGGAAATGTAGCTCGTATTGCAAAGTCTGGACCCTGCAACATTTAGATGTTAGTTTTTCCCAATTTTGCCTGCAAGGTGTAGTTTTAACGAGAGCATGGATACAGAAAAAGGTGTTTGTGTGTATATATACATGTTAGACAAGGCTTAAAACTAAATTCTGAAAGAAAGTGCATGCAGGATCTCCAGAAGCACGCTTGGTAATCAGTTTCAAAGATTTTTTTAAAGTTCTGAATGGTCATCGAGGGGAGCAGATGCCAAAAGCTCATAAATAACTCAACAGGATTAGATGGGGGTCCAACCGGGGCAGAGTTTTTTGTGTTTATGTGCCTGTGCGCGTGTGTGTGTGTGTGTGTGTGTGAAAGAGAGAGAGACATATTGCATGCAACAGAGCACATGGTGTGTATTGGTTATAAATTAGGACCAAGGCCATTTAGGGGAGGACAGGGAAGACGCTTTTAAAGAAAGAGGACTCTGCGTCCCCTGGGTACATTCATTCACACTGATGAATTTGATTTATATTGGTTTCTTGAGTGTCGATTGGTGACCCTTTGTGAATACAAAGATTTTTTTTAATTTGCTTAAAAATATGTCTAGAATTAATACTGTCTGTGTCCCCCTGTGTTTTTGCACTGTGCTCTAGATACTGTCTGCTTCCTGTTTCCTTCTATTTATATAAAAATCCTTTTTCTGTATCCTCTGCTTCTTCCTCTGACCTATTTTCTCTTCCACTCTCTCTTTCTCTTTCTCCATCCCTCCCCCTTGCCCATCTGTCAGAAGCACAGGTGTACATACACGTCTTAAGCATACATGTCATTGTAAATAAACCCAAATGTAGATACATTACTTTTGCTTTATAGTTTTAAAAGCTTCTGACCTTTCTTAATATTAATGTGGAAGATTAAAATCATATGGAGGTGTTGCAGCTGCATGCATTAAAGTGGTCCACATCATTGCATGTTTAGGCCTTTACTGTGTCTAATTATAGTCATGGTAGTCTATAATTATTAATATCTCTATATATAGACACCACAGCAGAAATAAGATACAGAATACAGAACCAACTTTTTACTGTGTGTGCATGCGTGTGTGTGTGTGTGTGTGTGTGTGTGTGTGTGTGTGTGTGTGTGGTTGTGATGATGATTATGATGTGTTTGTTTATATTCAGTGGCCTACAGTAGAGGTACAGTGAGATATGAGATACAGAGGACACATTGCATAATGAATTCATGTAACACCATATCCTGTCTCTTTGGAATACAATGTCATGTGATTGGTATGTCTACTGAGGTGAAACCAACCAGTGTGAATGATCCAGTTTTCCCCCACCTCTCCGCCCTTAGCGCCAGCCTCTTTTTTAATATCGAAATGGGCTCGTTCCCTACACCCCCACCTCAGGACACACAGGCTGACCCCAACCTCCGATTCACCGCATTTTATTACACTGCAGTACACTGCGTCCCCTCACACACCCCCTCCCCACCGTTCTGCAGAGCAAGAAATAGAGTTTGGGTAAATTCCACTCTGACGTTATCTAGGCTGCTGTCATTATATATATGTCAGGGCTTTTATGCAATGTTTCCTAGAAAATCTGCCGATGCATTATTTCACTTTGTATATCACAAATGCTTAATCTCAACTCTTTTAGTAGCCTATCATCACAAACAACTATTATGATTTAAATAAAAATTCCTGTGTGCTCTACTGGAAGTGCATTGCATTAACAATTAAATGATTGTGGGTTTAATTCCTAGTCAACATACACATATGCCTTGTAATGAATTGTAAGTCGCTTTGCAGAAAACTAAATATGCATGTTGTGCTTGAACCAAATGATGTTCCAACAAACACAACTGAATTTTGATCAGCAAAAGTAAGGATTGAATTTAATTTAGGAACAAAAGTATGGGTTGAATTTTTTTAACACTATTTTTAGTAGCTGTCCACCCCTTTCACAATTTGTCTAAATAGATGCTGGTCCATAAGAAACTGTACTATACTGCAGTAGTAGAGCAAAGGTCAGCAGTATGAGGGTGAGCTCAGGACAGCTGCTCCTCAAATCAGCATAGTGAAGCTTCTCACATTCTCACATATCTCCATTTGCTGTGTGTACATACACACTAAACAATGTTGGGTTGTTAACCCAGCGCTGGGTCAAAAAGTGACGAGCCCAGCCATTGGGTTCAATAAAATACAGTAAGCGTTTATAGTTGACCCAGCATAGCTTAAATACAACCCAACAGACTGGGCTCATCCCTCCCCGACCCAACGGTTAAGGGTATATGTATTAGCTATACATTGAATAAAATAAGTATTGAACATGTAACTATATTCTCAGTTAACATATTTCCAAAGGTGCTACTGACATAAAACCCCCACCAGACGCTGGTAACAACCCATGTCAATGCATACAAAGAAATCAAACCATAGATGTCCATGAACCAAGTCATGGGCAAAAATGCAAAATGACACGGGGAAAAAGCATTGAACACGCTTACTGAAATGTATTTAATGCTTTGTACAAAAGCCTTTGTTGGTAATGAAAGCTTTCAAAGTCTTCAAATCTTGGAGGTTCTGTGTGCGATTTTTTGTTATTTCCAAAGATTATTAATTGGATTCAAGTCAGATGATTGAAAATTTCATGTCAGTAGCATCTTTAAAAATATATTTATTTCATGTACCTTTTTTACTGCGAGTGTGGTACAATATGGTGCTAAATAGCACTAAAAGCTTGTAATCATAAGAGAACCGTTTTTAGCGCTGTATAGCACCTCTGTAGAACCATAAGTGGTGCTAAAGCATGACTTAGCATAGCATCACTTACGGTTCAATATAGCACAATATGGTTCTACACAAGTGCTACACATGTTCCCACTTAATTACGTGCCAGTGAACCACTTTTAGTGCTATTTAGCACCATTGTGTAAGTGCTGTGTATTTTCTGCTGTCTGTACTGGAAATTGTCAGTAGCATGCTTTGTGTCGGTTTTGTATTGTAGGATAATGCAGAAGCATCAGCTCCGCATCTGCTATTACATAATAGGCCTACCCATGCATTGTTACATTTCTTCCTGCACTCCAAAAAAACTGATGCTTAATACCACTAAAACCTCGCTATCATAGGGGAACCATTTTTAGTGTTATTAGCACCTATATAGAACCTATGAAGAACCATACCGGGTAATATAGCAACACTAATGGTTCTGCAGAGCTCAATATGGTTTTAAAAAAGTGCTACATAATATGGCACTTAACATGGTTCCCGTATATGACCACGAGCCAATAAACCACTTTTAGTGCTATTTAGCACCGTTTAGTGTACACTCTTAAAAATAAAAGTGCCACAGAAAGTTCTTCACAGCAATGCCATGGAACCACTTTTGGTCTCAGAGAACCTTTCTGTCAAAGAACCATTTCTTTCATACCCTTTCATGATCTTTTTAAAGAACTTTTTTTACTAAAACAGAAAGCTACAGCCAACAATGGTTCTTATATGGCATCGTGTATCACTTACATTTTTAAGAGCGTATAAATAGAAAGTTAAAGCAACACTAAAGAGTTTTTTTACCTTAAAATAACGTTTACAAAAAAGTTTCAGTCGTTCACCCACTCGAAACAGGGTGAACGGCACTTTTACATTCGCTTTGCAGACCTCTATCGGCACTATAGAAGTTTTCCAACCATCATGTCGCGATCCTGTAGTTCGAGTGAAAACTACAAAAACTTGCTTTACGGCAGACCTACAATCCAATCAGAGCCAGCTTTGCTGCAGTAGGTTAAATTATTCACGACAGTGGTAATGCACAATTCCGCTTACAATCTGTAGGGGGAGCAAAGAGCAAAAACTCTTTAGTGTTGCTTTAAAATAAATGTACATTTGAACAATCACTTCTTGTCTTTGTTTCTGTATTCTTTTGAAGCTCAATGCCCACTAGTGATTATCACTTGTTTGTTATGGGCTGTTTTTTTTTCTTTCTTTCTTTTTTCGTTATTTTTTTATTGATAAAAGCAGTACAATATACAGTTAGACACACACAAATATTTCTAACACTAATTTTTTTTAACCATTTAAAAGATTAACCATTAAAAAATAAAGCATACTTATATTAATACATCAATTCAAAACATCACTTATCTTAGAATGACACATCTAAACAGCTATTTGGATACATTTTGTTCACTGCATTGCAACTATAGTAGGCTAAAAACTCGTCCCAGTCATTTAACAAATCAAATGAAACAACAAAATATTAGTCACAGGTCTTCATATAAGGTTTGTTTTCTGCCATATTGTCTTTCTTGAAAAGGAATTACCGTATTACATATGTTGCCATTAAATAAGTGCTCGGTATAGTTACTGGTTTACAATGTTCAAGACATATACGCTGACAAAATATTTACTCTTTAAATGTAAACAAGTTAATATGCACAAGGCGACGTGATACCTGCAAAAATACAACAAAATGCCTCTTTAACCAAGAATCTCTACAGCTTGTGACTCTATTTGTCTTCAATAACAATGCAGTAATAAAAGCTCCAACTGAACTAGAAAAGTAAAACAGATTTCTAAACTACAGGAGTTGCTTTAGCTAAACTGTTGAAGCATGGTGCCAGAAAAGTCATGGGTTGATTTTCAGGGAACACACAAACTGATAAAAAAATGTAATTGTATATCACTAATGCATTGCAAGTCACTTTAGATAGAAGCTTATGACAAATGCATTAAATCAAAAATGTTCATCATTAGAATTTCGACTATGTTATGAGTTTATGGGTTGGTAGAGTTTTTAAAATAGGGTCTTATCTTCTTGGTTATCTGCAGTATTGACACTTGATTCTGGACAATAAATGCGCAGTTTCCTATTAACAATCATTGTTGAAATTTGTAAAGGCAGATTTAACTTAAATAAAAGGGAATTAATTGGGAATGAAAACTAGTTCATCATCCAGGATTATATTAATTATTCAGTTGAACATTTACTTTTGTCCTGTACATCTCTTATCAGAATACTCAAAAATAAAAACAAACACAAAAACTACAAATAAAACAACAGCAGCAACAAAAGAGTAATACTAACACAAACAATAACAACTCACAGGTACTCTACATTCTAACAGTGTTAAATGTGTACTGTAATATTGACTTTAAGATGTAACTTTCTAAATATTACTGCAAACTGCATGTAAAGATGCTGAAGATAAGTTGTTTGTTAAATACACAAAGGAAGATATATAGAGATGCATACTATCACAACACTAACATATCGCAAGCAAAAATAGAAAAAAGTTCATTGCAGTTAACAAAGTCTCTAAAAATGTGTCCTGTATGTATTTGACTAGTGTTAAAAACATTTCGTCTTACATACCCTGTCTAAACTTACACCGTTTATTTGTCCGTTACCATCAATTACACATTTGGTTCTGAGTATCAATTAGTACAGGGAAATTGTGCTCAATGTAAACTAGCCACATGCTCATTATAAAGCCCCACCACTCACACAACATGCACATTTCAAAAACCTCTCGTGGATTATAAGGCTTTTAAAAAATTACTGTATTTAAAATAGTTCTGCATCTCTCACAATTTTTGAACAAGAAACAGACAATTTAACAAAATACTGACATACTTTTCCATTACTTGTCACATTACTGCTTGAGAATAAGCAGTCATATTGGGTAATAAAAAAAAGAAAATTCCTATAATCCAAATGCCTTTATAGCATTTAAACTGTATTCACCCTCTTGATTGACAGTTGGCCAAGAGTTTTCTGGTCTATAGACCCATAAACATCGATTTCCCATTACGGATCGAAAATTCTACTTGTACAAAACACGAAACCCAGTTTGTTTTTTGGGCTAATGGGAAGACACAAACTCAATAGCCACTGGTGCATCAAGAGAATGGATGACAAGGACATTCAAACCACCAACTTCTTGAGATCTACAGAAATCATGGTCCCTGGTTTGCTGATAGTAAATATGTCATTACCTTAAAGCCAGTATCAGACAGGTTATTCAGACTATGGTCATTAAGTAGGAGTTTCATCACCACTATAGATATCAAGCGAGGAGCGCACACCAATAAAAATATCTATAATATCTTTGAAATTATGCGTTAGGCCTATGCTCCAATAGGAACAATTACAAAAAATATAGTAATCCTCTGAATGACCATGATTGACAAAGCTTTGCACACTGATGTTTTACGAAAATCCCCCCAGTGTGCTTTGATATATCTACATATCTACAGTATAAAGTGCAACACATCAGAATAGTTTGATGAATGGTTAATTCAGTAGACAATTCAAATCTCATCTGAAATGTTATGGCATAAAATGCACTTTGCATTGGGATTTCCTTGCAGCAGATTTGTAAATTGAATGTTCTAAACAGCATAGTGCATACAGGTGAAAATACCTGTGTTTTAGCCATTGCTGAAAATATTGTTTATATGAAAACAACCAGAGGAGAAGCTCTGACAGTGCAAATCAGCAATTCAAATGATATTACTTACAACATGCTTAAAGTTTAGTTTCCAGTTTTGTAACATTTGAATAGTGACATCTCCCTGGTGGTTTCCCCTTCATTTTCCTTCACAAAACGTCAATACATAGCCTATTTACTAACACTTTACCATGGGGGGGATCATGATGACTTCCTAAGGATTTGTGTGTGAAGAACGGTCACATTTAGCATAGTTTTAGAATCAAATTATCATTTTGTAACATTGTAGTTAAGGTTAATACTTAAATCCGGATTAGTCCGTTCATTTATTAATCATTCATTTAATCAATACAGGATTATTTGCACCCCCATAGTGAAGTGTTACCACTGCTTCTAACACACATACAAAGCCCTTCATAAACATTAAAAAAGCAGTCAGTAAAATGACAAAAAAAAAGAATAAATAAATACATACATGAAATACAGTTAAAATATAAAAATTAGGAATACACACTGAGCAGCAATGTGGCAAAAGACATTAGTATGACAGGGTTTGAACTAGCTATTCTTATTTTAACCCCGCCTGCTCACTCTTTCCATGTGACCCTCTCTGTAGTGTCAAGCTGAAGCAGATCAAATGGAAAGTAAAGGGTGTCTGGGGCTGAACCCTTGTTCTACGCAAGATGACACCCTTTGTATTCAGTGTCTCTTACTTGGAAACAAGCCCTGAAACCCTAACTGGCCCACGGTCATACAAGATTACAAGTCTCGGTGTATATATTAGCTTTCTTAGGTCTTAACACTTGTGGTGTTACTTCAGTGCTGAATCTGAAAAACCAAGCAATGTGCAACTAAGATATCATAAAGAGTATACAGTAGGACACATCCTGTTCAGTAGGGGTGTGACGAGGTCTCGTGCCACATTTACATGATTTAATGTCTGCATGTTCTTGTTCAAGAATTACAGTGGCTGTATCATGCCTATTGTAAAGACGTATTCAAGATTTAAATAGATTTAAACATTGTTTGGCCAAAATGACGCATTTTCTGAATCTAAAATGAGAGTAAAAATAACAATCGTGAGTCCAGTGGCGCCCTCTGCAGGAATTTGTTATAATACATAATGCAGTTTTTTTACAAAGTTATTGCTTACTATTTAAAAAAAAACGAATTACTTTATTATCAATGACTAAAATAGTTGCTGGTGACAGTCGTAGATTAGTTAAAAGATTAGTTTTCAAAATGATGTGATTTCATCTCGTGAAACAAGTGTCTCGTCACACCCCCAATGTTCAGTCTTATTTGGTCAATCTATGTTATATCCTCCTACATTACATTTCTGCAAGCTCTCTTGCTAAAAATGATTTCCCTTTTGTCACAAATAAGGCGCTGTAGATAATTCCAAACAAACATAACTTGTCATTGTCATTTTTATAATACAAAATGAATGTTTACTCATTTTTGGAGTGGTAACGTGATCTGGGTCACATGTCCTCGCCTCATCACCTATTCCTAGAATAGCCCTGGCTCAATCTCTCATCTCCCTCTGCAACCTGTCTCATTTTTCCATTCCAGAAAAAGATAGTGAAAAGCCACTTCATAATTGAAAGAAATGTCAGTGTAACAATCAGGTGGTCACATTCTTCTAACCTTTTATAGACTTCTGGCCCTGGCACTGGAACGTCTGTCATTTCTAGGGTTATGACCTCCTGCACAGTTTAAAAAGGCAATTAGATGTTAAAAGTGCTTAAAAGGAAAGTGGAGTTCATTCTTCTATGATAACTAAATTACCACGTCATTCACATTATAGTTGAAAAAAATTAACGAATGGAGAGTAACATCTAAACACAGAGCATAAAAACCTTCTACCACTAATGTAAATTGAAATAACACATTTAAATCTAAATACACTGCACCATGTAAATAAAAATGCATACCACATACATTCGGGGTCTCTAGTCTATCATGTCTAATTATCGTGTGTGCTTTAAGAGGGAAAAAGTTAATCCAAAACCAAAGACAGAAGCTTGAGTCTAACATAATTTGTAGTTCACACTTTAGGTCAATATTCACTGATTGGAGTTACTAATGGTTTTCTGCTTGTGCTTCAGCCATATATTTTAAAACTGATTTTGATCATTTCCTTTGAAAGCACATGGCAGACATGAAAGATTGTGAGGTTTCAGCCATCAAAGTATTTTAACACAGGTCCCCTCTTGCTTACAACAAAAAAAATCAAACAAACAAATAAATAAAAATAATATCTATATATACACCTATACATACAGTATATGCATATATCCACATATATTCAGTAGTTATGCCATAGCAATAATTGGGCCATAATTATTTAGGACCTGACTTTCATTTGCCAGGCTGCCTGCTAGTCATTGCAATTCCGTCACACAAACGTCCAACATGCAGATGTCCGAATGGAGGAGACAGCCTCCTTTACATCAGCAGATGATGAATGTTCATAAATCAAAGCAACGTTAAGCAAAAAAACAGATAAATTATTAGTAATACAGAAAATCAGCTTGGTTTAGTAGACACAGATTCTCATTTTTCAAACCTGGCTTATCGTTGTAGGTGGACTTTGTGAGAACTGCAAAAGTTATTTGTATGATAGATTTTATACATTAAATTGCAATTGCTCGTAGGTGCTGTGTGTTTGTTATAAATCGGGGTTAAAACAAACAGCACACTGGGTTTGGAAAAGAAAGTGAATATGTGTCTGGGGATCTTTGATTTCTTCTTTCTTGATCTGGGTTGGTAATATTTTGCAGTTTTTCTCTCCTTCTGCTTTAACTAGACAAGGCCAAAAGGAGGGTATATGTGTCCTGTATCTTCTTTATCTTGAAAATGAGCATTTCATATGTTCTTTTCCATCGGGTTTCATACACTTCACTTTCCCTGTCTTACTAGGTGTTTTGTTTTTCTCAGAAGCATGTCCAGAAAATGAAGTTTTCGCTTTTGTGATTCCATGAATAAATCACCGAAAAATTTGAAAACCAATATTTTGGTATATATCCATAAACTGAAAGCTTGTATTCCAATGTTTCTATGATGTAATTTTTTCGGGAAAAATATGTTTTAATTTCACTGCAGGTTGAGGCATTGCATATAAATTATCTCTATTTTTTTATCTAGAAAAACATTTACACAAACATGTATTTATATATATATATACTGTATATGTCCCTAATTATATTTTCTGTCATTTTGATTAAATATTATTTTCAAATGTTATCCTGTCACTTAAACCGTACCAGTAAGTTTTAAATTAATTTACAAATAAAATATAAATTAAAGAAAAAAATATTTCTTGTACACGTGTTTTACTATTAGTTTCTTATCATATCTAACTGAATGTACAACTAGCAATATTCAAGTGTGTTATTAAAACTGACACTTTGCACAACAGTTAGATACAAACACTGACACAACAAAATAAGTTCAAGTACTAAAAAAAGCAAAAATCTGAGACTGTAATCTAAACATATAAGCTGAATTGTCTTTTCAGACGCATATATTTAGATACCGAGTTTAAACACCGCAAAATACGTTTAGAGGAAATGTTTAAACGACTGCAATTTTCTGAGGAGCATATCAGAAAAATGATCAGCAAAGATGTTTAGTCTAAAATTAATTCCCCTGAGGAAACCTATCATTTTAAAGAGGTTTAAAGATCTGAATATCTGATGGTCTGTCAGTTTAAAATTCGATTCGATTTCCTCTAAATATTAGCAGCTACAGTGCTATTTTTAAAAGCAACATACACTAAAGTCAGATCCAATTTTTTGATCATAAAGTGCCCTAAAGATTGTGCAGTCTTCTTTGCATCTTAGCATAAGCAAATATGCGTCCACTGTCAGTGATGCTAACAGAAATGGTGGGCCTGGGACAAGTCTGGGTCCTTATTTAATGTTATTGCTCCCCTCTTTTACAGGGGCAATTGTCCCCCCGTCGGTGTTCACAGTACTGCAAATGCTTCGCTAAACAAACGTCTACAGTGTTTGACTGCATTCTAATTGAATGAAGTTATTTACTTGTTCTGTAATGCATTAATTGTTAAACAAAATCCTATAATTAATTTAAGAAAATTAAAATGACCGAATCTATGGTTTAATTGGTTTATCTTGGAGGCTATATTGTTTTTTTTTTAAGGAAATGTTTTAAGTTTGGTGTCTAATTTTAATGGGAGAGGATTTGTGACGCTCCTAACCCTTCGCTGTAATCCTTCAACTAAATAACATCCGACTCCACAACGCACTGCTCTGTGTATTCTTTCACCAGCTCCACCTTAAGGGTATCCCTAAGGAAATCGGCCATAGGCTTCCACAGCGCAGGTTCCAGGAACACCTGACACATGACATAACCGTTCAATACGCTAGTGTGGCACCTTAGGTGGCACAAGAGCTGTTGTGTGGCCAGCCCTAAGTCTTTGCCGAACATATCGATGTTGAGGTAGTACCAGTCATCCCCGATTGGCACAGGGAATGGGAAGGTGCACAGGCTGGCCATGGTCGGGTTCCTGGCATCATCAACCATCCAATCAATGTTCTTCTTCATCAAGATGGCCATGTTGCTTGGAAGAGGCTTGAAGGGCTGCCAGTCTTGAACGATGGTGGCATTGGGGAGGACGTCTTGCATTAAAACATCGCTTAGGAAAAGCTGATGGACCTCTGCGGGCTCCAAACGGACTGGGATGTTTGTGGGGAACAGACCGTTCCCTGCAATACTTATATTAGACCCAAGATCAGCAAGGCGTAATTTTAGGTCTTCAGCTCGGAAACGCACCAGGAGGATTCCCTTTGCATTGAATTAGGTAACAGAATGAAAACAATTTGGCTTTAGCGATTAAACCTTTTTTTTTTTTCAAAACCAAGTGTATTGTGTACTGGGCTTTTTATATGGTTCTTACCTGTTTGGTGATGAGTCGGTACTTCTGGAAGTCTTTCGGCCCCAATTGGTCATCTCTGGTCAATCGGCAGAATTTAACGTCAGGGAACTTTGACTTAACCAGCTGAGAACAAAACCGAAGAAGCACCCCTGCGACACCTTTCCCCCTTTCCTGTGGGGCAACGCGAAGTCCTTCCACCAGCATGGTCTCGCCATCATCAATAACACATGCTGACTCCAGCGCAATCTGAAAAATGTGGTCACACGACAAGCAAACAATGAATTTATGTTCCATCCACTGTGAAAGAAAAGGGAAAGTCTTTGGTTTCAGATAATTTGTTTGGCTGATCAGAATCTCCCACTTTCCAACAGCATGCCTCTTTATCATCCCACATTTATAATAATAAGCCGTTTGGATTTCTTTTGTGAAGGATGAATGCACATTTTTTGGACTTGGAGGAGCAGACCCTGTAACTTTACATTTTAACCACTGAAAGATCTAAGACATTTTATAAAATAAATGAAAATGTGTTCGTCTGAAAAATGATCTTGGGGTGAGAGGTGATATTTTCCATGCAAAACGCAGTGTCCTCTCTCCTGAAATCATCAGTTGATTTTTTTTTAAAGAAAAATCTCTCAAAAGAGACCACTGCAGCACTTATGTGATTTTTTTTAACAGCTTTAGTTTTATATACATTTCTTTTCAATTTAATTAATTAAAACTACCTCAGTGATTGTCACTATTACACATTTTGGCACAAAATACTGAAAGACTGTTGCCATCATAAGTTTGATTTTATGTGACATTTTGCCCCTCATTATTCTTTTTTTTTTAAGTGTATTTTCGTTAGTTTGTTGTTGTAAATATTCCAATTGGACAGAAATTGTGCCATTTTCAAAGAGTTTAATTAAATGTTTATGTTATATATTTTGGTTGCATTTGTAAGTAAAAATGTAACTGCTTAACTAGGCACGTAATACAAAACTATCGATAAAGTAACCGTATCGGATCGAATTGTAATCGTACCCAAGAAGCGGTTGTTGTATCGGCAAATATCGCAACACTGGCGGAGAAAATCGTTTTTTTGTATCGTAATGAACTGTTCGATTTACACCCTTGGTGTTTACTTTATTACATCTTATATGCTTTTCTGAGCAATCTCAGTTTAAAGACGTTGCTTTACTTCATCATTTGTATGCTTCATGCAATATGTCACATAAATAATATGGCTTTAAATAGACACTGTCCTCAGTAATCAGTAACCGTTATTGGCCAATACTGCTTCCAGTAATCGGTCCCAAAAATCATAATTAGACCATCCTCAGCATATGACATCAAAATATTACAAAAGTGATTCGAAAGCTTTACTATAGTTTCATGTTGATCAATATGCGCATTGCCACATTTGGAAGTATGCGGAGTGTGAAAGTAGTAAAGTCTAGCATGCCATTTTGATGGTGGCTTCCAGGACCGGGTTTACAGAGGGGCCAGGGGGCCATTGCCCCCCCCCAGATTTTCCCTCTGCCCCCCCCAAATTCAACTATTACAAAAACGAGTGTCTCTTTACACAAATAGCAACCCTTGTTGGCAAACGCTATTTATATTAGCTCCCACCCACCAATGCCTGGGTATCTTGCACAAAGCTAGGAGGTCTCTTCAGCAGTATTTTACTTACAGAAAAAATACTACTATTCTACTGCGGTAACTTAAAGAAAACGCATCAGAAAAATGCAATTCATTATTAAATGAATGTAATAATAACACAACACATATTAATATAAAACCATAGTAAAACATCCCTAAAATAGCCTCTAATCCTTTCTTAGACTCACCTCATTCATTTTTCAAATACCACAGCCAATGGTAAGTCTCCAAGAGCTTTTAATATGTTTGTTTTAGTTCTGTTTATTAAAATAAAAAAATGGAGCTTGGTTGTAGCAAGATAGGCCCTATATAGTAGATATGATTTATATAGATGGTTATACAGTAAATATACAGTATTGTAACAGCTGCGCATCGCATGCAGTTTTAAAATAAATTTTTGGCGGTTTTGACATCATCGTCAGCTCATTCAGCTTGCATCTGAGAAAAACTTCACATTCAAAAATCTACAGATTTTTAAGTTAAGAAGGAGCTTTCACTCCGTAAAGTAAAACATGGTGTTTTATAATGTTATGTTATAATATCTTATTTGCAATGTTATGAACAAAGCAGTGCGATTTATCTTTGGACCTGTTGCAACACACATTTGCAGTATTTAAGGTCTTGTGCTTTTGTCTGATGCCATTTCTCTCGGCAAACAGGATAACCTTTTGACGAATTTGTCATGCATGTCAAATTGCTTCTATGATTTTCTCATGAATAGATTATTTAAAGCGTTGTGCTTTGTTGTGATATTTTAGCATAGTTGCTGCAGCAGAATGTATGATAGGGTCAGGAATTCATAAAAATATAGCCTATGAGTCTGCCATACCTTGGCTTTAGGTGAATTGACGCATATTGAATGTCGTTACCATATTATCATATCTATACAATGTTGACTTAGTATAAAAACTTTTCTAATTCGGTCAGAGGGAGCTGGTTCTCTGCAAAATATTTTCCGAAAAAAAAATCGCCTTTTACTTCCACTGTGTTTGCCGTATATGAATAATGTATTTTCTGTTTGAGGGAGACAAATAAAGTTAAACCTTCAGATCTGTTTTACAAACATTTTACCAAAATTTCTAGATGCACTCACATTACAATGTTATGGTTACAGTATTAAACTTTATTTCATTACATCATCCATGAACAGGATTTGTGAGTCCTGTCAGATCGATTCCTATCGACACTAAAGGTGAAGATTACTCGTCGTTCCACGCTCAAGCTGTGGCCGCTGTTGTTGTTTAGCGACCTCTAGTGGTGAAAATTACATATTGTGCCTTAGAAATTAAACACAAACTGCAAAACCTTTATAACATCAGTCCGTTGTCTTACCACTTTGCCTTGTTTGTGAGCCAAAATGACAACGCGATTGCTCTCCGATAGCCAATCTTGATAACGGGAGGGCAGATAGTCCAAGCCACCGTAGATGTCCTTACTCATGGCCATGATGTCATCAAAGTCTTCCTCTGTTGCCACAGTGAACTGTAGGCCAGTCTGAGGAGGAACCTCAGGGAGCTGAGAGCAAGGCAGGATATTTTCAATCTTCATCCTTGAAGCTGTAGACACAGTCAATCGTGAAATCAGATTTACTATGAAATTCTATTGCAACATGTTTCAAGATCAATTTCAAAATACAATTTTCCTCTGTAGTGGAACAATGGTTTTGATATGGTATTATGTGACAAGGATGTCCAAGATTGATACTAAAATCAAAATCATAAGGGTCCTTATCAGCTTAGTACAAAACAATGACTTCCAGGCCAAAGCAAGGTTTTGTGCTTAATGTCGCAGTGTTTATCTTCCTGTGCCAACACGCCAGCAGGTTGGCATCAATAGTGGCAACTTGTAACCATGCCCAAATGTTAGACACCCACCCCTCTGCCAACACACATACAGACATCTCCACCTCCTATTGGCAGGACCCTTAATCCTTTATTTTATTCTCACTGAACAACACTGCCCTGGTTCCCAGAGGAAAATACAAACATTTTATGAAGGGACACTATGCGAAATAGAAGGGAACGTGAAGCGGATGGGTAGGCAGATGTGTGAAGGCACGCATACATGGGTATGCATAGTGAGTGTCCGGGTATTGAAAGGCTGAAATCTGTGCAGTGGGGGGGGCAACAGTGTGAACAAGTCACAGAGTAAACATTGTTTGCACCCCCTTGGGCCCATACTGGTATTGAAAGCCCTGGTACTTTTCCACTGGTGCAGGACTGTAATGGGAAAAACCTCTGAAAGCTTACTTGGGTTTGGCAAACATTTATTGGGCAGTGCTTTGTGGGTCTGGGACAAGAACTATTCATTCATGGTTCATTTCCCTATTGCCATACGACATTTGATTTTCAAATTTCCATGTGACCATTTTGGCATTTGTCCTTGTAATGAGTTCACTTTAACTGAACTGATTTTCCATTGGGCTGTATCAATGTTTTCCCTAGTTCTGACTAAATAAATAGGTAATGTTTTTCTCTTAATTAACTACAAGTTTGGTATGTTTTGTTATAGAAATGTAATAAATAAATGGCCTATTTTGAAATCATCATTGTATATATTCATTAAAAGAGACTGTGATTGTGAAAACATACAACATCAGAAAGAAAATTGTTGTCATCTATAAAAATAAAAAGTAAAATAGAATCAGATTGTAAATCATAATGACTCAAGTGAGGAAGTTGATATAAATGAAGTAGTAAGATAAGATCTGTCTCGACTCTCCGCCAAGTTATACTGTATCTGATAACAAAGCCATCTCACAGACCAGGGTTGACTTGTGGCTAAAGATCTTGGATGATAATACTAAAATGTTGTAAGTTCAAATACTGCAAGACGTGACCTACTGTATGAGCTTAAGGCCACTGTAGCAGGAAACCTGACCTCAGTTACTGATATCCAATAAACCTACACGCACGCTTTCTATTCAAGCTGTTAGACAACCCATATTTTTGATTATTAAAGACAACATTCCATGTTTCACAAAGATAAACACATTTTTTTCACAGTTTTCCCATGATTCCCTCATATGACGCTGGTATGCTTTACTGCAGTAGTGTGTTACCTTACCATGGGGTAAATGCCACAGCTACAAACTGGCCATCTCTGAACATAAATGCTTGGCTTTTTCAGTGAAAGACTGAAGCAGTGTTACTTCCTTACATTTCAGACTGTCTTTAAATAAACGCCGCTAAGTTATTTTTGGTTTGTGTGTGTGAACAACACAAAATGTTCTTCAGTGCCTTTTAACTGTAAAAATCATGAGTTTTAAAAATAGACACTCTCAACACCTGTTAATCAACTGAAGGTTTGGTTTTGGGGGAACGAGGGTTTGTTATAAAAACAAACAGGGCTCTCTAGAGTGCTTACGTAAATGGAAGAGAACATACAGTACGTGTTTGCCACCTGTCCCTTTATGGTAAATCCCTGGTAGTCGTCATCTTTACCCGAGAGTGTTTGGTATAAAAATGACCCAAAACAAAATCCAGTTCTGTCTGCAATTATATGGATTATTGTGTAATACATTTACTGTTAAATAATAACTGTATTTTATACTCATCCTTTTCTCAGCACTTTGCATCGAATGTAAATCTCACACGTTCAATTAAACTTCAAACATAAATGTATCTAAAATGATATGATCATAAAAACAAAACTGGATCTTGATAAACAAGCTTAAAATAAAAAGTGGATCTGATATTTTAGGTGAACTATCCTCATCCATTATATAAGACAGATAAGGCATCCCAGTAAATTAATTTTCTGTAACCCAATTTTCTCATCTGTCCTTTTATTCCTCCATGTTCTTTTCTCCTTCTCAACCTATCTTTATCTATAGGACAAATGATAGCAGTTCATCACATCCTATCTATTTGGTCATATAATTTCATTAGAGCAGATGATGGCAGTGTCCCTTTTTCTCCTATGTAAACATTATGCGTCACATACAATCACATATAATATGTAATGTAATATATACTGTAGATTTATAAATTAACCAATAGCTGTGCATAATGAGTATGGTGTACAAGAGACATGTAATAGAAACTCATACATATGCTTAACGTATATTTTTTCACATGCAGTGTCATTTTGGTGTCTCATGCCAGCATAGAATCACTATGATTTGCTGTACAGTGTAAAACGTCAATTTTTACAGCAAGCTCTTTATGTCGTTTTATTACCTGTAAAGTTAAATATGCATGACAAGAAAATGTGAATAATAATATCTGAAAAAGGACACATAAATAATACATTCTTTATAATAAAAGTGTGTAACTTTTTCTCATTAAATCGATATATTTCTGTGGTCTTTAAAGAATATTGAAGTTTAAAGGCTACAGCAGCATCATCAAAAACCCAACCAGGATCATAAAACGGGCCAAGCATGACACTGGCACCACTGCAGCAGCTTGCCTACACAACATTTCCATTATTAATAGGGCATGCCATATGTTTTCCCTACTTCTCGTGGTTGATTTAGTCAAGTACACTAGAGCTATGGTATGTCAGCATGGCCATTCACATGCCAAGGGAAAATTCCAACGATATGTGCCTACTTCACTCCCACTTCCGACACGAACACATAAACTCGTTTGGAAAGCACACGGCGTCCCTAATCACAAATTCAAGCACAAACTGCGAACTTTAAAACTGACAGAAATTACCTCAAATATCTCATGATGTCAGAAATTAACATGTTTTCTTATTTAGAATTATTATATATAATATACGCGATATAAAATCTTTTTGTATTTAAGCATCTTCAAAGTCAAAGCTGTAAGGAGCTCAGCATCACTGCAACACGACCCATCCATTCGCCCCGCCCCCACTCCAATTGTACTGCTACGCTCCATCATCCCCTTAAGCCTTTTGAAACGATCTAACCTAGTCAAATACATTTTCCTCTTTTGGTGTCATTTATTCAGCAGGTGGATCCTTAAAATGTTCGAGTTTAATAATACATAGCAAAAGCCGTTTTTTTGTGCGAGTTAATGAAAAGCATTTTGTACATCGTGCAATGCGTTGACACGCGTTGACAAGCCGGTAGGCAATAGATTAGACTCAATGGCTCTCTATATATAAACCAGTAGGCCACCCACTTCATTCATTCCCTTAATTTTCGTTTTCATTCTGGATTCGTTGGTAAACGTCGCATGCACAGAAAATTGTAATGTAGAAATGTAACAAGAATGGAAACATGTAAGCAGAAATAACGGGGACTCTCAAGCAAATGCCTTAAAATTGATAACTGCTTTTTCCTCTAAGATGTATTTTAATGTGGATCGTACAAAATGTCCGTTATACTCGAAGTATTGTTAGAAGGACAAAATTAATGATGTTAATGACACACTGAAAACGTGATGATCTAAGTACAATGACTGTTAAAGCGCGTCGAGCACCTTACCATAGTCTGCACGAGTAAAAACCCAATCTTAACCATCGGTGTGACAGTGTGAATTTTTACTCACCTCTACGTCTTTGTCGGACCCGTGAAGGATACAGAGGTCAAACTGACAGATGCTGTATAGATGTAAGGTTTCGGTGCACTGCGGTTTGATTAAAGGCTGAATATTTAGAAAATGCCGGTTCAGACTTAGAATATATGAGGTGTGAGGTCACTATAAAGCCCCTCCCAGAAATCTCATTCCCATCCCCCAGTAGTGAGCAGTGAAGTATGCCAGTGCCTAAACCGTCGCCCAACCAATCTCTCTCTCTCTCTCTCTCTCTCTCTCTCTCTCTCTCTCTCTCTCTCTCTCTCTCTCTCTCTCTCTCTCTCTCTCTCTCTCTCTCTCTCTCTCTCTCCCAACACAAGTGCGGTTCTGTTGACTCAGTGCTTGTTCTGCTACCCATGGCTTTTGCAGCATAGTTACTGGATATCTGAACAGGTGTTCACACAGATGCAGAAATTGATGACCCCTATGTATATATATGTATATATATATAGGGGGTACTCAATTTCTGACACCAACATTTGAATGGGGATTAAAAATCTGTATATCACTTTGTTTTAGGTAAATCGTGAGCATGTTTTACTGATTCTTGCTAGCTATTTAACTCATTTTCGTTTAATTGTGTAGTAATGAAATATCTATAACTGCTGTTATATAGAGAAAAATGTCTCTAGTTTCTGTAGATGTGTAGTTTATGTGCATGAAAAGATAAGCCACATGTCTTTTTATGTAAGTATTGTATGAGGATGTTTTGGTTATGTATGTAACCTGGCTTGCTTGGAGAGGAAAGAAACTCTGTGTTATGTTTAATGACACTTTGGGGAATGCTTCTGCCGCATGCCAGTGTCTAAGCACCCAGGATCCACCCAGGAGGACCTGTGCAATTGGGGTTGAAGCCATGTCCAGACGATAAAGACTTATAAATGTGTGCAGAAAGCGCCAGCCGCCAACCTATCACAGCACAAGTGTCCGGCTCACCCTGGGGTGCGTTTCCCAAAAGCATCATTGCTAACTAAGTTTGCAACTTTGTTGGTTACAATGCAATTTCCCATTGCCAACCAACTAAGTTGGTAACAGGTTAGCAACGATGCTTTTGGGAAACGCACCCCTGAGTAGCACCTTAAAGCACATGTACACCTGGTGTAAAATGAAAATTCTGTCATCATTTACCCACTCTCATGTTGTTATAAATCTGTATAAATTTCTTTGTTCTGATGAACACGAGTAGTAATATAATTGATAATATAAATGTATTTAACAAAGATTTACCCCCCCCCCTTCACTCCATGGTTTCGTCCAGTCTTACGTAGCCTCAAGACTAGAGGCACGTCTATTTCAGACACGCGCGCGATCAGCGGAGGCTCGTTTTGTGGTGCGGAGCAAAGCGCAAGTAACTTATAAAAAAGCTTAGTATAAGTCTGGACATCAGACATTTTTTCCATGGCATTCTCACGGATCTCCACATATTTCCGTGAGAATGGACTTTCTTTTCCGTGGTATTCTCACGGATGGGTTACTGAACTGTTTGTCCTATTTTCTTACCATTGTCGCTTCGGTTTTGGGCTAGATTTACATAAAATTACATCACTACCCAAACACAACTCTAACCCCAACGCCAGGCGACAATTGATTAAAGTTTAGAAAATATAAAAGAATACATCAGAAAAAATAGTATAAACCAATACTTAAAGTGACATACTAACGCAAACACCAAATCTAACCCTAAACCGAAGCGAGAATGGTTTGAAAATAGGAAAAAGCAGTTGAGTAACCCATCCGTGAGAATGCCACGGAAAAGAAAGTCCGTGGCAGGGCCACAGAAATATGCGGAGATCCGTGAGAATGCCACGAAAAAATGAAATGAAATGAAAATGAAAAATTCTGTGACTATCCCACGGAACTTTGTGAGATCATGTTGCACTAAAAGAGAGACTGCAGAGGTCAAAGAGAAAGAAAATGTGCTGACAATTATTTTAAAAAAAATAATAATAAAAAAAAGGTAACTTAACGTTATATATAATTTATTCATGGAGCTTCCATTTGCCGTAATGTTAGCGTCAGTTATAGCCAACCGCTAACAGTACCTAATGGTCAATTCAATAGGTTACGTTTATCAGGGCTAAAAAGAGAAGAATATCATTTTTGTCCAGATATAGATCTTGAATTTGTAGCCAACATTCTCCTGTTAGCATTGCATAGCGTAACTTAGCAAATATTGTTAGCTGACTTATACACATGTGAGACTCTGTCTGTGAAAACCAGACTAAAGTCTCAAATTTATGTGTGAGATAAAGGGCATCACAGTTTGATTTCAAACATATATTTGACTAAGATTTCAACTGCTGACATGAACTTAGTCAATATTAAAGATATCAAGTTTATATTTTCACAGAATGTTCTTTACATTATGTAGGACATTTTTATCAATTTTTTTTTAAATAAAAAATTTACATTTCAGATGGGTTTTCACAGGCAGGCTCACAATTATCTAGTAGATGAAGCTAAGGGTTTTGAGTTAAGGTTCATACACCATATCATGTATGTTTAATCTTTGTTTAAAAATGTTGCATTTGTCTCTGAATATTTGATTACTGTACTGTATTTTTCTATTAAATTAAAATTTGCACAATAAATCATACATGGTTGGTTTCTGACTAAACATTGATTATAGCGGTCAAAAACAATAGCAAACGTTATAGGTATGTTATTATTAAATTGCAGCAGGAAAAGATTTTAGATAGCTAGGTTGGCTTGTATTTTAGTACAAAATGGGAGTGGTTGGGGGCTCAACATCATATTCTTTCATAGGGCCCATAATTGCTAGTGGCGGCCCTGGTACTAAGTAGTAGTAGTACTACTTTGGAAGTGAATAGGAGCTCACAAATGGTTTGATTATAAACATTGCTCAAAATATCGTCCGTCGGGTTCATCAAAACAAAGAAATTCAGGTTTGAAACATAGTGAGTAAATGATGAGAGAATTTTCACTTTTGGGTAAACTATCCGTTTAAGCTGCATTTCGTTCGATTGGATCACAAGTGGATGAGAGAGGTGTATGTTTGCTCACACCTGGTGTTTTAATACGGATTTTTTTCCATTTTCGACCGTTTCTGTTCTGATTACTTTAAAGGGAATGTCTATTGACGAGTCGATCTGCTTTCGTTAAACGCGAGTGGGAGAAATGACGGGTTTTAGTTGATATGCACTAATATGTACCAGAGTAGCTGCTTGTGTTGTTAGTAAACATGCTGCACAATGTTTTGTATGTGTAAATGTAAGGGCTTTTTTCAGATATTTAAAGGTCCTGTTTGTCCTGATCATATTTTTCAAACTTTAGTTAGTGTGTAATGTTGCTGTTAGAGCATGAATAAAACCTACAAAATTATAAATCTCAAGGTTTGGACAGCCCTCTACTTCCCGGTTAAATGACGTCAAAATAAGAATTTCTGGCTGCGTCCGAAACTGCCTAATTCCATACTTTATAGTAGGCCAAAAGCAGTAGGCGAAGCAAGTAGTAGGGATGGGCGATATGGCCTAAAATCCATATTGCGTTATACATTGCAGCCTCTTGCGATAGCGATATGTATTGCGGTATAATAATTTCAATAGACTCATTTCAGAACAGGTTATATAGACCCTTAGAAAAGCCAAACTGCTAAAAAGTAAGTAAAAGTAAACCGTTATGGCCAGATTAGTCTTGTTACCTCTCTTAGCTGGAACTTTTGCCTGACACACTCTACAGCAGGGGTGTCCTGACTTTTTTTGTGGTGATCTACTTTTAAAATGATAAAGCCGACAAGATCTATCTGCTAAAAACACAGTTGATTATTTTCATAACGCTAAACACTTTAAATGCTTGTGAGGAATATACTGCATGTTTCACAATTACTAGACCATAATGCCAATTTCGCGTGTGGAGCAGCAGTTAACTTATGTGCGATCTACCAGCATTGCCGTATTGGACACCCTTGCTCTACAGAGTATATTTTCCTGCTGTTGTTGGACGGCTTAAATCCAAATAATAGATGTTGCATCTGTCTTTTTCACGAGTTCCTCTGTTTCGCTGACGCTTTCATTCATGTTTATTCGGCTACAGCTCGTGGCTCTAAAGTTTGCGGGTAGATTGTGTCATCAACACGCATTATCGCGATAGTGCAATAGATTTAAAATCTCTATCGTATGCCAATTTTCTATCGTTTATATTGCATATCGTTTATATTGCCCATCCCTAGCAAGTAGTATGTCTGAATTAATAATATTCCAAAAGCAGTAGGCGAAAATCCTTTAATGGACACTTTGCTATCCCGTGAGCCCCCGGGAGAGGAGTTATCGAACAAAGAAAATGACAGAAGGGCGTTGTTTTATTCAAAAATGCCCAAAAGTGGTAAAGCAGCTCTATTGCAAATGCAAATACATATTAAGCAGCTGCCCCTTGTGGTTAAATTGCACTAGTTTAACGCCATTCCAGTTAATGACAAACTTGTTGTTATGACAACGTATGTCATGTGGTGTTTCAACATGGCGAATGTAGTACGTCCGAATTCATACTATATAGTACGTACTGTTTTAACGGTCGATGAGATTGTACTTCATCTAATTAAGTATCTACTGTCACAGTATGCGATTTCGGACGCAGCCACTGACTAACCTCCGCCCACCGGATTACGTCATTTGCCAGCTAAGCTCAAACGGCTCTGCTAAGCTAAGCTGCTGTCGAATCACAACACACTAAACAAGCTACACAATCAGAACTCGTTCCGTATTTATGAAGGAGGCACTTCATAGAACAAGGAAGACATCAACTCATTTTTAGGACAGTGAAAACAGTGCTATACAGATAAGTAAATTGTGTGAAAGATTCTGCAAGGCTTCGAAAACACAGGAAAAATGGGACCTTTTTAGAGCAATTGGTGAAATAAGCTTGCGCAACTTTTAAACAAAAATGAAAGAGAGAGCATACACTCCAGTGTTTACAAGTGTGGAGAAAGAGAACCGTTCAGACGTTGTTGCATGTGGAATGATACTAATTAATGTCGTTGTGTCAGATTGATGTTTAAAATGGTCCACAAGTATGCATTTGACATGCATTGTATTGCGTGACCTTTCAACCGGATTACGCCATACGTAAGGTCATGCTGGCGCATCATACGGCTGGTGCAAGATGAGAAGTTTGGTTTAAAAGGGCATATTTTTTATTTTTCTTTCTGTAAATGATGATTGTTTCTCTAGATAAAACCCTTATGCCTCGTTTGGATCATTTAGAGCCCTTTCAAGCAGTGTTAAAACTGCATTTAAACTGTGAACTGTTGAGGTCAATTTAAATTCTATTAAATTGAGAAAAATTCTGGAATGTTTTCCTTAAAAAATTGTATTTCTTCTTGACTGAATAAAGAGAGACATAAAAATTTTGGATGACATAGGGGTAAGTAAATTATCGGGTTTTTGTTTTATGAAAGTGGAATATTTCTTTAATACCACGTGTAAGCAGGGCCCTATAGAGACAAAGCCAGTCAGCACACCTCAGAGGCCGGTTAATGTAAATCCTAAGGGACATATATAAACAGCTTCTCTTGCTCCGGCGATTAAAACTGCAGAGGAGAACGCCTGAGGATTGACTGACTGAGAGGTCACAGAGAACACCCTGGGACTGTAACCCAGTCTAGGGTGCAGAATTGCTATGCCCAGTCCAGGAGCAAATTCCAAGCAGGGTGGGGTGACTAAAGAGGGCCTGCAGATCCCCTACTCCTTTAAGTGTCATTAAAGGAGACATTTCAAGCCCCATTTACAAGATGTAGAAAAAGTCTCTGGTTTCCCCAGAGTGCATATGTGAAATTTTAACTCAAAATACCAAATATCATTTATTATTGCATGTCAAAATATGCATGGTATAGGTGTGAGCAAAAATACACTGTTTTTGTGCACATGAAGAAGCAGAATTATTATAATAAGATCCCCATACTACGTCACATGAAATCTGAATGACCTATTTTTTCATGTGCTTGCAGAGAAAGGCTTACCAAAACAAAGTTACAGGATTGCTCTTTTTCACGGTTTCTGGGTTGGTAGAAGCACTGGGGACCCAATTATAGTACTTAAACAAGGAACAAGTCAGATTTCATGAAATGTCCCCTTTAACAATGGTGGCAAAGCCACTTTAAGGGTCAGAAATGTCTCTGAGGCTGACTATAAGGGCGGATTTCCAGGGGCAATGTTTATAATTACTATATTAATTTTGTATCTGTTATGTCAAATACTTACATTTAATCAATAATTTTAACCAATCAAAACAAATGTTAGACTATATAGGTTCTTACCAATAAAATTGGGGATGTGCCTGTATATTTGGGCTATAGTTGGAATTGACAGATTATATCCTGGCAATTAAAAGAAGTGAAAAAACGCATCAGAACTGGTACTGTGTAATTATTTTGAATTGGGTAACAATGACAACAAAATTGTAGTTTGTTGTTTGTTATATTTTTAGATTAATGTTATTTTTAATGCATAAAGTATGTAAATAATGAAAAGCAAATGAAAAGCGTAGCTTTTTACAGAGAGGAAAAGCAACATGAGAGCAGCATAATTTTCAAATTCTATTTTAATCACATTATATATAATTTAACAAACAAAAACAACTTTGAAACATATTTATTTAAAATGATCAGAAAAGCACATGTTTGCATCATATTTAACCTCAAAGCACCTGCGATGCCACGCCACCCCGTTGAACTCTGGCGCCCTCTAAGGGTGACACTTCATACTTTATAACTATGTAATAAACTAGATCCTAATTTAAAAGCGTGGTAATAACAATTATTAGAAAGTGTCATATTCATCTACTATGTTTAGCATATCTCAGGGAATGTCATGCACATATTTCAGAATAATACTTAAAACTGTTTTCTGGTCACAAACACTTTATCTGCTAATTTTTCTCAGGTGCTGCATAATGTATATCATTAAAATTGTTTTAGTACTGTTAACTAAAATACCAAACTAATTTGAAAACGTGACTAATTTGTTAAATAGATTGAAATCATGGCACCCATCCACCAGCAGAGGTCAATATTACCACAGATATAATTGGTTCTGGCTAGAGAGAATACAGCTACGGCCAAATCTCGCGAGATGTTGGGTTTATAGTTAGGTTTGGGGGTAGGATTAGGATGATAAACAGCGGTTCTGTCTAGATAAAATACAGCTACAGCCTAAATCTTATTAAATGTTGGGTTAAGGGTTAGGTTTGGGGGTTGCAATTGAATAAAAAACAGTGCTCATCCTGCAAGATTTCACGAGATTATGACCGTAGCTGTACCCCTTCTAGCCACAACCAAAATAATCCTATCCCCAGGGTTATTGTCGCAAAATGGTGGCAATGTGGCATACATCAATGTACTGTGTATTCAGTATGCTTGAAGTTCAAACTACAGCATAATAGAAACAAGTTGTATTCCCATATGTGTGCCTACTTTGTGGGTTAGTTTCCCCACACGTACATAAGGGGTAGCGTGGCCGAGCGGTCTAAGGCGCTGGATTAAGGCTCCAGTCTCTTCGGGGGCGTGGGTTCGAATCCCACCGCTGCCAACAGCTTTTTCATTTAGGCAAGTACTTCTGAGATCAAACACACTGTATACCTAGTAAACGAGTCGTATTGAGATATAGAAATATTCAAATGTCCACATGAGGGTGTTGTTGTATAATGCAGTTGTTCTCAAACTTTTCGGCTTGTGGCCTCCCTTCTGTACGGTACATGCCTTCCTGCTCCCCCCCCCCCAATAAAAATGTATGACATAAAACATTCTAAAACTTAAAATTTGAATTAAACAAAACATATTAATGACGCAATGCCGTGCGGGGAAAATACTAGAGATAATTAATTTTCGTGTGAAAGTGTTTGAGCAACCTTTAACAGGTTTAAATGGTTTGTGTGCCAGTTCAAGCCCCATTTGCTTTTTGTATAAATGATAAAGGACAGTCAACAAACGCTTCAAAATGTATTGTTATCTTATTTAATTCACACATTTTTCTATGTTAAGTATACTCCTAAAAAACGCTGAACGTCTGTCGATCGGAAATGTACAAACGAATTACAGCGTCGTACTTTTTGAACCTTTCTGTGATTCATAGAGTTACGGCAACCGCGAAGGGCCAAACAAAAAGGCGCAAACGCGATATTCGGAAATCGTTGCACTTGCGTTCAGCTGCAATGTAGTTTTATGCGCCTTGTTTAATTGATTATCTTTTTGTTGAATTCCTTGTAGTCGTTTACGCCATTGACAAGTATTAACTAATACAACTGAATGTAGTCCGTTGGACAAGGAGTTACAGAGCTAACTTACATCGCTGTTCTCTCTCTAGTAAGTAACTTATTGGCCAAAAAGCTGACATTAAGTCCTTTAAGATGTTTTAGTTATTGCTCTGTATATACGCGGCACGTATTAGATATAGCAATTTCTCACTATTTAAATTGGCACACGTTTCCCTCATTACTCTAACGTTACTACGCATGACATGTTTGTATGTCCATAAACATCTGTAAGACAGTACTTGTGCGTTTTTCCGTAACATATTATACCGTTTTCCTATGATGTACCCGTGTTAATAATGTCACTTTTAACACTGTTTTCTTAATCTTTACGAGCTTATCAGTATGAGACTGGGGTTTAATATTTTTTGATTCCCCTATTATAAATGACATGTACAGCATAGTTTTAGAGTATTGTTTTAATTGTAAGTCTACGCGTTTTTCAGTTTACCTTTCCTACTAATTTAAGGAATGTGGGACATCTAACCAGCAACTATGAAGCCTCCATCTCGTCGCCGAACTGAACCTTCACGCTTCAGGCCAAAGAGCACTGAGGAAGACCAAGCGGTCATTGTTAGGTCAATTTGCCTAGGATGGACTCGGAAAGAACAACAGGACTTTCTACAAGGTTTAAAACAGCAGCAGAATTTTGAATCAGAATTAGATCTGACTGTGCTTCAAAAGAAAGTGCCAAAACGTCCTCTCAAAGAGGTAGGCGTATTTCTCCCACCCAGAATTTCACTGAGATGATTAGTGTAGATGTCGTTTGTAATGTATAATTGTTGGGATTGCTTTTCAGATTGAGGACCTGGTGAATTTATTGAAGTCCCGAGTGCTGCAGACGGTGTTTCTACAGGTCCAGAAACAGAGGAAAGAGGAGCAAAAGAATAAAGTTCCAATTGAGATCTGGGGAGAGCTGGTGCAGAAACTCACTGGATCCCATGAAAGCACCGTTTCTGCGGCCTTTTCTCAGGTCTGTGTAAAACCTGTTTATACTGGCATTTTAAAAAGAATCTTCATCCACACGATACACGACCATAAACGCATGAAACATGACCAATCACATAACTGGGCATGTGCATGAAAGTGTAAAATAACTTATTGCTCTAATAATAGTGCACCTTTGCGCATTTATGGAGCCTAGGGGTGTGCGATATTGACAAAAATTCATACCTGGATCCTTTGCCGGCAATTACAACAGACACTATTTTTGAACCTATAAAAATGTGTTTGGGAAAGTCTTATATTGTTCTAGCTCCCCCCTACAACATATTAATATGATTAATAGGTTAATGTTGATGTTATAAACTAAACAGAAAGGTCTTTATGATTTAAAAAGGAAGCATTCAAGTGAACAGTACTAAACAGTAGCGAACTTGAAGCAAAAATAAATTTCAAACTTCAATCAAACATAATAATAGGTGAAGTATAGCTTTAGCCTACATAAATGCTTATTGCTTTAATGTAGGGAGTTCCTCTTCAGCCATTTCACGCTGTTATATTTATAATAGTTCATTGTTCCCAGTTCATATTTATGATCTTATAGTCCATTTGAAAATTTTCGTACAAGCTTACTGTATTCTTCAGAAAAACACCAAATAACTTATCTTCCCTTACCAGTCGCGCTGTTTAGTGCGTGTGTGTGTGTTCCCTCAAACGCGTTCTCCAACAAAAAGCGTGGCTGGCTAAAGTATTCAAAATTAATATGACGTTAAAAAGTGTGTGAGGTCCGTGCACGTCCTCTGCTAGCAACACAGAAATAGCAAAAAGCTTAATCGGCTAAACAAGCTTTAAATATTAATATCATGTTGATTTTATTGTTTTTATTAATTTATATTCACAAAACTTATCAGCAAAACATCTATTAAAATTAAGAGACAAATTATATGAAACAAAATTCATTTTAAAGGAGCAAACAAAACTTAAATTAAACTCGAAAATAATGTCTGACCCATTACAATTTTCCCTTTATATTGGCCTTTCCAACGCCCTATATGGCGTTTAAAATTACAGTCTATCTTTCGTAATAAGCTAACTAAATAAAAATAAAAAAACATAAACAACATTACAACAATATTCAAACCTAACAATACTCAAACATAAGTATAAAACAGACATTATCTATAAGGATACATGTTAAAACAAAACGTTTATAATAGCTGGTTGGTAGATGTTTACTATTTTTGGCAAAACCTCCGTTGCAAACCTCCATTTACCTGAATAAAAATATTTTTTACTTGGAAAATGATGCGCTGTCACATTAACATCAGCTGTTCATTTACATAAGACTCCGTCTACGTTTATTTACACTGCAGTGCAACGTCTGAGTTCTCAAACTAAAACAGGGTCTTCAGCGTTTACGAACGACTCCGTTTATGAGGGTCGAAAACGGCGTAGTGTAAATGAAAGGCGTAAACGTGGCAAAAGTAATGCGTTTTAAAAGGTAAATGCATTAATGTAAACATAGCCTAAGGGAACAATTTTCGACTGCTGCATAATATCATTGCGACTCCTGCAGGCATGTTACATCAGCAAAGTCATTGATTATTATGCCAGAATGAGAATATAGTTCCTAGCCATATCTGCCTAGAAAATCGCAACTTAAATTTTTCCATTGGTCTTAGTACACGATGTAACTACAGAAAAGTCAAGTTTTAAATAGGAAAATATTGAAACTCTTGGTTATTTTTTAGCGCGATGCTAATGGTCTAATCAGATTCAATGGATTATGCTAAGCTATGCTAAAAGTGGTAGCGCCAGACTGGAGATCAGCTGAATAGATTCCAAAACTGTAAAAATCAAATGTTTAACTCTAGGGGAGCTGGAAAATGAGCAAATTTTCAAAAAAAAGTGGAGTGTCCCTTTATGACAGGCTCTTTCACTTACACTAATTATCCACTGCGCATCTTTAGTAAATCCGGACAGTCGTTATTTAACGGCAAAATGACATTTTAAGCTGACGCAAGCTCTTAGTAAATCTGGTCCCTAGTCTTTACATTTACCAAATTTAGCATACACACTAGCAAACAATTTTTATGGCATTTACAGTAAAACATCTTTGGCTTGGAAAAAAACAAGCAGTTTTTGGCACATGATGATACCCAAGGATAAGGTTGTGCTACTTCCAATACAATGTTGCTTAAAGTCAAATACTGTCCTTTAGTGTGTCATTTATCCTCTGTTCTTCATTACATTATAGACAACAGCTAATAAAAGACTTTTAGTAATGAGACAGAATATAACACATACATTTGTTTAGCTAATCCCTTATAGCAAATGAGAAACGGGTCCATCAACCAGAGAGAGAGAGAGCGAGTGAGCATACACACACTAATACAGTAGAGTTATAGAGTGCCAACAAAGTGAACAACAAAATAAATCATAAGATGTCGACAATAGCCTACACCATGGAAGTGTCTTATTTCCTTATGACTGTCATTTATGACTGCAATTCATATCACAACTATCTCTTTATTTTCTTGACCTCTATAGCAGAATAAATATAATGTTATCTCTGTTTGTTTTTCCTCTGTTAATCACAGATGCTTGTGATTGCTGGCACAGAGCCCCGCAGCCTGATACACTCCATCCCTCCACAGGCCATCGCAATCCAATCACCTACTCGTTCCAGTCATCCTATTCCCTTAAGTGCAAAGCCTAATGCACAGCTTTGCCCTTCCCTTCTGCCCACCACTCCTCTACTACCAGTATTGCCTGGACAGGTTGATAATACCATTCAAACATCCACTTTAGACATAAGCTCAACTACCAGTGCTTCCACCAGCTTGGTGGGCTCTACATTTATTCAGCCTGAGTCTGTGGAGCATGCTAACAAATTCCAGTTTGATAATGCATCAACCAGTTCAGCTCTACAGCTTAGCACACCTAAGACACCCACTCAGGAGTCCTCACAGGTGACAAGCAGCCCAAGTCAGCAGAAATCTGAACCACAGCCAACAGCATCCGATCCGAGCTCCGTGTCAGCTGCATCACTATCACCGCCGGTTTCCGTGCCATCAAATGAGCCCAATCCAGCTCACTCAGAACCGACGGATCAAGATTCTTCACACAGACCAAGAGTGCTGAAGTGCATTGTGAATTTTGACAAAATTTATGAATTTATAAGTGACCCAGACTCTAAAATGTGCAATTCAGCTCTTAGTTCAATGGGTATGTATTGGTAAATGCATGATTCATATAGCATATTATATTTTATTACAATGGTAATTTTTTTTAGTTTTATTTAAAAAAAAGTTATGGTAATTTTTTGGGGTTGATACGCAATATTGTCAAAGCATTAACACACACACTCAAGCAGTGATATAGATATAAAAGTAAAGAATAATAACAAAAAATCAGTGTGATGGTAGTGATATAATAAGTGTGCAATTAGCAGCCTGTAGTTATTCATAATTTCTTAAACATTTTATCCTCAAAACTTAATGTATTCCATCTGATATTTTCCTCAGAGTGCGCGGTGCTGTTTGACATGCTGATGAGCCTTCCTGAGGAGCTTTCCTTACTGAACTGCAAGCAACTTCAACATCATCTGCTGCAGGTGCACGAACAGCTCTCCAAACCTGGGCAAATGCCGGTTTCCTCTCCAAAAACCGTCGAAAACATTTCACATGCCAATGTAGTTGATTCTGCTGAGTTATCAAAGCAACAAACGATGACTGCTGGATCCTCTCATCCTCCTGGTGGTCTCTCCGGTGACTCATCCATCACAGAACCACCAAAGAACAAAGACTGGGCCTCAGCCGGCATCTGTCCTCTGAATCCTTTGATGATTCCAGTAGCTTTGTTAAAAAGACAAACTGTAGATTGTAAGAAATGACATTCGTCTGCCTTATTGAATGCTTTAGCCTGATTAATGTGAGGTTTTACTTTGATTTCTATTACATGGTCAGCTGTTGTTGTTTTTTGAGTATTTTTGTATAAAATTTGATTTATTCTAGCTCTTTGACTGGAGATTTCAGAATGGCACCTTTAAGGTTTACCAGTTAATTATTAGCACAAATTAACATGTACATTTCCGAATGAAAACATAATATAAAACTGTACATTGTCTATTTGCAGGTGAGAAAATTATTTTATGTTGAAAATATTTGTTCACTTTTCTTCTTCTGTTTTGCATGTTATGTCATCTGATTGTGTTTGGATGTGCTGGCAACCATTATCTCTAAACCGGCCACTTTGGGTTATCATTCCCTGATACTGAGTGCAATAAAATATCACAATGGGAGGCATTGCATAATGGAATTGCACCTTGTCACAGTAGTCAAATACTTTTGTGTGTTATCAATTTTTTCCACTACCTGCATTTTCCATTGGAGGCATTACTGTTCCACATTCTTGTAAATTGATACTTTGACCTTGTTTTGTAATAAACCTTCACTGGAGCTTCAGCATTTACCATGTTGCTCAAACAAAATAACCTACATTTCGTGACGTGTGATTAGGTGGGTGCGGAATTTCAGAATTTCCTCAAAGGCATCTATACAACTAGAAATTCTACATTGCCTGTAGGCTGACGGTGAATGTGTTTGTATTTGTTTGATGGACAGGCCACCTGATTGCTTGAGATAGCTGGAATTGGATTTAGCGCTCCTTCATGACCCTCGGAGGAAAAAACATGGATGTATGATTGAATTTTTTCTATAAACAGCTAGTTTAGTTGGGTTTTAATTTCCCACACAGAGCTGTCAATTTTAAGACTAACAGTACGTATAAATGGTTTCCGCAGTAACAACATAAACAAACGGCTTTCGTGGAACAAATGTAAGTTCCGGTAAATTCTGCAAATAATAACAATTGGGTCCTTTAAGAGTAGTTTATTTATTTCTGATAACAAGCAACATAAACAACAAGTAGATTACCGTAGTTCATATTTCCTAACTAAAGCATTAAAAAACACAGAGCTAGCATTACTGTGTAAAATGTGTAGGCCTACTATACTGTATACAATGTTCGCTACAAATCGGCTGCCAAACCTCCCTTCACATAGCAGTGATCCATGATCGCCGTCTCTGCTTGTCTTTAGGAAACCAAAACATGTTATTTTCGGCGAGATATTTGTTCCACAGTTCAGTTTAGACAATAGTCAGACCATTTAACAAAAATACGCCGGAAGTAAATTTCCATCAGATGCGTAACCTCGACAACGCACATGTGTCCGATGAAACGTCTATACTTAAAGGAATACTCCACTTTTTTAAAAATATGCACATTTTCCAGCTCCCATAGAGTTGAACATTAGATTTTTACCATTTTGGAATCCATTCAGCTCATCTCCGGGTCTGGCGGTACCACTTTTAACATAGCTTAGCATACTCCATTGAATCTGATTAGACCATTAGCATCACGCCAAAAAATAACCAAAGAGTTTTGACATTTCTCCCATCTAAAACTTGACTCCTCTGTAGCCACATCGTGCACCAAGACCGACGGAAAATCAAAAGTTTAGATTTTCTAGGCTGATATATGACTAGGAACTATACTCTTATTCTGGCGTAATAATCAAGGATTCTGCTACCGTAACATAGCTGCAGCAGGTGCAATGATATTACACAGCGCCTGAAAGTAGCCCCTTTGGTAACTTTCAATAGCAGGGGACTATTTTCGAGTACTGCGCGTAATATCATTGCACCTTCTGCAGCCATGTTACGGCAGCAAAGTCCTTGATTATTACACCAGAACAAGAGAATCGCCTAGAAAATCGCAACTTTTAATTTTCCGTAGGTCTTAGTACAAGATGAACTACAGAAGAGTCAAATTTTAAATAGAAAAAAAATCAAACCTCTGGTTATTTTTTTGCGCAATGCTAATGGTCTAATCAGATTCAATGGATTATTCTAAGCTATGCTTAAAGTGGTACCGCCAGATCCGGAGATCAGTTGAATGGATTTCAAAACGGTAAAAATCTAGTGTTTAACATTATGGGAGCTGGAAAATGATCATATATGCAAAAGTGGAGTGTCCCTTTAAGTTTGATATATAATTTTATTTAAATATTCTTGTAAGAAAAATTAATAACCCACATAAGGTTCTGTTAAAAATATATTTTTTTACCAACAGTTTTGTTGTTGAATGTTAATCCAGATCAATACAGACGTTTCATTGGACGCACGCGCGTTGCCTTTGCAAGTTTACTTCAGGTCTGTGTTTGTTTGACTAGCGACTATACTTATCCGTGAAACAAATGTTACCTCATGTATATTTTGGTTTTCAAAAAACGAGGGAAAACGGTGGATCATCGGGATCGGGCAACCAGGCAAGCATTTAAGAAATGTAATTTCTGTAGCTTATACATTGTACAAGTTTACTTATATTAATTTTACTCAGTAACTTTGGTTGATACACTTTAGCTATGATTTGAACTAAATGTACTGGTTATTCATGTTGCTTGTTATCAGACATAATCTATTAGAATCTAATCTTCCTCAATCCGAAGGCTATGCTTATGACTTGCGAATAATGCTTTTTATTTAAAACCAGTAATGAGTACAAGGTACAAGGTCACAGTATAATGTACATTAAATAAATGTAACGTCGGTACAAACTGTGATATAAACATGTACATAAAAAGCATGTAACAATTTTTGTTAATAGCTTAAAAAGAAGATGCGAAATATAATGCTCAGTTTATTTCAATAAACCAGGCTACATCTTTCAGAATCAAAAATTTCTTGATATTGTGCGATACTTGGAAATAAAACTATAAATTCTATAGAAATGTTAACACTACAAAAAAATACAAGCACCAATACGATTTTTATGTTGATACAGTGACCTATGAGACCCACTGCACTGCACCACAGAGAAGGGTGCAAGTTGCAACCGCTACGTATAATACGGAATCGTCCCGTATTTGACACATAAATTTCTTGTTCCTTATTGAACTGATACGGAACGCACTTTTTTTTTAATCAATTCAGTGCAAATACATGACAGACACACACATAGCTTATAATATGCCAGACGATGAATGAAGACTGCGCCATTTGTATAAGAAAACCCTGACGGTGCGGTCATTTCTCCCCGTTTGTCTATGATCAGCGTAGCGTTTTTAACATCTTGCAGCATCATCAGGGAATGCCCTTTTAATTGGTCGTTTCAGTCAATGTGATGTCACGTATCATAGCAACGATGACGATAAGTGACAACAGCGGGAAATGTAAAAATGACTAAAGCGAAAAAGAAACGAGCACAAAAATATAGAATTGAATGGCAAAATGACTACCCGTGGCTGGAATGCGTGAGGGACAATGAATACAAGCCAATTGTACCATATTCCGTCGCGTTTATTCTGTTTGTCACGGCGGAGTGTCGAGTGTGTGATATTAAGCAGCACGCAGCAGGAGAGTTAATCACAACAGAGGAGCGAGAGGCTGCGGGCCAAGGAGGGAACAATAAGGTTCTTTGTCCGTCAAACGTCTCCAGAGGCTCATATGGTATGTAATTATGTGGATTTTTAAAACTTAAATATAGTTGATAAGAAAGTGATTATATTAAAAGAGATACAGGTACAGTTTTAGCCTAACATTCCACATATATCTCCCCAGTGTTCCCCCTCTTTTCCTGTGTCCCGCTCCCTCCCGTCTTATAATGTGTCAATCATTTTTGATGGATTTAGATAGCTCAAGGTTTAAAAAGGGGTGGGGTCTTTGAAGAGGTTTCAGACGTATTATAAACTTAAAGCCATATGGTTCATTGTTGGCAAAATGATCATGATAACCTTTATATTTCACATCTATGTGGATCAGTCTTGTATACTGATTAGGGATACTTCTATAAATATTTAGGCCTAAGAAGTTGTATGAAATATATTTATCTAAATGTATCAATTAGTTTCCACTATTTTCACCAGAAGCCTTCATTTCAGGGGGGTTTTTTTTCCAAAAATTTTCTTCCGTGGGGGCATGCCACCAGACCCAGACAACCCCCGAATAGGCGGCCAACGCGCTTTATGTTCCTTATTTCCCTTTCAGAAAGTTGCCAACCCTAAGAGACACATCCAACCGATGCTACCATTTGCAATCGTTCTTAACAAACTGACTGAGGAACAGTTTTGTGGGTTTTTCTTAATATGTGACCGTTCACCCATTTAATCACATTTTAATGTGTAATCCTGCACGTTGTTTTACAAGGCTGCTGAAGATAAGGTTACCAATACATAGCAATACAAAGATTTTATAGGCCACAACCATCTGTTCATTTGTTTCACCAGTCATCTTTTAAACTGAAAGTTGCTAAGAGGCCCATGAACTGTGCTTTCTGAAAGAAGACGGACCATTTTTGTATTTATAGGGACAAAATAAAACAACTGGGAATGCAAGTAATTTATTAAAAATATCCATTTTATAGTTGCAATGCCATTTAACAATTTGAGGAGTATAACAAGAATAAATAATTTGTTTATAATGATAACAAAACATAAGGATAACTTGAGAACCACTTAAGAACAATAACCTACTACATTATATTTTCTTTTGACCAAATAAATAATTTTAATGGCATGTCTAAAAGTTTATCTTTTTATCTCCCACTATTTGAAAATTCATCATACAATTTATTTATAGGCGCCTTTCATGATACTTGAGGACACTTTACAAGCACAATGTTTTACAAACTTTATACATGTATGTTTATCATCCTAGCTATTATGTTGATGGTTGTTAAATATTTTACTTATAGGCACCTTTCATGACACTCAAGGACACAGTACAAGCACAATAAAACATTAACATTAAATAACAGAAGTCCTCATGCAGTACAGCCTTGACAGACTAGATAAATAATACATCACATAAAACATAAATTTACATAAAGGCCACTTAAACACAAGTTTTAAGACTAGATTTAAAAAACAAAAAGACCTTTAGTATTTCTCAACATCCTATGGAAGCAAATTACATAATAAATAGGGAGGTAAAAATACCAGTGCTCTTCGTTTTGAAGGGCCAGACAAAGTTTGTTAATAAATTAATTGACACTGTATGTATATATTTATATAACTTTAAATTCTAAGATACTGTTCACATGCATTTGTTAGGTATTTGAACTGAGAGTGCAAAAAATTTACAGAAAACAACAAATAAGTGATGAAGTTTTAAATTAAATATCAAACGATGACCGGATCTGAGGCCTGTCAATTCTCACCTGTCAAGGAAAAAACACATTAATGAAAAATGGTGGTATTTTATTTAAAAAAAAATCTTTTGCATTACGTTTAGATGTCAAAAAGTACTAAATGCAGATGTGTGTGACCCTGTTTGAGAAAATCCAGCTACTTTTGTGATTTACTGTTTACAACAAACTCATCCTACATAATGTAAAGAACCTGAAAATATAACCTTGATATCTTTAATATTGTATGGCCATGTCAAAGATTGAAAGTAAAGTAAAATCAATCTTTGCTCCTAATCTTTCTTTTAGGTTATGTATGAGACTTTAGTCTGGATTAAGTTAAAAAAGTTTGACAGACAGTAAAATGAATAAACGTTATTCACTTTATAACATGATGTTATACACAATAACACTCTGGTCTGTCTTATTCAAACAGTACCGTGAAATGTTAATTATGCCTTATAAATATGTTTAAGTAGTTTAAAAAGGAATATTTATACATGCATAAATGTTTATTTAGTTTCACCAATTTTCTGTTTGTCTCTCATTCACTGTTATTACATTTATGTTAAATTGGCCAATCGGCCATGCAAAAACCCATATCGGTTATCCACTAATAAAATGAATAAATAATGTTATATGTTGCTGTGCTGTGTGTACAGCTTTATATCCTCTCGGTACTCACATCCCTCTGAAAATTGTAAGGCTGAGTGTCTGTTTCAGGTGTAGAATATTGACTGTAGGTTTGATCTTCTGAGAGATTTGTTCTACATATTCCCAAACTGTCCCTCCTATAAGAGTCCTCCTGTGAAAACGTTGGGTTATCATGTGGTCCTCTGGAAACTGAAAACAATAAAATGTTTGTTGAATAATCTGAGACTTTATAAACATAAACAAGTTTATCACATCATGGAAAAAAATGCCAATTTAAACTTGAATTTAATGAAATATTACATGATTAAACTGGACAAAGAAATATTCCTTCTTTTATTGTTAATAAATGTTGGTGTTCAAAAATAATATGAAGAGTCCAAAAATGCTTCCTGCTTTCTATATATTGCACTATATGTGGTATATGTTGTACTTTTGTATGATATGCATGTTGTTTTAGTACCTGAGTATAATGTATTTCTTTGTGTTGGCCACTCAACGTCATCTTCTAACCACTTATTCACTAGCTCTCGCTTGATGTCCTTACTCCTAAAATAATGAAAAAATGGGTTAGGTGGCAAGACACCCCATGTCACATAAAAAGGTAAACAGTATTCATTTAAAATATTTTGACATTTTTAAGGCAGTCATTGGGCAAATCTAACGTTTTAGGTTAAATTGTCGCAATAACGTTACAATGAATTAGTTTGAATAAATATACGGTATGTCAAAAAAGTAAAACAACATGTATGTATTTAATATACGGATAGTTAATATACATTTACATAAAATTTTGCTCACCTTGTAACCTTCCTTTTGTTTATTACAACATAAGCTGTCAGTACTGCTACAGTTATTACTAATATAAGTGCCACCACTCCTGTTCCAGCATAGAATCCGATTTTGTTAACTGTGTAGCTGCAGTCCTTTCCCAAGTACCACATAACATCAGTGTAAAGGCAACTAAAGTAAAGATGTATTACAATTTCATTTAAATTTGGAGAGAAATATAAAAAAAACATGCACTTATTAAAAACATGAAGTACTTGAGATATATGAATGCAACATGGAAAACGGCAAATTAAACAGCTTACTTTCACTTCAAACTGCCTTAACAACGTACAATCAAATGTGGATTTAATTCCAAGTACATTTTCTTTGAAAACATTTGATACCGAACCCATACTTGTATTTAAATACAATTTATCTTTGGTCATAAGAGGGACAGTCAACCTAGAGCAACCAGGTTAAGGGTGCAAAAGTAATAGCTCATGAATTGCACCTATAACCCAGTGGCGGCCGGTGACTTCTTTATTTTTCGAGGGCCCTCGATGCGAAGTTCGTAACAACATGTATGTAGCCCGTGATGTGTGTGGGTGCTTTTTTCAAAATATGTGTGATATATGAGATCCTGTGTGCATCACATGTCTTGTCAAAATAAGTGCCTGCTGCAGACGCATCCAAAGGGTTTATAATAAAAAAGACGCCCGCGTTTGCCTTTGCCGTTAAGGGAGTGTCTGGCGTGTATTTTGTGAATTTTTTTGACGCGTGTGCAGCAGGCACTTACCTTGACAAAACACGTGATGCACATGGTTTACATGACGCAACAAAAACATATTTTGAAAACGCAAGCAATACACATGACACTCTGAACACTTATTTTGAATAAGCGCCCCTCAGATGAGCAGGCGGGGGTCGCCACTGCTATAACCTTTATGTTGTTGGCCCAGATCTTTAACCACTGCAACAACTTATGGAGGAGATACATGTACCTCTCACTGTCAGTAAAATCATGAAGCATAAAAGTATAATATAATAAAGAATATGGTTAGACAAAAGTACGTACTAGCAAGATGGACCTTTGAGAGAAACTTCACATGTGCCGTTGTTGAAACACATTTTGGGACGTGGATGTCCTTGATGGCATTGACTCACACACATCACTTTGCCTGGGAGTATAAATGGTGCATAATACTTCCTGTATCCTTCAGGAAGAACTGCTGTAGCTGCTTCACACGATTCTGTGGCATTAAAAAAATAAAAAGCGTTGCAAAGAATTGCCTTACATAATAAATAAAATACATTTAATTAAATCAAAATAAGAGAAGTGCTTTTACGGATGTTGATCCCAATTGTTTTGTGGCTCTATTTAAACATGTTAAATCAAGTCATAAGACTTACCATTAAATTCAATCTCTGATGCGTTATAATTAATAATGGGGATGCCTACGTCAGCTGAATAAGAAAACAGAATTTCAAAATACACAGGTGAATAATTAATTAATTAATCCTAAAACAGATTATGGAAGTAAAGCACTAACACACATTGACCTACCTGTGCCGTTTATTAAGGCTAGAAGAGCTATTATCACCTCTGTGTAACTATCCTTATAACTGCTGTTGAAATTGTTGTCGTTTGGAATATTAACCATAACATCGTGGTGAACCTTCACACTAGTGGCATCATTTCATTAGAACGAGGATAGGCAATGACAGAAAATTAGAATTTGAATAATAATAATAACAATATACATTTTTATTTAAACTTAAATTTTACTTTATATTAACATTTTAGCTTACCTTCGTGACACTTTCGTCAATGCCAAACTTCTTCTTCTTTTTGATAGATCTACTCCCTCACTTTGATCGGAAAAAAAAATGTTTTATTTAGACACCTTAATACTGAAAACAAGATAAAAGTATATATGTAATTACAAAATATCATATGCTGTCCATCAGCCTGTAAGAATTACCTTAGCTTTATGACTTCCGTACTGCTGAAGTTCTGAACTCTTTCTTTATAATAGGGTTGCATCTACAAATAAATGAAAATATATATGTAATATTGCAATGTAAATTTGTACCACTACACAGGAAAATGACCTTTATTTAACTCAAAGTTAAAATAAATTCCAAATGATTGTACATATTATTAATTTTTGCAAGTAATGCTCTTAACATGTTTTATTTAACAGTATTACTTCTTAATTACTCTTATTTTAAGTTACATCTCAAGTTCTCACAGGTTTACATTGCAGAATTTAAGGACAAACTTATGAATTAGCTTGCCATATATCTGCAGACTACAATGCCATAAACAACCAAATTATGTTAAATCTTTGTCAAAAATTCATTAATACAAATAGATAGATCAATAGATGTGCCCTTCAATAATCAAGCTTTAGGATTATGTTCCTCCTCAGTCAGTGCAAAAATATATAGTCAACATTTGGAACAATTAAAAATTAAAACAAAAAATTCAAATAGTAAACAAAACAATCTAAGTAAATCAAACAGGTAAAAAACAGAATAAAATAAAAATGAAAAAAAAATAGAGTAAAAGTAGTTCAGCTTTCCTTGTATCAACTCTGCATATATAGTTATATAACTTTATTTTAATAATAAGATTCTTACCTTACTTGTGAAGTAGGACACAAACACTTTATATTTGTCAGATGATGTGTTATTAAATTCTGGGACAAAAGTTTCACGCACATCTACCATAACACGGACAACCCTTTTGAACGCTGGAATAAAAATAAAAAATACAGAAAATCTGCTATTAATTTGATAATCATAATTTATTTTAAGTCTTGTATGTATTAAATTCCTTGTATGTATTTTTATGGTTTTGGTTAATTATTTTTGGTTAGAAAAATTAGAAGAAAGGAATTTTAAATCGATAAAAGTATTTATTCTTTACTATTATCAAAAAATGTTGTGTTAGACTTTATTCACTTACCTGAAGGATTAATTTCCTTGTCAACATTACTACAAAATCTGCCCGTGAAGCCAGTAGGGCAAAAACAACCATCATTGTTTGGATATGGAGTTCCACCATTATAACATGGATTATTAGGTTTCGCAGTTGTGGACTTGGTTGTTGATAGAGTAGAGCTTGTTCCTGCCGTTACTGAAAATAAGAGAGTCAGTTTCTGTGGATATAACAACCCAGTATCACGAAATTGCGTGACTATTTCACGCATGGACCAGCGTGACAATGTTTTTTTTGTAATAACTTTGCCGCGTTTGAGCGTGAGCATGTCAGGCTTTCTGTTTGTGTCGCTGTCACGTATTGGTTACTCAACTTTTTTGTCCTAATTTCTTACCATTGTCGCTTCGGTTTAGGGTTAGATTTACATAAAATGACACCCTTACCTAAACAAACTCTAACCCCAACGTCAGGTGACAATTGGTTAAAGTTTAGAAAATATAAAAGAATAAGTATTGTATCTTTTTATTTTATAAACCAATACTTAAAGTGACAAATACTTAAAGTGACATATAACACAAGCACCAAATCTAACCCTAAACCGAAGCGACGATGGTTTGAAAATAGGACAAAAAAGTTGAGTAACCAACACGTGACAGCGACACAAACAGAAAAGCGTGACATGCTCACGCTCAAACGCGGCAAAGCGTGACATTGTCACGCTGGTCCATGCGTGAAATAGTCACGCAATTTCGTGATATAGGGTTGGGATATAACTGATAAAAGATTTTGTGTTGCAAGTTGATGACAAGTGTTGATTACAAGTTTAAGTGTTCATGACATTAAACAAGCTCAACTGGAAATGTAATGTAATTTGCAGCTATACACATGTCAGGGCTCAACGCAAAGAATTGTTTATACTGGCCCAGTCAGGTCAGTGGTTCAGGTTTTCACTTGCCCTGACAAAATTTTCACTGGCCACACTAAAAAAAGATTTCAGTATCTGTCACATATTTAAAAATATTAATTCAGAAGTCAAATATATTTGTATACATATACAACAGACATATTACAACAAAAAAGGCTCCCGACTTGTCTGCTTTACCTGTAAACTGTGCAAAACATTGCATCATTTCTTTTGTCTGTTTTACCCAAGTAAATATCTGCATCCAAGATGTTAAATAATTATGTTTTTGGTTGGTGGCCCACTATCTTAACGTCTCTTTGCTGACCTAACAAACAACACACGTTGTTGTTCACAACAACCAATAAGGTTGGAGAAACCACATGACATTGCAATGATATCATTACATAATAATACATACAGACATACAGCCACAGGCAGAAAATATATTTTAGTGCCTGAGGGCGAAGCACTGGCCCTATTGGGAAAGTAACAATACTGTTTATTGTCCCGAACGTTTCTCACGCTGGCCCCGGGCCAACGGGCAGTCCTTTATGTTGAGCCCTGCATGTGCTGTTGTTTTATTGAATTATCTTCAATCAAAGTGATTTAGCTGATTTTTACTTTAATACCTGTTGTTGTTGACGGATGAGCAGAAGTTGAGACTCTTGTTGTAGTTGAAGTATGAGTGGCTGTTGTGTAAAACAAAAAAGTGTTATAGAATGATTGTTGTTATAACTTTAGTTGTAGTAAACCGTATAGAATGGAATATGTAAAAAAGCTCAGTGTTTGGAGCAATTTTTTTAATTAAACTGATTTGGCCAATTGTTTACCCGCTGTAGTTGAAGTATCAGCTGAAGTTGAGACTTGATCTGTTTTAGCTGAAGTTTCTGACGCTGTTGTGATGTCAGTCGTAGGTGACGTGGTTTGTTCTGAAGCTGTAATGTCCGTTGTAGTTAATACATCTGTTGTTTTGGGACTTTCTGAATTAGTTGTAGGCTCTGTTTTGTGAGACAAAAAAAGTATTATACACCGATTGTTGTTGTAACTGCAGTTTTAGTAAACCGTCTTGTAAGAATTACACACTATCTCTAACAGATTCCACTCCAACTTAAGATATAAAACAAGCTCATCCCTCTAAAAGGCTTCATTATTATAGTAATCTCAGTCCAAGGAGTACACTAATAATATAACCTAAACGTATATTATCTTAATTATAGTATGCAGTGGCGGCCGGTGACTTCTTTTTCGAGGGCGCTCGATGCTAAGTTCGTCACGACCTGTATGTAGCCCGTCATGTGTGTGGTTCCTTTTTTCAAAATATGTGTTCTGCGCATCGAGAGATCCTGTGTGCATCACGTGTCCTGTCAAAATAAGTGCCTGTTGCAGATGCGTCTAAAGGGTTTATGATCGTGTTTGCCAGATACTCACATAATATCATACGTAATCAGAGTTTACTGTTAAGGGGGTGTCTTGCGTGTATTTTGTGAACGTGAGCGTCTCTTTTATCATAAACAGTTTTTAACGCGTGTGCTGCAGGCATTTATTTTGGCAAAACATGTGATGCACATGGTTTACATGACGCAACAAACACATATTTTGAAAACGCAAGCAACAGACATGACATGAATTAGCGCCCCTTGGATGAGCAGTCACGAGCCTCCACTGATAGTATGGGAGCAAAAGTGAGACTTCAACAACCAACAGAGGTCAAAGGGGGTCTGTGATAATGAGAGACATCTGTTCATGCATCATCCAATTACTTGGGTGAGTACCGTAGCCTAATCAGATCAATTCAATAATTTCATTAAGTACTCCTTTGGTGACTGTAAGGAAGTGAGAACAAAGAGTGAGAAGGGCCATTTACATCTGTATTCATATGTTATGGGGGATACAACATTAGCATTTGGAAAAGCGAACAAAGAATGAGAGTGGTCATTTACATTGGTATTCTTGGTGTATATGTCAAAGAGTACAGCATTAGCATTTGGGGGGGAAACAGATTCTAAACAGTATAAGTATTAAGACTGACATGGTTCAGGGTTCACTCCAACTCTGATGAAACCTGAGTGCTTTTTAGTACTATGCTACTGCTTAGATTAAATAAACTAGTTTTTAATTTTCAACGTCCTCCTCATTTTTTCTTGCAGTCTAGACTGGAATATGTTAAAAAGCACAGTGTTTGGAGCTATTTTTTAATTAAATTGATTTGGCCAATTGTTTTTAAATAACTCAATTACCTGCTGTAATTGAAGTATGAGCTGAAGTTGAGACTTGATCTTTTGTAGTTGAAGTTTCTGATGCTGTTGTGATGTCAGTCATCGGTGAAGTGGTTTGTTCTGAAGCTGTAATGTCTGTTGTGGTTAATACATCTGTTGTTGTGGGACTTTCTGAATTTGTTGTAGGCTCTGTTTTGTGAAGCAAAAAAGTATTATAGACCAAATGTTGTTGTATCTTTAGTTGTAGTAAACCGTCTAGACTGGAATATGTTAAAAAGCACAGTGTTTGGAGCAATTTTTTTATTAAATTGATTTGGCCAATTGTTTTTAAATAACTCAGTTACCTGCTGTAGTTGAAGGATCAGCTGAAGTCAAGACTTGATCTGTTGTAGCTGAAGTTTCTGACGCTGTTGTGATGTCAGTTGTAGGTGACGTGGTTTGTTCTGAAGCTGTAATGTCTGTTGTAGTTAAGACATCTGTTGTTGTGGGACTTTCTGAATTTGTTGTAGGTTCTGTTTTGTGAAGCAAAAAAGTATTATAGAACAAATGTTGTTGTATCTTTAGTTGTAGTAAACCGTCTAGACTGGAATAAGATAAAAAAAATCTATGCGTACGGAGCAATCTTTTAATTAAATTGATTTGGCCAATTGTTTTTAAATAACTCAATTACCTGCTGTAGTTGAAGGATCAGCTGAAGTCGAGGATTGATCTGTTGTAGCTGAACTTTTTGACGCTGTTGTGATGTCAGTCATAGTTGAAGTTGTTTGTTCTGAAGTTATAAAGTCCGTTGTAGTTAATACATCTGTTGTTGTAGGACTTTCTGAATTTGTTGTAGGCTCTGTTTTGTAAAACAAAAAAGTATTATAGACTGATTGTTGTTGTATCTTTAGTTGTATTAAACCATCTAGACTGGAACTCGAAAGGTTATTTTTCTTAAAGATCGGAAGGTGACCCTTAGTTACCATATATACCTTCGCATTGGGCACCCAATTTGCAAAATCCTCAACTGTGGATAACATAATTATGCCACAATAGTTAGTCTGTCTGGAACTAAGCTGATTTAAACCACATCACTGTGTGACACTTGCATTACATGTGAACGGCCCCTACGCTAATATGATTTTGTTTTTCTCTCCCTGTCTCGTCCTCGACCCCGAGGACAATGAGACAAACAGACCCAGTTCCGGTAAATGTGAAAGTCGGCACATTTCTGATCTACTGGCCGTCCTTCAACGTGATGCCCAGCTGATGCCTGACCAACGATCACCGGCAGAACCCGCTTAATCTCCGCTTAATCTCCTTATCCGTTTATATGTATATATATATATATATATCCCAAGGGTTTTTCCCTCCTAGGACTTTTTTTTATTTCCTCGGCTAAAAGCCCAGTTTTTTTCTCCTAGGGGGTTTTTTAACCCGGGGAGGCAGCCTTCTTGGGCTTAACTTAGCTTCCTCTTCTAGACGTTACATTAGTAATACGCTCGCTTATAATGTTGAGTCATAGCCGCAGCAAATTTAACTGCTTATGCTATTGTGTATTATGTTGGGCTATCTGTCGCTTTTCTGTGCTTTTCACTGTTTCTATTAATGTAAAGCTGCTTTGAAACAATTAAATAAAATTGAATTGAATTGAATTGAATTGAATATGTTAAAAAAGTGCAAGGTTTGGAGCAATTTTTTTAATTAAATTGATTTGGCTGATTGTTTTTAAACACCTCAATTACCTGCTGTAGTTGAAGCTTCAGCTGAAGTCGAGACTTGATCTGTTGTAGCTGAAGTTTCGGACGATGTTGTGATGTCAGTCGTAGGTGACGTGGTTTGTTCTGACGTTGCAATGTCCGTTGTAATTATTACATCTGCAGTTCTGAGACTTTCTGAATTTGTTTTGTGAAACAAAAAAGTATTATAGACCGATTTTTGTTGTATCTTTAGTGGTACTAAACCGTCTAGACTGGAATATGTTAAAAAAGCACAGTGTTTGGAGCAGTTTTTTAATTAAATTGATTTGGCCGATTGTTTTTAAATAACTCAATTACCTGCTGTAGTTGATGTATCAGCTGAAGTCGAGGCTTGATCTGTTGTAGCTGAACTTTCTGACGCTGTTGTGATGTCAGTCGTAGTTGAAGTTGTTTGTTCTGAAGTTATAAAGTCCGTTGTAGTTAATACATTTGTTGTTGTAGGACTTTCTGAATTTGTTGTAGGCTCTGTTTTGTAAAACAAAAAAGTATTATAGATCGATTGTTGTTGTAACTTCAGTTTTAGTAAACTGTCTAGACTGGAATATCTTAAAAATCTCAGTGTTTGGAGCAATTTTTTTAATTAAATTGATTTGGCCGATTGTTTTTTTTTTACTCGATTACCTGCTGTAGTTGAAGCATCAGCTGAAGTCGAGACTTGATCTGTTGTAGCTGAAGTTTCTGACGCTGTTGTGATGTCAGTCGTAGGTGAAGTGGTTTGTTCTGAAGCTGTAATGTCCGTTGTAGTTAATGCATCTGTTGTTGTGGGACTTTCTGAATTAGTTGTAGGCTCTGTTTTGTGAAACAAAAAAGTATTATAAACCGATTGTTGTTGTATTTTCAGTTGTAGTAAACTGTCTAGACTGGAATATCTTAAAAAATCTCAGTGTTTGGAGCAATTTTTTTCAATTAAATTGATTTGGCCGATTGTTTTTTTTTAAACTCGATTACCTGCTGTAGTTGAAGCATCAGCTGAAGTCGAGACTTGATCTGTTGTAGCTGAAGTTTCTGCCGCTGTTGTGATGTCAGTCGTCGGTGAAGTGGTTTGTTCTGAAGCTGTTATGTCCGTTGTAGTTAATACATCTGTTGTTCTGGGACTTTCTGAATATGTTGTAGGCTCTGTTTTGTGAAACAAAAAAGTATTATAAACCGATTGTTGTTGTAACTTTAGTTGTAGTATACCTTATAGACTGGAATATGTTAAAAAAGCTCAGTGTTTGAAGCAGTTTTTTCAATTCAATTGATTTGGCCGATTGTTTTTTAAATAACTCAATTACCTGCTGTTGTTGCAGCATCAGCTGAAGTCGAGACTTGATCTGTTGTAGCTGAAGTTTCTGATGCTGTTGTGATGTCAGTCGTAGGTGACGTGGTTTGTTCTGAAGCTGTAATGTCCGTTGTAGTTAATACATCTGTTGTTCTGGGACTTTCTGAATATGTTGTAGGCTCTGTTTTGTGAATCAAAAAAGTATTATAAACCGATTATTGTTGTAACTTTAGCTGTAGTAAACCTTATAGACTGAAATAAGTTCAAAAAACTATGCATATGAAGCAATTTCTAAAACAAAATGGATTTGGACATTTTTTTAACAACTCAATTACCTGCTGTAGTTGAAGCATCAGCTGAAGTCGAGACTTGATCTGTTGTAGCTGAAGTTTCTGATGCTGTTGTGATGTCAGTCGTCGGTGACGTGGTTTGTTCTGAAGTTGTAATGTCCGTTGTAGTTAATACATCTGTTGTTCTGGGACTTTCTGAATATGTTGTAGGCTCTGTTTTGTGAAACAAAAAAAGTATTATAAACCGATTGTTGTTGTAACTTTAGTTGTAGTAAACCTTATAGACTGGAATATGTTCTAAAAACTATGCAGATGGAGCAATTTCTAAAACAAAATGGATTTGGACATTTTTTAACAACTCAATTACCTGCTGTAGTTGAAATATCAGCTGAAGTCGAGACTTGATCTGTTGTCGCTGAAGTTTCTGAGGCTGTTGTGATGTCAGTCGTCGGTGACGTGGTTTGTTCTGAAGTTGTAATGTCTGTTGTAGTTAATACATCTGTTGTTGTGGGACTTTCTGAATATGTTGTAGGCTCTGTTTTGTGAAACAAAAAAGTATTTTTGACCGATTGTTGTTGTATTTTCAGTTGTAGTAAACTGTCTAGACTGGAATATCTTAAAAAATCTCAGTTTTTGGAGCAATTTTTTTCAATTAAATTGATTTGTCCAATTGTTTTTTAAATAACTCAATTACCTGCTGTAGTTGAAATATCAGCTGAAGTCGAGACTTGATCTGTTGAAGCTGAAGTTTTAGCCGCTGTTGTGATGTCAGTCGTCGGTGAAGTGGTTTGTTCTGAAGCTGTTATGTCCGTTGTAGTTAATACATCTGTTGTTCTGGGACTTTCTGAATATGTTGTCGGCTCTGTTTTGTTAAACAAAAAAGTATTATTAACCGATTGTTGTTGTAACTTTAGTTGTAGTAAACCTTATAGACTGGAATATGTTCAAAAAACTATGCATATGGAGCAATTTCTAAAACAAAATGGATTTGGAAATTTTTTTAACAACTCAATTACCCGCTGTAGTTGAAATATCAGCTGAAGTCGAGACTTGATCTGTTGTAGCTGAAGTTTCTGAGGCTGTTGTGATGTCAGTCGTCGGTGAAGTGGTTTGTTCTGAAGCTGTTATGTCCGTTGTAGTTAATACATCTGTTGTTGTGGGACTTTCTGAATATGTTGTAGGCTCTGTTTTGTGAAACAAAAAAGTATTATAAACCGATTGTTGTTGTAACTTTAGTTGTAGTATACCTTATAGACTGGAATATGTTAAAAAAGCTCAGTGTTTGAAGCAGTTTTTTCAATTCAATTGATTTGGCCGATTGTTTTTTAAATAACTCAATTACCTGCTGTAGTTGAAGCATCAGCTGAAGTCGAGACTTGATCTGTTGTAGCTGAAGTTTCTGATGCTGTTGTGATGTCAGTCGTAGGTGACGTGGTTTGTTCTGAAGCTGTAATGTCCGTTGTAGTTAATACATCTGTTGTTCTGGGACTTTCTGAATATGTTGTAGGCTCTGTTTTGTGAAACAAAAAAAGTATTATAAACCGATTGTTGTTGTAACTTTAGTTGTAGTAAACCTTATAGACTGGAATATGTTCTAAAAACTATGCAGATGGAGCAATTTCTAAAACAAAATGGATTTGGACATTTTTTAACAACTCAATTACCTGCTGTAGTTGAAATATCAGCTGAAGTCGAGACTTGATCTGTTGTCGCTGAAGTTTCTGAGGCTGTTGTGATGTCAGTCGTCGGTGACGTGGTTTGTTCTGAAGTTGTAATGTCTGTTGTAGTTAATACATCTGCTGTTCTGGGACTTTCTGAATTAGTTGTAGGCTCTGTTTTGTGAAACAAAAAAGTATTTTTGACCGATTGTTGTTGTATTTTCAGTTGTAGTAAACTGTCTAGACTGGAATATCTTAAAAAAATCTCAGTTTTTGGAGCAATTTTTTTCAATTAAATTGATTTGGCCGATTGTTTTTTAAATAACTCAATTACCTGCTGTAGTTGAAATATCAGCTGAAGTCGAGACTTGATCTGTTGTAGCTGAAGTTTCAGCGGCTGTTGTGATGTCAGTCGTCGGTGAAGTGGTTTGTTCTGAAGCTGTTATGTCCGTTGTAGTTAATACATCTGTTGTTCTGGGACTTTCTGAATATGTTGTAGGCTCTGTTTTGTGAAACAAAAAAGAATTATAAGCCGATTGTTGTTGTAACTTTAGTTGTAGTAAACCTTATAGACTGGAATATGTTCAAAAAACTATGCATATGGAGCAATTTCTAAAACAAAATGGATTTGGAAATTTTTTTAACAACTCAATTACCCGCTGTAGTTGAAATATCAGCTGAAGTCGAGACTTGATCTGTTGTAGCTGAAGTTTCTGAGGCTGTTGTGATGTCAGTCGTCGGTGAAGTGGTTTGTTCTGAAGCTGTAATGTCTGTTGTAGTTAATACATCTGTTGTTGTGGGACTTTCTGAATATGTTGTAGGCTCTGTTTTGTGAAACAATAAAGTATTATAAACCGATTGTTGTTGTAACTTTAGTTGTAGTATACCTTATAGACTGGAATATGTTAAAAAAGCTCAGTGTTTGAAGCAGTTTTTTCAATTCAATTGATTTGGCCGATTGTTTTTTAAATAACTCAATTACCTGCTGTAGTTGAAGCATCAGCTGAAGTCGAGACTTGATCTGTTGTAGCTGAAGTTTCTGACGCTGTTGTGATGTCAGTCGTAGGTGACGTGGTTTGTTCTGAAGCTGTAATGTCCGTTGTAGTTAATACATCTGTTGTTCTGGGACTTTCTGAATATGTTGTAGGCTCTGTTTTGTGAATCAAAAAAGTATTATAAACCGATTATTGTTGTAACTTTAGCTGTAGTAAACCTTATAGACTGAAATATGTTAAAAAAAACTATGCATATGAAGCAATTTCTAAAACAAAATGGATTTGGACATTTTTTTAACAACTCAATTACCCGCTGTAGTTGAAGCATCAGCTGAAGTCGAGACTTGATCTGTTGTCGCTGAAGTTCCTGAGGCTGTTGTGATGTCAGTCGTCAGTGAAGTGGTTTGTTCTGAAGCTGTAATGTCTGTTGTAGTTAATACATCTGTTGTTCTGGGACTTTCTGAATTAGTTGTAGGCTCTGTTTTGTGAAACAAAAAAGTATTTTTGACCGATTGTTGTTGCATCTGCAGTTGTGGTAAACCTTCTTGACTGGAATATGTTAAAAAAGCTCAGTGTTTGGAGCAATTTCTTAAATTACTTTGATTTGGATAATTGTTTTTTAAAAATTTTATTACCTGCTGTAGTTGAAGCATCAGCTGAAGTCGAGACTTGATCTGTTGTGGCTGAAGTTTCTGACACTGTTGTGATGTCAGTCATCTGTGAAGTGGTTTGTTCTGAAGCTGTAATGTATGTTGTGGTTAATGCATCTGTTGTTATGGGACTTTCTGAATATGTTGTAGGCTCTGTTTTGTGAAACAAAAAAGTATTATAAACCGATTGTTGTTGTAACTTTAGTTGTAGTAAACCTTATAAACTGGAATATGTTCAAAAAACTATGCAGATGGAGCAATTTCTAAAACAAAATGGATTTGGACATTTTTTAACAACTCAATTACCCGCTGTAGTTGAAATATCAGCTGAAGTCGAGACTTGATCTGTTGTAGCTGAAGTTTCTGACGCTGTTGTGATGTCAGTCGTAGGTGACGTGGTTTGTTCTGAAGTTGTAATGTCTGTTGTAGTTAATACATCTGCTGTTCTGGGACTTTCTGAATTAGTTGTAGGCTCTGTTTTGTGAAACAAAAAAGTATTTTTGACCGATTGTTGTTGTATTTTCAGTTGTAGTAAACTGTCTAGACTGGAATATCTTAAAAAATCTCAGTGTTTGGAGCATTTTTTTTTCAATTCAATTGATTTGGCCGATTGTTTTTTAAATAACTCAATTACCTGCTGTAGTTGATATATCAGCTGAAGTTGAAACTTGATCTGTTGTAGCTGAAGTTTCTGCCGCTGTTGTGATGTCAGTCGTAGGTGACGTGGTTTGTTCTGAAGCTGTAATGTCCGTTGTAGTTAATACATCTGTTGTTGTGGGACTTTCTGAATATGTTGTAGGCTCTGTTTTGTGAAACAAAAAAGAATTATAAGCCGATTGTTGTTGTAACTTTAGTTGTAGTAAACCTTATAGACTGGAATATGTTCAAAAAACTATGCAGATGGAGGAATTTCTAAAACAAAATGGATTTGGCCTTGTTTTAACAACTCAATTACCCGCTGTAGTTGAAAGATCAGCTGAAGTTGAGACTTGATCTGTTGTCACTGAAGTTTCTGAGGCTGTTGTGATGTCAGTCGTCGGTGAAGTGGTTTGTTCTGAAGCTGTAATGTCCGTTGTAGTTAATACATCTGTTGTTCTGGGACTTTCTGAATATGTTGTAGGCTCTGTTTTGTGAAACAATAAAGTATTATAAACCGATTGTTGTTGTAACTTTAGTTGTAGTATACCTTATAGACTGGAATATGTTAAAAAAGCTCAGTGTTTGAAGCAGTTTTTTCAATTCAATTGATTTGGCCGATTGTTTTTTAAATAACTCAATTACCTGCTGTAGTTAAAGCATCAGCTGAAGTCGAGACTTGATCTGTTGTAGCTGAAGTTTCTGATGCTGTTGTGATGTCAGTCGTAGGTGACGTGGTTTGTTCTGAAGCTGTAATGTCCGTTGTAGTTAATACATCTGTTGTTCTGGGACTTTCTGAATATGTTGTAGGCTCTGTTTTGTGAAACAAAAGAGTATTATAGACCAATTGTTGTTGTAACTTTAGCTGTAGTAAACCTTATAGACTGAAATATGTTCAAAAAACTATGCATATGAAGCAATTTCTAAAACAAAATGGATTTGGACATTTTTTTAACAACTCAATTACCTGCTGTAGTTGAAGCATCAGCTGAAGTCGAGACTTGATCTGTTGTGGCTGAAGTTTCTGACGCTGTTGTGATGTCAGTCGAAGGTGACGTGGTTTGTTCTGAAGCTGTAATGTCCGTTGTAGTTAATACATCTGCTGTTCTGGGACTTTCTGAATATGTTGTAGGCTCTGTTTTGTGAAACAAAAGAGTATTATAGACCAATTGTTGTTGTAACTTCAGTTGTAGTAAACCGTCGAGACTGGAATATGATAAAAAAAACTATGCGTAGAGAGCAATTTCTTTAACAAAATTTATTTGGACCATTGTTTTTTCAAAACTCAATTACCTGCTGTAGTTGAAGGATCAGCTGACGTCGAGACTTGATCTGTTGTAGCTGAAGTTTCTGACGCTGTTGTGATGTCAGTCGTTGGTGAAGTGGTTTGTTCTGAAGCTGTAGTCTCCGTTGTAGTTAATAGATCTGTTGTTCTGGGACTTTCTGAATATGTTGTAGGCTCTGTTTTGTGAAACAAAAAAGTATTATAAACCGATTGTTGTTGTAACTTTAGTTGTAGTAAACCTTATAAACTGGAATATGTTCAAAAAACTATGCATATGGAGCAATTTCTAAAACAAAATGGATTTGGACATTTTTTTAACAACTCAATTACCCGCTGTAGTTGAAATATCAGCTGAAGTCGAGACTTGATCTGTTGTAGCTGAAGTTTCTGCCGCTGTTGTGATGTCAGTCGTAGGTGACGTGGTTTGTTCTGAAGCTGTAATGTCTGTTGTAGTTAATACATCTGTTGTTGTGGGACTTTCTGAATATGTTGTAGGCTCTGTTTTGTGAAACAAAAAAAGTATTAAAAACCGATTGTTGTTGTAACTTTAGTTGTAGTAAACCTTATAGACTGAAATATGTTCTAAAAACTATGCAGATGGAGCAATTTCTAAAACAAAATGGATTTGGACATTTTTTAACAACTCAATTACCCGCTGTAGTTGAAATATCAGCTGAAGTCGAGACTTGATCTGTTGTAGCTGAAGTTTCTGAGGCTGTTGTGATGTCAGTCGTCGGTGACGTGGTTTGTTCTGAAGCTGTAATGTCCGTTGTAGTTAATACATCTGTTGTTCTGGGACTTTCTGAATATGTTGTAGGCTCTGTTTTGTGAAACAAAAAAAGTATTATAAACCGATTGTTGTTGTAACTTTAGTTGTAGTAAACCTTATAGACTGGAATATGTTCAAAAAACTATGCAGATGGAGCAATTTCTAAAACAAAATGGATTTGGACATTTTTTAACAACTCAATTACCCGCTGTAGTTGAAATATCAGCTGAAGTCGAGACTTGATCTGTTGTCGCTGAAGTTTCTGAGGCTGTTGTGATGTCAGTCGTCGGTGACGTGGTTTGTTCTGAAGTTGTAATGTCTGTTGTAGTTAATACATCTGCTGTTCTGGGACTTTCTGAATTAGTTGTAGGCTCTGTTTTGTGAAACAAAAAAGTATTTTTGACCGATTGTTGTTGTATTTTCAGTTGTAGTAAACTGTCTAGACTGGAATATCTTAAAAAATCTCAGTGTTTGGAGCATTTTTTTTCAATTAAATTGATTTGGCCGATTGTTTTTTAAATAACTCAATTACCTGCTGTAGTTGAAATATCAGCTGAAGTCGAGACTTGATCTGTTGTAGCTGAAGTTTCTGCCGCTGTTGTGATGTCAGTCGTCGGTGAAGTGGTTTGTTCTGAAGCTGTTATGTCCGTTGTAGTTAATACATCTGTTGTTCTGGGACTTTCTGAATATGTTGTAGGCTCTGTTTTGTGAAACAAAAAAGAATTATAAACCGATTGTTGTTGTAACTTTAGTTGTAGTAAACCTTATAGACTGGAATATGTTCAAAAAACTATGCAGATGGAGGAATTTCTAAAACAAAATGGATTTGGACATTTTTTAACAACTCAATTACCCGCTGTAGTTGAAATATCAGCTGAAGTCGAGACTTGATCTGTTGTAGCTGAAGTTTCTGACGCTGTTGTGATGTCAGTCGTAGGTGACGTGGTTTGTTCTGAAGCTGTAATGTCCGTTGTAGTTAATACATCTGTTGTTCTGGGACTTTCTGAATATGTTGTAGGCTCTGTTTTGTGAAACAAAAAAAGTATTATAAACCGATTGTTGTTGTAACTTTAGTTGTAGTAAACCTTATAGACTGGAATATGTTCTAAAAACTATGCAGATGGAGCAATTTCTAAAACAAAATGGATTTGGAAATTTTTTAACAACTTAATTACCCGCTGTAGTTGAAATATCAGCTGAAGTCGAGACTTGATCTGTTGTCGCTGAAGTTTCTGAGGCTGTTGTGATGTCTGTTGTCGGTGAAGTGGTTTGTTCTGAAGCTGTAATGTCCGTTGTAGTTAATACATCTGTTGTTGTGGGACTTTCTGAATATGTTGTAGGCTCTGTTTTGTGAAACAATAAAGTATTATAAACCGATTGTTGTTGTAACTTTAGTTGTAGTATACCTTATAGACTGGAATATGTTAAAAAAGCTCAGTGTTTGAAGCAGTTTTTTCAATTCAATTGATTTTGCCTATTGTTTTTTAAACAACTCAATTACCTGCTGTAGTTGAAGCATCAGCTGAAGTCGAGACTTGATCTGTTGTAGCTGAAGTTTCTGATGCTGTTGTGATGTCAGTCGTAGGTGACGTGGTTTGTTCTGAAGCTGTAATGTCCGTTGTAGTTAATACATCTGTTGTTCTGGGACTTTCTGAATATGTTGTAGGCTCTGTTTTGTGAATCAAAAAAGTATTATAAACCGATTATTGTTGTAACTTTAGCTGTAGTAAACCTTATAGACTGAAATATGTTCAAAAAACTATGCATATGAAGCAATTTCTAAAACAAAATGGATTTGGACAATTTTTTAACAACTCAATTACCTGCTGTAGTTGAAGCATCAGCTGAAGTCGAGACTTGATCTGTTGTAGCTGAAGTTTCTGACGCTGTTGTGATGTCAGTCGTAGGTGACGTGGTTTGTTCTGAAGCTGTAATGTCTGTTGTAGTTAATTTATGTGTTGTTCTGGGACTTTCTGAATATGTTATAGGCTCTGTTTTGTGAAACAATAAAGTATTATAAACCGATTGTTGTTGTAACTTTAGTTGTAGTAAACCTTATAAACTGGAATATGTTAAAAAAGCTCAGTGTTTGAAGCAGTTTTTTCAATTCAATTGATTTGGCCGATTGTTTTTTAAATAACTCAATTACCTGCTGTAGTTGAAGCATCAGCTGAAGTCGAGACTTGATCTGTTGTAGCTGAAGTTTCTGATGCTGTTGTGATGTCAGTCGTAGGTGACGTGGTTTGTTCTGAAGCTGTAATGTCCATTGTAGTTAATACATCTGTTGTTCTGGGACTTTCTGAATATGTTGTAGGCTCTGTTTTGTGAAACAAAAAAAGTATTATAAACCGATTGTTGTTGTAACTTTAGTTGTAGTAAACCTTATAGACTGGAATATGTTCAAAAAAACTATGCAGATGGAGCAATTTCTAAAACAAAATGGATTTGGACATTTTTTTAACAACTCAATTACCCGCTGTAGTTGAAATATCAGCTGAAGTCGAGACTTGATCTGTTGTTGCTGAAGTTTCTGAGGCTGTTGTGATGTCAGTCGTCGGTGAAGTGGTTTGTTCTGAAGCTGTAATGTCCGTTGTAGTTAATACATCTGTTGTTGTGGGACTTTCTGAATATGTTGTAGGCTCTGTTTTGTGAAACAAAAAAGTATTATAAACCGATTGTTGTTGTAACTTTAGTTGTAGTATACCTTATAGACTGGAATATGATAAAAAAGCTCATTGTTTGAAGCAGTTTTTTCAATTCAATTGATTTGGCCGATTGTTTTTTAAATAACTCAATTACCTGCTGTAGTTGAAGCATCAGCTGAAGTCGAGACTTGATCTGTTGTAGCTGAAGTTTCTGATGCTGTTGTGATGTCAGTCGTAGGTGACGTGGTTTGTTCTGAAGCTGTAATGTCCGTTGTAGTTAATACATCTGTTGTTCTGGGACTTTCTGAATATGTTGTAGGCTCTGTTTTGTAAATCAAAAAAGTATTATATAAACCGATTATTGTTGTAACTTTAGCTGTAGTAAACCTTATAGACTGAAATATGTTTAAAAAACTATGCATATGAAGCAGTTTCTAAAACAAAATGGATTTGGACATTTTTTTAACAACTCAATTACCTGCTGTAGTTGAAGCATCAGCTGAAGTCGAGACTTGATCTGTTGTGGCTGAAGTTTCTGACACTGTTGTGATGTCAGTCATCTGTGAAGTGGTTTGTTCTGAAGCTGTAATGTATGTTGTGGTTAATGCATCTGTTGTTGTGGGACTTTCTGAATATGTTGTAGGCTCTGTTTTGTGAAACAAAAAAGTATTATAAACCGATTGTTGTTGTAACTTTAGTTGTAGTAAACCTTATAAACTGGAATATGTTCAAAAAACTATGCAGATGGAGCAATTTCTAAAACAAAATGGATTTGGACATTTTTTAACAACTCAATTACCCGCTGTAGTTGAAATATCAGCTGAAGTCGAGACTTGATCTGTTGTAGCTGAAGTTTCTGCCGCTGTTGTGATGTCAGTCGTCGGTGACGTGGTTTGTTCTGAAGTTGTAATGTCTGTTGTAGTTAATACATCTGCTGTTCTGGGACTTTCTGAATTAGTTGTAGGCTCTGTTTTGTGAAACAAAAAAGTATTTTTGACCGATTGTTGTTGTATTTTCAGTTGTAGTAAACTGTCTAGACTGGAATATCTTAAAAAATCTCATTGTTTGGAGCATTTTTTTTTTAATTAAATTGATTTGGCCGATTGTTTTTTAAATAACTCAATTACCTGCTGTAGTTGAAATATCAGCTGAAGTCGAGACTTGATCTGTTGTAGCTGAAGTTTCTGCCGCTGTTGTGATGTCAGTCGTCGGTGAAGTGGTTTGTTCTGAAGCTGTTATGTCCGTTGTAGTTAATACTGTTGTTCTGGGACTTTCTGAATATGTTGTAGGCTCTGTTTTGTGAAACAAAAAAGAATTATAAGCCGATTGTTGTTGTAACTTTAGTTGTAGTAAACCTTATAGACTGGAATATGTTCAAAAAACTATGCAGATGGAGGAATTTCTAAAACAAAATGGATTTGGCCTTTTTTAACAACTCAATTACCCGCTGTAGTTGAAATATCAGCTGAAGTCGAGACTTGATCTGTTGTCGCTGAAGTTTCTGAGGCTGTTGTGATGTCAGTCGTCGGTGAAGTGGTTTGTTCTGAAGCTGTTATGTCCGTTGTAGTTAATACATCTGTTGTTGTGGGACTTTCTGAATATGTTGTAGGCTCTGTTTTGTGAAACAATAAAGTATTATAAACCGATTGTTGTTGTAACTTTAGTTGTAGTATACCTTATAGACTGGAATATGTTAAAAAAGCTCAGTGTTTGAAGCAGTTTTTTCAATTCAATTGATTTGGCCGATTGTTTTTTAAATAACTCAATTACCTGCTGTAGTTGAAGCATCAGCTGAAGTCGAGACTTGATCTGTTGTAGCTGAAGTTTCTGATGCTGTTGTGATGTCAGTCGTAGGTGACGTGGTTTGTTCTGAAGCTGTAATGTCCGTTGTAGTTAATACATCTGTTGTTCTGGGACTTTCTGAATATGTTGTAGGCTCTGTTTTGTGAATCAAAAAAGTATTGTAAACCGATTATTGTTGTAACTTTAGCTGTAGTAAACCTTATAGACTGAAATATGTTCAAAAAACTATGCATATGAAGCAATTTCTAAAACAAAATGGATTTGGACAATTTTTTAACAACTCAATTACCTGCTGTAGTTGAAGCATCAGCTGAAGTCGAGACTTGATCTGTTGTGGCTGAAGTTTCTGATGCTGTTGTGATGTCAGTCGTAGGTGACGTGGTTTGTTCTGAAGCTGTAATGTCCGTTGTAGTTAATACATCTGTTGTTCTGGGACTTTCTGAATATGTTGTAGGCTCTGTTTTGTGAAACAAAAAAGTATTATAAACCGATTGTTGTTGTAACTTTAGTTGTAGTAAACCTTATAAACTGGAATATGTTCAAAAAACTATGCAGATGGAGCAATTTCTAAAACAAAATGGATTTGGACATTTTTTAACAACTCAATTACCCGCTGTAGTTGAAATATCAGCTGAAGTCGAGACTTGATCTGTTGTAGCTGAAGTTTCTGACGCTGTTGTGATGTCAGTCGTAGGTGACGTGGTTTGTTCTGAGGCTGTAATGTCCGTTGTAGTTAATACATCTGTTGTTCTGGGACTTTCTGAATATGTTGTAGGCTCTGTTTTGTGAAACAAAAAAAGTATTATAGACCAATTGTTGTTGTAACTTCAGTTGTAGTAAACCGTCGAGACTGGAATATGATAAAAAAAACTATGCGTATAGAGCAATTTCTTTAACAAAATTTATTTGGACCATTGTTTTTTCAAAACTCAATTACCTGCTGTAGTTGAATTATCAGCTGATGTCGAGACTTGATCTGTTGTAGCTGAAGTTTCTGAAGCTGTTGTGATGTCAGTCGTCGGTGACGTGGTTTGTTCTGAAGTTGTAATGTATGTTGTGGTTAATACACCTGTTGTTGTGGGACTTTCTGAATATGTTGTAGGCTCTGTTTTGTGAAACAAAAAAAGTATTATAAACCGATTGTTGTTGTAACTTTAGTTGTAGTAAACCTTATAAACTGGAATATGTTCAAAAAACTATGCAGATGAAGCTATTTCTAAAACAAAATGGATTTGGAAATTTTTTAACAACTCAATTACCCGCTGTAGTTGAAATATCAGCTGAAGTCGAAACTTGATCTGTTGTCGCTGAAGTTTCTGAGGCTGTTGTGATGTCTGTTGTCGGTGAAGTGGTTTGTTCTGAAGCTGTAGTCTCCGTTGTAGTTAATAGATCTGTTGTTCTGGGACTTTCTGAATATGTTGTAGGCTCTGTTTTGTGAAACAATAAAGTATTATAAACCGATTGTTGTTGTAACTTTAGTTGTAGTATACCTTATAGACTGGAATATGTTAAAAAAGCTCAGTGTTTGAAGCAGTTTTTTCAATTCAATTGATTTGGCCGATTGTTTTTTAAATAACTCAATTACCTGCTGTAGTTGAAATATCAGCTGAAGTCGAGACTTGATCTGTTGTAGCTGAAGTTTCTGCCGCTGTTGTGATGTCAGTCGTCGGTGAAGTGGTTTGTTCTGAAGCTGTTATGTCCGTTGTAGTTAATACATCTGTTGTTCTGGGACTTTCTGAATATGTTGTAGGCTCTGTTTTGTGAAACAAAAAAGAATTATAAGCCGATTGTTGTTGTAACTTTAGTTGTAGTAAACCTTATAAACTGGAATATGTTCAAAAAACTATGCAGATGGAGGAATTTCTAAAACAAAATGGATTTGGCCTTGTTTTAACAACTCAATTACCCGCTGTAGTTGAAATATCAGCTGAAGTCGAGACTTGATCTGTTGTCGCTGAAGTTTCTGACGCTGTTGTGATGTCAGTCGTAGGTGACGTGGTTTGTTCTGAAGCTGTAATGTCCGTTGTAGTTAATACATCTGTTGTTGTGGGACTTTCTGAATATGTTGTAGGCTCTGTTTTGTGAAACAAAAAAGTATTATAAACCGATTGTTGTTGTAACTTTAGTTGTAGTATACCTTATAGACTGGAATATGTTAAAAAAGCTCAGTGTTTGAAGCAGTTTTTTCAATTCAATTGATTTGGCCGATTGTTTTTTAAATAACTCAATTACCTGCTGTAGTTGAAGCATCAGCTGAAGTCGAGACTTGATCTGTTGTAGCTGAAGTTTCTGATGCTGTTGTGATGTCAGTCGTAGGTGACGTGGTTTGTTCTGAAGCTGTAATGTCCGTTGTAGTTAATACATCTGTTGTTCTGGGACTTTCTGAATATGTTGTAGGCTCTGTTTTGTGAATCAAAAAAGTATTATAAACCGATTATTGTTGTAACTTTAGCTGTAGTAAACCTTATAGACTGAAATATGTTCAAAAAACTATGCATATGAAGCAATTTCTAAAACAAAATGGATTTGGACATTTTTTTAACAACTCAATTACCTGCTGTAGTTGAAGCATCAGCTGAAGTCGAGACTTGATCTGTTGTGGCTGAAGTTTCTGATGCTGTTGTGATGTCAGTCGTAGGTGACGTGGTTTGTTCTGATGCTGTAATGTCTGTTGTAGTTAATACATCTGCTGTTCTGGGACTTTCTGAATTAGTTGTAGGCTCTGTTTTGTGAAACAAAAAAGTATTTTTGACCGATTGTTGTTGTATTTTCAGTTGTAGTAAACTGTCTAGACTGGAATATCTTAAAAAATCTCAGTGTTTGGAGCATTTTTTTTCAATTAAATTGATTTGGCCGATTGTTTTTTAAATAACTCAATTACCTGCTGTAGTTGAAATATCAGCTGAAGTCGAGACTTGATCTGTTGTAGCTGAAGTTTCTGCCGCTGTTGTGATGTCAGTCGTCGGTGAAGTGGTTTGTTCTGAAGCTGTTATGTCCGTTGTAGTTAATACATCTGTTGTTCTGGGACTTTCTGAATATGTTGTAGGCTCTGTTTTGTGAAACAAAAAAGAATTATAAGCCGATTGTTGTTGTAACTTTAGTTGTAGTAAACCTTATAGACTGGAATATGTTCAAAAAACTATGCAGATGGAGGAATTTCTAAAACAAAATGGATTTGGAAATTTTTTTAACAACTCAATTACCCGCTGTAGTTGAAATATCAGCTGAAGTCGAGACTTGATCTGTTGTCGCTGAAGTTTCTGAGGCTGTTGTGATGTCTGTTGTCGGTGAAGTGGTTTGTTCTGAAGCTGTAATGTCCGTTGTAGTTAATACATCTGTTGTTGTGGGACTTTCTGAATATGTTGTAGGCTCTGTTTTGTGAAACAATAAAGTATTATAAACCGATTGTTGTTGTAACTTTAGTTGTAGTATACCTTATAGACTGGAATATGTTAAAAAAGCTCAGTGTTTGAAGCAGTTTTTTCAATTCAATTGATTTGGCCGATTGTTTTTTAAATAACTCAATTACCTGCTGTAGTTGAAGCATCAGCTGAAGTCGAGACTTGATCTGTTGTAGCTGAAGTTTCTGATGCTGTTGTGATGTCAGTCGTAGGTGACGTGGTTTGTTCTGAAGCTGTAATGTCCGTTGTAGTTAATACATCTGTTGTTCTGGGACTTTCTGAATATGTTGTAGGCTCTGTTTTGTGAATCAAAAAAGTATTATAAACCGATTATTGTTGTAACTTTAGCTGTAGTAAACCTTATAGACTGAAATATGTTCAAAAAACTATGCATATGAAGCAATTTCTAAAACAAAATGGATTTGGACATTTTTTTAACAACTCAATTACCTGCTGTAGTTGAAATATCAGCTGAGGTCGAGACTTGATCTGTTGTAGCTGAAGTTTCTGCCGCTGTTGTGATGTCAGTCGTCGGTGACGTGGTTTGTTCTGAAGTTGTAATGTATGTTGTGGTTAATGCATCTGTTGTTATGGGACTTTCTGAATATGTTGTAGGCTCTGTTTTGTGAAACAAAAAAGTATTATAAACCGATTGTTGTTGTAACTTTAGTTGTAGTAAACCTTATAAACTGGAATATGTTCAAAAAACTATGCAGATGGAGCAATTTCTAAAACAAAATGGATTTGGACATTTTTTAACAACTCAATTACCCGCTGTAGTTGAAATATCAGCTGAAGTCGAGACTTGATCTGTTGTAGCTGAAGTTTCTGACGCTGTTGTGATGTCAGTCGTAGGTGACGTGGTTTGTTCTGAGGCTGTAATGTCCGTTGTAGTTAATACATCTGTTGTTCTGGGACTTTCTGAATATGTTGTAGGCTCTGTTTTGTGAAACAAAAGAGTATTATAGACCAATTGTTGTTGTAACTTCAGTTGTAGTAAACCGTCGAGACTGGAATATGATAAAAAAACTATGCGTATAGAGCAATTTCTTTAACAAAATTTATTTGGACCATTGTTTTTTCAAAACTCAATTACCTGCTGTAGTTGAAGGATCAGCTGACGTCGAGACTTGATCTGTTGTAGCTGAAGTTTCTGACGCTGTTGTGATGTCAGTCGTTGGTGAAGTGGTTTGTTCTGAAGCTGTAGTCTCCGTTGTAGTTAATACATCTGTTGTTCTGGGACTTTCTGAATATGTTGTAGGCTCTGTTTTGTGAAACAAAAAAGTATTATAAACCGATTGTTGTTGTAACTTTAGTTGTAGTAAACCTTATAGACTGGAATATGTTCAAAAAACTATGCATATGGAGCAATTTCTAAAACAAAATGGATTTGGACATTTTTTTAACAACTCAATTACCCGCTGTAGTTGAAATATCAGCTGAAGTCGAGACTTGATCTGTTGTCGCTGAAGTTTCTGAGGCTGTTGTGATGTCAGTCGTCTGTGACGTGGTTTGTTCTGAAGTTGTAATGTCTTTTGTAGTTAATACATCTGTTGTTCTGGGACTTTCTGAATTAGTTGTAGGCTCTGTTTTGTGAAACAAAAAAGTATTTTTGACCGATTGTTGTTGTATTTTCAGTTGTAGTAAACTGTCTAGACTGGAATATCTTAAAAAATCTCAGTGTTTGGAGCATTTTTTTTCAATTAAATTGATTTGGCCGATTGTTTTTTAAATAACTCAATTACCTGCTGTAGTTGAAATATCAGCTGAAGTCGAGACTTGATCTGTTGTAGCTGAAGTTTCTGCCGCTGTTGTGATGTCAGTCGTCTGTGAAGTGGTTTGTTCTGAAGCTGTTATGTCCGTTGTAGTTAATACATCTGTTGTTCTGGGACTTTCTGAATATGTTGTAGGCTCTGTTTTGTGAAACAAAAAAGTATTATAAACCGATTGTTGTTGTAACTTTAGTTGTAGTAAACCTTATAGACTGGAATATGTTCAAAAAACTATGCATATGGAGCAATTTCTAAAACAAAATGGATTTGGACATTTTTTTAACAACTCAATTACCCGCTGTAGTTGAAATATCAGCTGAAGTCGAGACTTGATCTGTTGTCGCTGAAGTTTCTGACGCTGTTGTGATGTCAGTCGTAGGTGACGTGGTTTGTTCTGAAGCTGTAATGTCCGTTGTAGTTAATACATCTGTTGTTGTGGGACTTTCTGAATATGTTGTAGGCTCTGTTTTGTGAAACAAAAAAGTATTATAAACCGATTGTTGTTGTAACTTTAGTTGTAGTAAACCTTATAAACTGGAATATGTTAAAAAAGCTCAGTGTTTGAAGCAGTTTTTTCAATTCAATTGATTTTGCCTATTGTTTTTTAAACAACTCAATTACCTGCTGTAGTTGAAGCATCAGCTGAAGTCGAGACTTGATCTGTTGTAGCTGAAGTTTCTGATGCTGTTGTGATGTCAGTCGTAGGTGACGTGGTTTGTTCTGAAGCTGTAATGTCCGTTGTAGTTAATACATCTGTTGTTCTGGGACTTTCTGAATATGTTGTAGGCTCTGTTTTGTGAAACAAAAGAGTATTATAGACCAATTGTTGTTGTAACTTCAGTTGTAGTAAACTGTCGAGACTGGAATATGATAAAAAAAAACTATGCGTATAGAGCAATTTCTTTAACAAAATTTATTTGGACCATTGTTTTTTAAAACTCAATTACCTGCTGTAGTTGAAGGATCAGCTGACGTCGAGACTTGATCTGTTGTAGCTGAAGTTTCTGACGCTGTTGTGATGTCAGTCGTTGGTGACGTGGTTTGTTCTGAAGCTGTAATGTCCGTTGTAGTTAATACATCTGTTGTTCTGGGACTTTCTGAATATGTTGTAGGCTCTGTTTTGTGAAACAAAAAAAGTATTATAAACCGATTGTTGTTGTAACTTTAGTTGTAGTAAACCTTATAGACTGGAATATGTTCAAAAAACTATGCAGATGGAGCAATTTCTAAAACAAAATGGATTTGGACATTTTTTAACAACTCAATTACCCGCTGTAGTTGAAATATCAGCTGAAGTCGAGACTTGATCTGTTGTCGCTGAAGTTTCTGAGGCTGTCGTGATGTCAGTCGTCGGTGACGTGGTTTGTTCTGAAGTTGTAATGTCTGTTGTAGTTAATACATCTGCTGTTCTGGGACTTTCTGAATTAGTTGTAGGCTCTGTTTTGTGAAACAAAAAAGTATTTTTGACCGATTGTTGTTGTATTTTCAGTTGTAGTAAACTGTCTAGACTGGAATATCTTAAAAAATCTCAGTGTTTGGAGCATTTTTTTTCAATTAAATTGATTTGGCCGATTGTTTTTTAAATAACTCAATTACCTGCTGTAGTTGAAATATCAGCTGAAGTCGAGACTTGATCTGTTGTAGCTGAAGTTTCTGCCGCTGTTGTGATGTCAGTCGTCGGTGAAGTGGTTTGTTCTGAAGCTGTTATGTCCGTTGTAGTTAATACATCTGTTGTTCTGGGACTTTCTGAATATGTTGTAGGCTCTGTTTTGTGAAACAAAAAAGAATTATAAGCCGATTGTTGTTGTAACTTTAGTTGTAGTAAACCTTATAAACTGGAATATGTTCAAAAAACTATGCAGATGGAGGAATTTCTAAAACAAAATGGATTTGGCCTTTTTTAAACTACTCAATTACCCGCTGTAGTTGAAATATCAGCTGAAGTCGAGACTTGATCTGTTGTCGCTGAAGTTTCTGACGCTGTTGTGATGTCAGTCGTAGGTGACGTGGTTTGTTCTGAAGCTGTAATGTCCGTTGTAGTTAATACATCTGTTGTTCTGGGACTTTCTGAATATGTTGTAGGCTCTGTTTTGTGAAACAAAAAAGTATTATAAACCGATTGTTGTTGTAACTTTAGTTGTAGTAAACCTTATAGACTGGAATATGTTCAAAAAACTATGCATATGGAGCAATTTCTAAAACAAAATGGATTTGGCCTTTTTTTAACAACTCAATTACCCGCTGTAGTTGAAATATCAGCTGAAGTCGAGACTTGATCTGTTGTCGCTGAAGTTTCTGACGCTGTTGTGATGTCAGTCGTAGGTGACGTGGTTTGTTCTGAAGCTGTAATGCCCGTTGTAGTTAATGCATCTGTTGTTGTGGGACTTTCTGAATTTGTTGTAGGCTCTGTTTTGTGGAATAAAAAGGATTATAGACCGATTGTTGTTGTATTTTCAGTTGTAGTAAACTTTCTAGACTAGAATATGTTAAAAAAGCTTAGTGTTTGAAACAATTTCTTAAGTGACTTTGATTTGGGTAATTGTTTTTTAAAAATTTTATTACCTGCTGTAGTTGAAGGATCAGCTGAAGTCGAGACTTGATCTGTTGTAGCTGAAGTTTCTGACGCTGTTGTGATGTCAGTCGTAGGTGAAGTGGGCTGTTCTGAAGTTGTAACGTCTGTTGTGGTTAATGCATCTGTTGTTGTGGTGGGACTTTCTGAATTTGTTGTAGGCTCTGTTTTGTGGAATAAAAAGTATTATAGACCGATTGTTGTTGTATTTTCAGTTGTAGTAAACTGTGTCGACTAGAATATGTTAAAAAAGCTTAGTGTTTGAAACAATTTCTTAAGTGACTTTGATTTGGATAATTGTTTTTTAAAAATTTAATTACCTGCTGTAGTTGAAGGATCAGCTGAAGTCGAGACTTGATCTGTTGTCACTGAAGTTTCTGAGGCTGTTGTGATGTCAGTCGTCGGTGAAGTGGTTTGATCTGAAGCTGTAGTCTCCGTTGTAGTTAATAGATCTGTTGTTCTGGGACTTTCTGAATATGTTGTAGGCTCTGTTTTGTGAAACAATAAAGTATTATAAACCGATTGTTGTTGTAACTTTAGTTGTAGTATACCTTATAGACTGGAATATGTTAAAAAAGCTCAGTGTTTGAAGCAGTTTTTTCAATTAAATTGATTTGGCCGATTGTTTTTTAAATAACTCAATTACCTGCTGTAGTTGAAGCATCAGCTGAAGTCGAGACTTGATCTGTTGTAGCTGAAGTTTCTGATGCTGTTGTGATGTCAGTCGTAGGTGACGTGGTTTGTTCTGAAGTTGTAACGTCCGTTGTGGTTAATGCATCTGTTGTTGTGGGACTTTCTGAATATGTTGTAGGCTCTGTTTTGTGAAACAAAAAGTATTATAAACCGATTGTTGTTGTAACTTTAGTTGTAGTAAACCTTATAAACTGGAATATGTTCAAAAAACTATGCAGATGGAGCAATTTCTAAAACAAAATGGATTTGGACATTTTTTTAACAACTCAATTACCTGCTGTAGTTGAAATATCAGCTGAAGTCGAGACTTGATCTGTTGTAGCTGAAGTTTCTGACGCTGTTGTGATGTCAGTCGTAGGTGACGTGGTTTGTTCTGAGGCTGTAATGTCCGTTGTAGTTAATACATCTGTTGTTCTGGGACTTTCTGAATATGTTGTAGGCTCTGTTTTTTGAAACAAAAAAGTATTATAGACCAATTGTTGTTGTAACTTTAGTTGTAGTAAACCTTATAGACTGGAATATGTTCTAAAAACTATGCAGATGGAGCAATTTCTAAAACAAAATGGATTTGGAAATTTTTTAACAACCCAATTACCCGCTGTAGTTGAAATATCAGATGAAGTCGATAATTGATATGTTGTCGCTGAAGTTTCTGAGGCTGTTGTGATGTCTGTTGTCGGTGAAGTGGTTTGTTCTGAAGCTGTAGTCTCCGTTGTAGTTAATAGATCTGTTGTTCTGGGACTTTCTGAATATGTTGTAGGCTCTGTTTTGTGAAACAATAAAGTATTATAAACCGATTGTTGTTGTAACTTTAGTTGTAGTATACCTTATAGACTGGAATATGTTAAAAAAGCTCAGTGTTTGAAGCAGTTTTTTCAATTCAATTGATTTGGCCGATTGTTTTTTAAATAACTCAATTACCTGCTGTAGTTGAAGCATCAGCTGAAGTCGAGACTTGATCTGTTGTAGCTGAAGTTTCTGACGCTGTTGTGATGTCAGTCGTAGGTGAAGTGGTTTGTTCTGAAGCTGTAATGTCCGTTGTAGTTAATGCATCTGTTGTTGTGGGACTTTCTGAATATGTTGTAGGCTCTGTTTTGTGAAACAAAAAGTATTATAAACCGATTGTTGTTGTAACTTTAGTTGTAGTAAACCTTATAAACTGGAATATGTTAAAAAAAACTATGCAGATGGAGCAATTTCTAAAACAAAATGGATTTGGACATTTTTTTAACAACTCAATTACCTGCTGTAGTTGAAATATCAGCTGAAGTCGAGACTTGATCTGTTGTAGCTGAAGTTTCTGACGCTGTTGTGATGTCAGTCGTAGGTGACGTGGTTTGTTCTGAGGCTGTAATGTCCGTTGTAGTTAATACATCTGTTGTTCTGGGACTTTCTGAATATGTTGTAGGCTCTGTTTTGTGAAACAAAAAAGTATTATAGACCAATTGTTGTTGTAACTTCAGTTGTAGTAAACCGTCGAGACTGGAATATGATAAAAAAAACTATGCATATGGAGCAATTTCTAAAACAAAATGGATTTGGACATTTTTTTAACAACTCAATTACTCGCTGTAGTTGAAATATCAGCTGAAGTCGAGACTTGATCTGTTGTAGCTGAAGTTTCTGCCGCTGTTGTGATGTCAGTCGTAGGTGACGTGGTTTGTTCTGAAGCTGTAATGTCCGTTGTAGTTAATACATCTGTTGTTGTGGGACTTTCTGAATATGTTGTAGGCTCTGTTTTGTGAAACAAAAAAGTATTATAAACCGATTGTTGTTGTAACTTTAGTTGTAGTAAACCTTATAGACTGGAATATGTTCTAAAAACTATGCAGATGGAGCAATTTCTAAAACAAAATGGATTTGGACATTTTTTAACAACTCAATTACCCGCTGTAGTTGAAATATGAGCTGCAGTTGTGACTTGATCTGTTGTAGCTGAAGTTTCTGAGGCTGTTGTGATGTCAGTCGTAGGTGACGTGGTTTGTTCTGAAGCTGTAATGTCTGTTGTAGTTAATACATCTGTTGTTGTGGGACTTTCTGAATATGTTGTAGGCTCTGTTTTGTGAAACAAAAAAAGTATTATAAAACCGATTGTTGTTGTAACTTTAGTTGTAGTAAACCTTATAGACTGGAATATGTTTTAAAAAACTATGCATATGGAGCAATTTCTAAAACAAAATGGATTTGGAAATTTTTTTAACAACTCAATTACCCGCTGTAGTTGAAATATCAGCTGAAGTCAAGACTTGATCTGTTGTCGCTGAAGTTTCTGACGCTGTTGTGATGTCAGTCGTAGGTGACGTGGTTTGTTCTGAAGCTTCTGTTGTAGCTGAAGTTTCTGACGCTGTTGTGATGTCAGTTGTAGGTAAAGTGGGTTGTTCTGAAGTTGTAGTTAATACATCTGTTGTTGAGGGACTTTCCGAATTTGTTCTAGGCTCTGTTTTGTGAAACAAAAGGTATTATAGGCCAATTGTTGTTGTAACTTCAGTTGTAGTAAACCATCTAGACTGGAATATGTTTGAAAAGCTCACTGTTTGGAGCAATTTCTAAAACAAAATCTTACAACAACATCTTGGGTTTGTATATTAAATTATTTTTATGATTATTATTTACTAAATGATTATTAAAAAATCATTTTTATATAAGTTCTTTACTAAAGTAACCTTTTGCCAATTAATAAAAGTGGGGATTTTAGCTATTTCTGTGTTAAATTGTTGGAAAAGTCTCCGGAAAAATGGTTAACAGTACAAATCCAATCATATTTTAGAAATTAAATTGAAATAAAATCTTTTACTGAGTTTATATGTCTAAGCTTACAGTCTATTTTATCTCATTCTATTATACTTTTCTACAAAAAAATTGTCAAAAAAATTCTTAAAATCTTAAGAATTCTGGTCTCTGTAAAATGTATATAACTGCAGATTACAGCAGATTTGTATTGAGTTCATTCACTGAAAAAATGAAGAAGTATAAAATGATGATTTGTGATTGATTGCACACTCAAAATACCCCAGGTGAAAAAGTAGTACACCTCCATAGCGCACCTAAAGTGCTTTATTTTCACACACTAATTTTGTACTTAATATACTAAAAAATCATCTTTAGTACTTCTTAAGAGGTTCTTATGATTATCTAAGTGTATTTCACTGTGCTATTTTGAGACACCATGAATATGAACCAAAATGCGCTTTTAACATACTGGGCCCTATCTTGCACCCAGCGCAATTGACTTTGTCAGTGACGCACGTATCATTTCATATTTTGCACCGGCGCACAGCGGGTTTTTCCCTCCACAGACGCACGTCGGCAAACTAGGGAATGAACCTGCGCTCCCTGGGCGGTTCAGCGCAAAAAAGGAGGCGTGCTCCGGCGCAAACCATCTCTTATACTATTTTGCAGTTTCAAAAAACAATTGCGCTACTAACCAAAAAAAAAACTAGTCTAAAGTCAGTGGCGCGTTGCGCGTGGTTCATTATGCTATTATAAGGGCGCATGCTTGACCATAATGTATAGCGTGCACAACGCGCATTGCTTATCTAATCTACACAGATGCAAGAGTTATTTTTGCAAATCATAAATTGTTACAATAAAAATATAAGATAAGGGAAATCATTAAATCATATATTGTTACAATAAAAAATATAAGATAAGGGAAATCATTAAATCATAAATTGTTACAATAAAAAATATAAGATAAGGGAAATCATTAAATCATAAATTGTTACAATAAAAAATATAAGATAAGGGAAATCATTAAATCATAAATTGTTACAATAAAAAATATTAATACATGAGATAAGGGAAATCATTGTGGTGAGCATTGTGGTAGTTTTTATTTATTTTGTGTGGCAGCGTTTAACAATTCTCATGCAAATAACGATTAAAATATTTTCATAAGTTTGTTGTGTGGCTGTATTACGTTTATTTTATCTAAATAATAATTAAAATGTTTTCATAAGAAACCTTCATGTATGTGAACTTTGGGGTTGAACCTTGCTTGCGTTTCTTGTGTCCGATTTCAAAGCCCCCAAACCCTTTCAGCGGTGAGGGTGGACGCAGCGATGTCATCCTGTGTGCCCGGCGTGCCCGATTTATGCTGGCAAGCTTGGGATCCGCCCGTCTCCTGACATCATGGTAGTGCTTGGCGCAGCTGATGTAGCCCGGGTAGGCTGATGAGACAATTGCGGCTATTTCCTCTCACGCCTGTTTAACCGACGCTGATTTGGGCGGGTTTCTCCTATCCCCATACAAAACAACTTCCCTGTCTTTGACTGCTCTTACAAGAACGTGGGTCTCCTTGGCTGTGAACCGCTCCTGGCGTGCGCCTGTCAAATCCGTCATAATAATAGCAACCCGCCATGGAACTTGCGCCCTTGCGTTTAAAGGGAATGTTGGATAGCGTTCTGATTGGTTTATTTGACGTTACGCCCAAACCACACCTATGTATAATAAACCTACTTCAGACCAACCCCTTATTGATTTGCGCCCGGCGCAAGACTTATTTCTCCCGCCGGGAAAATAGCAACAGCGCCCAAGATCCGCCCACAAAGTCACTTGCGCTTTGCGCTTCGGACTTGCGTTTCAGATCGTTAAAATAGGGCCCGTAATCTCTGTATTAAAAAATGTATTTAGATAACACTTGTATTAAACTTGAACTTAACTTTCATACAAAGATGGGTTCAAGTGTACTACAAGTGGTACCTGAATAAATTTTTAAATGTATATGTTTTTAGCACATTTAGTTCATATTAAACTAACGCAACAGATAATGTGCATGTCAGGCTTGTGCACAATTGAATTGAATTGAGAATGACTCCTGTATTCCAATTCAATTCTTGAATTTGAATTGAATTTGAACTGATGTCAAAAACAGGATCTAGAATTACAATTAGAATTTGAATTAAAGGAAGCAGAATTGCAATTCAATAGAAATTCAAAGAAATTCATATACATATTATACAGTAAATGAAGTGTTAAAAACGAAGCTTTCAGTATACAGTATTGTTCAAAATAATAGCAGTACAATGTGACTAATCAGAATAATCAAGGTTTTTAGTATATTTTTTATTGCTACGTGGCAAACAAGTTACCAGTAGGTTCAGTAGATTCTCAGAAAACAAACAAGACCCAGCATTCATGATATGCACGCTCTTAAGGCTGTGCAATTGGGCAATTAGTTGAAAGGGGTGTGTTCAAAAAAATAGCAGTGTCTACCTTTGACTGTACAAACTCAAAACTATTTTGTACAAACATTTTTTTTTCTGGGATTTAGCAATCCTGTGAATCACTAAACTAATATTTAGTTGTATGACCACAGTTTTTTAAAACTGCTTGACATCTGTGTGGCATGGAGTCAACCAACTTGTGGCACCTCTCAGCTGTTATTCCACTCCATGATTCTCTAACAACATTCCACAATTCATTCACATTTCTTGGTTTTGCTTCAGAAACAGCATTTTTGATATCACCCCACAAGTTCTCAATTGGATTAAGGTCTGGAGATTGGGCTGGCCACTCCATAACATTAATTTTGTTGGTTTGGAAAAAAGACTTTGCCCGTTTACTAGTGTGTTTTGGGTCATTGTCTTGTTGAAACAACCATTTCAAGGGCATGTCCTCTTCAGCATAGGGCAACATGACCTCTTCAAGTATTTTAACATATGCAAACTGATCCATGATCCCTGGTATGCGATAAATAGGCCCAACACCATAGTAGGAGAAACATGCCCATATCATGATGCTTGCACCTCCATGCTTCACTGTCTTCACTGTGTACTGTGGCTTGAATTCAGAGTTTGGGGGTCATCTCACAAACTGCCTGTGGCCCTTGGACCCAAAAAGAACAATTTTACTCTCATTAGTCCACAAAATGTTCCTCCATTTCTCTTTAGGCCAGTTGATGTGTTCTTTGGCAAATTGTAACCTCTTCTGCACATGCCTTTTTTTTAACAGAGGGACTTTGCGGGGGATTCTTGAAAATAGATTAGCTTCACACAGACGTCTTCTAACTGTCACAGTACTTACAGGTAACTCCAGACTGTCTTTGATCATCCTGGAGGTGATCATTGGCTGAGCCTTTGCCATTCTGGTTATTCTTCTATCCATTTTGATGGTTGTTTTTTGTTTTCTTCCACGTCTCTCTGGTTTTGCTCTCCATTTTAAGGCATTGGAGATCATTTTAGCTGAACAGCCTATCATTTTTTGCACCTCTTTATAGGTTTTCCCCTCTCCAATCAACTTTTTAATCAAAGTACGCTGTTCTTTTGAACAATGTCTTGAACGACCCATTTTTCTCAGCTTTCAAATGCATGTTCAACAAGTGTTGGCTTCATCCTTAAATAGGGGCCACCTGATTCACACCTGTTTCTTCACAAAATTGATGACCTCAGTGATTGAATGCCACACTCACTGCTACTTTTTGGAACACACCCCTTTCAACTAATTCAACTAATTGCCCAATTGCACAGCCTTAAGAGCGTGCATATCATGAATGCTGGGTCTCATTTGTTTTCTGAGAATCTACTGAACCTACTGGTAACTTGTTTGCCACGTAGCAATAAAAAAATATACTAAAAACCTTGATTATTCTGGTTAATCACATTGTACTGCTATTATTTTGAACAATACTGTATGTCAGATATGATTGCATTACATATTCTATAAATTATATTAGTTTGAACTACTTGTACAGATTACATTACCAGGAAATGTTTTCCCCAGCAATTAATGTTAGAAACTCTAATCACAAAACAAACAATTAAGTTTGATTTTTTTGTAATTGTAATTTTGTAGAACCTAATGGAACATGCCTTTATTTCCAAGAATGCTTTACTTTAACCAAGTATTTAAAATGCTTGCCAAACAATTTGCCAAAGTAACTTTCCTAACACTGAATGTATGTGAGATTCTTTCTGTTGGAATTGACTGTGGAATTACTCTGAATTGCCATAAATTTAATTCCACTTCCTGTCATTCCAATTCAAACTCAACTTTCTGTAGGGCGAAGTCAATTCAATTCAAATTTCAATTCATGAATGGAATGGAGGCCAATTCTGAAATTCTGAATTGTGCACAAGCCTGGTGCATGTCATATAATTATATTTTGTATATAAATATATTATTGTTTACAGATGTCAAATATCAATTGATTTTTTTCTCTTTTGTTAAAAACATCAGGCAGGCTTGTACTGCTTACAAACATGCACACACGGGTGAAGGTTAATTCAATCAGCAGTTTTCTGAGGGTATCTGTGTGTATGGAATCCGGGAAGGTCTGCTTTTAATCCAGATCATGACGCTTTGTGTGTTCGACTTTATATGGTGCGGCGCCGACTTATGACGTATGACATCAGAGTACCACGGGAGCAAAGGTAAAGGCGGACCATTTTGTAAAATTTCGACTGGCTCTTGCGCTACTCTGATGTCCTTGCGGCCGAACTGTCTGCGCAGCACAACATAAAGCAAAATGCCACACTCTTTATAGCAAAGTACCAACAACATGAGAAGTGGTGGCACACAAAAGAAAGTAAATGTTAAGGATACATCATGCAGATGCACTAGGACACATCCTCAGTGATGTATCCTGGGGTCATTGGGTGTTTCGGGTCTTTCAACATCAGACACCTTCGCCCAGGCAACCCGGCCGGAGTTGATAAGACCCTGGCCTGTGTCCCAGCAGCAATTGCCCACAGTTTTGCCCTCTTAATCCAAAGGCAACAAGTGGCTTTCTCTGCAGCTTCAGTTGCGGATCTGATCGCATTTCTTTTAGCTTCCCCTGTGATGCCTAGGGTTCTAAACATATTGCAGAGTGATCTTCCTGCAAATCCTCTGCAGCCCACCTCCAGAGGCTCACAATGGGTTTGCCAGCCCTGCCTCCTACACTCTTCGACTAGCTCCTGGTACTTGGCATGTTTTCTCTCATTGGCGTCGTCCATGCGCTCTTCCCAAGCCACCGTGAGCTCCAACAAGATCAACTGCCTGGTAGCATCTGAGAATATAATCATGTCTGGACGAAGCATTGTGGATATTATTCTGGTAGGGATATTTAGCTGTTTTCCAAGATCCACTTCCAGTTCCCAATCAGTGGCAGTAGTGAGGAGGCCAGACTTTGCTCTGGGTTATGGAAGGGCTTTCTCCCCAGCTCCAAGAAACTTAATGCTCCTTGGATTGTGGTGGCCCTTGATGATGTTGATGGCTGTGGCTATGCTTTCAGCAACTGCCTTTAACACCAGCTACTAAGGAGGTGCTCTAGGGATCCTCTTCCTGGACAGGGGGGAAAGAAGGAAGGTTTCTCAATTTTGCACCTGATGTGAAGTTTTGCTGGACTTGGTAGGACATCGTAGACCGTTTGGACTAAGATCCTTATACGGTGGAAGTCTCCTTTCCACATGTCAGTCCAAGTGATCTTACGTTGCCGAACATTTTCACATTTTGTCCAAGTTCCTTGCTGTCCCATTTCCACCATTATGCTGACTGTAACTTCCACTTCCTCCTGAACAAGATGTTGACGCTCCTTGCCTTGAGCATTGTCAACTCTTGTTACCGGGAAGTAGCCAAAGCTTGCACGCCCTGTTGCTATAGGTCCCACCAGAGCCTCAACGTGACTCGGCCATCTCCAACAATTTTCCTGCCCGTTCGCACGTGTATGTCATCTGCTGCCACCTTTGGATCCCAGGACTGTCTATACTGCCATGCTTCCAGTGTTCTTGACACCATGAACTTCTCAGAAATGCTGTTAATTGGGATTTGCAGGACATTGCTGGTGCCATACAAGGCAGCACTCCTCAGACTGCAAGTTAACCCAAGCCATCTACGCAAATAACTACTGATCTTTCTCTCCAGGGCCTCAACAGAATGCTGATAAGTCCAGGCCTTAAACTTCCCAGGTAGACCTGATTTGTTTACCCTGCTAAGCCAAGACTCAAGCTCTTCACTGGTTTTCTTAATTGAGGCAGAAACCTTGAGGCTACAGTGGAAGACCTTGCCGAGGCTCTTAATTGGCTCCCGGTAACTCTTGTTGGATGGGATAATGGATGGGATGGTGACTCTGGCCAGCGAAAATTTGTGGAACTTGTCCACTACTTTCCCCCTTTTGAGCACTAACGACCTTGATTTTACTGGTTTAAAGCTCATCCTGTTATGACTTTGGTCTTTCGACTGTTTTGTTTCATTTGTTTTTGTTGTGTGTGTGTGTGTGTTATGTGTTTTGACAGTTCTCACGTGCGCGTCTGCCACCGGAGCGATCTCACCATCACTGGTTTCATTCACCTGCGACACCCACCTGTTTCTTATTTGTCTCCCCATTGGTTTGGTATTTAAGCTCTCTGTGTATTGTTGCTCCTTGCGAGTTCGTCATTGTTATGTTGCTTTAGTCTTGTCATGTTCGCCGTTTTTGTTGGATTAATATATTTTTGACCTTTTTGTCTTTTTTGCCATTTTTTGCTCTGCCTGATCTGTCTGCTTTCTCTCATTCACCTCTCATTAGGACTACAGCACCTCCGCTCCTCTCCACTTCAGTGGATTGTTACACCTCTCTCTGCCCTGCCGGTCTTATGCCCTGCTGTCTCTCGTGTGTGGCCGTTGCCCTGTAGCACTGAGTGAGCTTCTCTCCGCCGCTCTGCTGTATCTATCGGACTTCACGCTGTGCGCTGTCCAGAGTACTGGTTATCCCTGCTGTCCAGCCGGGTTGTCATCTCTTCTCTCCCCGATTTGAATCGGTGGTTTCCCTACATCGCGCTGGGCGCGCGATCTCCAGTGCATGTCAGAGACTTCTATTTTCCATTCATCACTGCGGCAGAGAACTTTGGACAGTTATCTAGGACAATCTTTGACCGGCACAGCGGTTGTTTTGATTCCCCGAGTGTTATTCCAGTTTTTCTCCCTGGCTAGCCCAGTGTTTTTTCTCTGTCTATTATTTTTATCTTTATTAAACGTTTGAGTTATCTGCAATTGGATCCTTGCCTCTGTGTGTTTCTAACCAGCCTTGACACATCCTTGCCCAGTTGATGAGCTACTCTAGCCCTTGAAGAATCCATCTACTGCCCGGTATGTATGTAGTAGTGACTGTCAAGTCATCCATAAAAGCTCTTATTGGCAGGGGCTCTTACTGTCGCACTCCAGATTTAAAAAAAACAGCCTCTGCATTCTACCTTTGCCGACTCACAATCATGTTCATGGCAAGGGCAAAGAGAATGACTGAAATGGTGCAACCTGTAATTATGCTTTTCTCTAACCCAGTGGTTCTCAATGTTTTTTAGCGTGCGGCCCCCCTTGTGTACCGTGCATTTCTTCGCGGCCCCCCAAAGAAAATTTATGACAAATTTGTTCTAAAATGTAATAATTAAATTAAACAAAACATACAAAATTATTCAAAGAAGTGCTATTGAATAAGATTGATTTTTTTGGTTTAATTACACAGAATTCATGATAAATTAATGTATTTTATAAATTCTCATAAAACTGGGGCCCCCCTGGCACCATGTCGCGGCCCCCAGTTTGAGAACCACTGCTCTAACCGATGCCGGTCTAAAAAGCCTGACCCAGTAGTGGCTCTTAACCTGAACTTACAATAACAATCCAGGATAAGGTCTGTGATTTTGCTTGGAACATAATGTTGCTGGAGGGCAAGCACAATGATTTGTGGGCCTCCCTAATGATTTGTGGGATGACTCCTGTGTGTTCCAAACATCCTGGCACTCCCTAAATTCCACCCATCTGAACAGAGGTGTCAATATAGTTGTTCTTCAAGAGGAACTCAGTTAGACATTGTGACAAGACCCTGAAGAATAACTTGCCTTCAACACTCAACAGTGAGATTTTCCAAAACTGACTGATGTTCTTGGAACTTTCTTCCTTGGGGATCCATACACCTTTTGCGTATCTCCACTACTTGGCAACTCTTCCTCTACGTCAGATCAGCCTCAGACTCTTCCACAGGTACCGAAGGAGTTGCGGGTAGCACTTGTACACAGTGTACGGAACTCCACTAGGCCCTGGGGTGGAGGCTAATCTAGCTTTTTCACCACCTCCTGCACCTCTGTCCAGCTGGGTTCCTTCATGACAAATTCAACTGTCGGAGGATGTGGGGTTATTAGGGCTGTGTGTGGTTCTAGTTCAAGGTCCCTATCTGGGTCGCTAAAGGTGTTGTGCAAAAAAGAGTTTGCCTCCTCATTTGTGCATGTGAGACTGCCACTGCGTTTGTCACCAAGAAGTTTCTTAGTGAAGTAAAAGGGGTTGGAAATAAAGGCAGCACACTTCCTCACTCTTTTAATTACCCCTCCTCCGATGCCACTCTGCCCTGCGCAGGGACATGAGCTTCTTTCTTAAGATGTTACGAAGCTCAGAGAGTGGTAGCTTTTCCTCCTCTCTAGCCACCTTATACTGTTGTTTAAGACGTCGAAGCTCCTGACGCAGTTGATGAATCTGTGTGCCTCTATGGTTCCTAGCAAAGGAGGGCTTGGCCTTTCTGTTCTCAACATAGCCAAATCTCTCATCTGTGTAGCTGACTATAATTGCCATCATGGCCTCCTGCCGGCTGTCCACTTCTCCCTTAGCTGTAGCTTCAAGGATCCTGCTAATATTGATGTCAAACTGCAAAACACATGCTTTGGCTGTTAGCTGAAGGCCACTTGATCCGCTTCTGTGGGACTATTCTGCAGGGATTGGAGGGTTCTACTGCTTGGAGGGACTGGGCTCTGTGGAGTGAATCCTGGCCGGGCTCCTCCTGCGTCTCATGAGGATCAGATCATGTGCGCTGCAGTACACTCTCCCACTCCGTACATTTCATTCTTGCCTGATGCATTTTCACGCCGAATTTCCATTTGTCTGGGTCGATAACATTAGATCTGTTCTTTTGGGGTACTCATTCTCCCCCCCTCGGCCTCCCCTAGGAATATGCTAAAATATAAAAGTGTCAGTCCTGCAAGCACTGAGTTAGCTACTTACATCGCATGTTGCTCTTTTACCATCATGCAGTAGCGCACTTGCTCTGTAGTTTGTAGCTCGCGCTCCGGCTTCTGTAACCAATAACTCCACCTTTTTTTATTTTATTGGCCATTGCATCATTTTGACTTTGATGAGCGCTTTCATATGATGAGGCACATCAGAGAGAGATAGGCGTTGTACACTATTTATAGTTAGGCATATTAGGCAATTATTTCATGACTTTATTAAACTCAACAGGGATCTCAATGGTGGGCACAAGCCTGCGTAAGATAATGGATGTGTGGCGTGAGAGCGTGAGAATGTGATCAATTGTGTGAGTTTCACACTGAATTAGCGAGGGTTGGCAAAATTTAATTACCTGCTGTAGTAGAAAGATCAGCTGAAGTTGAGACATGATCTGTTGTAGCTGAAGTTTCTGACGCTGTTGTGATGTCAGTCTTAGGTGAAGTGGGTTGTTCTGAAGTTGTAACGTCCATTGTGGTTAATCCGTCTGTTGTTGTGGGACTTTCTGAATTTGTTGTAGGCTCTGTTTTGTGGAATAAAAAGTATTATAGACCGATTATTGTTGTATTTTCAGTTGTAGTAAACCTTCTAGACTAGAATATGTTAAAAAAGCTTAGTGTTTGAAACAATTTTTTTAAGTGACTTTGATTTGGGTAATTGTTTTTTAAAAATGTAATTACCTGCTGTAGTTGAAGGATCAGCTGAAGTCGAGACTTGATCTGTTGTAGCTGAAGTTTCTGAAGCTGTTGTGATGTCAGTCGTAGCTGAAGTGGGATGTTCTGAAGTTGTAACGTCCTTTGTGGTTAATGCATCTGTTGTTGTTGGACTTTCTGAATTTGTTGTAGGCTCTGTTTTGTGGAATAAAAAGTATTATAGACCGATTGTTGTTGTAACTTCAGTTGTAGTAAACTGTGTCGACTGGAATATGTTAAAAATGCTCATTGTTTTCAGTAATTTATAAAACGAAATTGATTTGGGTGATTGTTTTTTATTAAATTTAATTACCTGCTGTAGTTAAAGGATCAGCTGAAGTTGAGACTTGATCTGTTGTAGCTGAAGTTTCTGACGCTGTTGTGATGTCAGTCGTAGGTGAAGTGGGTTGTTCTGAAGTTGTAATGTCCATTGTGGTTAATGCATCTGTTGTTGTTGGACTTTCTGAATTTGTTGTAGGCTCTGTTTTGTGGAATAAAAAGTATTATAGACCGATTGTTGTTGTATTTTCAGTTGTAGTAAACCTTCTAGACTCGAATATGTTAAAAAAGCTTAGTGTTTGAAACAATTTCTTGAATTACTTTGATTTGGATAATTGTTTTTTAAAAATTTAATTACCTGCTGTAGTTGAAGGATCAGCTGAAGTCGAGACTTGATCTGTTGTAGCTGAAGTTTCTGAAGCTGTTGTGATGTCAGTCGTAGGTGAAGTGGGTTGTTCTGAAGTTGTAACGTCCGTTGTGGTTAATGCATCTGTTGTTGTTGGACTTTCTGAATTTGTTGTAGGCTCTGTTTTGTGGAATAAAAAGTATTATAGACCGATTGTTGTTGTATTTTCAGTTGTAGTAAACCTTCTAGACTCGAATATGTTAAAAAAGCTTAGTGTTTGAAACAATTTCTTAAATTACTTTGATTTGGGTAATTGTTTTTTAAAAATTTAATTACCTGCTGTAGTTGAAGGATCAGCTGAAGTCAAGACTTGATCTGTTGTAGCTGAAGTTTCTGACGCTGTTGTGATGTCAGTCGTAGGTGAAGTGGATTGTTCTGAAGTTGTAACGTCCGTTGTGGTTAATGTATCTGTTGTTGTTGAACTTTCTGAATTTGTTGTAGCCTCTGTTTTGTGGAATAAAAAGTATTATAGACCGATTGTTGTTGTAACTTCAGTTGTAGTAAACTGTGTCGACTGGAATATGTTAAAAATGCTCATTGTTTTCAGTAATTTATAAAACAAAATTTATTTGGTTGATTGTTTTTTATAAAACTTAATGACCTGCTGTAGTTGAAGGATCAGCTGAAGTCGAGACTTGATCTGTTGTAGCTGAAGTTTCTGACGCTGTTGTGATGTCAGTCGTAGGTGATGTGGGTTGTTCTGAAGTTGTAACGTCCGTTGTGGTTAATGCATCTGTTGTTGTGGGACTTTCTGAATTTGTTGTAGGCTCTGTTTCGTGGAATAAAAAGAATTATAGACCGATTGTTGTTGTATTTTCAGTTGTAGTAAACCTTCTTGACTGGAATATGTTAAAAAAGCTCAGTGTTTGGAGCAATTTCTTAAATTACTTTGATTTGGATAATTGTTTTTTAAAAATTTAATTACCTGCTGTAGTTGAAGGATCAGCTGAAGTCGAGACTTGATCTGTTGTAGCAGAAGTTTCTGAAGCTGTTGTGATGTCAGTCGTAGGTGAAGTGGGTTGTTCTGAAGTTGTAACGTCCGTTGTGGTTAATGCATCTGTTGTTGTTGGACTTTCTGAATTTGTTGTAGGCTCTGTTTTGTGGAATAAAAAGTATTATAGACCGATTGTTGTTGTATTTTCAGTTGTAGTAAACCTTCTTGACTGGAATATGTTAAAAAAGCTTAGTGTTTGAAACAATTTCTTAAGTGACTTTGATTTGGGTAATTGTTTTTTAAAAATTTAATCACCTGCTGTAGTTGAAGGATCAGCTGAAGTTGAGACTTGATCTGTTGTAGCTGAAGTTTCTGACGCTGTTGTGATGTCAGTCGTAGGTGAAGTGGGTTGTTCTGAAGTTGTAACGTACGTTGTGGTTAATGCATCTGTTGTCGTTGGAATTTCTGAATTTGTTGTAGGCTCTGTTTTGTGGAATAAAAAGTATTATAGACCGATTGTTGTTGTAACTTCAGTTGTAGTAAACTGTGTCGACTGGAATATGTTAAAAAAGCTTAGTGTTTGAAACAATTTCTTAAGTGACTTTGATTTGGGTAATTGTTTTTTAAAAATGTAATCACCTGCTGTAGTTGAAGGATCAGCTGAAGTCGAGACTTGATCTGTTGTAGTTGAAGTTTCTGACGCTGTTGTGATGTCAGTCGTAGGTGATGTGGGTTGTTCTGAAGTTGTAACGTCCGTTGTGGTTAATGCATCTGTTGTTGTGGGACTTTCTGAATTTGTTGTAGGCTCTGTTTTGTGGAATAAAAAGGATTATAGACCGATTGTTGTTGTAACTTCAGTTGTAGTAAACTGTGTTGACTGGATTATGTTAAAAAGCTCAGTGTTTTCAGTAATTTATAAAATGAAATTGATTTGGGTGATTGTTTTTTATACAACTTAATAACCTGCTGTAGTTGAAGGATCAGCTGAAGTCGAGACTTGATCTGTTGTAGCTGAAGTTTCTGACGCTGTTGTGATGTCAGTCGTAGGTGAAGTGGGTTGTTCTGAAGTTGTAACGTCCGTTGTGGTTAATGCATCTGTTGTTGTTGGACTTTCTGAATTTGTTGTAGGCTCTGTTTTGTGGAATAAAAAGTATTATAGACCGATTGTTGTTGTAACTTCAGTTGTAGTAAACTGTGTTGACTGGAATATGTTAAAAAAGCTCAGTGTTTTCAGTTATTTATAAAACAAAATTGATTTGTGTGATTCATTTTTTAAAAACGTAATTACCTGCTGTAGTTGAAGGATCAGCTGAAGTCGAGATATGATCTGTTGTAGCTGAAGTTTCTGACGCTGTTGTGATGTCAGTCGTAGGTGAAGTGGGTTGTTCTGAAGTTGTAACGTCCGTTGTGGTTAATGCATCTGTTGTTGTTGGACTTTCTGAATTTGTTGTAGGCTCTGTTTTGTGGAATAAAAAGTATTATAGACCGATTGTTGTTGTAACTTCAGTTGTAGTAAACTGTGTTGACTGGAATATGTTAAAAAAGCTCAGTGTTTTCAGTTATTTATAAAACGAAATTGATTTGTGTGATTCATTTTTTAAAAACGTAATTACCTGCTGTAGTTGAAGGATCAGCTGAAGTCGAGATATGATCTGTTGTAGCTGAAGTTTCTGACGCTGTTGTGATGTCAGTCGTAGGTGAAGTGGGTTGTTCTGAAGTTTTAACGTACGTTGTGGTAAATGCATCTGTTGTTGTGGGACTTTCTGAATTTGTTGTAGGCTCTGTTTTGTGGAATAAAAAGTATTATAGACCGATTGTTGTTGTATTTTCAGTTGTAGTAAACTTTCTAGACTAGAATATGTTAAAAAAGCTTAGTGTTTGAAACAATTTCTTAAGTGACTTTGATTTGGGTAATTGTTTTTTAAAAATTTTATTACCTGCTGTAGCTGAAGGATCAGCTGAAGTCGAGACTTGATCTGTTGTAGCTGAAGTTTCTGACGCTGTTGTGATGTCAGTCGTAGGTGAAGTGGGTTGTTCTGAAGTTGTAACGTCCGTTGTGGTTAATGCATCTGTTGTTGTTGGACTTTCTGAATTTGTTGTAGGCTCTGTTTTGTGGAATAAAAAGTATTATAGACCGATTGTTGTTGTAACTTCAGTTGTAGTAAACTGTGTTGACTGGAATATGTTAAAAAGCTCAGTGTTTTCAGTAATTTATAAAATGAAATTGATTTGGGTGATTGTTTTTTATACAACTTAATAACCTGCTGTAGTTGAAGGATCAGCTGAAGTCGAGACTTGATCTGTTGTAGCTGAAGTTTCTGACGCTGTTGTGATGTCAGTCGTAGGTGAAGTGGGTTGTTCTGAAGTTGTAACGTCCGTTGTGGTTAATGCATCTGTTGTTGTTGGACTTTCTGAATTTGTTGTAGGCTCTGTTTTGTGGAATAAAAAGTATTATAGACCGATTGTTGTTGTAACTTCAGTTGTAGTAAACTGTGTCGACTAGAATATGTTAAAAAAGCATAGTGTTTGAAACAATTTCTTAAGTGACTTTGATTTTGGTAATTGTTTTTTAAAAATTTAATCACCTGCTGTAGTTGAAGGATCAGCTGAAGTCGAGACTTGATCTGTTGTAGCTGAAGTTTCTGACGCTGTTGTGATGTCAATCGTAGGTGTAGTGGGTTGTTCTGAAGTTGTAATGTCCATTGTGGTTAATGCATCTGTTGTTGTTGGACTTTCTGAATTTGTTGTAGGCTCTGTTTTGTGGAATAAAAAGTATTATAGACCGATTGTTGTTGTATTTTCAGTTGTAGTAAACCTTCTAGACTCGAATATGTTAAAAAAGCTTAGTGTTTGAAACAATTTCTTAAATTACTTTGATTTGGATAATTGTTTTTTAAAAATTTAATTACCTGCTGTAGTTGAAGGATCAGCTGAAGTCGAGACTTGATCTGTTGTAGCTGAAGTTTCTGAAGCTGTTGTGATGTCAGTCGTAGGTGAAGTGGGTTGTTCTGAAGTTGTAACGTCCGTTGTGGTTAATGCATCTGTTGTTGTTGGACTTTCTGAATTTGTTGTAGGCTCTGTTTTGTGAGACAAAAAGTATTATAGACCGATTGTTGTTGTATTTTCAGTTGTAGTAAACCTTCTAGACTCGAATATGTTAAAAAAGCTTAGTGTTTGAAACAATTTCTTAAATTACTTTGATTTGGATAATTGTTTTTTAAAAATTTAATTACCTGCTGTAGTTGAAGGATCAGCTGAAGTCGAGACTTGATCTGTTGTAGCTGAAGTTTCTGACGCTGTTGTGATGTCAGTCGTAGGTGATGTGGGTTGTTCTGAAGTTGTAACGTCCGTTGTGGTTAATGCATCTGTTGTTGTGGGACTTTCTGAATTTGTTGTAGGCTCTGTTTTGTGGAGTAAAAAGGATTATAGACCGATTGTTGTTGTAACTTCAGTTGTAGTAAACTGTGTTGACTGGATTATGTTAAAAAGCTCAGTGTTTTCAGTAATTTATGAAACTAAATTGATTTGGTTGATTGTTTTTTATAAAACTTAATTACCTGCTGTAGTTGAAGGATCACCTGAAGTCGAGACTTGATCTGTTGTAGCTGAAGTTTCTGACGCTGTTGTGATGTCAGTCGTAGGTGATGTGGGTTGTTCTGAAGTTGTAACGTCCGTTGTGGTTAATGCATCTGTTGTTGTGGGACTTTCTGAATTTGTTGTAGGCTCTGTTTTGTGGAGTAAAAAGGATTATAGACCGATTGTTGTTGTAACTTCAGTTGTAGTAAACTGTGTTGACTGGATTATGTTAAAAAGCTCAGTGTTTTCAGTAATTTATGAAACGAAATTGATTTGGTTGATTGTTTTTTATAAAACTTAATTACCTGCTGTAGTTGAAGGATCATCTGAAGTCGAGACTTGATCTGTTGTAGCTGAAGTTTCTGAAGCTGTTGTGATGTCAGTCGTAGGTGAAGTGGGTTGTTCTGAAGTTGTAACGTCCGTTGTGGTTAATGCATCTGTTGTTGTTGTACTTTCTGAATTTGTTGTAGGCTCTGTTTTGTGGAATAAAAAGTATTATAGACCGATTGTTGTTGTAACTTCAGTTGTAGTAAACTGTGTTGACTGGATTATGTTAAAAAGCTCAGTGTTTTCAGTAATTTATAAAACGAAATTGATTTGGTTGATTGTTTTTTATAAAAATTAATTACCTGCTGTAGTTGAAGGATCAGCTGAAGTCGAGACTTGATCTGTTGTAGCTGAAGTTTCTGACGCTGTTGTGATGTCAGTCGTAGGTGAAGTGGGTTGTTCTGAAGTTGTAACGTCCGTTGTGGTTAATGCATCTGTTGTTGTGGGACTTTCTGAATTTGTTGTAGGCTCTGTTTTGTGGAATAAAAAGGATTATAGACCGATTGTTGTTGTAACTTCAGTTGTAGTAAACTGTGTTGACTGGAATATGTTAAAAAAGCTCAGTGTTTTCAGTTATTTATAAAACGAAATTGATTTGTGTGATTCATTTTTTAAAAACGTAATTACCTGCTGTAGTTGAAGGATCAGCTGAAGTCGAGATATGATCTGTTGTAGCTGAAGTTTCTGACGCTGTTGTGATGTCAGTCGTAGGTGAAGTGGGTTGTTCTGAAGTTGTAACGTCCGTTGTGGTTAATGCATCTGTTGTTGTTGGACTTTCTGAATTTGTTGTAGGCTCTGTTTTGTGGAATAAAAAGTATTATAGACCGATTGTTGTTGTAACTTCAGTTGTAGTAAACTGTGTTGACTGGAATATGTTAAAAAAGCTCAGTGTTTTCAGTTATTTATAAAACAAAATTGATTTGTGTGATTCATTTTTTAAAAACGTAATTACCTGCTGTAGTTGAAGGATCAGCTGAAGTCGAGATATGATCTGTTGTAGCTGAAGTTTCTGACGCTGTTGTGATGTCAGTCGTAGGTGAAGTGGGTTGTTCTGAAGGTGTAACGTCCGTTGTGGTTAATGCATCTGTTGTTGTGGGACTTTCTGAATTTGTTGTAGGCTCTGTTTTGTGGAATAAAAAGTATTATAGACCGATTGTTGTTGTATTTTCAGTTGTAGTAAACTTTCTAGACTAGAATATGTTAAAAAAGCTTAGTGTTTGAAACAATTTCTTAAGTGACTTTGATTTGGGTAATTGTTTTTTAAAAATTTTATTACCTGCTGTAGTTGAAGGATCAGCTGAAGTTGAGACTTGATCTGTTGTAGCTGAAGTTTCTGACGCTGTTGTGATGTCAGTCGTAGGTGAAGTGGGTTGTTCTGAAGTTGTAACGTCCGTTGTGGTTAATGCATCTGTTGTTGTTGGACTTTCTGAATTTGTTGTAGGCTCTGTTTTGTGGAATAAAAAGTATTATAGACCGATTGTTGTTGTAACTTCAGTTGTAGTAAACTGTGTTGACTGGAATATGTTAAAAAAGCTCAGTGTTTTCAGTTATTTATAAAACGAAATTGATTTGTGTGATTCATTTTTTAAAAACGTAATTACCTGCTGTAGTTGAAGGATCAGCTGAAGTCGAGACTTGATCTGTTGTAGCTGAAGTTTCTGACGCTGTTGTGATGTCAGTCGTAGGTGAAGTGGGTTGTTCTGAAGTTGTAACGTCCGTTGTGGTTAATGCATCTGTTGTTGTGGGACTTTCTGAATTTGTTGTAGGCTCTGTTTTGTGGAATAAAAAGTATTATAGACCGATTGTTGTTGTATTTTCAGTTGTAGTAAACTTTCTAGACTAGAATATGTTAAAAAAGCTTAGTGTTTGAAACAATTTCTTAAGTGACTTTGATTTGGGTAATTGTTTTTTAAAAATTTTATTACCTGCTGTAGTTGAAGGATCAGCTGAAGTCGAGACTTGATCTGTTGTAGCTGAAGTTTCTGACGCTGTTGTGATGTCAGTCGTAGGTGAAGTGGGTTGTTCTGAAGTTGTAACGTCCGTTGTGGTTAATGCATCTGTTGTTGTTGGACTTTCTGAATTTGTTGTAGGCTCTGTTTTGTGGAATAAAAAGTATTATAGACCGATTGTTGTTGTAACTTCAGTTGTAGTAAACTGTGTCGACTGGAATATGTTAAAAATGCTCATTGTTTTCAGTAATTTATAAAACAAAATTTATTTGGTTGATTGTTTTTTAAAAATTTAATCACCTGCTGTAGTTGAAGGATCAGCTGAAGTTGAGACTTGATCTGTTGTAGCTGAAGTTTCTGACGCTGTTGTGATGTCAGTCGTAGGTGAAGTGGGTTGTTCTGAAGTTGTAACGTCCGTTGTGGTTCATGCATCTGTTGTTGTGGGACTTTCTGAATTTGTTGTAGGCTCTGTTTTGTGGAATAAAAAGGATTATAGACCGATTGTTGTTGTAACTTCAGTTGTAGTAAACTGTGTTGACTGGATTATGTTAAAAAGCTCAATGTTTTCAGTAATTTATAAAATGAAATTGATTTGGGTGATTGTTTTTTATACAACTTAATAACCTGCTGTAGTTGAAGGATCAGCTGAAGTCGAGACTTGATCTGTTGTAGCTGAAGTTTCTGACGCTGTTGTGATGTCAGTCGTAGGTGAAGTGGGTTGTTCTGAAGTTGTAACGTCCGTTGTGGTTAATGCATCTGTTGTTGTTGGACTTTCTGAATTTGTTGTAGGCTCTGTTTTGTGGAATAAAAAGTATTATAGACCGATTGTTGTTGTATTTTCAGTTGTAGTAAACCTTCTAGACTCGAATATGTTAAAAAAGCTTAGTGTTTGAAACAATTTCTTAAGTGACTTTGATTTGGGTAATTGTTTTTTAAAAATTTAATTACCTGCTGTAGTTGAAGGATCAGCTGAAGTTGAGACTTGATCTGTTGTAGCTGAAGTTTCTGATGCTGTTGTGATGTCAGTCGTAGGTGAAGTGGGTTGTTCTGAAGTTGTAACGTCTCTTGTGGTTAATGCATCTGTTGTTGTTGGACTTTCTGAATTTGTTGTAGGCTCTGTTTTGTGGAATAAAAAGTATTATAGACCGATTGTTGTTGTAACTTCAGTTGTAGTAAACTGTGTTGACTGGATTATGTTAAAAAGCTCAGTGTTTTCAGTAATTTATAAAACGAAATTGATTTGGTTGATTGTTTTTTATAAAAATTAATTACCTGCTGTAGTTGAAGGATCAGCTGAAGTCGAGACTTGATCTGTTGTAGTTGAAGTTTCTGATGCTGTTGTGATGTCAGTCGTAGGTGATGTGGGTTGTTCTGAAGTTGTAATGTCCGTTGTGGTTAATGCATCTGTTGTTGTGGGACTTTCTGAATTTGTTGTAGGCTCTGTTTTGTGGAATAAAAAGGATTATAGACCGATTGTTGTTGTAACTTCAGTTGTAGTAAACTGTGTTGACTGGATTATGTTAAAAAGCTCAGTGTTTTCAGTAATTTATAAAATGAAATTGATTTGGGTGATTGTTTTTTATACAACTTAATAACCTGCTGTAGTTGAAGGATCAGCTGAAGTCGAGACTTGATCTGTTGTAGCTGAAGTTTCTGACGCTGTTGTGATGTCAGTCGTAGGTGAAGTGGGTTGTTCTGAAGTTGTAACGTCCGTTGTGGTTAATGCATCTGTTGTTGTTGGACTTTCTGAATTTGTTGTAGGCTCTGTTTTGTGGAATAAAAAGTATTATAGACCGATTGTTGTTGTAACTTCAGTTGTAGTAAACTGTGTTGACTGGAATATGTTAAAAAAGCTCAGTGTTTTCAGTTATTTATAAAACGAAATTGATTTGTGTGATTCATTTTTTAAAAACGTAATTACCTGCTGTAGTTGAAGGATCAGCTGAAGTCGAGATATGATCTGTTGTAGCTGAAGTTTCTGACGCTGTTGTGATGTCAGTCGTAGGTGAAGTGGGTTGTTCTGAAGGTGTAACGTCCGTTGTGGTTAATGCATCTGTTGTTGTGGGACTTTCTGAATTTGTTGTAGGCTCTGTTTTGTGGAATAAAAAGTATTATAGACCGATTGTTGTTGTATTTTCAGTTGTAGTAAACTTTCTAGACTAGAATATGTTAAAAAAGCTTAGTGTTTGAAACAATTTCTTAAGTGACTTTGATTTGGGTAATTGTTTTTTAAAAATTTTATTACCTGCTGTAGTTGAAGGATCAGCTGAAGTTGAGACTTGATCTGTTGTAGCTGAAGTTTCTGACGCTGTTGTGATGTCAGTCGTAGGTGAAGTGGGTTGTTCTGAAGTTGTAACGTCCGTTGTGGTTAATGCATCTGTTGTTGTTGGACTTTCTGAATTTGTTGTAGGCTCTGTTTTGTGGAATAAAAAGTATTATAGACCGATTGTTGTTGTAACTTCAGTTGTAGTAAACTGTGTCGACTGGAATATGTTAAAAATGCTCATTGTTTTCAGTAATTTATAAAACAAAATTTATTTGGTTGATTGTTTTTTATAAAACGTAATGACCTGCTGTAGTTGAAGGATCAGCTGAAGTCGAGACTTGATCTGTTGTAGCTGAAGTTTCTGACGCTGTTGTGATGTCAGTTGTAGGTGACGTGGGTTGTTCTGAAGTTGTAACGTCCGTTGTGGTTAATGCATCTGTTGTTGTGGGACTTTCTGAATTTGTTGTAGGCTCTGTTTTGTGGAATAAAAAGGATTATAGACCGATTGTTGTTGTAACTTCAGTTGTAGTAAACTGTGTTGACTGGATTATGTTAAAAAGCTCAATGTTTTCAGTAATTTATAAAATGAAATTGATTTGGGTGATTGTTTTTTATACAACTTAATAACCTGCTGTAGTTGAAGGATCAGCTGAAGTCGAGACTTGATCTGTTGTAGCTGAAGTTTCTAAAGCTGTTGTGATGTCAGTCGTAGGTGAAGTGGGTTGTTCTGAAGTTGTAACGTCCGTTGTGGTTAATGCATCTGTTGTTGTTGGACTTTCTGAATTTGTTGTAGGCTCTGTTTTGTGGAATAAAAAGTATTATAGACCGATTGTTGTTGTATTTTCAGTTGTAGTAAACCTTCTAGACTCGAATATGTTAAAAAAGCTTAGTGTTTGAAACAATTTCTTAAGTGACTTTGATTTGGGTAATTGTTTTTTAAAAATTTAATTACCTGCTGTAGTTGATGTATCAGCTGAAGTTGAGACTTGATCTGTTGTAGCTGAAGTTTCTGACGCTGTTGTGATGTCAGTCATAGGTGAAGTGGGTTGTTCTGAAGTTGTAACGTCCATTGTGGTTAATGCATCTGTTGTTGTTGGACTTTCTGAATTTGTTGTAGGCTCTGTTTTGTGGAATAAAAAGTATTATAGACCGATTGTTGTTGTAACTTCAGTTGTAGTAAACTGTGTTGACTGGATTATGTTAAAAAGCTCAGTGTTTTCAGTAATTTATAAAACGAAATTGATTTGGTTGATTGTTTTTTATAAAAATTAATTACCTGCTGTAGTTGAAGGATCAGCTGAAGTCGAGACTTGATCTGTTGTAGTTGAAGTTTCTGATGCTGTTGTGATGTCAGTCGTAGGTGATGTGGGTTGTTCTGAAGTTGTAACGTCCGTTGTGGTTAATGCATCTGTTGTTGTGGGACTTTCTGAATTTGTTGTAGGCTCTGTTTTGTGGAATAAAAAGGATTATAGACCGATTGTTGTTGTAACTTCAGTTGTAGTAAACTGTGTTGACTGGATTATGTTAAAAAGCTCAGTGTTTTCAGTAATTTATAAAATGAAATTGATTTGGGTGATTGTTTTTTATACAACTTAATAACCTGCTGTAGTTGAAGGATCAGCTGAAGTCGAGACTTGATCGGTTGGAGCTGAAGTTCCTGACGCTGTTGTGATGTCAGTCGTAGGTGAAGTGGGTTGTTCTGAAGTTGTAACGTCCGTTGTGGTTAATGCATCTGTTGTTGTTGGGCTTTCTGAATATGTTGTAGGCTCTGTTTTGTGGAATAAAAAGTATTATAGACCGATTGTTGTTGTAACTTCAGTTGTAGTAAACTGTGTTGACTGGAATATGTTAAAAAAGCTCAGTGTTTTCAGTTATTTATAAAACGAAATTGATTTGTGTGATTCATTTTTTAAAAACGTAATTACCTGCTGTAGTTGAAGGATCAGCTGAAGTCGAGATATGATCTGTTGTAGCTGAAGTTTCTGACGCTGTTGTGATATCAGTCGTAGGTGAAGTGGGTTGTTCTGAGGTTGTAACGTCCGTTGTGGTTAATGCATCTGTTGTTGTTGGACTTTCTGAATTTGTTGTAGGCTCTATTTTGTGGAATAAAAAGTATTATAGACCGATTGTTGTTGTAACTTCAGTTGTAGTAAACTGTGTTGACTGGAATATGTTAAAAAAGCTCAGTGTTTTCAGTTATTTATAAAACAAAATTTATTTGTGTGATTCATTTTTTAAAAACGTAATTACCTGCTGTAGTTGAAGGATCAGCTGAAGTCGAGATATGATCTGTTGTAGCTGAAGTTTCTGACGCTGTTGTGATGTCAGTCGTAGGTGAAGTGGGTTGTTCTGAAGGTTGTAACGTCCGTTGTGGTTAATGCATCTGTTGTTGTGGGACTTTCTGAATTTGTTGTAGGCTCTGTTTTGTGGAATAAAAAGTATTATAGACCGATTGTTGTTGTATTTTCAGTTGTAGTAAACTGTGTTGACTGGATTATGTTAAAAAGCTCAGTGTTTTCAGTAATTTATAAAACGAAATTGATTTGGTTGATTGTTTTTTATAAAAATTAATTACCTGCTGTAGTTGAAGGATCAGCTGAAGTCGAGACTTGATCTGTTGTAGTTGAAGTTTCTGATGCTGTTGTGATGTCAGTCGTAGGTGATGTGGGGTTTTCTGAAGTTGTAACGTCCGTTGTTGTTAATGCTTCTGTTGTTGTGGGACTTTCTGAATTTGTTGTAGGCTCTGTTTTGTGGAATAAAAAGTATTATAGACCGATTGTTGTTGTAACTTCAGTTGTAGTAAACTGTGTTGACTGGATTATGTTAAAAAGCTCAGTGTTTTCAGTAATTTATAAAATGAAATTGATTTGGGTGATTGTTTTTTAGACAACTTAATAACCTGCTGTAGTTGAAGGATCAGCTGAAGTCGAGACTTGATCTGTTGTAGCTGAAGTTTCTGACGCTGTTGTGATGTCAGTCGTAGGTGAAGTGGGTTGTTCTGAAGTTGTAACGTCCGTTGTGGTTAATGCATCTGTTGTTGTTGGACTTTCTGAATTTGTTGTAGGCTCTGTTTTGTGGAATAAAAAGTATTATAGACCGATTGTTGTTGTAACTTCAGTTGTAGTAAACTGTGTTGACTGGAATATGTTAAAAAAGCTCAGTGTTTTCAGTTATTTATAAAACGAAATTGATTTGTGTGATTCATTTTTTAAAAACGTAATTACCTGCTGTAGTTGAAGGATCAGCTGAAGTCGAGATATGATCTGTTGTAGCTGAAGTTTCTGACGCTGTTGTGATATCAGTCGTAGGTGAAGTGGGTTGTTCTGAAGTTGTAACGTCCGTTGTGGTTAATGCATCTGTTGTTGTTGGACTTTCTGAATTTGTTGTAGGCTCTGTTTTGTGGAATAAAAAGTATTATAGACCGATTGTTGTTGTAACTTCAGTTGTAGTAAACTGTGTTGACTGGAATATGTTAAAAAAGCTCAGTGTTTTCAGTTATTTATAAAACAAAATTGATTTGTGTGATTCATTTTTTAAAAACGTAATTACCTGCTGTAGTTGAAGGATCAGCTGAAGTCGAGATATGATCTGTTGTAGCTGAAGTTTCTGACGCTGTTGTGATGTCAGTCGTAGGTGAAGTGGGTTGTTCTGAAGGTGTAACGTCCGTTGTGGTTAATGCATCTGTTGTTGTGGGACTTTCTGAATTTGTTGTAGGCTCTGTTTTGTGGAATAAAAAGTATTATAGACCGATTGTTGTTGTATTTTCAGTTGTAGTAAACTTTCTAGACTAGAATATGTTAAAAAAGCTTAGTGTTTGAAACAATTTCTTAAGTGACTTTGATTTGGGTAATTGTTTTTTAAAAATTTAATCACCTGCTGTAGTTGAAGGATCAGCTGAAGTTGAGACTTGATCTGTTGTAGCTGAAGTTTCTGACGCTGTTGTGATGTCAGTCTTAGGTGAAGTGGGTTGTTCTGAAGTTGTAACGTCCGTTGTGGTTAATGCATCTGTTGTTGTTGGACTTTCTGAATTTGTTGTAGGCTCTGTTTTGTGGAATAAAAAGTATTATAGACCGATTGTTGTTGTAACTTCAGTTGTAGTAAACTGTGTCGACTGGAATATGTTAAAAATGCTCATTGTTTTCAGTAATTTATAAAACAAAATTTATTTGGTTGATTGTTTTTTATAAAACGTAATGACCTGCTGTAGTTGAAGGATCAGCTGAAGTCGAGACTTGATCTGTTGTAGCTGAAGTTTCTGATGCTGTTGTGATGTCAGTCGTAGGTGAAGTGGGTTGTTCTGAAGTTGTAATGTCCGTTGTGGTTAATGCATCTGTTGTTGTGGGACTTTCTGAATTTGTTGTAGGCTCTGTTTTGTGGAATAAAAAGTATTATAGACCGATTGTTGTTGTAACTTCAGTTGTAGTAAACTGTGTCGACTGGAATATGTTAAAAATGCTCATTGTTTTCAGTAATTTATAAAACAAAATTTATTTGGTTGATTGTTTTTTATAAAACGTAATGACCTGCTGTAGTTGAAGGATCAGCTGAAGTCGAGACTTGATCTGTTGTAGCTGAAGTTTCTGACGCTGTTGTGATGTCAGTCGTAGGTGATGTGGGTTGTTCTGAAGTTGTAACGTCCGATGTGGTTAATGCATCTGTTGTTGTGGGACTTTCTGAATTTGTTGTAGGCTCTGTTTTGTGGAATAAAAAGGATTATAGACCGAGTGTTGTTGTAACTTCAGTTGTAGTAAACTGTGTTGACTGGATTATGTTAAAAAGCTCAATGTTTTCAGTAATTTATAAAATGAAATTGATTTGGGTGATTGTTTTTTATACAACTTAATAACCTGCTGTAGTTGAAGAATCAGCTGAAGTCGAGACTTGATCTGTTGTAGCTGAAGTTTCTGAAGTTGTTGTGATGTCAGTCGTAGGTGAAGTGGGTTGTTCTGAAGTTGTAACGTCCGTTGTGTTTAATGCATGTGTTGTTGTTGGACTTTCTGAATTTGTTGTAGGCTCTGTTTTGTGGAATAAAAAGTATTATAGACCGATTGTTGTTGTATTTTCAGTTGTAGTAAACCTTCTAGACTAGAATATGTTAAAAAAGCTTAGTGTTTGAAACAATTTCTTAAGTGACTTTGATTTGGGTAATTGTTTTTTAAAAATTTAATCACCTGCTGTAGTTGAAGGATCAGCTGAAGTCAAGACTTGATCTGTTGTAGCTGAAGTTTCTGACGCTGTTGTGATGTCAGTCGTAGGTGAAGTGGATTGTTCTGAAGTTGTAACGTCCGTTGTGGTTAATGTATCTGTTGTTGTTGAACTTTCTGAATTTGTTGTAGCCTCTGTTTTGTGGAATAAAAAGTATTATAGACCGATTGTTGTTGTAACCTCAGTTGTAGTAAACTGTGTCGACTGGAATATGTTAAAAATGCTCATTGTTTTCAGTAATTTATAAAACAAAATTTATTTGGTTGATTGTTTTTTATAAAACTTAATGACCTGCTGTAGTTGAAGGATCAGCTGAAGTCGAGACTTGATCTGTTGTAGCTGAAGTTTTTGATGCTGTTGTGATGTCAGTCGTAGGTGAAGTGGGTTGTTCTGAAGTTGTAATGTCCGTTGTGGTTAATGCATCTGTTGTTGTGGGACTTTCTGAATTTGTTGTAGGCTCTGTTTTGTGGAATAAAAAGGATTATAGACCGATTGTTGTTGTAACTTCAGTTGTAGTAAACTGTGTTGACTGGATTATGTTAAAAAGCTCAGTGTTTTCAGTAATTTATAAAACGAAATTGATTTGGTTGATTGTTTTTTATAAAAATTAATTACCTGCTGTAGTTGAAGGATCAGCTGAAGTCGAGACTTGATCTGTTGTAGTTGAAGTTTCTGATGCTGTTGTGATGTCAGTCGTAGGTGATGTGGGTTGTTCTGAAGTTGTAACGTCCGTTGTGGTTAATGCATCTGTTGTTGTGGGACTTTCTGAATTTGTTGTAGGCTCTGTTTTGTGGAATAAAAAGTATTATAGACCGATTGTTGTTGTAACTTCAGTTGTAGTAAACTGTGTCGACTGGAATATGTTAAAAAGCTCAGTGTTTTCAGTAATTTATAAAATGAAATTGATTTGGGTGATTGTTTTTTATACAACTTAATAACCTGCTGTAGTTGAAGGATCAGCTGAAGTTGAGACTTGATCTGTTGTAGCTGAAGTTTCTGACGCTGTTGTGATGTCAGTCATAGGTGAAGTGGGTTGTTCTGAAGTTGTAACGTCCGTTGTGGTTAATGCATCTGTTGTTGTTGGACTTTCTGAATTTGTTGTAGGCTCTGTTTTGTGGAATAAAAAGTATTATAAACCGATTGTTGTTGTAACTTCAGTTGTAGTAAACTGTGTTGACTGGAATATGTTAAAAAAGCTCAGTGTTTTCAGTTATTTATAAAACGAAATTGATTTGTGTGATTCATTTTTTAAAAACGTAATTACCTGCTGTAGTTGAAGGATCAGCTGAAGTCGAGATATGATCTGTTGTAGCTGAAGTTTCTGACGCTGTTGTGATATCAGTCGTAGGTGAAGTGGGTTGTTCTGAAGTTGTAACGTCCGTTGTGGTTAATGCATCTGTTGTTGTGGGACTTTCTGAATTTGTTGTAGGCTCTGTTTTGTGGAATAAAAAGTATTATAGACCGATTGTTGTTGTATTTTCAGTTGTAGTAAACTTTCTAGACTAGAATATGTTAAAAAAGCTTAGTGTTTGAAACAATTTCTTAAGTGACTTTGATTTGGGTAATTGTTTTTTAAAAATTTTATTACCTGCTGTAGTTGAAGGATCAGCTGAAGTTGAGACTTGATCTGTTGTAGCTGAAGTTTCTGACGCTGTTGTGATGTCAGTCATAGGTGAAGTGGGTTGTTCTGAAGTTGTAACGTCCGTTGTGGTTAATGCATCTGTTGTTGTGGGACTTTCTGAATTTGTTGTAGGCTCTGTTTTGTGGAATAAAAAGGATTATACACCGATTGTTGTTGTAACTTCAGTTGTAGTAAACTGTGTTGACTGGATTATGTTAAAAAGCTCAGTGTTTTCAGTAATTTATAAAATGAAATTGATTTGGGTGATTGTTTTTTATACAACTTAATAACCTGCTGTAGTTGAAGGATCAGCTGAAGTCGAGATATGATCTGTTGTAGCTGAAGTTTCTGACGCTGTTGTGATGTCAGTCATAGGTGAAGTGGGTTGTTCTGAGGTTGTAACGTCCTTTGTGGTTAATGCATCTGTTGTTGTTGGACTTTCTGAATATGTTGTAGGCTCTGTTTTGTGGAATAAAAAGTATTATAGACCGATTGTTGTTGTAACTTCAGTTGTAGTAAACTGTGTTGACTGGAATATGTTAAAAAAGCTCAGTGTTTTCAGTTATTTATAAAACAAAATTGATTTGTGTGATTCATTTTTTAAAAACGTAATTACCTGCTGTAGTTGAAGGATCAGCTGATGTCGAGATATGATCTGTTGTAGCTGAAGTTTCTGACGCTGTTGTGATGTCAGTCGTAGGTGAAGTGGGTTGTTCTGAAGTTGTAACGTCCGTTGTGGTTAATGCATCTGTTGTTGTTGGACTTTCTGAATTTGTTGTAGGCTCTGTTTTGTGGAATAAAAAGTATTATAGACCGATTGTTGTTGTAACTTCAGTTGTAGTAAACTGTGTTGACTGGAATATGTTAAAAAAGCTCAGTGTTTTCAGTTATTTATAAAACAAAATTGATTTGTGTGATTCATTTTTTAAAAACGTAATTACCTGCTGTAGTTGAAGGATCAGCTGAAGTCGAGATATGATCTGTTGTAGCTGAAGTTTCTGACGCTGTTGTGATGTCAGTCGTAGGTGAAGTGGGTTGTTCTGAAGTTGTAACGTCCGTTGTGGTTAATGCATCTGTTGTTGTGGGACTTTCTGAATTTGTTGTAGGCTCTGTTTTGTGGAATAAAAAGTATTATAGACCGATTGTTGTTGTATTTTCAGTTGTAGTAAACTTTCTAGACTAGAATATGTTAAAAAAGCTTAGTGTTTGAAACAATTTCTTAAGTGACTTTGATTTGGGTAATTGTTTTTTAAAAATTTTATTACCTGCTGTAGTTGAAGGATCAGCTGAAGTCGAGACTTGATCTGTTGTAGCTGAAGTTTCTGACACTGTTGTGATGTCAGTCGTAGGGGAAGTGGGTTGTTCTGAAGTTGTAACGTCCGTTGTGGTTAATGCATCTGTTGTTGTGGGACTTTCTGAATTTGTTGTAGGCTCTGTTTTGTGGAATAAAAAGGATTATACACCGATTGTTGTTGTAACTTCAGTTGTAGTAAACTGTGTTGACTGGATTATGTTAAAAAGCTCAGTGTTTTCAGTAATTTATAAAATGAAATTGATTTGGGTGATTGTTTTTTATACAACTTAATAACCTGCTGTAGTTGAAGGATCAGCTGAAGTCGAGATATGATCTGTTGTAGCTGAAGTTTCTGACGCTGTTGTGATGTCAGTCGTAGGTGAAGTGGGTTGTTCTGAGGTTGTAACGTCCATTGTGGTTAATGCATCTGTTGTTGTTGGACTTTCTGAATATGTTGTAGGCTCTGTTTTGTGGAATAAAAAGTATTATAGACCGATTGTTGTTGTAACTTCAGTTGTAGTAAACTGTGTTGACTGGAATATGTTAAAAAAGCTCAGTGTTTTCAGTTATTTATAAAACAAAATTGATTTGTGTGATTCATTTTTTAAAAACGTAATTACCTGCTGTAGTTGAAGGATCAGCTGAAGTCGAGATATGATCTGTTGTAGCTGAAGTTTCTGACGCTGTTGTGATGTCAGTCGTAGGTGAAGTGGGTTGTTCTGAAGTTGTAACGTCCGTTGTGGTTAATGCATCTGTTGTTGTTGGACTTTCTGAATTTGTTGTAGGCTCTGTTTTGTGGAATAAAAAGTATTATAGACCGATTGTTGTTGTAACTTCAGTTGTAGTAAACTGTGTTGACTGGAATATGTTAAAAAAGCTCAGTGTTTTCAGTTATTTATAAAACGAAATTGATTTGTGTGATTCATTTTTTAAAAACGTAATTACCTGCTGTAGTTGAAGGATCAGCTGAAGTCGAGATATGATCTGTTGTAGCTGAAGTTTCTGACGCTGTTGTGATGTCAGTCGTAGGTGAAGTGGGTTGTTCTGAAGTTGTAACGTCCGTTGTGGTTAATACATCTGTTGTTGTGGGACTTTCTGAATTTGTTGTAGGCTCTGTTTTGTGGAATAAAAAGTATTATAGACCGATTGTTGTTGTATTTTCAGTTGTAGTAAACTTTCTAGACTAGAATATGTTAAAAAAAGCTTAGTGTTTGAAACAATTTCTTAAGTGACTTTGATTTGGGTAATTGTTTTTTAAAAATTTAATCACCTGCTGTAGTTGAAGGATCAGCTGAAGTTGAGACTTGATCTGTTGTAGCTGAAGTTTCTGACGCTGTTGTGATGTCAGTCGTAGGTGAAGTGGGTTGTTCTGAAGTTGTAACGTCCGTTGTGGTTAATGCATCTGTTGTTGTTGGACTTTCTGAATTTGTTGTAGGCTCTGTTTTGTGGAATAAAAAGTATTATAGACCGATTGTTGTTGTAACTTCAGTTGTAGTAAACTGTGTCGACTGGAATATGTTAAAAATGCTCATTGTTTTCAGTAATTTATAAAACAAAATTTATTTGGTTGATTGTTTTTTATAAAACGTAATGACCTGCTGTAGTTGAAGGATCAGCTGAAGTCGAGACTTGATCTGTTGTAGCTGAAGTTTCTGACGCTGTTGTGATGTCAGTCGTAGGTGATGTGGGTTGTTCTGAAGTTGTAACGTCCGTTGTGGTTAATCCGTCTGTTGTTGTGGGACTTTCTGAATTTGTTGTAGGCTCTGTTTTGTGGAATAAAAAGGATTATAGACCGAGTGTTGTTGTAACTTCAGTTGTAGTAAACTGTGTTGACTGGATTATGTTAAAAAGCTCAATGTTTTCAGTAATTTATAAAATGAAATTGATTTGGGTGATTGTTTTTTATACAACTTAATAACCTGCTGTAGTTGAAGGATCAGCTGAAGTCGAGACTTGATCTGTTGTAGCTGAAGTTTCTGAAGCTGTTGTGATGTCAGTCGTAGGTGAAGTGGGTTGTTCTGAAGTTGTAACGTCCGTTGTGGTTAATGCATCTGTTGTTGTTGGACTTTCTGAATTTGTTGTAGGCTCTGTTTTGTGGAATAAAAAGTATTATAGACCGATTGTTGTTGTATTTTCAGGTGTAGTAAACCTTCTAGACTCGAATATGTTAAAAAAGCTTAGTGTTTGAAACAATTTCTTAAGTGACTTTGATTTGGGTAATTGTTTTTTAAAAATTTAATCACCTGCTGTAGTTGAAGGATCAGCTGAAGTCAAGACTTGATCTGTTGTAGCTGAAGTTTCTGACGCTGTTGTGATGTCAGTTGTAGGTGAAGTGGGTTGTTCTGAAGTTGTAACGTCCGTTGTGGTTAATGCATCTGTTGTTGTTGAACTTTCTGAATTTGTTGTAGGCTCTGTTTTGTGGAATAAAAAGTATTATAGACCGATTGTTGTTGTAACCTCAGTTGTAGTAAACTGTGTCGACTGGAATATGTTAAAAATGCTCATTGTTTTCAGTAATTTATAAAACAAAATTTATTTGGTTGATTGTTTTTTATAAAACTTAATGACCTGCTGTAGTTGAAGGATCAGCTGAAGTCGAGACTTGATCTGTTGTAGCTGAAGTTTTTGATGCTGTTGTGATGTCAGTCGTAGGTGAAGTGGGTTGTTCTGAAGTTGTAACGTCCGTTGTGGTTAATGCATCTGTTGTTGTTGGACTTTCTGAATTTGTTGTAGGCTCTGTTTTGTGGAATAAAAAGTATTATAGACCGATTGTTGTTGTAACTTCAGTTGTAGTAAACTGTGTTGACTGGATTATGTTAAAAAGCTCAGTGTTTTCAGTAATTTATAAAACGAAATTGATTTGGTTGATTGTTTTTTATAAAAATTAATTACCTGCTGTAGTTGAAGGATCAGCTGAAGTCGAGACTTGATCTGTTGTAGTTGAAGTTTCTGATGCTGTTGTGATGTCAGTCGTAGGTGATGTGGGTTGTTCTGAAGTTGTAACGTCCGTTGTGGTTAATGCATCTGTTGTTGTGGGACTTTCTGAATTTGTTGTAGGCTCTGTTTTGGGGAATAAAAAGGATTATAGACCGATTGTTGTTGTAACTTCAGTTGTAGTAAACTGTGTTGACTGGATTATGTTAAAAAGCTCAGTGTTTTCAGTAATTTATAAAATGAAATTGATTTGGGTGATTGTTTTTTATACAACTTAATAACCTGCTGTAGTTGAAGGATCAGCTGAAGTCGAGACTTGATCTGTTGTAGCTGAAGTTTCTGACGCTGTTGTGATGTCAGTCGTAGGTGAAGTGGGTTGTTCTGAAGTTGTAACGTCCGTTGTGGTTAATGCATCTGTTGTTGTTGGACTTTCTGAATTTGTTGTAGGCTCTGTTTTGTGGAATAAAAAGTATTATAGACCGATTGTTGTTGTAACTTCAGTTGTAGTAAACTGTGTTGACTGGAATATGTTAAAAAAGCTCAGTGTTTTCAGTTATTTATAAAACGAAATTGATTTGTGTGATTCATTTTTTAAAAACGTAATTACCTGCTGTAGTTGAAGGATCAGCTGAAGTCGAGATATGATCTGTTGTAGCTGAAGTTTCTGACGCTGTTGTGATATCAGTCGTAGGTGAAGTGGGTTGTTCTGAGGTTGTAACGTCCGTTGTGGTTAATGCATCTGTTGTTGTGGGACTTTCTGAATTTGTTGTAGGCTCTGTTTTGTGGAATAAAAAGTATTATAGACCGATTGTTGTTGTAACTTCAGTTGTAGTAAACTGTGTTGACTGGAATATGTTAAAAAAGCTCAGTGTTTTCAGTTATTTATAAAACAAAATTTATTTGTGTGATTCATTTTTTAAAAACGTAATTACCTGCTGTAGTTGAAGGATCAGCTGAAGTCGAGACATGATCTGTTGAAGCTGAAGTTTCTGACGCTGTTGTGATGTCAGTCGTAGGTGATGTGGGGTGTTCTGAAGGTGTAACGTCCGGTGTGGTTAATCCGTGTGTTGTTGTGGGACTTTCTGAATTTGTTGTAGGCTCTGTTTTGTGGAATAAAAAGTATTATAGACCGATTGTTGTTGTATTTTCAGTTGTAGTAAACTGTGTTGACTGGATTATGTTAAAAAGCTCAGTGTTTTCAGTAATTTATAAAACGAAATTGATTTGGTTGATTGTTTTTTATAAAAATTAATTACCTGCTGTAGTTGAAGGATCAGCTGAAGTCGAGACTTGATCTGTTGTAGTTGAAGTTTCTGATGCTGTTGTGATGTCAGTCGTAGGTGATGTGGGTTGTTCTGAAGTTGTAACGTCCGTTGTGGTTAATGCATCTGTTGTTGTGGGACTTTCTGAATTTGTTGTAGGCTCTGTTTTGTGGAATAAAAAGGATTATAGACCGATTGTTGTTGTAACTTCAGTTGTAGTAAACTGTGTTGACTGGATTATGTTAAAAAGCTCAGTGTTTTCAGTAATTTATAAAATGAAATTGATTTGGGTGATTGTTTTTTATACAACTTAATAACCTGCTGTAGTTGAAGGATCAGCTGAAGTCGAGACTTGATCTGTTGTAGCTGAAGTTTCTGACGCTGTTGTGATGTCAGTCGTAGGTGAAGTGGGTTGTTCTGAAGTTGTAACGTCCGTTGTGGTTAATGCATCTGTTGTTGTTGGACTTTCTGAATTTGTTGTAGGCTCTGTTTTGTGGAATAAAAAGTATTATAGACCGATTGTTGTTGTAACTTCAGTTGTAGTAAACTGTGTTGACTGGAATATGTTAAAAAAGCTCAGTGTTTTCAGTTATTTATAAAACGAAATTGATTTGTGTGATTCATTTTTTAAAAACGTAATTACCTGCTGTAGTTGAAGGATCAGCTGAAGTCGAGATATGATCTGTTGTAGCTGAAGTTTCTGACGCTGTTGTGATATCAGTCGTAGGTGTAGTGGGTTGTTCTGAGGTTGTAACGTCCGTTGTGGTTAATGCATCTGTTGTTGTTGGACTTTCTGAATTTGTTGTAGGCTCTGTTTTGTGGAATAAAAAGTATTATAGACCGATTGTTGTTGTAACTTCAGTTGTAGTAAACTGTGTTGACTGGAATATGTTAAAAAAGCTCAGTGTTTTCAGTTATTTATAAAACAAAATTGATTTGTGTGATTCATTTTTTAAAAACGTAATTACCTGCTGTAGTTGAAGGATCAGCTGAAGTCGAGATATGATCTGTTGTAGCTGAAGTTTCTGACGCTGTTGTGATGTCAGTCGTAGGTGAAGTGGGTTGTTCTGAAGGTGTAACGTCCGTTGTGGTTAATGCATCTGTTGTTGTGGGACTTTCTGAATTTGTTGTAGGCTCTGTTTTGTGGAATAAAAAGTATTATAGACCGATTGTTGTTGTATTTTCAGTTGTAGTAAACTTTCTAGACTAGAATATGTTAAAAAAGCTTAGTGTTTGAAACAATTTCTTAAGTGACTTTGATTTGGGTAATTGTTTTTTAAAAATTTAATCACCTGCTGTAGTTGAAGGATCAGCTGAAGTCGAGACTTGATCTGTTGTAGCTGAAGTTTCTGACGCTGTTGTGATGTCAGTCGTAGGTGAAGTGGGTTGTTCTAAAGTTGTAACGTCCGTTGTGGTTAATGCATCTGTTGTTGTGGGACTTTCTGAATTTGTTGTAGGCTCTGTTTTGTGGAATAAAAAGGATTATAGACCGATTGTTGTTGTAACTTCAGTTGTAGTAAACTGTGTTGACTGGATTATGTTAAAAAGCTCAGTGTTTTCAGTAATTTATAAAATGAAATTGATTTGGTTGATTGTTTTTTATAAAAATTAATTACCTGCTGTAGTTGAAGGATCAGCTGAAGTCGAGACTTGATCTGTTGTAGTTGAAGTTTCTGATGCTGTTGTGATGTCAGTCGTAGGTGATGTGGGTTGTTCTGAAGTTGTAACGTCCGTTGTGGTTAATGCATCTGTTGTTGTTGGACTTTCTGAATTTGTTGTAGCCTCTGTTTTGTGGAATAAAAAGTATTATAGACCGATTGTTGTTGTAACTTCAGTTGTAGTAAACTGTGTCGACTGGAATATGTTAAAAATGCTCATTGTTTTCAGTAATTTATAAAACAAAATTTATTTGGTTGATTGTTTTTTATAAAACGTAATGACCTGCTGTAGTTGAAGGATCAGCTGAAGTCGAGACTTGATCTGTTGTAGCTGAAGTTTCTGACGCTGTTGTGATGTCAGTCGTAGGTGATGTGGGTTGTTCTGAAGTTGTAACGTCCGTTGTGGTTAATGCATCTGTTGTTGTGGGACTTTCTGAATTTGTTGTAGGCTCTGTTTTGTGGAATAAAAAGGATTATAGACCGAGTGTTGTTGTAACTTCAGTTGTAGTAAACTGTGTTGACTGGATTATGTTAAAAAGCTCAATGTTTTCAGTAATTTATAAAATGAAATTGATTTGGGTGATTGTTTTTTATACAACTTAATAACCTGCTGTAGTTGAAGGATCAGCTGAAGTCGAGACTTGATCTGTTGTAGCTGAAGTTTCTGACGCTGTTGTGATGTCAGTCATAGGTGAAGTGGGTTGTTCTGAGGTTGTAACGTCCATTGTGGTTAATGCATCTGTTGTTGTTGGACTTTCTGAATTTGTTGTAGGCTCTGTTTTGTGGAATAAAAAGTATTATAGACCGATTGTTGTTGTAACTTCAGTTGTAGTAAACTGTGTTGACTGGAATATGTTAAAAAAAGCTCAGTGTTTTCAGTTATTTATAAAACGAAATTGATTTGTGTGATTCATTTTTTAAAAACGTAATTACCTGCTGTAGTTGAAGGATCAGCTGAAGTCGAGATATGATCTGTTGTAGCTGAAGTTTCTGACGCTGTTGTGATGTCAGTCGTAGGTGAAGTGGGTTGTTCTGAAGTTGTAATGTCCGTTGTGGTTAATGCATCTGTTGTTGTTGGACTTTCTGAATTTGTTGTAGGCTCTGTTTTGTGGAATAAAAAGTATTATAGACCGATTGTTGTTGTAACTTCAGTTGTAGTAAACTGTGTTGACTGGAATATGTTAAAAAAAGCTCAGTGTTTTCAGTTATTTATAAAACGAAATTGATTTGTGTGATTCATTTTTTAAAAACGTAATTACCTGCTGTAGTTGAAGGATCAGCTGAAATCGAGATATGATCTGTTGTAGCTGAAGTTTCTGACGCTGTTGTGATGTCAGTCGTAGGTGAAGTGGGTTGTTCTGAAGTTGTAACATCCGTTGTGGTTAATGCATCTGTTGTTGGACTTTCTGAATTTGTTGTAGGCTCTGTTTTGTGGAATAAAAATAATTATAGACCGATTGTTGTTGTAACTTCAGTTGTAGTAAACTGTGTCGACTAGAATATGTTAAAAAAGCTTAGTGTTTGAAACAATTTCTTAAGTGACTTTGATTTGGGTAATTGTTTTTTAAAAATGTAATCACCTGCTGTAGTTAAAGGATCAGCTGAAGTCGAGACTTGATCTGTTGTAGCTGAAGTTTCTGACGCTGTTGTGATGTCAATCGTAGGTGAAGTGGGTTGTTCTGAAGTTGTAACGTCCGTTGTGGTTAATGCATCTGTTGTTGTGGGACTTTCTGAATTTGTTGTAGGCTCTGTTTTGTGAAATAAAAAGTATTATAGACCGATTGTTGTTGTAACTTCAGTTGTAGTAAACTGTGTCGACTGGAATATGTTAAAAAGCTCAGTGTTTTCAGTAATTTATGAAATGAAATTGATTTGGGTGATTGTTTTTTATACAACTTAATAACCTGCTGTAGTTGATGTATCAGCTGAAGTTGAGACTTGATCTGTTGTAGCTGACGTTTCTGATGCTGTTGTGATGTCAGTCGTAGGTGAAGTGGGTTGTTCTGAAGTTGTAACGTCCATTGTGGTTAATGCATCTGTTGTTGTTGGACTTTCTGAATTTGTTGTAGGCTCTGTTTTGTGGAATAAAAAGTATTATAGACCGATTGTTGTTGTAACTTCAGTTGTAGTAAACTGTGTCGACTGGAATATGTTAAAAAGCTCAGTGTTTTCAGTAATTTATGAAATGAAATTGATTTGGGTGATTGTTTTTTATACAACTTAATAACCTGCTGTAGTTGATGTATCAGCTGAAGTTGAGACTTGATCTGTTGTAGCTGACGTTTCTGATGCTGTTGTGATGTCAGTCGTAGGTGAAGTGGGTTGTTCTGAAGTTGTAACCTCCGTTGTGGTTAATGCATCTGTTGTTGTGGGACTTTCTGAATTTGTTGTAGGCTCTGTTTTGTAGAATAAAAAGTATTATAGACCGATTGTTGTTGTAACTTCAGTTGTAGTAAACTGTGTTGACTGGATTATGTTAAAAAGCTCAGTGTTTTCAGTAATTTATAAAATGAAATTGATTTGGGTGATTGTTTTTTATTCAACTTAATAACCTGCTGTAGTTGATGTATCAGCTGAAGTTGAGACTTGATCTGTTGTAGCTGAAGTTTCTGACGCTGTTGTGATGTCAGTCGTAGGTGAAGTGGGTTGTTCTGAAGTTTTAACGTCCGTTGTGGTTAATGCATCTGTTGTTGTGGGACTTTCTGAATTTGTTGTAGGCTCTGTTTCGTGGAATAAAAAGAATTATAGACCGATTATTGTTGCATCTGCAGTTGTAGTAAACCTTCTTGACTGGAATATGTTAAAAAAGCTCAGTGTTTGGAGCAATTTCTTAAATTACTTTGATTTGAGTAATTGTTTTTTTAAAATGTAAGTACCTGCTGTAGTTGAAGGATCAGCTGAATTCGAGACTTGATCTGTTGTAGCTGAAGTTTCTGACGCTGTTGTGATGTCAGTCGTAGGTGAAGTGGGTTGTTCTGAAGTTGTAACGTCTGTTGTGGTTAATGCATCTGTTGTTGTGGGACTTTCTGAATTTGTTGTAGGCTCTGTTTTGTGGAATAAAAAGTATTATAGACCGATTGTTGTTGTATTTTCAGTTGTAGTAAACCTTCTAGACTCGAATATGTTAAAAAAGCTTAGTGTTTGAAACAATTTCTTAAGTGACTTTGATTTGAGTAATTGTTTTTTTAAAATGTAATTACCTGCTGTAGTTGAAGGATCAGCTGAAGTCGAGACTTGATCTGTTGTAGCTGAAGTTTCTGACGCTGTTGTGATGTCAGTCGTAGGTGAAGTGGGTTGTTCTGAAGTTGTAACGTCCGTTGTGGTTAATGCGTCTGTTGTTGTGGGACTTTCTGAATTTGTTGTAGGCTCTGTTTCGTGGAATAAAAAGTATTATAGACCGATTATTGTTGCATCTGCAGTTGTAGTAAACCTTCTTGACTGGAATATGTTAAAAAAGCTCAGTGTTTGGAGCAATTTCCTTAATTACTTTGATTTGGATAATTGTTTTTTAAAAATTTAATTACCTGCTGTAGTTGAAGGATCAGCTGAAGTCGAAACTTGATCTGTTGTAGCTGAAGTTTCTGATGCTGTTGTGATGTCAGTCATAGGTGAAGTGGGTTGTTCTGAAGTTGTAACGTCTGTTGTAGTTAATGCGTCTGTTGTTGTGGGACTTTCTGAATTTGTTGTAGGCTCTGTTTTGTGGAATAAAAAGTATTATAGACCGATTGTTGTTGTAACTTCAGTTGTAGTAAACTGTGTTGACTGGAATATGTTAAAAAAGCTTAGTGTTTGAAACAATTTCTTAAGTGACTTTGATTTGGGTAATTGTTTTTTAAAAATTTTATTACCTGCTGTAGTTGAAGGATAAGCTGAAGTCGAGATTTGATCCGTTGTAGCTGAAGTTTCTGACGCTGTTGTGATGTCAGTCATAGGTGAAGTGGGTTGTTCTGAAGTTGTAACGTCCGTTGTGGTTAATGCATCTGTTGTTGTTGGACTTTCTGAATTTGTTGTAGGCTCTGTTTTGTGGAATAAAAAGTATTATAGACCGATTGTTGTTGTAACTTCAGTTGTAGTAAACTGTGTTGACTGGAATATGTTAAAAAAGCTCAGTGTTTTCAGTTATTTATAAAACAAAATTGATTTGTGTGATTCATTTTTTAAAAACGTAATTACCTGCTGTAGTTGAAGGATCAGCTGAAGTCGAGATATGATCTGTTGTAGCTGAAGTTTCTGACGCTGTTGTGATGTCAGTCGTAGGTGAAGTGGGTTGTTCTGAAGTTGTAACGTCCGTTGTGGTTAATGCATCTGTTGTTGTTGGACTTTCTGAATGTGTTGTAGGCTCTGTTTTGTGGAATAAAAAGTATTATAGACCGATTGTTGTTGTAACTTCAGTTGTAGTAAACTGTGTTGACTGGAATATGTTAAAAAAGCTCAGTGTTTTCAGTTATTTATAAAACGAAATTGATTTGTGTGATTCATTTTTTAAAAACGTAATTACCTGCTGTAGTTGAAGGATCAGCTGAAGTCGAGACATGATCTGTTGAAGCTGAAGTTTCTGACGCTGTTGTGATGTCAGTCGTAGGTGAAGTGGGTTGTTCTGAAGTTGTAACGTCTGTTGTGGTTAATGCATCTGTTGTTGTGGGACTTTCTGAATTTGTTGTAGGCTCTGTTTTGTGGAATAAAAAGTATTATAGACCGATTGTTGTTGTATTTTCAGTTGTAGTAAACCTTCTAGACTCGAATATGTTAAAAAAGCTTAGTGTTTGAAACAATTTCTTAAGTGACTTTGATTTGAGTAATTGTTTTTTTAAAATGTAATTACCTGCTGTAGTTGAAGGATCAGCTGAAGTCGAGACTTGATCTGTTGTAGCTGAAGTTTCTGACGCTGTTGTGATGTCAGTCATAGGTGAAGTGGGTTGTTCTGAAGTTGTAACGTCCGTTGTGGTTAATGCATCTGTTGTTGTTGGACTTTCTGAATTTGTTGTAGGCTCTGTTTTGTGGAATAAAAAGTATTATAGACCGATTGTTGTTGTAACTTCAGTTGTAGTAAACTGTGTCGACTGGAATATGTTAAAAATGCTCATTGTTTTCAGTAATTTATAAAACAAAATTTATTTGGGTGATTGTTTTTCATAAAACTTAATTACCTGCTGTAGTTGAAGGATCAGCTGAAGTCGAGACTTGATCTGTTGTAGCTGAAGTTTCTGACGCTGTTGTGATGTCAGTCGTAGGTGAAGTGGGTTGTTCTGAAGTTGTAACGTCCGTTGTGGTTAATGCATTTGTTGTTGTTGGACTTTCTGAATTTGTTGTAGGCTCTGTTTTGTGGAATAAAAAGTATTATAGACCGATTGTTGTAGTAACTTCAGTTGTAGTAAACTGTGTCGACTGGAATATGTTAAAAATGCTCATTGTTTTCAGTAATTTATAAAACAAAATTTATTTGGGTGATTGTTTTTTATAAAACTTAATTACCTGCTGTAGTTGAAGGATCAGCTGAAGTCGAGACTTGATCTGTTGTAGCTGAAGTTTCTGACGCTGTTGTGATGTCAGTCGTAGGTGAAGTGGGTTGTTCTGAAGTTATAATGTCCGTTGTGGTTAATGCGCCTGTTGTTGTGGGACTTTCTGAATTTGTTGTAGGCTCTGTTTTGTGGAATAAAAAGGATTATAGACCGATTGTTGTTGTATTTTCAGTTGTAGTAAACTTTCTAGACTAGAATATGTTAAAAAAGCTTAGTGTTTGAAACAATTTCTTAAGTGACTTTGATTTGAGTAATTGTTTTTTTAAAATGTAATTACCTGCTGTAGTTGAAGGATCAGCTGAAGTCGAGACTTGATCTGTTGTAGGTGAAGTTTCTGACGCTGTTGTGATGTCAGTCGTAGGTGATGTGGGTTGTTCTGAAGTTGTAACGTCCGTTGTGGTTAATGCATCTGTTGTTGTGGGACTTTCTGAATTTGTTGTAGGCTCTGTTTTGTGGAGTAAAAAGGATTATAGACCGATTGTTGTTGTAACTTCAGTTGTAGTAAACTGTGTTGACTGGATTATGTTAAAAAGCTCAGTGTTTTCAGTAATTTATAAAACGAAATTGATTTGGTTGATTGTTTTTTATAAAACTTAATTACCTGCTGTAGTTGAAGGATCACCTGAAGTCGAGACTTGATCTGTTGTAGCTGAAGTTTCTGACGCTGTTGTGATGTCAGTCGTAGGTGAAGTGGGTTGTTCTGAAGTTGTAACGTCCGTTGTGGTTAATGCATCTGTTGTTGTTGGACTTTCTGAATTTGTTCTAGGCTCTGTTTTGTGGAATAAAAAGTATTATAGACCGATTGTTGTTGTATTTTCAGTTGTAGTAAACCTTCTAGACTCGAATATGTTAAAAAAGCTTAGTGTTTGAAACAATTTCTTAAGTGACTTTGATTTGGGTAATTGTTTTTTAAAAATGTAATTACCTGCTGTAGTTGAAGGATCAGCTGAAGTCAAGACTTGATCTGTTGTAGCTGAAGTTTCTGACGCTATTGTGATGTCAGTCGTAGGTGAAGTGGGTTGTTCTGAAGTTGTAACATCCGTTGTGGTTAATGCATCTGTTGTTGGACTTTCTGAATTTGTTGTAGGCTCTGTTTTGTGGAATAAAAATAATTATAGACCGATTGTTGTTGTAACTTCAGTTGTAGTAAACTGTGTCGACTAGAATATGTTAAAAAAGCTTAGTGTTTGAAACAATTTCTTAAGTGACTTTGATTTGGGTAATTGTTTTTTAAAAATGTAATCACCTGCTGTAGTTGAAGGATCAGCTGAAGTCGAGACTTGATCTGTTGTAGCTGAAGTTTTTGATGCTGTTGTGATGTCAGTCGTAGGTGAAGTGGGTTGTTCTGAAGTTGTAACGTCCATTGTGGTTAATGCATCTGTTGTTGTGGGACTTTCTGAATTTGTTGTAGGCTCTGTTTTGTGGAATAAAAAGGATTATAGACCGATTGTTGTTGTACCTTCAGTTGTAGTAAACTGTGTTGACTGGATTATGTTAAAAAGCTCAGTGTTTTCAGTAATTTATAAAATGAAATTGATTTGGGTGATTGTTTTTTATACAACTTAATAACCTGCTGTAGTTGAAGGATCAGCTGAAGTCGAGACTTGATCTGTTGTAGCTGAAGTTTTTGATGCTGTTGTGATGTCAGTCGTAGGTGAAGTGGGTTGTTCTGAAGTTGTAACGTCCATTGTGGTTAATGCATCTGTTGTTGTGGGACTTTCTGAATTTGTTGTAGGCTCTGTTTTGTGGAATAAAAAGTATTATAGACCGATTGTTGTTGTAACTTCAGTTGTAGTAAACTGTGTTGACTGGAATATGTTAAAAAAAGCTCAGTGTTTTCAGTTATTTATAAAACGAAATTGATTTGTGTGATTCATTTTTTAAAAACGTAATTACCTGCTGTAGTTGAAGGATCAGCTGAAGTCGAGATATGATCTGTTGTAGCTGAAGTTTCTGACGCTGTTGTGATGTCAGTCGTAGGTGAAGTGGGTTGTTCTGAAGTTGTAACGTCCGTTGTGGTTAATGCATCTGTTGTTGTGGGACTTTCTGAATTTGTTGTAGGCTCTGTTTTGTGGAATAAAAAGGATTATAGACCGATTGTTGTTGTATTTTCAGTTGTAGTAAACTTTCTAGACTAGAATATGTTAAAAAAGCTTAGTGTTTGAAACAATTTCTTAAGTGACTTTGATTTGGGTAATTGTTTTTTAAAAATTTTATTACCTGCTGTAGTTAAAGGATCAGCTGAAGTCGAGACTTGATCTGTTGTAGCTGAAGTTTCTGACGCTGTTGTGATGTCAGTCGTAGGTGAAGTGGGTTGTTCTGAAGTTGTAACGTCCGTTGTGGTTAATGCATCTGTTGTTGTTGGACTTTCTGAATTTGTTGTAGGCTCTGTTTTGTGGAATAAAAAGTATTATAGACCGATTGTTGTTGTAACTTCAGTTGTAGTAAACTGTGTCGACTGGAATATGTTAAAAATGCTCATTGTTTTCAGTAATTTATAAAACAAAATTTATTTGGGTGATTGTTTTTTATAAAACTTAATTACCTGCTGTAGTTGAAGGATCAGCTGAAGTCGAGACTTGATCTGTTGTAGCTGAAGTTTCTGACGCTGTTGTGATGTCAGTCATAGGTGAAGTGGGATGTTCTGAGGTTGTAACGTCCGTTGTGGTTAATGCATCTGTTGTTGTTGGACTTTCTGAATTTGTTGTAGGCTCTGTTTTGTGGAATAAAAAGTATTATAGACCGATTGTTGTTGTAACTTCAGTTGTAGTAAACTGTGTTGACTGGAATATGTTAAAAAAAGCACAGTGTTTTCAGTTATTTATAAAACGAAATTGATTTGTGTGATTGATTTTTTAAAAACGTAATTACCTGCTGTAGTTGAAGGATCAGCTGAAGTCGAGATATGATCTGTTGTAGCTGAAGTTTCTGACGCTGTTGTGATGTCAGTCGTAGGTGAAGTGGGTTGTTCTGAGGTTGTAACGTCCGTTGTGGTTAATGCATCTGTTGTTGTTGGACTTTCTGAATTTGTTGTAGGCTCTGTTTTGTGGAATAAAAAGTATTATAGACCGATTGTTGTTGTAACTTCAGTTGTAGTAAACTGTGTTGACTGGAATATGCTAAAAAAGCTCAGTGTTTTCAGTTATTTATAAAACGAAATTGATTTGTGTGATTCATTTTTTCAAAACGTAATTACCTGCTGTAGTTGAAGGATCAGCTGAAGTCGAGATATGATCTGTTGTAGCTGAAGTTTCTGACGCTGTTGTGATGTCAGTCGTAGGTGAAGTGGGTTGTTCTGAAGTTGTAACGTCCGTTGTGGTTAATGCATCTGTTGTTGTTGGACTTTCTGAATTTGTTTTAGCCTCTGTTTTGTGGAATAAAAAGTATTATAGACCGATTGTTGTTGTATTTTCAGTTGTAGTAAACTTTCTAGACTAGAATATGTTAAAAAAGCTCAGTGTTTGGAGCAATTTCTTAAATTACTTTGATTTGGATAATTGTTTTTTTAAAAATTTAATTACCTGCTGTAGTTGAAGGATCAGCTGAAGTCGAGACTTGATCTGTTGTAGCTGAAGTTTCTGAAGCTGTTGTGATGTCAGTCGTAGGTGAAGTGGGTTGTTCTGAAGTTGTAACGTCTGTTGTGGTTAATGCATCTGTTGTTGTGGGACTTTCTGAATTTGTTGTAGGCTCTGTTTTGTGGAATAAAAAGTATTATAGACCGATTGTTGTTGTAATTTCAGTTGTAGTAAACTGTGTTGACTGGATTATGTTAAAAAGCTCAGTGTTTTCAGTAATTTATAAAATGAAATTGATTTGGGTGATTGTGTTTTATACAACTTAATAACCTGCTGTAGTTGATATATCAGCTGAAGTTGAAACTTGATCTGTTGTAGCTGAAGTTTCTGACGCTGTTGTGATGTCAGTCGTAGGTGAAGTGGGTTGTTCTGAAGTTGTAACGTCTGTTGTGGTTAATGCATCTGTTGTTGTTGGACTTTCTGAATTTGTTGTAGGCTCTGTTTTGTGGAATAAAAAGTATTATAGACCGATTGTTGTTGTATTTTCAGTTGTAGTAAACCTTCTAGACTCGAATATGTTAAAAAAGCTTAGTGTTTGAAACAATTTCTTAAGTGACTTTGATTTGAGTAATTGTTTTTTTTAAATGTAATTACCTGCTGTAGTTGAAGGATCAGCTGAAGTCGAGACTTGATCTGTTGTAGCTGAAGTTTCTGACGCTGTTGTGATGTCAGTCGTAGGTGAAGTGGGTTGTTCTGAAGTTGTAACGTCCGTTGTGGTTAATGCATCTGTTGTTGTTGGACTTTCTGAATTTGTTGTAGGCTCTGTTTTGTGGAATAAAAAGTATTATAGACCGATTGTTGTTGTATTTTCAGTTGTAGTAAACCTTCTAGACTCGAATATGTTAAAAAAGCTTAGTGTTTGAAACAATTTCTTAAGTGACTTTGATTTGAGTAATTGTTTTTTTAAAATGTAATTACCTGCTGTAGTTGAAGGATCAGCTGAAGTCGAGACTTGATCTGTTGTAGCTGAAGTTTCTGATGCTGTTGTGATGTCAGTCGTAGGTGAACTGGGTTGTTCTGAAGTTGTAACGTCCGTTGTGGTTAATGCATCTGTTGTTGTGGGACTTTCTGAATTTGTTGTAGGCTCTGTTTCGTGGAATAAAAAGTATTATAGACCGATTATTGTTGCATCTGCAGTTGTAGTAAACCTTCTTGACTGGAATATGTTAAAAAAGCTCAGTGTTTGGAACAATTTCTTAAATTACTTTGATTTGGATAATTGTTTTTTAAAAATTTAATTACCTGCTGTAGTTGAAGGATCAGCTGAAGTCGAGACTTGATCTGTTGTAGCTGAAGTTTCTGAAGCTGTTGTGATGTCAGTCGTAGGTGAAGTGGGTTGTTCTGAAGTTGTAACGTCTGTTGTGGTTAATGCATCTGTTGCTGTTGGACTTTCTGAATTTGTTGTAGGCTCTGTTTTGTGGAATAAAAAGGATTATAGACCGATTGTTGTTGTAACTTCAGTTGTAGTAAACTGTGTTGACTGGAATATGTTAAAAAAAGCTCAGTGTTTTCAGTTCTCTTTCAAACATTCGCTCGGTATCTCACTATGGGAAACGCCTCTGGCGTGACAGATCATGGAAGCACCAATCACACCACGTCTGTCGGTTGACAGACCAATCACGGCAGTGATGCTGGAGTCCCGCCTCCCCACCTTAAATATCACTGCCTCTGGTACCTTACTTCATTCTCGATCTCTTCCCCGTGAAGATCTTTTTTTTGGGAGCTATCCGTCAGCAGGCACCGTAGGAAATAGCTGTTTAACGGTTCTAAGACGAGCTGTCAAGGTACGTCGTTGAGCGCAGCTGTTCTTTCTTACGGGCGATTTTTCACTGTCACGGTGAATTCTTGCTGCGGTATTGGACATCGATTGTACTAAGTAACACGTTGTGGTGAACTTAGAATGGCTAGTACTTCAAAGGCTAGTTCTTCGGACGACGGGGCAAAAGCGGCGACCCCGCGTCCATGTGCGTGTGGATCGATGATCTCGGCCAGAGATTCTCACCCCTTATGCATCGTCTGCTTGGGGGTGAAACACGCGCAAGCGGCCCACGCTAACCCGGAATGCTGCCCGCACTGCTCTCGCTTCCCGTCAAGGGTGCTAGAGAGAAGGGTGCGAGTAGCGGCCGCTAATAAAGGAGACCCCTGTCTTTCCCAGTCAGTCACGGGAGAGACTAAGAAGCCCCCGGAGCCGGACAACTGGGGCGACATGATGGATGAACTCTCCTCTGACCTACCTCCCCTTTTTGGGTCTCTGCCAGACGATGGAGAAGAGGAGGACGATTACGACGATGAAACGATCGCTCGCTTGTTAGAGGAGGGTGAAGAGGATGAGGATGATGCCATCCTCCCACCGAATCCTTCCCGACCGGACAGCGCGTTAAGCGAAGGGTCCCCCCCCCCCAGCCCAAGCGGAGTTCGACCTGCTCGAAGTATGTCGAAGAGCGGCGGAGAAACTTAGTATTGACTGGCCATCTCAACAGACAGAGCAGGGAGCAGAAAGGGACCTTTATGACGGGAAAAGGCTACCGTCGCGAGCCCCGGCGGCGAAGCAACTTATTCCAGCGGTCCCGGCATGCATCTCGGAAATGAAACGATTCTGGGATAAACCATTCTCTCACAGGGTCCCTGTTAAAGGGTTTTCGAGGTTGGATGTCGGGAATATGGAGGAGTTAGGATTATCAAACCCCCCTCCCGTGGAGCCGTCGGTGGCGAATCATTTAAATCCCAGCCGCAGAGCGGCTCTGTCCTCGGCTTCAACCTCTCTACCGGGTCGTACTGAGCGCCTAACAGCCTCAGTTTTTCAGAAGATCTACCGTTCCTCAGCCCTGGCGGTGCGGGCTCTTAATGCCACTTCTCTTATCACTGCTTATCAGGCAGAACTCATGGAGGAGTTAGGAAAGCAGATGGACGCCGGCACTGTTAACCCGGGTCTCTGGGAGGAGGTGTGTGTTATTTCAGATCTTAATCTGAGAACGTCTCGGGGCGCAGTCCAGAGCTGTGGCCGTAGCATGGGCCTGGCGGTGGCAGGGGAGCGAGCTCTTTGGCTGGGACTGTCGGGACTGTCAGATAGAGAAAAGCTGGACTTCCTGGACGCCCCGGTTGAGCCCAAAGCCCTCTTCGGAGCTTCGGTCGCGGCTATGAGGCAGCGGTGTGACTTAAAGAAACAGGAGGGGGAAGCTTTTCAAACATGCCTTCCCCGGAGGCATACCGCTAGGGCCCCTCCGCCGGCTAGACCCAGTTTTGATGCCCCTCACCGGGGTGGCCAGGTAGCATTTAGAGGTCACAGCCATAGACCTGCACAGCCTCAACAGGCAGAACCGCAGTCAAAGCCCGCTCCGCCGAGAGGAAAACCGTCTTATGCAGCGGCTGCGGCTAGACACCGGCCGGCTAACCCTCAGGGCGGCAAGAAACGACGGGCAACCTAACATTTCCCGCACAGGACGACGGGATGAACGGCAGCACTCACGGAGTCTCTGTCACGTTCCTCCCTTCAGAAAGGTTATTTTCTCCCCCTCCCACCAAGAGAAGGTGTGGGAATCGGGAATGGTTCAACGAAACAGGTTCGTGTTCAACCAGGTCAAACGTGAGTTCGGCACCAGTTCCCCCAGTGCCCCGCTTAAGAAATTCCCTTCCTCCACCCACGGGGTTGAAACGGAGGACAGAGGACAGTTTGCACAAACACAAGTGTGGTGTGAGTTTAATAAAATCAGTCCCTGTGCATCCAGGCAATGCGCCGAGGGCACAGCAATGTTCAAATATAAAAATAAAAAGTCATATAAAAATAAAGACACAAATGACAATGAATCTGTCTGTTTCGGAGCTGCAATCCCCAGCTCTCCCACTAGATGGCGCCACCGCGCCACTGGTGAGCGAGAGTTTCAGCGGCCCCCTTGCTGTTCAGTCGGCGAATTGGCGCGCATGCGCAGTACACCCCTGGGTTTTGTCCACGATAAAAAGGGGTTATCGCCTGCAATTTGCTGTAAAACCACCACGTTTCAGCAAAATTCTAGTGTCAACAGCAGAAGGGGCCTCGGCTCAGGTTTTAGAAGAGGAAATAAACTCTTTATTGAGCAAAAGAGCCATTCGGGTGGTACCACCGGAGCACAGCCATCAGGGGTTTTACTCCCGGTATTTTCTCATCCCGAAACGAGGGGGGGGTCTCCGTCCCATCCTAGATTTGCGGAGCCTCAACAAACACCTCAAGACGTACAAGTTCAAAATGCTCACACTCAAAACACTGTGTCAATTTATTCGTCCAAACGACTGGTGTACATCAGTAGATCTGAAGGACGCTTACTTTCACATAAGCATTTACCCAGCGCACAGAAAATTTCTCAGGTTTGCCTATCAAGGCACAGCCTACGAGTTTTTGACGGTTCCATTCGGGCTCTCTTTAGCACCGAGGGTGTTCAGCAAATGCGTTGAGGCAGCGCTCACGCCGTTAAGAGTAGCGGGGCTCAGAGTGACAGCTTATTTAGACGATTTGCTCCTTTGTGCCCCGTCACGAGTACAGGCGGAGAGGGATACGGAAAAGCTCGTGTCTCATTTAGTGAATTTAGGCTTCAACATAAACGAGGCAAAGAGCTGCTTAGTACCCACACAGGAGATAATTTACTTAGGGCTCAGACTGAACTCAGCCCGGTATCTGGCTTTTCTATCGGAGGAACGAATCAAATCGATTCGCGGTTGCCTTGCCCTATTTCAGAAGGGGAACAAGGTTTCATTCAGACTGTGTTTACGCCTCCTGGGGCTTATGGCCTCTACGATATCAGTCGTTCCGCTGGGATTGCTGCGAATGAGGGAGTTTCAGCACTGGATAGCGGCGCAGCGCTTGTGTCCGAAACGTCACCTCAACCGCAGGGTGGTAGTGTCGTCTCAGTGCATGGATGCCCTCCGTTACTGGAGAAAACGCTCTTTTCTCGAGTCGGGAACCCCGTTAGGGACGGTCTCACAGAGGAAAGTGGTGACGACGGACGCATCTCTGTGGGGTTGGGGTGCAGTGTACGAGGGCAGAGCAATAAATGGAAAATGGCCCGACACGCTCCAGAGCGCGCACATCAACTTTCTGGAACTATTAACAGTTTACCTTGCACTAAAGCACTTTGTGCGGTTCCTAAGAAACCACCACGTTCTGATCAGATCGGACAACACAACGGCGGTGGCATACATAAATCGCCAGGGGGGCACTCGGTCTGCTCAGCTTCATTATCTAGCACAGAAGCTGATCGTTTGGGGGACAAAGCATTTTCGTTCACTACGGGCGACACATGTCCCAGGGATATTGAATGCGGGGGCGGACCTTCTGTCCAGAGGGAATCCCCTGTACGGGGAATGGACTCTCCACCCGGAGGTGGTGAGTCAGCTGTGGCTGAGGTTCGGCCGAGCTGCCGTAGATCTCTTCGCCTCGCACGAAAACACTCATTGCCCTCTATACTTCTCTCTAGCAAGAGACGGTGCACCTATGGGTGTGGATGCTCTAGCACACCCGTGGCCAAAAGCTCTGTTGTACGCGTTCCCCCCACTGAGCCTGATTGTGCCAACTCTAAGAAGGATAAGAGAGCACGGACATTCGGTAATACTGATCGCTCCACGCTGGCCAGGCAGGATCTGGCTGGCGGAGAAAATGCAGTTGCTATGCGACCAGCCGTGGCCTCTCCCGCTGCGCAGGGACCTTCTGTCACAAGCGCGAGGAGAGATTTTCCATCCTGCCCCGGACAAAATAGCTCTTTGGGCTTGGCACGTGAAAGGTTAAACTTAAGTGCCACCGGATTGTCGCCGGCGGTTATTGAGACGATTCAGAGCGCACGGGCGGCGTCAACGCGCTCTGTGTATGATAAGAAATGGAACGTTTTTGAGCGCTGGTGCGCTCTCAGGAATACGGTTCCTTTTATTTGCTCGTTGGCAGAAGTGTTGTGTTTCCTGCAAGATCTTTTAGACAAGGGCAGATCTTTTTCTACGATAAAGGTATACCTAGCCGCAATTTCGGCGTGTCATGTGGGTTTCGACCGGAATACGGTTGGTCAGCACCCGCTAATAAGCAGGTTTATGAGAGGTGCAAGGCGTTTGAAAAGGGTTGTGAAGCCTTTGATTCCGCCGTGGGACCTATCCGTGGTTCTGAATGCATTATCTCAGCCCCCTTTCGAGCCTTTAGATGATATTGATTTAAAGTTCCTTTCGCTAAAGGTGGCTTTATTGTTGGCTCTCTCAACGGCAAAGCGTGTTAGTGAACTTCATGCTTTGTCTGTTCATAGCTCTTGTATGGTGTTTGCTACAGATCTCTCTAGAGTGACTTTTAAAACAAATCCAGCGTTTATACCTAAAGTGAGCGAGTCAGCTCTCGCGTGTAAACAAGTGGATTTAATGGCTTTTCACCCGCCGCCTTTTTCCTCACCAGAAGAAGAGCGACTTCATTGCTTGTGCCCGGTTCGTGCATTAAGTTGCTATGTGAACAGAACTAGGGCGATAAGGAAGAATAATCAGTTATTTGTTTCATGGGCTGACACTCACAAAGGGAAACCTATTTCTCGTCAGCGCTTGTCTCACTGGGTGGTAGAAGCTATTATATTAAGTTATAATAGCAGAGGTCTTACTCCCCCAGCGGGGTTGAGAGCTCATTCTACCAGAGGTATGGCCACTTCTTGGGCACTTTTTAAAGGTGTCTCAGTTCAGGACATATGTGCGGCAGCAAGTTGGGCTTCGCCTCACACGTTTGTTCGATTTTATAGACTGGACGTTACAGAGCCATCGCTGGCTCATTCTGTCTTAAGTGTGTAAAATTTGGCCATAATATGAGTATGCTATTAGGAAGGTAGCTGCTCAAATGACTTTAAGTTAAGTTGCATAATCACGGGTTGGTTGACAAGCCTGCTTCGGACAGCATATCTGCAATACGGGAGTTGTCTATATCCCATAGTGAGATACCGAGCGAATGTTTGAAAGAGAACGTTAGGTTACTTACGTAACCCCGGTTCTCTGATAACATGAGTGAGGTATCTCACCACACCACCCTCCTTGCAGTAGCTACACGGAGAAGAGATATGCTGAGAATGAAGTAAGGTACCAGAGGCAGTGATATTTAAGGTGGGGAGGCGGGACTCCAGCATCACTGCCGTGATTGGTCTGTCAACCGACAGACGTGGTGTGATTGGTGCTTCCATGATCTGTCACGCCAGAGGCGTTTCCCATAGTGAGATACCTCACTCATGTTATCAGAGAACCGGGGTTACGTAAGTAACCTAACGTTATTTATAAAACGAAATTGATTTGTGTGATTCATTTTTTAAAAACATAATTACCTGCTGTAGTTGAAGGATCAGCTGAAGTCGAGATATGATCTGTTGTAGCTGAAGTTTCTGACGCTGTTGTGATGTCAGTCGTAGGTGAAGTGGGCTGTTCTGAAGTTGTAATGTCCGTTGTGGTTAATGCATCTGTTGTTGTGAGACTTTCTGAATTTGTTGTAAGCTCTGTTTCGTGGAATAAAAAGTATTATAGACCGATTATTGTTGCATCTGCAGTTGTAGTAAACCTTCTTGACTGGAATATGTTAAAAAAGCTCAGTGTTTGGAGCAATTTCTTAAATTACTTTGATTTGGATAATTGTTTTTTAAAAATTTAATTACCTGCTGTAGTTGAAGGATCAGCTGAAGTCGAGACTTGATCTGTTGTAGCTGAAGTTTCTGAAGCTGTTGTGATGTCAGTCGTAGGTGAAGTGGGTTGTTCTGAAGTTGTAACGTCCGTTGTGGTTAATGCATCTGTTGTTGTTGGACTTTCTGAATTTGTTGTAGGCTCTGTTTTGTGGAATAAAAAGTATTATAGACCGATTGTTGTTGTAACTTCAGTTGTAGTAAACTGTGTCGACTAGAATATGTTAAAAAAGCTTAGTGTTTGAAACAATTTCTTAAGTGACTTTGATTTGGGTAATTGTTTTTTAAACATTTTATTACCTGCTGTAGTTGAAGGATCAGCTAATGTCGAGACTTGATCTGTTGTAGCTGAAGTTTCTGACGCTGTTGTGATGTCAGTCGTAGGTGAAGTGGGTTGTTCTGAAGTTGTAACGTCCATTGTGGTTAATGCATCTGTTGTTGTGGGACTTTCTGAATTTGTTGTAGGCTCTGTTTTGTGGAATAAAAAGTATTATAGACCGATTGTTGTAACTTCAGTTGTAGTAAACTGTGTTGACTGGAATATGTTAAAAATGCTCATTGTTTTCAGTAATTTATAAAACAAAATTTATTTGGGTGATTGTTTTTTATAAAACTTAATTACCTGCTGTAGTTGAAGGATCAGCTGAAGTTGAGACTTGATCTGTTGTAGCTGAAGTTTCTGACGCTGTTGTGATGTCAGTCGTAGGTGAAGTGGGTTGTTCTGAAGTTGTAACGTCCGTTGTGGTTAATGCATCTGTTGTTGTGGGACTTTCTGAATTTGTTGTAGGCTCTGTTTTGTGGAATAAAAAGGATTATAGACCGATTGTTGTTCTAACTTCAGTTGTAGTAAACTGTGTTGACTGGATTATGTTAAAAAGCTCAGTGTTTTCAGTAATTCATAAAATGAAATTGATTTGGGTGATTGTTTTTTATTCAACTTAATAACCTGCTGTAGTTGATGTATCAGCTGAAGTTGAGACTTGATCTGTTGTAGCTGAAGTTTCTGACGTTGTTGTGATGTCAGTCGTAGGTGATGTGGATTGTTCTGAAGTTGTAACGTCCGTTGTGGTTAATGCATCTGTTGTTGTTGGACTTTCTGAATTTGTTGTAGGCTCTGTTTTTTGGAATAAAAAGTATTATAGACCGATTGTTGTTGTATTTTTAGTTGTAGTAAACCTTCTAGACTAGAATATGTTAAAAAAGCTTAGTGTTTGAAACAATTTCTTAAGTGACTTTGATTTGGGTGATTGTTTTTTATTCAACTTAATAACCTGCTGTAGTTGATGTATCAGCTAAAGTTGAGACTTGATCTGTTGTAGCTGAACTTTCTGACGATGTTGTGATGTCAGACGTAGGTGATGTGGATTGTTCTGAAGTTGTAACGTCCGTTGTGGTTAATGCATCTGTTGTTGTTGGACTTTCTGAATTTGTTGTAGGCTCTGTTTTTTGGAATAAAAAGTATTATAGACCGATTGTTGTTGTATTTTTAGTTGTAGTAAACCTTCTAGACTAGAATATGTTAAAAAAGCTTAGTGTTTGAAACAATTTCTTAAGTGACTTTGATTTGGGTATTTGTTTTTTAAAAATGTAATGACCTGCTGTAGTTGAAGGATCAGCTGAAGTCGAGACTTGATCTGTTGTAGCTGAAGTTTCTGACGCTGTTGTGATGTCAGTCGTAGGTGAAGTGGGTTGTTCTGAGGTTGTAACGTCCGTTGTGATTAATGCATCTGTTGTTGTTGGACTTTCTGAATTTGTTGTAGGCTCTGTTTTGTGGAATAAAAAGTAATATAGACGATTGTTGTTGTAACTTCAGTTGTAGTAAACTGTGTTGACTGGAATATGTTATAAAAAGCTCAGTGTTTTTAGTTATTTATAAAACGAAATTGATTTGTGTGATTCATTTTTTAAAAACGTAATTACCTGCTGTAGTTGATGTATCAGCTGAAGTCGAGACATGATCTGTTGTAGCTGAAGTTTCTGACGCTGTTGTGATGTCAGTCGTAGGTGAAGTGGGTTGTTCTGAAGTTGTAACGTCCGATGTGGTTAATGCGTCTGTTGTTGTGGGACTTTCTGAATTTGTTGTAGGCTCTGTTTTGTGGAATAAAAAGAATTATAGACCGATTGTTGTTGTAACTTCAGTTGTAGTAAACTGTGTCGACTAGAATATGTTAAAAAAGCTTAGTGTTTGAAACAATTTCTTAAGTGACTTTGATTTGGGTAATTGTTTTTTAAACATTTTATTACCTGCTGTAGTTGAAGGATCAGCTGATGTCGAGACTTGATCTGTTGTAGCTGAAGTTTCTGACACTGTTGTGATGTCAGTCGTAGGTGAAGTGGGTTGTTCTGAAGTTGTAACGTCCGTTGTGGTTAATGCATCTGTTGTTGTGGGACTTTCTGAATTTGTTGTAGGCTCTGTTTTGTGGAATAAAAAGTATTATAGACCGATTGTTGTTGTAACTTCAGTTGTAGTAAACTGTGTTGACTGGAATATGTTAAAAATGCTCATTGTTTTCAGTAATTTATAAAACAAAATTTATTTGGTTGATTGTTTTTTATAAAACTTAATTACCTGCTGTAGTTGAAGGATCAGCTGAAGTCGAGACTTGATCTGTTGTAGCTGAAGTTTCTGACGCTGTTGTGATGTCAGTCGTAGGTGAAGTGGGTTGTTCTGAAGTTGTAACGTCCGTTGTGGTTAATGCATCTGTTGTTGTGGGACTTTCTGAATTTGTTGTAGGCTCTGTTTTGTGGAATAAAAAGTATTATAGACCGATTGTTGTTGTAACTTCAGTTGTAGTAAACTGTGTTGACTGGATTATGTTAAAAAGCTCAGTGTTTTCAGTAATTTATAAAATGAAATTGATTTGGGTGATTGTTTTTTATTCAACTTAATTACCTGCTGTAGTTGATGTATCAGCTGAAGTTGAGACTTGATCTGTTGTAGCTGAAGTTTCTGACGCTGTTGTGATGTCAGTCGTAGGTGAAGTGGGTTGTTCTGAAGTTGTAACGTCCGTTGTGGTTAATGCATCTGTTGTTGTGGGACTTTCTGAATTTGTTGTAGGCTCTGTTTCGTGGAATAAAAAGAATTATAGACCGATTATTGTTGCATCTGCAGTTGTAGTAAACCTTCTTGACTGGAATATGTTAAAAAAGCTCAGTGTTTGGAGCAATTTCTTAAATTACTTTGATTTGGATAATTGTTTTTTAAAAATTTAATTACCTGCTGTAGTTGAAGGATCAGCTGAAGTCGAGACTTGATCTGTTGTAACTGAAGTTTCTGAAGATGTTGTGATGTCAGTCGTAGGTGAAGTGGGTTGTTCTGAAGTTGTAACGTCTGTTGTGGTTAATGCATCTGTTGTTGTGGGACTTTCTGAATTTGTTGTAGGCTCTGTTTTGTGGAATAAAAAGTATTATAGACCGATTGTTGTTGTATTTTCAGTTGTAGTAAACCTTCTAGACTCGAATATGTTAAAAAAGCTTAGTGTTTGAAACAATTTCTTAAGTGACTTTGATTTGAGTAATTGTTTTTTTAAAATGTAATTACCTGCTGTAGTTGAAGGATCAGCTGAAGTCGAGACTTGATCTGTTGTAGCTGAAGTTTCTGACGCTGTTGTGATGTCAGTCGTAGGTGTCGTGGGTTGTTCTGAAGTTGTAACGTCCGTTGTGGTTAATGCATCTGTTGTTGTGGGACTTTCTGAATTTGTTGTAGGCTCTGTTTTGTGGAATAAAAAGTATTATAGACCGATTGTTGTTGTAACTTCAGTTGTAGTAAACTGTGTTGACTGGAATATGTAAAAAAAGCTCAGTGTTTTCAGTTATTTATAAAACGAAATTGATTTGTGTGATTCAGTTTTTTAAAAACGTAATTACCTGCTGTAGTTGAAGGATCAGCTGATGTCGAGACTTGATCTGTTGTAGCTGAAGTTTCTGACGCTGTTGTGATGTCAGTCGTAGGTGAAGTGGGTTGTTCTGAAGTTGTAACGTCTGCTGTAGTTAATGCATCTGTTGTTGTGGGACTTTCTGAATTTGTTGTAGGCTCTGTTTTGTGGAATAAAAAGTATTATAGACCAATTGTTGTTGAAACTTCAGTTGTAGTAAACTGTGTCGACTGGATTATGTTAAAAAGCTCAGTGTTTTCAGTAATTTATAAAATGAAATTGATTTGGGTGATTGTGTTTTAAAAACTTAATAACCTGCTGTAGTTGAAGGATCAGCTGAAGTCGAGACCTGATCTGTTGTAGCTGAAGTTTCTGATGCTGTTGTGGTGTCAGTCGTAGGTGAAGTGGGTTGTTCTGAAGTTGTAACGTCTGTTGTGGTTAATACATCTGTTGTTGTGGGACTTTCTGAATTTGTTGTAGGCTCTGTTTTGTGGAATAAAAAGTATTATAGACAGATTGTTGTTGTATTTTCAGTTGTAGTAAACCTTCTAGACTCAAATATGTTAAAAAAGCTTAGTGTTTGAAACATTTTCTTAAGTGACTTACATTTGTGTAATTGTTTTTTAAAAATGTAATTACCTGCTGTAGTTGAAGGATCAGCTGAAGTCGAGACTTGATCTGTTGTAGCTGAAGTTTCTGAAGCTGTTGTGATGTCAGTCGTAGGTGAAGTGGGTTGTTCTGAAGTTGTAACGGATGTTGTAGTTAATGCGTCTGTTGTTGTTGGACTTTCTGAATTTGTTGTAGGCTCTGTTTTGTGGAATAAAAAGTATTATAGACCGATTATTGTTGCATCTGCAGTTGTAGTAAACCTTCTTGACTGGAATATGTTAAAAAAGCTCAGTGTTTGGAGCAATTTCTTAAATTACTTTGATTTGGATAATTGTTTTTTAAAAATTTAATTACCTGCTGTAGTTGAAGGATCAGCTGAAGTCGAGACTTGATCTGTTGTAGCTGAAGTTTCTAAAGCTGTTGTGATGTCAGTCGTAGGTGAAGTGGGTTGTTCTGAAGTTGTAACGTCCATTGTGGTTAATGCATCTGTTGTTGTTGGACTTTCTGAATTTGTTGTAGGCTCTGTTTTGTGGAATAAAAAGTATTATAGACCGATTGTTGTTGTAACTTCAGTTGTAGTAAACTGTGTCGACTAGAATATGTTAAAAAAGCTTAGTGTTTGAAACAATTTCTTAAGTGACTTTGATTTGGGTAATTGTTTTTTAAACATTTTATTACCTGCTGTAGTTGAAGGATCAGCTAATGTCGAGACTTTTTCTGTTGTAGCTGAAGTTTCTGACGCTGTTGTGATGTCAGTCGTAGGTGAAGTGGGTTGTTCTGAAGTTGTAACGTCCATTGTGGTTAATGCATCTGTTGTTGTGGGACTTTCTGAATTTGTTGTAGGCTCTGTTTTGTGGAATAAAAAGTATTATAGACCGATTGTTGTAACTTCAGTTGTAGTAAACTGTGTTGACTGGAATATGTTAAAAATGCTCATTGTTTTCAGTAATTTATAAAACAAAATTTATTTGGGTGATTGTTTTTTATAAAACTTAATTACCTGCTGTAGTTGAAGGATCAGCTGAAGTTGAGACTTGATCTGTTGTAGCTGAAGTTTCTGACGCTGTTGTGATGTCAGTCGTAGGTGAAGTGGGTTGTTCTGAAGTTGTAACGTCCGTTGTGGTTAATGCATCTGTTGTTGTGGGACTGTCTGAATTTGTTGTAGGCTCTGTTTTGTGGAATAAAAAGGATTATAGACCGATTGTTGTTCTAACTTCAGTTGTAGTAAACTGTGTTGACTGGATTATGTTAAAAAGCTCAGTGTTTTCAGTAATTCATAAAATGAAATTGATTTGGGTGATTGTTTTTTATTCAACTTAATAACCTGCTGTAGTTGATGTATCAGCTGAAGTTGAGACTTGATCTGTTGTAGCTGAAGTTTCTGACGTTGTTGTGATGTCAGTCGTAGGTGATGTGGATTGTTCTGAAGTTGTAACGTCCGTTGTGGTTAATGCATCTGTTGTTGTTGGACTTTCTGAATTTGTTGTAGGCTCTGTTTTTTGGAATAAAAAGTATTATAGACCGATTGTTGTTGTATTTTTAGTTGTAGTAAACCTTCTAGACTAGAATATGTTAAAAAAGCTTAGTGTTTGAAACAATTTCTTAAGTGACTTTGATTTGGGTGATTGTTTTTTATTCAACTTAATAACCTGCTGTAGTTGATGTATCAGCTGAAGTTGAGACTTGATCTGTTGTAGCTGAAGTTTCTGACGTTGTTGTGATGTCAGTCGTAGGTGATGTGGATTGTTCTGAAGTTGTAACGTCCGTTGTGGTTAATGCATCTGTTGTTGTTGGACTTTCTGAATTTGTTGTAGGCTCTGTTTTTTGGAATAAAAAGTATTATAGACCGATTGTTGTTGTATTTTTAGTTGTAGTAAACCTTCTAGACTAGAATATGTTAAAAAAGCTTAGTGTTTGAAACAATTTCTTAAGTGACTTTGATTTGGGTATTTGTTTTTTAAAAATGTAATGACCTGCTGTAGTTGAAGGATCAGCTGAAGTCGAGACTTGATCTGTTGTAGCTGAAGTTTCTGACGCTGTTGTGATGTCAGTCGTAGGTGAAGTGGGTTGTTCTGAGGTTGTAACGTCCGTTGTGATTAATGCATCTGTTGTTGTTGGACTTTCTGAATTTGTTGTAGGCTCTGTTTTGTGGAATAAAAAGTAATATAGACGATTGTTGTTGTAACTTCAGTTGTAGTAAACTGTGTTGACTGGAATATGTTATAAAAAGCTCAGTGTTTTTAGTTATTTATAAAACGAAATTGATTTGTGTGATTCATTTTTTAAAAACGTAATTACCTGCTGTAGTTGAAGGATCAGCTGAAGTCGAGACATGATCTGTTGTAGCTGAAGTTTCTGACGCTGTTGTGATGTCAGTCGTAGGTGAAGTGGGTTGTTCTGAAGTTGTAACGTCCGATGTGGTTAATGCGTCTGTTGTTGTGGGACTTTCTGAATTTGTTGTAGGCTCTGTTTTGTGGAATAAAAAGAATTATAGACCGATTGTTGTTGTAACTTCAGTTGTAGTAAACTGTGTCGACTAGAATATGTTAAAAAAGCTTAGTGTTTGAAACAATTTCTTAAGTGACTTTGATTTGGGTAATTGTTTTTTAAACATTTTATTACCTGCTGTAGTTGAAGGATCAGCTGATGTCGAGACTTGATCTGTTGTAGCTGAAGTTTCTGACACTGTTGTGATGTCAGTCGTAGGTGAAGTGGGTTGTTCTGAAGTTGTAACGTCCGTTGTGGTTAATGCATCTGTTGTTGTGGGACTTTCTGAATTTGTTGTAGGCTCTGTTTTGTGGAATAAAAAGTATTATAGACCGATTGTTGTTGTAACTTCAGTTGTAGTAAACTGTGTTGACTGGAATATGTTAAAAATGCTCATTGTTTTCAGTAATTTATAAAACAAAATTTATTTGGTTGATTGTTTTTTATAAAACTTAATTACCTGCTGTAGTTGAAGGATCAGCTGAAGTCGAGACTTGATCTGTTGTAGCTGAAGTTTCTGATGCTGTTGTGATGTCAGTCGTAGGTGAAGTGGGTTGTTCTGAAGTTGTAACGTCCGTTGTGGTTAATGCGTCTGTTGTTGTGGGACTTTCTGAATTTGTTGTAGGCTCTGTTTTGTGGAATAAAAAGTATTATAGACCGATTGTTGTTGTAACTTCAGTTGTAGTAAACTGTGTTGACTGGATTATGTTAAAAAGCTCAGTGTTTTCAGTAATTTATAAAATGAAATTGATTTGGGTGATTGTTTTTTATTCAACTTAATTACCTGCTGTAGTTGATGTATCAGCTAAAGTTGAGACTTGATCTGTTGTAGCTGAAGTTTCTGACGCTGTTGTGATGTCAGTCGTAGGTGAAGTGGGTTGTTCTGAAGTTGTAACGTCCGTTGTGGTTAATGCATCTGTTGTTGTGGGACTTTCTGAATTTGTTGTAGGCTCTGTTTCGTGGAATAAAAAGAATTATAGACCGATTATTGTTGCATCTGCAGTTGTAGTAAACCTTCTTGACTGGAATATGTTAAAAAAGCTCAGTGTTTGGAGCAATTTCTTAAATTACTTTGATTTGGATAATTGTTTTTTAAAAATTTAATTACCTGCTGTAGTTGAAGGATCAGCTGAAGTCGAGACTTGATCTGTTGTAGCTGAAGTTTCTGAAGCTGTTGTGATGTCAGTCGTAGGTGAAGTGGGTTGTTCTGAAGTTGTAACGTCTGTTGTAGTTAATGCGTCTGTTGTTGTGGGACTTTCTGAATATGTTGTAGGCTCTGTTTTGTGGAATAAAAAGTATTATAGACCGATTGTTGTTGTATTTTCAGTTGTAGTAAACCTTCTAGACTCGAATATGTTAAAAAAGCTTAGTGTTTGAAACAATTTCTTAAGTGACTTTGATTTGAGTAATTGTTTTTTTAAAATGTAATTACCTGCTGTAGTTGAAGGATCAGCTGAAGTCGAGACTTGATCTGTTGTAGCTGAAGTTTCTGACGCTGTTGTGATGTCAGTCGTAGGTGACGTGGGTTGTTCTGAAGTTGTAACGTCCGTTGTGGTTAATGCATCTGTTGTTGTGGGACTTTCTGAATTTGTTGTAGGCTCTGTTTTGTTGAATAAAAAGTATTATAGACCGATTGTTGTTGTAACTTCAGTTGTAGTAAACTGTGTTGACTGGAATATGTAAAAAAAGCTCAGTGTTTTCAGTTATTTATAAAACGAAATTGATTTGTGTGATTCAGTTTTTTAAAAACGTAATTACCTGCTGTAGTTGAAGGATCAGCTGATGTCGAGACTTGATCTGTTGTAGCTGAAGTTTCTGACGCTGTTGTGATGTCAGTCGTAGGTGAAGTGGGTTGTTCTGAAGTTGTAACGTCTGTTGTAGTTAATGCGTCTGTTGTTGTGGGACTTTCTGAATTTGTTGTAGGCTCTGTTTTGTGGAATAAAAAGTATTATAGACCAATTGTTGTTGAAACTTCAGTTGTAGTAAACTGTGTCGACTGGATTATGTTAAAAAGCTCAGTGTTTTCAGTAATTTATAAAATGAAATTGATTTGGGTGATTGTGTTTTAAAAACTTAATAACCTGCTGTAGTTGAAGGATCAGCTGAAGTCGAGACCTGATCTGTTGTAGCTGAAGTTTCTGATGCTGTTGTGGTGTCAGTCGTAGGTGAAGTGGGTTGTTCTGAAGTTGTAACGTCTGTTGTGGTTAATACATCTGTTGTTGTGGGACTTTCTGAATTTGTTGTAGGCTCTGTTTTGTGGAATAAAAAGTATTATAGACAGATTGTTGTTGTATTTTCAGTTGTAGTAAACCTTCTAGACTCAAATATGTTAAAAAAGCTTAGTGTTTGAAACATTTTCTTAAGTGACTTACATTTGTGTAATTGTTTTTTAAAAATGTAATTACCTGCTGTAGTTGAAGGATCAGCTGAAGTCGAGACTTGATCTGTTGTAGCTGAAGTTTCTGAAGCTGTTGTGATGTCAGTCGTAGGTGAAGTGGGTTGTTCTGAAGTTGTAACGGATGTTGTAGTTAATGCGTCTGTTGTTGTTGGACTTTCTGAATTTGTTGTAGGCTCTGTTTTGTGGAATAAAAAGTATTATAGACCGATTATTGTTGCATCTGCAGTTGTAGTAAACCTTCTTGACTGGAATATGTTAAAAAAGCTTAGTGTTTGAAACAGTTTTTTTAGTGACTTTGATTTGGGTAATTGGTTTTTAATAATTTAATTACCTGCTGTAGTTGAAGGATCAGCTGATGTCGAGACTTGATCTGTTGTAGATGAAGTTTCTGACGCTGTTGTGATGTCAGTCGTAGGTGAAGTGGGTTGTTTTGAAGTTGTTACGTCCGTTGTGGTTAATGCATCTTTTGTTGTGGGACTTTCTGAATTTGTTGTAAGCTCTGTTTTGTGGAATAAAAAGGATTATAGACGATTGTTGTTGTAACTTCAGTTGTAGTAAACTGTGTCGACTAGAATATGTTAAAAAAGCTTAGTGTTTGAAAAAATTTCTTAAGTGACTTTGATTTGGGTAATTGGTTTTTAATAATTTAATTACCTGCTGTAGTTGAAGGATCAGCTGAAGTCGAGACGTGATCTGTTGTAGCTGAAGTTTCTGACGCTGTTGTGATGTCAGTCGTAGGTAAAGTGGGTTGTTCTGAAGTTGTAACGTCCCTTTTGGTTAATGCATCTGTTGTTGTGGGACTTTCTGAATTTGTTGTAGGCTCTGTTTTGTGGAATAAAAAGGATTATAGACCACACCAATGACTGTATTACTCCTTCACCCATCACAACATACTACAAATACTCTGACGATACTGCAATTCTGGCTCTCCTCAATGATCATACCACCATTGTTGCTTACCACAATACAATATCACACTTCACACACTGGTGCACAGACAATTTTCTCCATCTCAATGTTGAGAAAACAAAAGAACTGGGGCCTCATTTATAAAGCGTGCGTACGCACATATTTGATCGTAAAGTGTGCGTTGGCAAAAATCCACGGCAAAGTCCATATTTATAAAGACCGTCTTTGACGTGGAAAAGTGCTTAGCGTCACGTCAGGGTCTGAGCAGACGTACGCACTTGTCTGATTGCTGCAGGTTTTTGGAAATATAAGCCATTCTTGCTGTTTGAAATTGGGTTTAAACCTTGACAAGCGCTTTTTTATATGTCTGACATTAATTACGTATCGTTTAAAGGCGGAGATCTGAAACTGCTCGGCTGCGCGCACAAGTTCAAGTTCATTTGCGATTTATAGATTTGAAAGGGGTACGCGCGTTTTCTCCGCGTACGTTCGGTTTATGAATCACACGTACGCATTTTTGTTAAATGATCGTAAGATCAAATGTAGGATGGTTTTTACGCAGCATTTTATAAATGAGGCCCCAGGTCTTTAACGAACCCAGTCTCAGTCAGATCTCCATTCATGGCAACATCATAGAACAGGTGGAGAAATTCAAATACCTTGGACTCACCCTTGACAACAAGCTCACTTTTGACCATCACATAACAGACATCCAAAAATGCTCACAACAACGTCTGCATGTTCTACGAAAACTCAGCTCCCTTTGCATTGCCCCTCGTCTTCTGTTACTTCTGTATATGAGCATTATCCAGCCCATTTTGTTATACTGCTCTACTAGTTTTTACACTATGCTGTCAGTCACTAACAAAAACAAACTCTATAAAATCACACACATAGCTTCAAAATAATTCATTCCTCTACACCTAACATTTCAGAACTTAATGACAGAGCAATAGCCCGCCTTGCCCAATCTATAACAACGGACCCAGAACACCCCCTCAACATCAACTTCACTCTCTTACCCTCCGGCCACAGGTATAGGACCCTGACATGGAGGAGGGCATGTTTCAAAAAGAGCTTTGTACCATTGGCGATCTCAATCCTCAATAAGCTACAAAGCTGAACATTCACCATCTTGTGTTTTGTTGTTGTTGTTTTTGTGTATATATGTTTGTACTAGCTGCGTGTACTGTATGACAGTTTGTGAAAACAAATTTCCTGTTTACAATACAATAAACAAACTATCTATCTATCTATCTATCTATCTATCTATCTATCTATCTATCTATCTATCTATCTATCTATCTATCTATCTATCTATCTATCTATCTATCTAATTGTTGTTGTTGTTGTTGTTGTTGTTGTAAGACTGAAAATATAGGAATTTATTATTTCATCACAACTCCCATTTCCATCCTGTACCATTTGCATTCTTGTGCTCATTGACTATTGGCAGAGTCGTTCATCCAATGGGGGTTAAAGGTGGTCTTCTGATTGGTCAGTTTGAATGTATTATGTTGGGTTTAGTTAAGTACAATGGGCGTTAAAGGTGATCTTCTGATTGGTCAATTTGAATGTATCAGGTTAGGTTTTGTCACATGGTCAAGAGATAGAGGATAAAGGTCAAGGTTTTCATGAGCTCTGGGCTTTTGCCTTTGGCTTTTGCATTTGAATTTTTCCCTTTCCTTTTCTTCTTCACCTGAGCTCTGGGGTTCAGGCTATTAGGCCTAGATTCCAGTTCTCAAGTGTGAATCTCTTTCTTCTAAACTTTCTTTCTTTCTCTGTTCTCTTATCTTATCAGGTAATATCTCACATACATTGGAAACAGTTAATTGTTTGTATTATTTACTAGGGGTGGAACAATACATGTATTCGTTTCGAAGCGAATCGGTACGGTGGTCACGGTTCGGTGCATGAATTTAAACGGAGAATACACGGTATGAAAATAAAAAAACTTGCGTGCAAAATAATTAATGTAATGCGGAACTACTGTTAGATCCGCGGGTTCTTTATGGACAGCTAATCTGTTGCCCCGCTTTAGCTCTGAAGCTCTGATTGGCGCCAATGCAGCCAAGCTCCGCCTATGTATGCGCTCTATCAGAGGCAGAGCCCGTCTACATTCTCTAGCACTCTGCATTTTTTTGTCACGTCGACGCCCGTCCAGTCAGTGAATGAGCAGCCGACAGCGAGGATGGAAAGTGGTGTTCCACAAGAATTAGACGTTCCGCCAGCCTCTTTAAGATCGCAAGTTTGGCAAAGCTTCAGTTTTCCAGTCAGTTACAATAGTACAGGCGAGAGAGTGGTGGAAAAGACGAGGACTTGTTCAGCAGTTGTTAGGTATGTGAGTGGAAATACATCTAATCAGGGCTCTCAAGTCTCACGCATTCACCTTGACAAACACGCATTTCAGTCAGTTCAAACGCCACACTTTGTATTTCTCACGCTGAGAAGTAGGAGATAAATTGTCCTGCTATATACAACAGGCATACGCAGGGGAGTTCTGTCGAGTTCAGCTGCTTTCAGTTTTTTAAGCGTGCTCAACTTTACGCAGCGCCATCAGCGTCAGAGTACCGCGAGAAATCTTGCGGAGGAGGCTGATTTCCAATCGCTCTCGCGTTACTCTGACGTCATCCACTTGTCGTTTCTTGCAGCCCCTCGTGAAGTCGTACACACCTATTAATTCATCCTACCAGCCTATTTTTTTGTTCTTTAGTACATTAATATGAAATAAGGCCAAAATGTAATTTTAAAATGTATTTAGGTTACACTTGTAATACATTTGAACCCATATTTGTATGAAAGATGAGTACAAGATTACTTAAAGAGGTATACATTTTTGAAATACGAGATAGTATGTTAAATGCATTTCAGTTCACATTCATGACATCTGAAAATAACACTGATAAGGACACCTATGTTTTTAAGATTAGCTTAAGTACTAAAAAAATGCCTTCTTCATTTTTGTTTTGCTTTTCCCTCCATTGTACCGAAAGTGAATCGAACCGTGGCGCCTGAACCGAGGTACGAACCGAACCGGGACTTCTGTGTACCGTTCCACCCCTATTATTTACCATTTCATGCATTTATAGTGTAAACATTTCAATTGTAACTTTATGGGGTGGTTTCCCGGACAGAGATTAGCTTAAACCAGGACTAGACCTTAGTTTAATTGTAAAATATAACTAATTTTAACAAACATGCCTTAATAAAAACATTACTTGTGTGCATTTTGAGGCCAAACTGAAGGCACTGATGTATTTTAAGATATGTCAATGCAACTTGTTTTCAGTTTGGACAGCTCTTACATTTATTTTAGTCTAGGACCAGTTTAATCCTTGTCTGGGAAACCGCCCCTAAGTCAGTTCTGTTATTTAACCTTTTCATTTACAAATCTGTTGTTTAGTTATGATTTAGGGTTAATACTTAAACGCTACATATTGCAATACAATATATTCGTACTCTAGCAACGCTCTCAGACATATTGTGTCCGAAACCCGGGAACGATTGCATTTTTGTTCTCCTTCTGAAACCTGAGATCCCTTACAGTGTAACTTCAGTTGTAGTAAACCGTTTCGACTGGAATATGTTATAAAAGCTTAGTGTTTTCAGCAGTGGATAACGACTTTTTGAAATTGTTGTAGGCTCTGTTTAGTTTACAATTTTTTTATTAAAGATTCACTGTAGCTGTAATATCAGTTTCAGAAAAACTTATAGCCTGCAGTACATGAAAAAAATGGAGCAGTTTCTTACATTAGCTAAATCAGTTTCATTTATGTTATGAAGATATATAGTCTTTTGTAGTGGCACTATCTGTTGTAATTTATTGTAGGCTCGAATTGGCTAAAAAAACATGAAATGAACGTTGTAACATTAGTTTAATCAGAAACACCCATCTAGTAAAAACATAAAAATTAAACATTTATTTAAACATATATCAGCATCAGACACTATTTAGACAACTAAGTAGATTACATAAACAACAACATATGAAGCAAATTATCAGACTCTTAATGGATTCTGTCAACAAGTGGTATTTCTGAATGGCCCAAGGCTGGAATTAAATGTATTTAACGTAAAAAATTATTTGAAGAATGTACAACCCCAAAACAGAAAAAGTTGGGACACAGTAGAAATTGTGCATAAAAAAGGAATGGAATAATTTACAAATCTCATAAACTTATTTTATTCACAGTAGAATATAGATAACAAATCAAATGTTGAAAGTGATACATTTTGAAATGTCATGCCAAATATTGGCTCATTTTGGATTTCATGAGAGCTACACATTCCAAAAAAAGTTGGGACAGGTAGCAATAAGAGGCCAGAAAAGTTAAATGTACACATAAGGAACAGCTGGAGGAGGACCAATGTTTAGGAATAAGAATGTTGTCCCATTCTTGTCTATTACAGGCTTCTAGTTGCTCAACTGTCTTAGGTCTTCCTCTTTATGATCCGCCAAATGTTTTCTATGGGTGACAGATCTGGACTGCAGGCTAGCCATTTCATTACTTAGATCCTTCTTCTACGCAGTCTTGACATTGTAATTGATGCAGTATGTGGTCTGGGATTGTCATGTTGGAAAATGCAAGGTCTTCCCTGAAAGAGACGACGTCTGAATGGGATCATATGTATCTAGAACTTGGATAAACCTTTCAGCATTGATGGTGCCTTTCCAGATGTGTAAGCTGCCCATGCCACACGTACTCATGCAACCCCAAACCATCAGAGATGCAGGCTTCTGAAAAGAGCGCTAATAACAACTTGGGTTGTCATTGTCCTCTTTAGTCCGGATGAAATGGCATCCCAGTTTTTCAAAAAGAACTTCAAATTTTAATTCGTTGGACCACAGAACAGTTTTCCACTTTGCCAAAGTCCATTTTAAATGAGCCTTGCCCAGGGAAAATGCCTGCGCTTCTGGATCATGTTTAGATATGGCTTCTTTTTTGACCTACAGAGTTTTAGCTGGCAACAGCAAATGACACGGTGGATTGTGTTCACTGACAATGTTTTCAGGAAGTATTCCTGAGCCCATGTTATGATTTCCATTACAGTAGCATTCCTGTATGTGATGCAGTGCTGTCTTAGGGCCCGAAGATCAAGGGCATCCAGTATGGTTTTCCAGCCTTGACCCTTACGCAGAGAGATTGTTCCAGATTCTATGAATCTTTGGATGATATTATGCACTGTAGATGATGATAACTTCAAACTCTTTGCAATTTTTCTCTGAGAAACTCAGAAAACTATTTTTCGCTGCAGCATTGGGGGAATTGGTGATTCTCTGCCCATCTTGACCTCTGAGAGACATTGCCACTCTGAGAGGCTCTTTTTATACCCAATCATGTTGCCAATTGACCTAATAAGTTGCAAATTGGTCTTTCAGCTGTTCCTTATATGTACATTTGAATTTTCTGGCCTCTTGTTGCTACCTGTCCCAACTTTTTTTGGAATGTGTAGCTCTCATGAAATCCAAAATGAGCCAATATTTGGCATGACATTTCAAAATATCTTACTTTCAACATTTGATATGGTATCTATATTCTACTGTGAATAAAATATAAGTTTATGAGATTTGTAAATTATTCCATTCCTTTTTTACTCACAATTTCTACAGTGTCCCAACTTTTTCTGTTTTGGGGTTGTATTATACATGGCAAAAGTATTCAGTTAATATCAATATATTATTTTTGACAGAGCTGGCAATTAGCGGCTTTTGCATCTGAGCTCCTCTTTGGCCAGAAAGTCAAGGGGGGTGAATGACCCTAAGAAAAACAAAACATTAAGCTAAATAATTTTAATAAGCTGATAATTAGGTTTTTATAAATGGAAGCTATGGTTGTCTATAATTGTTTTTATAATTGTTTTTAATTATTATTCTTAAATGTATAGTTCTCAAATGTTAGTTTCATGGTAAAGTGTTTTACTTTTTTCAGGATAATAGTTGTAAATCAATGCCACTATCAAATAAACAAACAATCAGCATGATACACTGTAAAATATATATATTTTAAAAAATTGTGGAAACTGAAAGTTAAGTATTTGACTCAACATATTGCTTTCAATTAATTCTCCCGAAACAAAAATATGCATTGTGGTAATTAAAACTTAAGGTATTGGTGTAAAACAAAAATATATATATTCACAGACCTTATTAAACTCTGCTCAGCCAATTTATCGTGTCAAATGAAAAGTCTGAGATGACTATGTTTTCTTGGTGTTTTCTTGCCTTGCCCATTTTCATGTCGGCGGCAGTCGACTGTCACCACAGTTCTAGGTCAGCCGACTGCCGCCTGGCGGGATGACACAGGTTGTCTGCTGGGTTCTGTTGTGGCTTGTGCATTCTGTTATGAGGTGTGAAGGACGAACCCAAATGCAGACAGAGATAACTCAAATAGGACTTTTATTAATGTACAAAACAGAAAACAAAACCCACGAGGGGGCAAAACAATATAAACAAGATACTAAAACAGAGGAAGTGAACACTAAACAAGACTAGACTATAACTACACTAAACACTAAACAGGGTGACACTACACAATGAACTTGACAATAAACACTTCTTGACTAGACTTACTATAACAACTTACTCACAGGTATTTGGAACAATGCACAAGCCCAGGACAATGAATACAAGAGGATTAAATAAGGGAACAAATCAAGAGGGGAACAGGTGATATAAATCAAACAATAATGAGGAGAGGATGACAAGGGAGCGGGGAAAAATAGACAAGACACAGGGAACACGTGGTCTAGTAAACCAATACTAAGACCACGTGAACCCACACAAAACATGGGTCTGTCATGATTCTGCCACAAGACTAGATTAAACAAAGGACAAGATGGCAGAACCATGACAGACTAATCATAGTTTGAGACAGAAAAGCATATGGGCATGCACCTGAAAATAATTGGCTTCAGTGTGGGTGCGTGGGAGTTGATGATCAACATTTTCTACAATTAAGTTATGGTAAGTACTTAAATATTTACATTTAAGTCATTTTTAAGTATTTTTAAAGTCATTTTCAAGTTAAACTGAGTGAAAATCTGAATAATTATAGCATAAACAAAAAGCATTTTGCCGAGCCAGAGGAATTGAAAGCAAGACTTAATGTTTTCAAACGAGTGTTTAACTTTATTGTGATGGTATTGATTGTTTGAGAGACTAGGTTAGTAGGTATACGATGTTATAAAACTGATGTTTTCTCCTTAATGTAACGCACCGAGCTAACGCTTCAGTGAGGAAATGGCAAGGCCACTAAAACTTTCACAGTGAGTATATATATTTGTATTTCTTATATAACATATTTGTGTGAAAACTGTTAGCTTTTTTGAGATTTATGTGCGTTTTTTTTATTAAGAGCCGCTGCGCCGCGACCACACACGTGCACACATAGACATGAAAGGCTGCTTGCAACCTGCACCTTTCTAGAGAGAAATTGCTGTGTGTTTAAAAAAAAATGAATATATTACGCTTACGAGTGTAGGGGCATCTGTATTTGGCCTGGACTTCACAAAACGGGCGCATTGTTTACATGTATTCAACTGCATGCAGAACTGCGCTTACAAATCAACCTATGACATCAAAGTTCCGCGAGAGCCATTCGAAAGATTATCACTCTCGCGTTATATGATCTCATATGCCAATCGATCTGAGCAGCTGTTTTCCATGTTCAGAAGTGCAAACTTAGAGGATATTCTGTATTGATCTGGTTTTATTTATTACATTGGCTTCATTTGGTACATGAACGCTCAGTGATACTTTTTTACTTCTTACAGAGTACCGAGGCTTTGGAGATTTACACACATGACATGAAAATAGGAATTCGTGAAACTCTGTCAAGATTCATTTCCAGTGAGCAGGTGTTGCTGGAAAATTTGTGAGACTTTATGCCTTTAATTTGTAGAATGTTTTAGGTGTTTAATGTTTAAGCTGTTATGAGGCATTGTTTAAATGTTTAAAGTGATTAAAGCAGTTTCATAAGCTCTTACTTAGTTTGAGAATGTTAAATTCAAGTGAAATTGTGATTAGCATTGGGTGAGGAACTCTCCTCACTTCTATATTGGTGTTTCTGGAGATATTTGTAAAATGTTTTACATGTTTAACATTTGAATTGTGAAGTGGCAGTTCCATGAGCTTTGAGTACTTTATGTGAGCTTTGAGTAAGAATGCTCAAATCTATGTGAGGCTTTACTGAACACTTGGGCATTTTCCTGTACAGGGTCTAGATTATAGAGGACTAGGCCTTAGTTATATTAGGACATTTAGGTAGTTTTTACAAACGAACCTTATAAAAAACATTACTGGTGTGCATCTTGAGACAAAACAATGGCACTGATATTGGTTAAGATATATCGGTGTAAGATGATTTTGAATTAAGACAGCTTAAACATGCTTTTTAGTCTGGAACTAGAATAAGCACTGTCCAGGAAGTCGCCCCTTGGGGAGGTACACTCAGTAACTTGCATTTTATTGATATTTTCACAAAATGTGTTATTGTATAAAACTTTTTATTAAAAATTATTTTTCTAATGTCTACTGTGCAATTGTATGCAGACCATTTCTGTATGTTTACAATTTTAAGGTATTACAAATAAATATAAAATAAAATAAAATGTTCTATTAGGACAATGGGAAATAAACAATTCAGCATGTTGTCTTTCCAATATAATTTTACCAATATACATTTTCAGATTGGGTCAATTAAAAAAAGAATGCTACCACAATTTAAAAAAGTTAATTGGGCAAAAAACATGGTTTCTTATTTTCAATTAGCTCAACCTGTTATTTCCCATTGAGCTAATGTTTGAAGATCGTTGCCACAATTGATAAAATTCAATTCACAGAAAATCTATTGGCCCAAGTAAAAAATGTCAATGTTACCAGTCACTAGAAAATTTTGAGTTAGGAGGCAATTCTTTTTTACAGTGAGCACATTATAACTGCCAAATAGACAATAATTGGTTGTACCACCTGACTTTATTTTAAAGGGGATATAAATATTGTGAAAAATGTATTAAAATGATGTTCAATAAACAAAACTTTTTAAACATATTATTCCTGACTAAAAAAATATGCATGACATCCATTTTAAGTTTAAAAAAATATGTTTTTAGAAGCTTGTTTTGTCGTTGAACCACATACACACATTTATTAATGTAAGTAAGTGAGGTTAAACAAAATGGTCCTTAACAGATTAAATGACATGAGTTCCAGACTGAAGACTTACAGTAAAGATCCAAACAATGACTTGAATTATAAATCTCAGGAGCAGATGGACAGGCAGGGAAACGCACAATAACACAACAGTGACCTGACAAAGACTGAAATCAAATGTGCATCTTAAGTATAGAAAATGACAAGAGGTGGAAAACTGTGCAAAAGTATTTAATGAAATACATACTGAAAGTCCAAGAAAACACAAAGTCCAAACTTAACGTAACTGTAACAATTGTAATGTATGTATACATGCAATGTATTTATTACAAACACTTCAGTCCAGATCTCCAGATTTCATCTTAGAATGTTAGAAACAAATACACACATCAATAATTAGAACCTTTACATAAGTGTTTTAAAGTATGATAAATATACACAAATTCAGTCATGCATGCTGTCCTGACTCCATAAACTCCCATCCGCACATTAAAACAATGCCCTTTACATTTAAAGTTTGTATATTATTTGGTATGTCTTCTGGTAGAGTAATCTATATGTATAATGTAAGCATTTCATGCACTTAACTTAAACCACCCCTTAATCTGCACTATATAACGAAAGTGGCAATTTGAACATGCTATAATAAATAATCTATATGGTATTATGAGCTAAAAACTTTACATATATACTCTGTTACTTTCCCACATGACATGCCACTTGTCAACCCACCAGAGCACGAGCTTGATACCAGTCCACCCAGGTGGAGTGAGGTAGAACAAACCGTGCGCAGAGCAAGGTCCGCATCGGCTCATGGCCCCAATGGAGTTCCATACAGGCTCTACAAAAACACTCCAGCTGTCCTGCGATTCCTCTGGAAACTGATGAAAGTTGGTGGCAAAAGAAGGAGATACCAACATCCTGGCGGAGAGCTGGAGCGATCCTTATACCCAAGGAAAAGGACTCTGCAGAGATCGGGCAGTTCCGACAGATCAGCCTTTTAAATGTGGAGGGAAAAATCTTCAGCGTGGTCGCTCACAGGCTGGCAGGACACCTGCAAAGAAACAACTTGATTGACACGTCAATCCAGAAAGCAGGCATCTCAGGCTTCTCCGGTTGTGTAGAACACATTAGTGTCATCTGGCATCAGATCCAGGTCCCAAAAAAGGAGGGAACAGATCTTCACGTGGTGTTCCTGGATCTCGCAAATACCTTTGGCTCAGTCCCTCACAACCTCCTGTGGACAGCCTTTGACTACTTTAGAGTCCCAGCAGCTCTCACAACCCTTGTTAAGACCTATTTTAAGGACTTCCAACTCTGTGTGACAACAGCAGAATACACAACAGCTTGGCAACACCTGGAAGTGGGAATCATGGCCGGCTGCACCATCTCCCCACTGGCCTTTCACCCTGGCAATGGAGGTCATCATTCGGGCCTCTAGATGGACAGTTGGCGGACAGCAAATAAGACCTGGTGTGAGGCTGCCGCCAGTCAGAGCCTACATGGATGACCTCACAACTCTCACCACGACCAAGGTTTGCACTGTATGGCTATTAAGTAAGCTCCAGGAAGACATTGAGTGGGCTCACATGAAGATCAACCCAAGCAAGTCCAGAAGTATTTCCATCATCAAGGGGAAGCTGTCAGACCATCGCTTTCACATTGGCAAGGAACCCATCTCAACTATTTCCGAGAAGCCAGTGAAGAGCCTAGGTCGTTGGTATGATGCCTTCCTTAAAGACAAGGAACAGGTAGAGCAGCTTAGGAAGAAGGTAGCCAGTGGTCTGGAGAACATTGACAGAACCTTGCTTTTGGGCAAGCTGAAGCTCTGGTGCATGCAGTATGGACTACTTTCACATCTCCTGTGGCCACTAACTCTCTATGAAGTCCCACTCTCAAAGGTGGAAAAGCTGGAGAGATTGGTCAGCTCATATGTAAGGAAGTGGCATGGCCTTCCCAGGTGCCTCAGCAGTATTGGACTTTATGGCAAAGGGATGCTACACCTGCCTATTTCCAGTCTGGTAGAGGAGTACAAGTGTGCCAAAGTCAGACTGGAGATGACGCTACTGGATTCGAGCGATCCATTTGTAGCCCAAGCTGCCTCCATCTTGGCCACTGGAAGGAAGTGGACCCCGTTGGCTACAACTGAGCCTCTCCATCTCAGGGACACAAGATGGTGGTCCAGGAGGTATGTCGGGAGGAGGAAACAAGACGGTGCGCCCAAGCTGTGGCACAGGCAAAGCAAGGGCAGTGGATGGCATGGGAAGGAGTGGAGAAGAGGAAGATCTCATAGAAAGAGCTTTGGGAGATGAAGACATTCAGGGCAAGCTTTACTGTCAGGGCTGGCTAAGATGTCCTACCTTCTCCCACAAACCTAACCTAATGGTATGCCGATGACCCCACGTGCCCTCTATGCCAAAGTCTAGCAACACTGAAGCATATCTTAGTGGAATGCAAGATCAGCCTCACCCAAGGCTGTTACACCTCCCCCATCATCCCAGTGGCAGCCAACACCATTTGTTCGGGAGGGTGAGGGTCAAGCCACCCTCAACACCATAAGGTCAGACTCTGGTCAACTAGGCAGAGCACAGGACTGGAAGCTGTTGCAGACTTAAACAAGAAACTCTGCTTCCCAGCTGAAATTGCAGCCACCAACCTGCGACCAGACCTTGTTCTGTGGTCAGCCTTGCTCAAGCTTGTCTACATCATCGAGCTCACTGTGCCCTGGGAGGGTGTAGTGGAGGAGGAGACCTATAAACGGAAAAAGCTGAGGTACGCTGAACTTGCAACCGATGCTTAACAACAAGGCTGGAATGTGCGCCCAGTGGAAGTAGGTTGCAGAGGGTTCGTAGCCATCTCAACATCCAGGCTACTCCGGGAGATGGGAGTGCGAGGAAAGACCCACCGTCAGGCAGTCAAAGACCTTTCCGCGGCTGGAGAAAAGGGGAGCCAATGGCTATGGGTGAAGAGAAAAGGCTCCGCCTGGGTTACTGTGTTGATGGCACCTAGGGAGTGAACCTGGGACGCTGGGATTCACTGCTGAACCCTCTGGATGTGTCGTGGGCCTATCAGCGAAACACCCAGGAAGGAGGGTGCACACTTGACAACCTAAAGGGTGCCATCACTCAATTTAACATCCCACAGAGCCTCAACAATGCCTGAAGTAAGTATTAGGATTATTGTGGTAGTTTGCCACCGTTTGCCACTGAACCTGCATTAACGACGACAGGGACGGACTGGGGCTAAAAACAGCCCTGGACTTTTTTCCAAATAGGCCCATCATCCGGCCATTTGCTCCTAGCTGTGCACAACAGACACAAGGATGTCCTGATATATGCCACAATACTGTCAGACTATCAGACAAGGTTATTTAATATTTTGTCAATGTCATATTACACTTTGATGTGTATATATATTAAGGCTGTGAAATAATGAAAATGGCTAGGCCCTATTAATTTTGTCTGTAAAGCTTTCACAAACCAGGTCTTTTCCAATTCCACAATACTAAACACAAATATAAAAGACAAGGAAAAACTGCAATCTGATGGAACACAGACAGAAAGTGCAAGCTAGGATTTTTTGGTTAAACTAATATTTGGTTAATTATTTAGCCCCCTTTCTTGTATACTAGCACATTTAGAGTGGTCGAAATGCATGCCTGATATTTTCCCGTTTAATTCAATACCTTAGTCTTCATTGTAGCAGAAAATGTGAGCTCACTACAACCTCTCATAAACAATAAAGTCAATGAAAGAAATGAAAACCAATGCAATACGGTTCAACCACGGACTGTTTTTAAACGGGGTTGGATAAATATTTTTTGCTTTGGTGTGTGTGATTTTGGTTAGATGACAGTTGTAGGTTACAGTTTGACAAGAGTTTACAGTTTGACAAAAGCACAATGTTTTGTTATTGCCACTGCAAACAAATATAAGCAAACAGTTTGAATGATGTCCCATATGAACAAAATGACGGAGTATGTATCTCTCGCACGCGCGCACACACTCACACACTCACATCACGTCTCTCTCTAACAGTAGTTGCGCATTACGTTAATTTTCACGCGAGTTTTATTTCTTTTTATATCGTGTATATTATATTATAATGGCACGTGTCCTGCTGGCACTTAGCTCTTGCTGATGTGAAGTTAAATCTGTCTGTCCCTCATCATGACCAGGCTGTGGATGCTCAGGCTCGCGAACATAGACGCTCGCGAATTCCGGGAATCCGTGGACCAATCACGGCTAGTAGGCCGACTCTTCTTCCTTGTTTTTTTTTACACGTAGCAGCATGATCGTATTAGTGCCTCTGCTGTTGGCTGTTCCTATTGCGTTATTAGACTTTTTTTGCCGTCGGCCGGGCGACAGCCTTCTGTTGAACGGCCGGTCTGGACTTTTCCAGAACTCACAGATTGCCAATCCGTTCCTCAACGACGACAGTGGGGCCTCTGGCCTTAGTCAAACAGATTGGCGTGTGTGATCGGGTTGTAGTGAGATTGCGGCGTTAGAGACTGAGGTTAGGTCATGTCAAGGGTTTATGCACTGAGTTACGAGAAAGGAGCAACCTCAGGAGATGGAAGGGCTGAGGAGTAGTGTGGCAGAGGGTCACTCAATTAATTATCCCAAAGAGTCTCATCGGTGTCTCAAGTATGCATTAAGGGATATCAACATCAAGTCCTATACAACAGATCTCTGGGGACACCAAAGATTTATTTGACAAATTAAAAAAGTCTTGTGAAATTTAACTATATGTAATTTTAACCTTTAAATATATTTAAAACACACATTTTACATATTCAGTTGTTTTTAACCCAGGGCTGGGTAACTTTAGGACAGAACACATTTCTGGGTTAAAATGATCCAAATAATGGGTTGTTTTATCCCAACTGCTGGGTTGTTTCAACATGGTTGATTAACAATAACCTAGCAGTTGGGTTAAAACAACCAATTATTTGGGTCATTTTAACCCAGAAATGTGTTCTGTTAGCCCTGGGTTAAATATTTTTTAGATTGTATATATGACAATACATCAGATTTCTGTACAAATCCACAGTTTTAGTTTTTACTTTGATCCGAATTTCTGTTTAATTGCTGCATTGCAGATGCCAGTCACGTCTACCAGTTCTGAATAGTTTAAATTTGTAAAATTAACTAAATTGTTTTTTTTTCATTTAGAGAATGTTATGTGTACATTATTTTTTTACTTTTCGTAGTAAAAATAATAAATAATAAATTATTGTAAATTAAATATTTTATGTATAAATAACATACAATTAGTAAATGTAATAAGATACTTAATTATAATTTTTTATTCTTATAATTTCACAAACAAACTATGCAATCCTGCAAACATGGTTGCAAAAATAATCATTAGGGAACGTTCTGATTAAATAATTTTAGATAATTTAAAGAACACTCTTGTATATAGTCACTGATCTATATAAATGACTGGATTGGGCATGATGTCACAACTGTGAAGCCACCGCGCTGCCATGTTGGTATACCCAAACATTCTATTAAATCAATGGACGTTATCAGATTTTAATGATAAAACATCACTTTATAGTCTTCGTTTTTATATCTGAAGTTACCTTGTACATTATGACAACACAAGCATGTACGTAGTTATTTACTGAAAGTTGTACATTTTTCTTTTTAATCAGTTATTATACATTAATCTTTATTACAGTATCAGATCAGCGGCGGACCGCAGCATATTATTAATGACAAACATGCTCATTCTGAAATCTAAATAAATATGCTTTGTACCGTATGTGCATGCAATAATTAGGTGTTTTTTTAATTATGTTATCTAAACTTAAAGTTACCTAAACTTATTTAGAGAAATAACGCTAACCGTGTAGCTGAATGTCAAAAAAACTTTATTTATACCCGTGTCATTAACATAATGCAGCAGACACACTCACCTTAACGTTTTTTATAAATCGATTATCCTGCCCGATTCAAACATAAACATTGCAAATAACACCAGAATTAACAATAAATTTACGTACACATACTGTATCCTAAAAATTAATATTGTTTGACTGATACGCTGTAAAGCGGGTAAATTTAGATCATTTTAGATTTTGAATGGAAGTCAATGACGCCCTCTGCCGGTTGGGTATACCAAGATGGCCGCTCGAACTCTGCGCTGGCTTCACCTCACACTCTAACCGATGCATCTTTTGTTGTGGCATTATTTTTAAATTGGAGTAGTCTCTATTGTGTAAAAAATGATCAAGTTCACCCATTCAGCTGAGATGTAGGCTGATAGTCTTTTATCTAGATAGATCTGCCAACATATCACTGTGACTCAAAATGATGGGCAATTCATGCATTTCGCAAGCAATGAAATGGCATGCCTCTTCTTTAAATAGTCTCATTAGTGTGTTGTAAAACAGCATTACACAGTGCACATTTAGAGCTCTATAACAATCACACATCTCCACCCTTATGCTGGGGACACACCTAACAACTTGCAGAAACAAGATTGGAGTCAGGGCACATAAAGAGTGTTTCTTGCATAAATGATTTTTATCTGTCATTGTAAACAAAGACTGAGCACAGCTGAACTTATGATCAATTTACATTCATAATCTGTGGGAAAATCATAAGGTGTGTCCCCAGCTGTACTGTACTTCCACCTGTCCATATCTGTTAACAAGATACTGTACCTAATACTGAAGCAGCATACTTCGCATGTCGTGACTCGTGCATCAGCATTAGGTGTTTGTTTGGATACAGTTTTAGGATTTGGATTCACAGAGGTCGTTTTTTTAATTTAAAGAAATATTTCGAGATTCTGAGATTGTGATACAGTAAAATGTATTAAAATAATACAGTAGGCGAATACATAAAAAAAATATATTTACCCATATCTTTATATTTTAAATTAGAGGAAATGAGATTTAACAAGTAGTTTTGCACACACCTCGAATCACGAGCACCATACACTCACATGACACTGCCTATTATAAACATTGTAAACTTGTTTGCAGTGTTATCATAAAGACGATAAGTAAGGATTAATTGACGATGGCCTGTAATACACACCCAAGGTACGACTCGAAGCGGAGTGTCTTTACACCGCGGGTGTGCATTATTTTCCAGAGTGAATTATTCCTCTTATACCACGGTTATCACAAACATTGCTCTGGGGCCTCTTTTTAAGACATTTTACAGAATAGGTGTGCGGTTTACAAAAAAATTATCAACACTCATGGAACATTTCTCAGCCAATCAGAATAAAGCATTCAACAGGCTTGTGGTATAATCAGAAATTAATGTGTATACTAATGACAGGATAGTGATACTATGACAACCAGGGTGTTATACAAGAATTATTTTATAGTGTCTCAAGAAACAACTTCCAATAATTACAATTTCTTATATGATATAGTGTAGTTTTTAGCAGTTAAAGACAGTTTCATGAGTTCAGATGCAAAAGCCGCTAAACACCACCTTCGTCAAAAAATAAGATAATGATTGTAGCCGATTGCTCTCGTCACATACTTTACGTTCATCAAATACTTTCGCATCAAATCTGTGTAATCCCGCCCTTAGGTCATTCAGAAATATCGCTTTTTAAGCAGAATCCATCAAGAGTCTGCTAATTTGCTAATAATGGTAATTAGCAAGAAATCATGGCAGACGGAATCTTCATATATATTTTACAAACTATCGTGACAGGTGCACTCAGCAAATTGTGGTGTGAAAATGCAGGTTCACTGAAATCTCGCCTAGGGGGCCAAAATGGCCAGAAATGGCCCATTGAGTCATTGGAATAGCCTATAGAAAAAGCCTATGTGTATGGAGCAGTTTCATAAATTAAATTGATTTGATTGATTGTATTTTAACAACTCAATTACCTGCTGTAGTTGAAGGATCAGCTGTAGTTGAGATGCGATCTGTTGTAGCTGAAGTATCTGATTCTCCTGTGATGTCAGTTGTAGGTAAAGTGCTTTGTTCTGAAGTTGTACTAGAGCTGTCTGATATTTTTGTGTTTAATGTAGCAGATTCGTCTGTTGCTGTACCTGAATTGGAAGTTAGGTCTATTATTGTAATGGTTATGGTTGTAGCTTAAAGAAGAACATATCAGAATCACACACTCTAAAAAGTGCTGGGTTATTTTTTAAATCAGCATTGTAGTCACAAAGTATTTTACAATATCCTGGGTTGTTTCAACCAAAAATGCTGGTTGTTTAAACCCATTGTTGAGTCAAATAGAAAATTTTCTGTGTTAATTTAGCAAAACGGCTGAGAGTTCAATGTCAACATGAAGTTATAACTGGTTTTAAACAGGCTACATTTATATAATATACATTATGTTAATGAATTAAAACTTAAACAACTCCATGTCCACTCCAACTCCAAAGCCATTACTTTCCCTAAAGACCCATGAAATCCCAAGTTTTATTGTCTTTAGGTCATGTCTAGATCACTTTCTGTGGCTATTACTGTGGATTTATAAAATAGACATGATTTCCCCCACAGCTTCAAAAAAAAGCCGAATCAAAATTGTAATTAATGTTAAAGGGACACTCCATTTTCTTTTTGAAAATAGGCTATGCTAACTTTCCAGCTCCCCTAGAGTTAAACATTTGATTCTTACCATTTTGGAATCCATTCAGCTGATCTCCCACTCTAGCGCTAGCACTTTTAGCATAGCTTAGCACAACCCTACTAAAAAATCTAGCTAAGACCAGCATAAGATGGTAGCTGGTTTAAACTGGTCCTCCCAGCCTGGCAAAGCTAGTCAAGCTGGTGGGTCAGCTGGTCGTCCAGCCTGACCAGCTAAGTCCAGCTAGACGATCTTAAAAAGTGACCAAAACACAGCTAGACCAGCTTGCTACATCAGCAATACCAGCTAAAACCAAGATGGGAGACCAGCTAAAACCAGATCACCAGCTTATGCTGGTCTTAGCTGGATTTTTCAGTAGGGAATCCATTGAATCTGATTAGACTATTAGCATCGCGCCTAAAAAAAATAACCAAAGAGTTCCGATATTTTTTTCCTATTACGTAATGATATCACGTAGTGCCCAAAAATAGTCCCCAGCTATTAAAAGTAACCAAGGGGACTATCGTGCAGTGCGTAATATCATTGCGCCTCCTGCAGCCATGTTACGGCAGCAAAGTCCTTGATTATTACGCCAGAATGAGAGTATAGTTCCTAGCCATATCGGCCTAGAAAATCACAACTTTTCATTTTTTGTCGGTCTTAGTACACAATGTAACTACAGAAGAGTCAAGTCTTAAAAAGAAAAAATATTGAAACGCTATGGTTATTTTTGAGTGCGATGCTAATGGTCTAATCAGATTCAATGGATTGTGCTAAGCTATGCTAAAAGTGGTACCGCCAAACCCGGAGATCAGCTGAATGGATTCCAAAATGATAAAAATAAAAATTTTAACTTTAGGGGAGCTGGAAAATGAGCAAACTTTCAAATAAAGTGAAGTGTCACTTTAAGAACTCCTCAAAAATCCATCCCATTCCTAAACAGACAAATTTTTCCATTTTCACCATGTCCGTTAGAACATGTCCACTGGTCATGAAACCAACAGTATAGTACTACTAGTACTAGATATTTTTTATACCTTACACATGAGCATTTACAGGAGAAATCGAAATATTTGTTTTTGTAATTAAACAACATGCAAAATATAAGAAAAAATATTTTATATTTATATTTTATATATAACAACTTTAATACACACAGATGCACTCCGTCTTAAAAATTGTTTGTGACTAATCTCTAGATGTACTGAGTCACTTTTTAATAAAAAATCTAAAACAGAAAAATGACTAACAATTCTGTTCATTAATTTTAATGTAGCATAATTCATAATTTATTTACATCACGTACCTGTAATGAGGCATAAGATCAGAATAAATGAAGACATATAGCTTATCCTGACGGAGGCCATAGTCCCAAAAAGATGCTGTAAATATACATATGCCAACACACTAAAGTATCCACGCTCAATCCTGAACAGGTAGCTCTAACTTTCACGTAGGTCTCTACCTGTTCACCTCAAAAATATCTATAGACCCATGGACCAAGGTTCATGTGTTAATGCTCACAGCTTAAAAAAAACATAATTATGAATCAAAGTCCACAGTGAGGAAGGTTTTATAGATCATGAAACACAATTAAATACAATAATAAAGATACAGGCACAACCCTTTGATTTTTTTCCCAACCCTTACACATTGCCACACAAGTTCACTTGGAGAAGGATTTTACAGATCATGAAGCAAAATTATAAAGTAGCCATAGTGGCATTCTCCTCAACCCATTCAGATTTCCACAACAATTAATTGTTTATATATAAACTAAATTTTATAATACATTTTATAAAATTTTTGATATTACTTATTTGAGTTTCCTGCCCCCAGTGACTACAGGCACCCAACTTAAAAAATAAACAATCTGAAACATTACAATAATATAATTGTTTCTTGCTAAAGTAATCTTTAAATGAATTAATGGCTGATTTAGTTGACTGCTTTAACTGATATGGGTCATTCTACCGAAAAGGTGGAATTCGGGTGATGGAAATCTGCTTAAATGAACTTCTTTCAACATACCCAAAACTTCTATAATAGCATTAATTAACTTGTCAAATCTATGAATCACAAAACGGGGAGCTTAATCTATTTTTAACTTTTTAATACATTTTAATAAAGAATCCATGACGTTGTATCTTCAATACCTGACAAATTGAGAATATAATGATAGATAATGAATATGATAAAACTTATAAACTTAAACATTTTTTCCATCTTGTTTTGTTTTTGTGCTTTTATGTTGGTCAGTTAAAGGAATAGTGCTTAGGAAGTACTCATTAGAGAAGTAACAACAATGACGGTAACACCAATGACAATTTACAGAAAAAAATGAATATTTTAACAAAATGGCTGCCATTAGCCTTGTGCTATTTCATCAGACATGTAACAATCACATACTTAAGCCCTATTCGGACGGGATTAGTTTTACAGGGGGACCTCTGAGAAAATCTTGCTTCTGAGAGGTCCTCTGTGTTTTTAATCCCGTCCGAATTGGCCATGTCTGTGTTTTTCTCTGACGACCTCCGTAAGAATTCCAGAGCAATTTACCTACTGTTTTTTGCCGAACTCAGAGATCCTCTGAGAAATTTGATCCCGTCCGGATGCAAATGTCTGTGTTTGCCCGCGATATCTTTTGAAAACGCGGTTCATTTCATGTTTTGGCCAATGTCATCTGCCGTAAGGTCTTACTTATGCGCGTATATTGTCCCATTCATTCAGATTAATATTTTTTCGCATTCGGCAAAATAAAGTAATTAAATCAAGACGAGCTGAATATCATACACTGTTAAAACTAAACACTGTAATATCATTAACATTATAAGAAACTCCGTTCAAAGTTGTTCAACTCCGGAATGGTAATGTTAATTAATAAAGATATTACATTTTATTAATCATTATTTCTTCATTACTCTGTGTTTGTTATAAGCAGACAGTTATATAAAACAGGTAGGCTAACGTAACTTTAGTAGGATTTGTATATTTTATTTTGATTTGTTAAATTAATAAATTACATGTTCTGTCATGATTTTACATTTAAAGCAAAATATTTAACATTACAAACACGCATATCCAGAGCACGTGCTACTGCAACGCCCAAATGCATGAAACAGACACTCCCATCTCTGGAATAGCCTGCATCATTTTAATCCCGTCCGAATCGGTACATAAAATCACAGACGTCCTGGGGGACACGCTGAAACTGAAACGTCGTTTGGAAAACGAATCCCGTCCGAATAGTGCTTTATTCAGTATAATGTATTTTTATGTAAAGATCTTAACACTCCCAGCTATAAAAAAGAGTAACACTAATGACATCAAAAAAATCTTATCTAAAAATTCTTAGATATATCATGATATTTTAGACAAATAACGTCAGACATCTCACAAACCTTTTGCCTTCCTCCACTGCATTTCTTTCACTGACCTCTTGACCCATGAAAAACTTCAAAGAGCTGATGCATTGTTTCAAAATAAAGGTGCTTTGGGTAGGGTAACACCAATGACATAAATTTGGGGGACAAATATTTATTTTATATTATTCATATTAATAGTGTATTTTTTACCATTTCAGTGTTGTAGTAAATTCATACAGGGATAAAGGTAAATGTAAATTAGATTTGTTTTATAAAAAACATGGTTTTAAATAATAGATGGGTTGCATGCGCAACCGAGCGGCAGAAAGAAGAGACGTGCATTGTGTTGTATGCTAGTAGCGGTGTCTGTAAGTCAAAATGCCAAGGAGTTGTTGCGTGGAAAATAGTACCAGCAGAGTCAGTGCTGGGTGCCTGATGTTAACATACCAGTAGATGCGACTATTACGTTACTAGCCTAACATTATTATTCATACATGTATCACAGTAACAGTGCAAAAATAAAGACAGAAAAACAGATCCAACTAAAATCAAGTTTTATTTATATACAAACAATAAAGAACGCTTCAATAAGTAAGGTTGTTGCAGTAGCGGATCAGCTCACCAAGCGGGCTTTCTGCCTCCTGGATGCGCGCGCACCCTGTAATGTTTGTAAACCGGCAACCTCTATACGTCTATAAGTACACAGTTCAACTTCCATGTATGATCAAAGGGACAGGGCGATTTTCAGGAAAAAAAGTTTAAAGAACAAGCTGTTATCAAACTAACTGCTGCATTGAACAAAGTCTCAGACTGGCTATGTCATTCTTGCCTTACCCCTCGTTCAGACAGCCAACGACAAGCAGTAGCAGAGCGACGCGATCTCATTCATTTCAATGGAAACCTGGCGACTTCCGGCGACACGAGCGACAGTGACCGTTGGCGACCGTATGGGCGTGTCCAGCGACGCGAGGAAGTTAAGAAAAGTTTAACTTTATGCAAATGTCGAGCGACTTTCGGGAGCGACTACCAATAAGAACAAAGCAGTGGAGTTCACGTCATCCTTCTCTCGTCAGTTATTGGTGTGGATGGTACTCATTTGTTTATCACAAGCAGATTTAGAAACGCCTCATTGAAAGAGACAAGCGACACACAGCGATAATGTCGCTGGCTGTCTGAACGAGGGGTTAGTCTTAATGTTAGTAAAACTGTGGGATTGTTTTTTTCAATCAAGAAAGTTGAGGAGCGTTGTCCAGATATATAGTTAAAGGAGAGGTAATAAATATTGTTGAACATTTTAAATATCTGGGTATGATTGTGGATTCTAATTTAAATTTTAAAAAACATATTAAAAAGGTCTCAAAAAATACTAGAGCAAGTTTGATGATTTTCAGGAATATTAGGCATCAATTACCTGTGTCTGCTGCTAAGCTCTTTTTGCATACAATGATCCTTCCTCAGTTATTTTACTGTGCTACAAGTTGGTCTCATACTAGTAAAACTACGTTACAACCATTATATACTATTCATAAACAAGCGGTAAAAATCTTAGCAAAAAAGCCAAGGAGGTATCATCATTGTAATATTACAAATTATAAATTATTGAAGTTTGACCATTTTTTTACTGCAGGGGACTGCAGATGCAAATTAGCTCTATAGCTAACTCTGGCACAACACTGTTGTTGTGCGTTGTCCCTGTATAAATAAACGAATAAATGAATGAATGAATAAAAAAGGAAAAAAAGAAAATTAAACCAATAAACTCTCCCATCAATTTACGGACAGCCTATATTTTTAAATATATATCATTATGGGATTTTTGGGTCAAATTAAATTATTAAGGGGTCTGCAAAAGCAGGGGACAAGCATTTCCACCTTTTTTGAAGAATGACCCATATACACTGTTAAGCTGTAGATAAGTTGCTATCTTGCTAATTACCTTATTAATATCACCTTATTCCCCCACATCCTTTTTTAATTTTTCACTCTTCCGCATTTTGTCAACCAACTTCCGCTAACATGGTATGGCGTATCCGGTAGCTAGTTAAGTAGTTAGAAGATTGTTTGCGCTAGCGATTTTGCGAGCCCTGCATAGGTTTGTTTTGTAGAAAGACTTTCTTTAAAGTGAATTTCGTTTTGTATAAATTGTATCTTAATAACAATCAATGTTTAATCAAACAATTGCCTCGGTTTAATAAATAAGAAGCAAACCAAGAACGTCTGTGGTGTGGTTTGAAGTGAACCCACTATATATTTCCGCAGCCTACGTCTTTCTGCTTTTAATGCATTTCTTAAATTAATGTCTCAATTACACATTATAGGTAGTTATGATTGGCTATTTGAAGAGTTTCGTTGCAAAAAGAGATAAATCCATTTTTTTACATTTTTGTCAAAACATGTTTAATATTATGTTATCATGTTATTATTTTGTTTTATGGTGCTACTTAGCTGTATTTGTTAAGTTATGAAGGTTTAAATCAAAACAAATCAACTGCAGTTGCATTGAAATTAATTGGAATGCACAACCAAAAAACGAGATTTCTGAACAATAAAAAAACGGTGGTTATCTCGTTTTGCAACAAAACTCTTCATTTGTTGCTTAAAGTGTAGCAATAAACGTGGCGTGACTTATAGTGCTGAGTTAGAGAGCTGGTAGGCTATATCAAACAACATCACTGTGATCAGATCTTTTCTTTCTATTTTTGACCCTGCTGTCATATTTGTTGTGTGTTTGTGTTATTGAGAGGAAAGCGCGCAGCACATATTTATAACGTGTTTGACTTGCTTGCAAGAAAAGTTCTCAAAGTGATCATGGCTGAAAGCTGCTCGGGAATATTTTTCTCATCATAATGTAATGCAACATTCAACTGCTTTATAATAGTTTTTAAATAGTTATCAGGCTTACTTATAATTTTACTGTTTTTAACATAACATGCTATAGACAAAATACACCACATAAAGTAGTATCCATGTCTAACTATACAGAGTAGTATTTTTTTTAATTTCTCATTGGGCGGGCCAGCTGTAAATAGCTCCGCGCCTGATTGTAATGTGTTTGCATTCTCTCAGATTTAGTTAGGTATATTATATGTAATTCGGCGTCATTATAGTCATTACTATTCTCACTAACAAGTGAAACTGTCAGGAAATTAAATGAAAGCATAATTAAACCCATTATTCCTTTCTTTTCACGTCTGATATGCGCGCTCCTCAGCTCCGCTCTTCACGAGTAGGCTACACGCTTGCTCTTGTGCTCATCAGAAAGTGAATTAAGTGTTTATTTATTTGTCATTTCGTTTAACCTCAGATTCGAACATTATTCTAGCAATTCCCTTTTTCTTTCTTTATGTAGTAAGTTAACTTAAATATGTGAGAACGAAAATATATTTTTAGTGATTTGCATGAAGAGAATATGATGTTAGAAGCTTAATTTTAAGCATTTAGTAGCCTAATTTATTTAAACACTTTAATAGGCTATTTAAAAAAGTATTAGGTTTTTTGTGTTCATTTATATTTCTTGTCACTGTGTGCAGGTTCTTTTTTTGTAGGCTATGACAGCGCAATAACTTTTTTTACCAAAAAGGCATAATTAATGTCACGTTGCATTACAATTTAAAGTATCAATAATGTCAAAAATGTGACGTGCAGTTCGGGTGTGTGTGTGTGTGTATGCTGTTTAAATTAGTGTTCTCACCAATACGCTTGTGATTCCTGAAGTTTTGATGATTTTTATAGACTTGTTATAGTTTCTTATTCAAAAGTGACACCCATAGATTCAGGCCCACCCGGACTTAATCCATGCCCACCCATATGTCACGTTCTGCATCCGCCACTGAGGTCACTATAACTTTAGTGAAATGACAAATAACTGCTGTAAATGTTTTAAATTGGGAGCACAGAGAAAACTTCATACGACGCTGGGATAGTCTCATATTGTTCCATCAATCATCACGTGGGTAGACGATATGAAGTGGCGCGGCAAGTAACCTATGGGACATATTTAATTACCTCGTCCTGTCAGAAGGAGTTGATGGATCAGCATTGAAAATGATTAAAGTCCTGATGCCTACCAATATTTGATTACACAGTGAGGATGATTTCGTAGTTTTTTAAAGCAACTGTGCTCCCCAGCCAGTCCAATAACTCACCAATTCATTTGTAATATACCAGGATAAAATTCATTTGCAAACTTGCAAAGACTTATTCCTTCAAATCAGGAGACTTGTAAAGGTTTAATATAACTGCGTGACAGGTAACATCTGATCACATTGTGAAGGTTTAATAAAACTGCGTGCCAGATAACATCTGATCACATTGTAAAGGTTTAATATAACTGCATGACAGGTAACTTCTGGTCACGTGTAAATGTTTAATATTACTGCATGACAGGGAACATCTGATCACATTGTAAAGGTTTATAAAAATAACTATGGACTAAGAAACAGCAAACTTTTCAGCAAGATCAGCCTGCAATAAATTAAGACGCAGCTTTATCAGAGTCATCAGGAGCTGATCCCAAGTGTTTATCTGGAAGCTGTTGGTGTATGTACTGGTAAAGTGCTCGCCAACTGAATGCAATGCATCCAATATCAACCCTGTGTCAAGCTGACAAAGGTGGTTGGTTCTCAGCAGAGTTATGTACATTTTGTCCAAGCTCAACACATTGGGGCAGTTTCCCGGACAGGGTTTACAGGACTAGGCCTTAATTATATAGGACAATTTAGTCTTTACAAACAAACCCTACAAAAAGCAAGACTGGTGTGTGTCTTGAGACAAAACAATGGCACTTATATGTCTTGAGGTATGTGAGTACAAGGTTTTTTAAATTATTGTAGCTCAAACATGCATTTTAGCCTGGGACCAGGATAAGATCATTGTGTTTCTGCATCACAGTTGTCCGCTGCATCACTGACACACATCGATGTATCTGTGAAAATAATAACCATAAACATATTTTTATATTAGTAATTAAAATAAACTTACATCATGAGAATTTATATTTAACCTTCTTAGACCTGGACATCACTTTTTTTGTTTGGACCATAATACTCGAGTTGTACACAAACATAGACAAATACACTGCTTAATGTTCTAAGAAAAATATTTGGTTATTATATTTATTGGTTCTTCCTAAACCCAAAATAGCTGGAAGTAATCTGAAATCTGAAGAAATCTGAAATCTGTGAAAGAAACCAAAACTCGGGTCTTAGGAGGATAAATATCACCTATACTTAAACAAAACAGTGTGTAAGAGAGAGATGCATTAAAAAAGAGACACACAACCTCTAAATCCAGTGTTAATATGTCGTTTAATAGGTCATTATCAATATCTGAATGAAAAATGAACTGACCATATGAAAATGTAGGTGGGCTTATGTGTATTCGTAGAACGGACTTCACAAATCTAACGTTAGTCAGTTGGCTTCCCGTCCATTAAAGTTGGTACGAACAAACATAAGGGCGGCTCATTTTAATGCGGCTGGAAGTAGTCAGCCGGAAGTAAGATGACAAAATTATAATAACAAAATGACCACAATGGTGCCGCCCTTGTTGTGAAAAATAAGGTTAATACAACCTGTACACAGCAAAACAAAACAGTGTTCCACTAGGACCATGGTGCTACAGACAGTACATGACAAAGGATTGCCAAAAAACAAACAGTAGTGTACATAACTGTAAATATTCAATTCAATTCAATTCAATTTTATTTATATAGCGCTTTTCACTATTGGTGATTGTTTCAAAGCAGCTTTACATTAATAGAAGCAGTGGAAAGCATAGAAAAACGACAGAAAATATGACTGTAGTTGTTGATTTAAATCTTATTGATAAATGGTTTAGTTTTCTTTTAAATTGGCCCTAACAAGTAAAGTCAAACATGTACACACGCACCCAAATTAGTGTGTTTGTGTCTGTGTTTTAAATATAAAACAATAAAAAATATTCTATATTCTACTTCTACGCTGTTTGTCCTGTCGTTTGTCCTTTTTTTCTGTTTTTTTTTTGTTTTGTTCTGGTTTCTATGTTTATTTATATAAAAATACCTGAGCTTCTCTCATATTGTTGCTTGAAAATTGTATAACATATACATGCTCAATAAAAAATGAATAAATAAGTAAAACAATATTCCTGTCAACATCATATATTACACTCTAAAAAAAATTAAACTTTATATTCTAAAGGCAAAAATGTGTGATAACAGTCTAGTTTACATGACATTAGATGTTTTTTAAATGCACTGCTAGAGTTTGTTAGCTTAACTTGTAACTGTTAAAAATAAAAGTGCCTCAAAATGCCATAGAACTATTTTTGGGTAAATGGTTTCATAAAGAACCTTTAACATCTGAGGAACCTTTCTGTTGTTCATTGTTATGATTTCTAGATTTGGGGGTTTTCAAACTCTGGGTCGGGACCCACTAGTGGGTCAGACAGTAGGATCAGGTGGGTTGCGCAGCAACTTGGTTGTTGTAGTGAATGACACAAAAACAGTGTTGTCCTATAAATGCCAATTAATGGCAATGGTTTTGATATCAGGTATTTTCAAATTGCAATTAAACTTACATTTAATTCCTAAAATGACAATGAAAATATAAACTACTCTCTTCTAAAAGAGAAGACATTTCTTTTAGTATTTCTAAATGTATTTATTTCGCATATTTCTATTAAAAATATTTTTATGGGTTGCGGAATGAAAAAGTTTGGGAAGCACTGCTTTAGATTAAAAAAAAAATTATGAAAGAAATGGTTCTTCCAAGAACCTTTGACTAAATGGTTCCTAGAGGTACCAAATTCTTTTCTTCTATGGCATCGCTGTGAAGGAGGCAGCATTCCAAGGCAGGAAGGCATCAAGGCATGTCCGAATCCAATGTTTGGTTCACTTTCTAATACCTTCATCGTCTTGTCTTGTCGAGAAATTAGTATTGTAGTTTTTAAATATGCGATTAGTTATCACAAAGGGGCTCTCTGTTTATGCTGCCTATGAAAGCTGTCCGAATGCATTTGCTGCCACTGTCATTGCCTCATGAGGCAGCGAGGCAACAAGTCAGCTGCCTATAGCTGGATGCAGCAATAGACTCACCGACCACTTTATTAGGTACACATGTTCAATAGCTTGTTAACACAAATTGCTAATCAGCCAATCATATGGCAGCAGCTCAATGCATTTAGGCGTTTTTGCCTGCGGCCAGCAGCGTATATTTTTAATTGTTTCCACTTGAAGCGCCACCATTTAAAAAAAAAAACAGCAGCTGGCGTGTTTTGTCCATGCTGAGCGCCCAGAGTGGAAAAATGTTCAACTTTGCATAAAACGCTCGGCTCGTCAATGTCACTCTTCATTTAGCTGTCCAATCACAGTGAAGGAGAACCATACAAATACCACGACAACCAACCGCTGCATCGTACAACGACTGAAAAACAAAACAGAAGTATTATAGCAACCAAAGCGCAACCTGGCGTTTCAGTCACATTTAAACACTTTGGTGTATATCCCCCCTTAGACATCTAGATGTGTTGAAGATGATTTGCTGAAGTTCAAACCGATGGGGAACAAGATTGTTTTTAAAGTCGTCAGTAATTTTATCCCCTAAAACTCTTTAAAAATCAAAATGACATATTTTTTTACTTTTTTCCTGTAAAAAAAATGTTTTTTTTGCCTTAAAATAGCTACAACACTTTAAAAAGTGAAAAGTCAGGTCAAAGTTATTTAAATGTTTTCTCGTTTTTCACTCAAAACATATAAGTTGAAACAACTTCAATTTTTAATGTGTTACCAATTGAAGTATTTTTTAAAGTTGATCCAACTTTTACTTTTTACAGTGAATGTACTCCCTTTCATGCAAATTAGCCTTTGTCTCCACTCAGTCACAGCAGCTTCACTTAGTACTTGACCCACTCGGTCAGTTAGTAGACAATCTCCAGTGGAAGCATTGCTGTATTCAGCCATATATGTTTTAACCAGAAAATTATTTAAGGAGAGAAAGCGTAAATTGTTCGTTTACAGGCCGATCTTATATTTTACGATAAATATACTATAAGAATGCTAATGCGTTTTATATATCGCCGTTTACGACTTGAGACACTTGTAACTGATATTAGCCTTTGATATGATTACGCTATCAAACTAATAATGTGTTGCTAATGTCATAAACCATGTTCCTTTAACACCACCTTAGAGTCACACAAAGGAATATACATCATAAACATAATTCATCCACTGTTACTAAAGGTACCCGGTGTGTTTTGTTCATGGCTAGTGTAACATTATTAACTGTTTAATCATGTAGCCAAGCCGAAGCCTAATCAATTCAATTGCAGTAATGCATCCAACATTTTAAAGACCGATACATACTGGAAAATGTATTATTATCAATTAATTGATAATAATAAATGAGTAATTAAATGAGTAGATGACCCTGTATAATTCACCTTTTCCCTTATTGAGATCCCCTGCCACAGGAAAAGTCCCACTCTGAAGTTTGTGACATAAGAAACAGGTGCTCTTTTGAAACACAACTTTTTGCCTTTTTGAGTTTGAACACGGTTTGTCTTAAAGCATAAAACACCATATAGTCATATAAACTGTATAAAATGTGAATTTTCACTACAGGGGGTCTTTAAAGTAAGGTTTTTATCTATTACATAAACTATGCTCTCGCTACATTTCTGAACACATTTTTGTCCAAGTAAACAGTAAACAAAATAGCTAATTATACCTAGTACATGTAATTACAGCACATGTAATGATCCTTATGAAAAAATAAAGGATATAGCATCATGTTGTTTATAATGTGGTGTATTTAATATTTGCAATAAAATTTAATAGAAAAACTGGTAACACTTTGGCAGTATTAGTTAACATAAATTATTAGCTTACATGAACTAACAATTAACAACACTTCAGAAGTGTTTATTCATTTTAGTTCATGTTCATTTTAGCATTTACCAATACATTTTTAAAACCGTAAGTTGTAAAAGTTATTGCACAAAGAACTAATATGAACCGTATTGGCACCAATTACATAAACAAAGATTAAAATGCTGAAAACTGTATACCGCATTGCTAGTTTACGTTAGTTATGCATTTCTTAATGTTAACAAATACAACCTTTATTAAATTGTAGCTTTGCAAACTTCAAACATTTTTCCCACACAAATATTTCTGTACACTTCCTTTCTGTATTTAATGAAGTTACAAGTAGTGCTGTTGCTAGAGGAGTAATTTCAGTTTAGTTTCGTGATAAATTCACTTCCTGCTTGCAAACAATTTTAAGTTTCCTTTTCTCCACAGAGAGATAACATTTATTGAACAAAGGTCAGTGGCCTTTAACGGTTTTCTTAACCATTCTCTACCAGCCCAAAATCTAAGTATGAAAGTTAATACTCTTTCACATACTCTGTAAAAAGTGAAAGTTGGATCTACTTAAAAAAATTACTTTCTTTGGTAACACCTAAAAAAATGTAAGCTTTATAAACTTTTCCCCTTAAAGTGAGAAAATTTAAGTTGAACATTTTTTAAGTGTTTTAAATTAAATTATTTTTTTAAGTTAATTTAACTTTTTACAGTGTAGATTATAGATAAACAAACGAAAACAATAATCTATATGAAATCTGTCACATATAGAGAACTGGGAAGAAAAATGTGTTTATTTCTAATAAAATTTATACATTTTGTGACAAATTGCACCACCCGATTTCCCTTGACTATTGAAAAGTTGACAGTATTTGTGGTGATGTTTAGTATATGAAGAGTTTCGTTGCAAAACGAGATAACCACCGTTTTTTTAATTGTTCAGAAATCTCGTTTTTTGGTTGTGCATTCCAATTAATTTCAATGCAACTGCAGTTGGTTTGTTTTGATTTAAACCTTCATAACTTAAAAAATACAGCTGAGTAGCACCATAAAACAAAATAATAACATGATAACATAATAATAAACATGTTTTGACAAAATTGTTAAAAAATGGATTTATCTCGTTTTGCAACGAAACTCTTCATATGTGTTTTTATCAGAGAGAAGTCTTTTTTTAGATCTTTTTTAAACCACATAGACCTTGTAAATACTACAAGTTGACAATCAATTATTTGGGAGAGAGGGGATAGTTGAATTAGTAAATTTAAAAATTTGCTCACAAAACATATCCTTTGGACAGCTTTCAGACTGTATCTTCTGTAAAAAATGAACATTAAGCACAAAATTATGACAACATGAAAATAATTTTTGACTAGTTTTGGAAAATGATTACTTGCTTCGTTTTACATGCTGTCATAGTTGCTCACTTTACTTTTATGACCACAGAGTTAGCTTGGAATCCACAAAGGAAGTGCATCATTTCCTGCTTAAAAACAGTTTTTGAACTTTTATTTGGTGTGCTTTAGTATCGCTTTGCCCATTGTGTTACTGAACCCAAGAGTTGAGTAACTACACAACACCCATCTTCAGATCAAAATCATTTTTCTGTATTGTGAAACATCTACATACTATATAAAAGCACTGCTATTAATTTTTTATAGATTGTATTGACTTATCATTCACTGGTGAGATAAGTTTGTTGGAGTTTATCATGTCATGTAATGTTTGTTTGTGGGGATGGTTGCTAACAAAACCAAAGGCCTGTTTTATGACCTAATCGCTCTTTCAGCTTCGGAGTTATCAGTATTTTATTGTTTCTGGCCTTACTTGCTATTGATACTTTGCAGATAACGAGACAGAGCATTCATAGGAATAATGTCAGGACATGATGACATAATGAGTTTAACAAAGACTGCAAGTGAAAACTCCACCCATCAGTAAAATACAGCAGTATAAGTACAATTCAAATTGATTTAGAACAGGAATAAGAACGCTGCACTAAAAAAATTCTCCGGTTGCACATGATTGAATTAAGTTTTCTTTAAATGATTTTACTTAAAAAATCTACGTTGGATCTACGTAATTTTATGATGTACATCAGTTCAACATGATTGAATCAAGTTTTCTTAAAATTAAATAATTTTAATTAATGTTAATTTCATTTTAAGAAAACTTAATTTAATCATGTGCAACCAATGTCCAGAGTTTTTGAAGCTGAAACAATTAAGTGACTTTTAAATGTTTTAATGATTTAGCCCCATTAATTAAAGCTTTTTATAATACTTTGCCACTCGACTGCCAAGTGACTGATCAGTGACTAGAAATGTGTTTCCCGTTGTGTAGCACACCTATTTGTGTTGGTTTGAAAAAACTAATTTAAAAATTAAATTAAATTATTCATGTAACTTTCATGATTAATGAGAGCTGTGGGCTTCAGTGAAAGTGTGAATGTTTTTGTCCTGTGATAGGCTATCTTCCTTTTAAAGATATATTTCTACCCACGGCCCTAGATAGTCTGGTATAAACAAAGCAGAATAAAGAATGAATTAATACTGTGAGAGGTGTAATTAAAATGAACATTTAAACAAACGGTGTAAGTCTTATATCAAAAAACGTGACTTTTTATACAACATACAATTCCCTTGTCAGATAAGAGTTGCATGCAATATTATTTTATGGTTTCTATCAAATAAGGGTGGAGTGAAGATGGGATATTCCTTTGAGATGGGAAATTATCTCTGAGCAGCTAAGCGTTTCGCATAAAATGTACTTTACAATTTGAGAATAAACTTGGATGGCATACAAGCAGTACTGCTTTTGTTTCCCACCAAGAGGAGCTATAGAGTAAAGGACAGGCCTTTGTAGGTTCTTAATGTTAAGCTGAGATTCACACTTCAGATATATTAGTGGAGCTAAGCTGTAAAGTGGCTTCTTTTATCTGAGCTTATTACACGGCTCTCTGGAATGCTTGATTCTGATTGGTCAGTTGAGACATTTGCAGGTTCGTTCTTTTCAAATAATAACCGCTCCAAATTAATAACGCATAGCCGGACTACTTGCACGAGTAAAATCGCTCCGCGCCAATAAAGATCAATAAAGATTACTGTCTGTTTGGCGCCATCTTGTGACTAACACTCGACAACCACCACAAGACACCGACAGCTTACTGAGACTGAACTTGACAAAATAGAGCATGACAGCTACGAAGCCAACACACACAAAAATACAGAATGGACATTAAAACTTCTCAAAGACTGACTAAAAGAGAAAAAATGGAGACAGACAAGTATGAAGCAGAGGATCTTAATAAGGTACGGTATTACGATCATTTTATGCATTTGTGCAAAGGTTCGCGGAAGGATAACAATGTTAATTTAAAACAAATATGCCAATAAAATGTTTCAAATTCATATTCATGTCCAGTTTTTTTTCTTATGTGGCAAGTAGCCGTGTAATAAGCGGGATAATGTAGAGGCAGCCGGTAGTTATTGGGAAATAAGCCCCTTCAGTGTGATACAAGACCCTCCGCTTCGCGTCGCACACTGTTGGGGCTTATTTCCCAATAACTACCGGCTGCCTCTACATTATCCCTTACATAACAATAAATACTCACTTAAAATAGTTTACATTATGCTCCTTTTATACAAGCTGATTAGCTGGGGGGGGCAACACCAACTAAGGTCATTTCAAACCGGTAGCCTGATGTGCACTTCATGTTGTAAAAACTAAAGCTGTCATGAACAATTCTGCACAACTTTTCTACATGATGTTGTGCTTGAAAAATCATGTTTTATGACAGGGCGGCTCAGTATACGGTTTCTTAAGATCTACACTTAAAAAAATAGTGCATCATTTTGCATCACATTCTTTTTGTGTTTTTGAAGCTTTGATTGTGTTTACAATGCGCAATATAACATGTGTTCACATGTAAAAAAGCTGCATTTTTCACACAATTTACTTATCTGTATACCGCTGTTTTCCCTGTCCTAAAAACGGGCTTCCTTGTTCTATGAAGTCCCTCCTTCAGAAATACGTGACGAGTTCTGATTGTGTAGTTTAGTGTGTTGTGATTCGACAGCAGCTTAGCAGAGCCGTTTGAGCCAAAGTAACATGAACAAGGCAGGCAGAGACAGCGGATCCAAACGCAAGTGACTTTAATGAGGACATAAACAAAGTAATACAAAATAACACTGGGAGTATGTCAAGTAGAGAACGCTGAGAGGTAAGGGAAGAGCAGGAAGACTCAGTACAACTTGGTCGTAGAATAAGGGTGACCCAGGGTAATTTATTGAAGCCAAAAATAACTTCAGTGTTAAGTTCAAGGCAACAAAGTTATCAAAAAAACAATAAAAAACAAAAAAACAAAAACACAAACAAAGTGCTGATAGCAGCAAAACCTGACTGGTGCTACATTGTAGCTGGCAACACACTATTCAGGCCTCATGTGTCTCTCAGCAGACCACCTAACCATAACACTCCCCACAAAGTACTATCAAAGGGCTTTTATAAGCTTAATTCGCGCCAAACCCAATTGGATAAGTCCACCACAAAAGGGATAACTTAACCAGCTATACACAAGATATTTCCCCCTTCCATATCATTAAGGTGCACAGCACTAAAATAAAACAAGCAATAAACATTTGTCCATCATATACACATCTCTAAAAGACCCTAGGACAAATATAACTAATTTATAAACTGTCCTCCCCCCACCTTACAGATAATGGTATCGCCCTTTATAATAGGCGACCGCATTTTAAACATTATTGATCCGCATTACCCTAACGACAGGGAAAGAGACAAAAACTCTCAAAATAAAACAAAATAAATCACTAAATAAATAAATTAAAGTATGAATAAACACTCACAAACTGAACAACAATGACAGTTTATACAAACAATAACTCATCATCAGACCTGAACAATAACGTAATAAATCAACACAAAACTTACAAACTGATAACTGGAGTGCAGCATATTCCTGTTATTCCTCTAAAGCATGTTCCAAACCCTAACTTCATATTTATTAATCACGTAAGAAGAGTCAGGAGGCGATGTGATGTGATGTAAACATAACCATGTGCTAAATCGTGCTCCGGTGATGACGTCATCAAATACTCGTCATCACAGAGTATAAAACAGAAATAAACCAGACCGGATGAACTACATGTAACAACACCAGACCATTAAAAACTGGTATATATACACGCTTGGGTAAACAGGATAACAAGACACACCTTGGAAACAATCAATACAAGGACCAATGAACAAAAGAACTACAAACATGGGAAACAATGTCAGAACTTCACGAGACACGAGACAGGGGAACACAAGACATGACCATAACATAGCCCCCCCAAAGATGCAGCTTCCAGATGCTCCAAATAAATAAACAACAAAGCAAGAGTCCAGGAGGGTGGTGAAGGACCATGTGGGCCAGGACCATGTAGTGGCCAAGAACCAGGGCGGAGCCAGCAGGGCAGGAAGCCAGGGCGGAGACGGCAGAGCGGAAACCAGAGACCAGGACAGAGCCGGCAGGGCGGAACCAGAGACCAGAGCAAAGTTGGGAGCCATGGTGGTGCCGGCGGCAACAGGAACCTAGGCAGAAGGAGAGACCAGAAAGAGGCCCTCTGGGCCAGATTAGATCGGGGAGAGAGTTCAGGGAGCTCAGGGACAGCCATCTTGGGCCAGGCAGAGAGTTTAGAGAGCTCGGGGACAGCCATCTTGGGCAGGACAGAGAGACTGGGGAACTCAGGAATGGCCTATTTGGCAATGGCAGAGAGTCTCTGGAGCTTGGGAGCGATCATGTTGGCTGACCTACAGGACATCGGAAACTCAGGAGTAACCATATCTGCTTTTACAGGAAACTCAGGGAACTCAGAAACAGGCCTTATGGTCAGGACAGAAAATTCAGGAAACTTAGGCTCAGCTAACTTGGTTGAAACAGGAAGCTCAAGGGACTCTAATTCAAACCTATCAGCCAAAACAGGAGGTGCAGAGATCTCTGGTTTAAACCTTTCTACTGTGACAGGAAGTGCAGGAGTTCATGGATTTGAGAGACCTCTTGTAGAATAGAAAAGAGCAGATGAAACACCACAGAGCCATGGCAAACACAGGGAACACAGAAGTCAAAGGCACACCTTGGGCACCATAGAGACCACGGAACTGGAGACCACCTGATTGGGAACACCAGCTTCCTGCACCGACAGCAGTGGAGTATCCGCCAGACTCAAAATGAGATGTCTAAACCTAAAGTTCACCTTTACTGTGGAGGCGGCCATCTTGTGAACGGACTCAGGTATGGCAGCCACCTTGTAAACTAACTCCAGTATGCCGGCCATCTTGTGAACTGACTCGGGCATGGCGGAAGCCATCTTGTGAACAGGCAAGGGCATGGCGGTGGCCATCTTCAGAACAGGTGCAGGCAGGATGATGGCCCTCTTGAAAACAGGTGCAGACATGGCGACAAGCCTATTGAGAAGAGAGGTGCAAGTATGGTTGGGGCCATCTTAAAAACAGGTGCAGGCATGAGTCTTTGGATAGCCACCATTAGCGTAGCACACTCAGGTGTCCGTGAGCGGCCTGGCTCTCCGGCCTGCGGGGCCTGGTGCCTACTGCCCCCCAAAAAATTGTTTAGGCAAGGCCTCCTTGATCTCACCCACAGTGTAGAGAGACTCGCTTAACGCCAGGGCTAGCTCCACAAAGTTCTCAAAACTCCCCTGCGGATCATACTGAAAGAGTTTTGTTCTGAGAGGATCATTTAAACTTTATTGATAGAAAACTATTAGTGACTTATCTGGGTAATGGGTGTGTGGAACAAGGTCCAAAAAGTCCTGTGTGTGATCCTCAAGGGAGCGGGAGCCCTGGCGGAGCATAAGGAGTCTCATGGCCAGTGGCCACAATGCTGCTGGGTCCATGGTGTGGCGTGGGCTGATGAGAGTCACTGTTGGATCCTATATGGTCAGTCGTTTTGTAACATAGTGGACAAAAGCAGGCAGAGACGGCGGATCCAAATGCAAGTGCACTTTAATGAACATAAACAAAGTAATAAAACTGAATGGTTAAAACAAAAAACAAAACAAGGAACCAAACCCGATAATCCACATACAACAATTGACACAAAACAACTGCAACACTGGGGTTATATGCACATGGGTGAACATGATAACAAGACACACCTGGAAAACAATCAACTCAAGGACCAATGAACAAATGAACTACAAAGGACTACAAACATGGCAAACAATGACAGAACTTCAAAATAAGAGCACGAGACAGGGAAACACAAGACATGCGCTGCGTCCAAAAACTCTAAATTGCTGCCTTCTGCGGCAGCATTCCAAGGCAGGTAGGCATCATGGCATGTCCGAATACAATGTTACGTTTGCTTGCTGACCCCTGAGATCTTATCCCACAATTCTATGCGTGTGCGCGTATGGGGAATGTGATGCCAAGAAAGCATCTGGAGAACAAATTTAGTGTAAATAAATGTATATGTCTCACTTTTCACACCTTTTAATTGCATTTCTAGCGAGAAATTAGTATCGTAGTTTTCAAATATGTGATTAGTTATCACAAAGGCGATCTCTCATTATATTTCAAACACGCTGCCTTTGAAGAAGTGTGTGTTCGAAAGCGTTTCTCTTAGCTGCCTTCATGCCTCCTAAGTCATTGCCTCATGAGGCAGTAAGGCAACAAGTCAACTGCCTAAGTTTAGTCAAAAACTGTTTTATTGTGTCATTTAATTGAGAAGTAGAAGGCGTATTCCAAACCAGCCATTCGCTGTAGGCATTGAAAGGGTACTTCTTATAAAGAAAATCTATTGCCTGGCAGTAAACTTTGAGCTTTGTCATTTTGCAGGTATTATTTATGCTCTAACAGCAACATTACACACTAACTAAAATTTGAAAAAAGGGATTAGGAAGAACGTGACCTTTAAGTAAGTTTCACCTTTATGTAATTGCTTAAAATTCCATGTGAAACTTAAAAAGTGAATGCAAAAATGTTTAAGTAAAGTCAGCGTATTATTTTTACAGTGTGTCTTCTGAAGTGTTTTAATTAACTTTATTTAAACGAACCTGAAGAAAACTCCCTTAAGGCCCAAAAACTTTTTTATATTAAAACTATTATACTAGACATAAAAAACATTTTTTGTTAAATTATCATATGACACAAAGCCACATTAATCGCTTTGATAAGCAATTAATAAACTGATAATAGCATGAGTAATAATGTATTCAGTGACAAACATGAATTGACACTACTGTATATATATTCCAGCCTGATCTTACGAGAATTCGTATTTATATATATTACAAGGTGGCTAATTCATATGAATTCATACGAAGTTAATCAAGCAAAAACGTACGATTCTCATGAAAAAAACAACAATGAAACCAAACCCCTATCCCCGCCCCCTAACCCCAACGTCATAGGGGTCAAGGCAAATCGTACAAAAACTTACAGTGTGGTCACATGAATTAATACGAATTAGCCAACCTGTAAAATATGTACAAATTCTTGTGAGATTGTTTGTATATTCATAGTAACAACAATCTTTACATGTAATATTACAGCTTATTCTTAAGTCATTATGTTTTTAGGGGCTGAGTACCACAGTTTGAGGAGATCAACTGTTAATCTTCTCAGCCTGCTAGCATCAGTGTGCACAATAGGGCTGAATAACAACTAATTGTTTGCAGAATAAACGTTTTTGTTAACATCATATATGTGTGTGTATTGTGTAAAATAATTATGTATATAAATACACACACATGCATGTATATATTTAAGAAACATTTACAGGTGTATATACATTTTTATATTTATATATAATTTATATTATACATAAATATGAATACTTAATTTTTAACAAATATTTACATGCAGGTGTGTGTATTTATATATACATAATTATTATACACAATACACACACATATGTAAACAAAAACAATTAGTTGTGATTAGTTGCGATTAGTTGTTATGCAGCCCTAGTTCACAATCTAAAAAAATTATTTAAAAAACTGATTAAACACAGTACTTGTATTGTGGTATGATCACGTTTTTGTGTATAAATTAAACACTGAACAGAGTAAACATTAATGGCAAGACCTGAAATTTAATTAAGCTTGTGTAAATACCTCCATTTTTGCTGACTGACAGATCATTTTGTGGTTGTGGTTAACTATATTTCTTTCAGTTAGTACCAAAGGTAGTTTTCAAGCCTGCTTGCGGTAAAATAAGGTTACGATTGAACAGGAGAGTAAGAGAGATTAATGTATCCATGCAATCACCAGTAGGCAAGCAATTAGATAATAGCTTGAGCTCAGCAAACAGATGCTTTTACCTGCGCTTATTGATTGCTCTGACAAGGCTTTTTTCCATCCACCATCTCTATGTGCTTTTCTAGCTGCATGTCTGCAGTTTTTCAGTCTTTACTTGGCTTAGGAATGCACTGATGCCGTGGTTGGTGCTGAATTTGCAGTAATTATGGAATGAAGAACCAACCCTGAGGAAGATGGATTTTCACTGTATTCAATTTAAATAGCTCCTGGGGGGTATTTTTCTACCAAATGAAAATATTTATGTGGCTGAGAGAGATGAAAACACTGTGTAACACTGCATAGCTGGATACGCTATTGGGTCAGCACACCTTGGGGTCCTGAACTACACAACCTTATAAGTTTGCCTTTGTATTTCTCAAGAACAGCAAAATTTGGTAACTGATGATATACCTTTTGATCATTCGTGTTAAAAAAATACAAATACCTAAGGATACATTTGCATGATTAATCAGGTGCACTGTAAACACAAACACCCAGCATCTCATTCTTGTGCATTTGAGTTTACTTTTCTTTATTACACGCCTCTCTAAAATGCTAGATTCTGATTGGCCAGTCACAACATTCCAAGGATGTTCTTTTCAGATAACTACCGCTCAAAACTAACCCAGATCCAGCAAATCATTTTGACAGGCACAGTTTAACATTACACAAAATTAACTATGTCTTTTAATAACATTTCTGGCATTATTTTTTACAAATTATTAAACCAGACAGTGGGTTTGTGACATCCCTCACGAAAGTTCTGTATTCGTTAAAAATGAGCAAACAGTGGCGCTGGTCAATAGGTGACACTGGGGCTTTAACTGCTTTAACATGTTACCAAAAAGTTAAATATATAGTGCAAATTAATACAAATTAATAATTTAGTTGTACTATTTTACTGTTAGTCATGTTTGTTGTGTTCATGTGCCATATGTGTGTGTCTGGGGTGCCACCCAAACGAATGTGTATGTAGGTAAGTAAACTTGTTAAAAGCATGTGACTTGAGGCTGAGCTCTAATTGGCTTGTTTCAGATCTGCCTTGGGGCGCAGCACTGTGCGCCCCAAACCCTCCCAATTTTGTTGTTAGCAAATCAATATTGACTTCATGTGATTGGATCGTTCTCAGAGACTCATAACCGCGTCGCAGGTTGTCGTTTAACTGATTGTTGCAGTACTGATCAGTGGAAGCAACGAAATATCTAGAGATGAAAAAATAAGATTTTATCCTTACAGAATCACCCTTTACAAGGCGTTCACTTGAAGAATAAATAAAAAATTAAGAAGCTTGGACCAGATCGATTACCCAGCCAACATTGCTTTGTGGGGCCAATGTATGCCCCATATGGGCTTGCAATATGGGCCCCAAGTTGGTTTGTCCGCGGGTTCCATGCTGGCCCCATCTGACTTAGCCCACATGAACCTCATGTAAAAACTGAAGCAAATGTGGACTAAACCAAAGTCAAGTGTGGGTGTGGTAATGTGATCAAGTTAACTAGATAATTAAGAGATGAATGAAGTGATGATTGACCATTAATGATAAACACCTGCTGTTAATAAACAGAATAACTAAAGAAATATGAACAAGAATAGAATAAAGAGAAAAGACCAGCAGAACCACAACAACTACAAACATTCTATAAAAATTATTGGTGGAGCCGATGTAGACCGCAAAATCCCCAGAGTTAAATTAATGCTGCTCAGTGTCTATTAAGGTCCACACAAATTAAATAGTGTGGAGTTAATCTGTGACTTTATCTTTTCTTTCACCATCTCTGTTTGATTTTTCTGTTTTTGATCTCTTTGATTTATTTAAAGTCACCATCATGGTGACCACTGCTTGCTCTAGTTGGACTCTTGACTCTTGGGTTTCAGCTTGTTTGATTTTTCTGGCTGCTATAACTTTGTGTTTTATATTTGTTATGGCAAAGAAGAGACCATGTTGCAATTCTGTTATGGTGGCTGATACATTATGTCAAACATTATCATCTAGAAAATGTTTTTATTAATTTAGTGTTTGTCTTTCTGAAGATTTTGAAACAATGTGTACCTAAAAATTAACCATGGTGTAATCTTTTACACACAAACACCAAGTCTCAGAGTATGAATCTCAACAATGATGACAAAGAAAAATGCCAAAGGGTTCATGATTTTTTCATGCTGCAGTGCATTCTGGGAGTTCTGCATAAGATTTGTAATTTGTTGATACCCAGAATGCATTGCAGCATGAAGCTTTTCATTTTATGGTGACCATTATTGAGATCCGTACTCTGATTCTTTATGTTTGGGTGTCTAAATTAAACAACAGTTAATTTTGAACTGTACGGTGTTTCAACTTTCTTTAAAATGACAAACTGATATGAGAGTGCCAGATGTCATACTTCAGTATCAAATTATTGAAATAAAAAATATTTTTGGTAAACAAACAAACACTCAGTTTCTTTACATGACAATATTTGACACTATATCCTAACCACCACCACAGAATCACACTTGACACTTTCATCTCTTTTGTTGCCATAACAAATATGTTTTAAACAAAAAAGTTATAGCAACCAGAAAATAATAATAAATAAGTTAAAAACAGAGTCAAGAGTCCAACTAAAACAAACACTGATCACAATAATTGTGACTTTAAATGAAACAGCCAACATCTAAACCTAAGTTAATAAATAACTCTATTAATAAATAAATCCAATAACTCTCTGGATCTATAAAAACACTGAGCAGCATTCATTTAACACTGGGGATTTTTCTGTCTACATTGGCTCCACCAAGGAATGTTAATTTATTTTATTTTTTTGTACAACCCCAAAACAGAAAAAGTTGGGACACAGTAGAAATTGTGAGTAAAAAAGGAATGGAATAATTTACAAATCTCATGGGCTTGTATTTTGTTTACAGTGGAATATGGATAGCATGTCGGATGTTGAGGGTGATACATTTTGGGATGTCATGCCAAATGTTGGCTCGTTTTGGGTTTCATGAGAGCTGCACATTCCAAAAAAAGTTGGGACAGGTAGCAATAAGAGGCCAGAAAAGTTAAATGTACATATAAGGAACAGCTCGAGGAGGACCAATGTTTAGGAATAGGAATGTTGTCCTATTCTTGTCTAATACAGACTTCTAGTTGCTCAGCGGTCTTAGGTCTTCTTTGTCGCATCGTCCTCTTTATGATGCACCAAATGTTTTCCATGGGTGAAAAATCTGGACTGCAGGCTGGCCATTTCAGTATTCAGATCCTTCTTCTACGCAGTCTTGATGTTGTAATTGATGCAGTATTTGGTCTGGCATTGTCATGTTGGAAAATGCAAGGTCTTCCCTGAAAGAGACGACGTCTGAATGGGATCATATGCATCTAGAACTTGGATAAACCTTTCAGCATTGATGGTGCCTTTCCAGATGTGTAAGCTGCCCATGACACACGCATTCATACAACCCCAAACCATCAGAGATGCAGGCTTCTGAAAAGAGCGCTAATAACAACTTGGGTTGTCATTGTCCTCTTTAGTCCGTATGAAATTGGACCACAGAACAGTTTTCCACTTTGCCAAAGTCCATTTTAAATGAGCCTTGCCCAGGGAAAACGCCTGTGCTTCTGGATCATGTTTAGATATGGCTTCTTTTTTGACCTACAGAGTTTTAGCTGGCAACAGCGAATGACAAGGTGGATTGTGTTCACTGACAATGTTTTCTGGAAGTATTCCTGAGCCCATGTTGTGATTCCCATTACAGTAGCATTCCTGTATGTGATGCAGTGCTGTCTTAGGGCCCGAAGATCACGGGCATCCGGTATGGTTTTCCGGTCTTGACCCTTACGCACAGAGATTGTTCCAGATTTTCTGAATCTTTGAATGATATTATGCCCTGCAGATGATGATAACTTCAAACTCTTTGCAATTTTTCTCTGAGAAACTCAGAAAACTATTTTTCGCTGCAGCATTGGGGGAATTGGTGATTCTCTGCTCATCTTGACCTCTGAGAGACACTGCCACTGTGAGGGGCACTTTTCATACCCAATCATGTTGCCAATTGACCTAATAAGTTGCAAATCGGTCCTCCAGCTGTTCCTTATATGTACATTTAAATTTTCCTCTTATTGCTACCTGACCCAACTTTTTTTGGAATGTGTAGCTCTCATGAAATCCAAAATGAGCCAATATTTGGCATGACATTTCAAAATATCTTACTTTCAACATTTGATATGTTATCTATATTCTACTGTGAATAAAATATATGTTTATGAGATTTGTAAATTATTCCATTCCTTTTTTACTCACAATTTCTACAGTGTCCCAACTTTTTCTGTTTTGGGGTTGTAGTTGTTGTGGTTCTGCTGGTCTTTTCTCTTTATTCTCTTCTTGTTCATCTTTCTTTAGTGATTCTGTTTATTAACAGCAGATGTTTATCATTAATGGCCAATCATCACTTCATTCATCTCTTCATCTAATTAACTTCATCACTTCTTCAACATTATCACAGCCATACTTGACTTTGGTTTAGTCCACATTGACTCTAGTTTCTACAGAAGGTTCATGTGGGCTAAGTCAGATGGGACCAGCATGGAACCCGCAGACAAACCAACTTGGGGCCCATATTGCAAGCCCAAATGGTGCCTACATTGGCCCCACCAAGCAATGTTGGCTGGGTAGCAGGATGCAAGTTATTGCGGCCTGTGTGCTTTCCCACCACTTCTTATGGCAAACGAAGTTGGCTAGCTGGATACAATGTAAGTTATGCCTTTTATTGTTTTCCCTGTTTGCTGTTTTACAGTCTGATTTCGTGATAGACTGCACAATATTTTGTGGTGTGTTTGAGCTGGCTTTGTGTGGACTTGATAAGAGTGAGAGCTCAGATAAACCGGTATATTCCGCACCTTTTTTGCTAATGGAGTTTAAAAGAGCACCTGTTGGACTGTGCCTTATTTTTTAAGCAGGAAAAAGAAAAAATGTCAACACCATTTTGACAGATTGCACTTACAGCTTGTCTAAATGTAATTCTTAGTCATGTCCAGTTGGTGGTGTGTTGACCTAATGCAGCCGAGAGGCAATACTTCCAATCTCTCCGATGAAGGCAATACAGAAGTGACTTTAACTGCAATTCATCGATTGGCTGCTAGAGGCTGGCTCCAAAAGGGTAAATTCCCATAGACCTCCTTGTTAAAATGTCCAACTTTACAGTAGACAATAAAATGTTTACAGCCTGGTACAAAAAGTGTTTTGGGTCTATAGCTAAATTTGCATCAATTTTTCACGAAAATTGTGAGGGGGTGAATTTTTTTGTAACATCCATTTAATTTATATTATGTCATGATTGTACAGGAACAAAACCAGATGCAGATGTTGATATACAAAACAGGTTTATTTGGGGTAAACAGGGACACAAAACAAAACGAGAGGCTAAAAGACAATAATAATAATGACAGGACTATACTAAACTAGAACTAGACTGGACTATTTAATCTTAAAATTGACATAAAACACTAGACTAAGACTTTATAATAATAATAACAAGAGACTCACTAGACAATGATTTGCATCAAAACGAACCAGCACAGGGCAGCAAACACAAGGGTGTTAAATAGGGAAGAAAAACAAGAGGGGAACAGGTGATATGAATGAAACAATAACAAGGTGATTGACGAGGAAATGAGGGGCGGGGTCAGGAGACGGGACAAGGAAACACACAGCCCCAAACAAAAGGCCATGTGCTACCACACAAAAACATGTGGGCCTGTCATGATCCTTTCACAAAGAGCTAATAAAACTGTGACATGAAGACAGGATCATGACAGAACTCCCCTTAAGGGACGATACCTGGCGGCCCTCAAGGAGACACACGAGACATGACAGAATGGAACAAGGACAAGATCCAACAGAACATGACAAATAATAACAATGGCAAACAAGAGTAAAATACAAACGGGTTGGGATTACACAATAAAAACAACAAACAAGGGAGGGGCTGCGGTGGAAAAATGTTTATGGGGTAGTCCAGGCAAGGCGGGACTGGGTGGGGAAGGAGTCTTTGAGGTGGAAGGAGAGGGAGAAAAATGAGGGCAAGAAGTCCAGGCAGGTTCAGTAAGGGTTTTGGGAGAGGCAGGCTTGGGTCAGGAGCATGACAGGAGAAGCAGACCGGGATTGGACAGGATTCCAAGGCTGAGAAGGGGCAGGAATGGGCAAGTCTGAGGGTTTGAGACACTGGGGAACAAACACGGGTGAAATTTGAGCTAAAGGAAGTCTGCGGCTTCCCGGGGTGAAGTTGAGGGTTGAGATGGAAACTAAGGACGGAACTGAGGAACAGGGTGATGATGGGGAGGGGAGACTGAGGCAGACACAGATGGTGAGACCGGGGGCTCTGCAGCTGCTTGTGGAGCAGAGACCAGGGGCGTTGCAGCTGGCTGTGGAGCAGAGACAGGGGGCGCTGCACCAGATGATGAGCCAGAGACTAGGAAGGGCCCCGGGGAAGATTCAGGTTGAGAGGCCAAAGCTCCCTTCTTCCTCTTCTTTCTGCAGGGGTGAGGCGCAGAGTATAAAGCAGGAGGCAGGAAATTTGTAGTGGTCGTGGCAGTTGAGGAGGATGCATCAGAGATGGACTCCCACGAGTCAGGGCTCTCAGGAGTCACAGTGGGTAGGGCTGGGTCCTCTATGGCCACAACAGCCAAGATCTGGTCCTCCGGAACCGAAGACAGTGGGACAGGTGGTTCAACCACTCCTCACGACGCATGGTGTCCAGGGGCCTGAGCCTCCGCATCTCAGCGGGGCTGAGAGGCTTAATGAGGCAGCTGTTGAAGATTAGCCTGAGGTTCTGCCTCATTTTTATCACCTCCGCTGTCAGCGCGAGAAAAAAGCATGTATTCATCTGCTTCATGATGTTAAACATGTGAAGTGCACGGTCTCTGTTTATTTGTTCTACAAACATGTTTTCCCCAAATATCTGAATCTTCTTCCTTTATTTTATATTATCACAAAAAGTTTGTTTGTGCCCTCCCCCAAATAAAAATTAGCACCAGCTGCCACTGTAAGCAAAAATATTTCAAATAAATATTTAATGCTCCTTACCTTACGTATGAGACAAATAGCGGTGAAATAAGCGGCATAATATACAGGCAGCAGGTTGTTATCACGAAATAAGCCCCTTCAGTGCGATACAAGACCCTCCGCTTTAACAACCTGCTGCCTATACATTATCCCTTAGTCTCCTCTGTTTCCTACTGTTCCTGTGAAAGGTATAAAGCTGTTTAACATACATAAAATCAGTGTTTCCCAACCAGGGGGCCGGGGCCCACAGGGGGCATCAGCAGATTTCCAACAGGGCCTTAAGATGACTTAAAATTATTAAACAAAACAAGCATGAAAGCAACACTATGTAGTTTTTTTACCTTTAAATAATGTCCCTAAAATTATTTCAGTGATAGAACAACTTTTAACTGGACAAACTGTACTGTTGCTGCAACCTGAGCAGCCTCCTAGCTGCTACAAGCACACTCTGAAAGTGGCGGTGGAGGGTAGGAAACACAGCTCCGCCCCTCTCCCTGCCTGCAGAAGAGTGTCTGATACCATTTTACATGGAAACTACATAGTGTTGCTTTAAAATTAGCTAAACAAGCCAAAACCAATATGCTTTTTATCATTTTGGCATTTTAGTAGCGGATATACATCTGTCTAGTCATTCCGAGCTCTAGTTAATTTTATTTGGAGAAAATTGAGTGGGGGGCCTTCAAATATTGTTGTGGGCAACTAGGTGGCCTTGAGGTGAAAAAGGTTGGGAACCACTGCATTAAATCATTTAAATATTTTGGTGTTGCGATCTAAAAAAAGAGCAAATAAGCTTTTTAATGGTAGGCCTATAATGAAATATCCCCAGAACTTCTCTATTCTTAGTCTTTTAGTCATTTATGAACACTTGTGGAATTTCAAGCACAATACTTGTCAACCAAAACAAATTGTAATATAGCCTAGAAAATATACATCTTACATATATATTTTTGAGATTTAAACAAGAAACATAGAGATTTTACGAACTCGTACTGTATGTCTAATATCTACTAAACAGATTTGATGACGTTTAGGAAAAAAATTTATACTCACTATAGAAAACACATTCGTTCTTTTTTGCTCAGTGTGGGGTTTATTTGCACGATGGAATAAAACCATAAATACAGTGGATCTGCCAATAGCACTTAAACGGCATGACAAAACGCACCCTAGGCAGTTTAGGACTGGAAGGTTGACAGAGGGACCAGCAGTGGCGGTAAATCTCGCGAGAGCTCTACAGTTTGTTTTTTTAGCTGATTATGCTTATTACAAGGAGTCTCCCCCTATCGATACAGCAGTGCAGCGCGGCTCGCAACGCAGATTTGTCTTTGCCCATTTCCGTGAGGGGCTAGATCAGATTAGACGGGAGAGCCTACAATTCAGTCCTGCATATATCAACAATACGTTGCTGTGTTTATCTCCCCGTGGCACGGCAGAAATTCTGTCTTTCTCCGTTCAAAGACAGAGAGAGGAGGGGAAGAGCCTAACGCGAAGCCGGTTTGTGAACAGGATTTGCCAGGTACGTCTCACTGGCTTCGGTTTGCTATCACTCGGGTTTAATAATGCCGGACTGGCAACACTGTGTAAGAAATATTAAAACATAGACGAAGAGTTTATAGTGTGCTAATATGGGTTTTGTACGTATCGTGTTTTAGTTTTGGAGCGAATTTAACCAATATACAAACGCCTTTTAAATTATTGTTTACACATGTAAATCTTCGCTTAACTGTTTATATACATTATAATGTTGTAGTTATTTGTATGTTTAAATAGAGATATTTATTACTTATTATTAGTCTGCGGTTATGATTTTCTATTATTATTATTATTACACTGCCCAGCTTAAAAAATGGTTTCATACATGTATTTAATTTAATACATTATATCTGTTATACTAAGACCAATTCTCTGTGTTGATTAATGCGATTTCTTATCATTTTGCACGTCAACACATCTGGCATACAGCATATTGTATATATATGCAATGCAATATTTATCACTAGATTTATTTGCTGTCATATCTTTAAAACAAACAAGCAATAACGAACAGTGTGCCTAATGGATATGCGTGCATTTACAGTAACAGTGCGATTATGTGGCTTGGAAAAATTGATGTAATTAGACATGCTGAAGAAAGAATTGGTGCGCGTGAGCGTCCATCCACGCACGCGCACTAGAAGGCCCTGGTTCCCTAAAACTGTGTCTTGTTTACCTTCAGCACCTGTCTTGTAACCTTCCAGTCTCCTTTGGTTTTCGGCCACTAAATTTAAACTTCGTCCAAACACGCGTTTTCATTGAGTCCTGCTTTAATAATTAAATCTGTATTATGATGTTAAACGTTATCGCATTTCTCATTGCTTTTATGTCACGTTTAAACGGTTCGTTTTTTATTTGTTTACTGTATTTTAATTGCTTAATCACACAGTTGCTGCGAAAGACATCGTGTGGATGCATTTACTGTATGATTAACCTGTAGACTCTGCAGGTACGTTTCTTAGTCGCACTGTCTTAATTAATTGTGACATGTAATGCTAAAATTCTGTTTTAGATTAATTACTACTTCGTCGTCTGGGGGACTGTTGGATTAAAATAAAGTGGTTGTAATCGGGATAATAATAGCGTCTCTACAGTTGGCTACAGGACAGCGCGAACCCAAGTGTATATGTTGGCACGCGTAAAGAGCCACTGAGCGCGCTCGTGAAATATTAGACGGACGGACCACGAAACGGAAAATTCCTCTGTGCCACTCATCAAAAAGACAGTTTTGAAATATCACATGATAGGCACAATAAATTGAAAGTGTCATTTTTGTTTTGAATGTATCCAGACAACAGCCCGCTTCCCTTGACATTTCCCTCATTAAGCGTCTATGTAAACATGTTTACTCCAAGCGACGCAGCGCGTATCTATATTAGATCATTTTAAGGTTGCTTTAATAGAGTTTGAGAGGAAAAAGAAAAACAGTGCTGGGGAAAGTAATTGCAGTCAGGGCACTACAAGGCAGCAGACAGAGTGTAAGAGAAATGAGAGAGGATGGGTAGTGCAGGCTCATAATTTCCATGGCAACAGAGTTCAAAAAGAGACAGATTGCTGGCAATGATTCTGACAAATGCAGAGAAAGACTAGATAAGCTTAATGCGTTCTCGCTACTGTGATAAAGCTATGACAAGGGCCGATCCTGTCTCACACAGAAGCATTTCTGGAAGACTGAAAGAGATGTGAGTGAATAATAAAATGATGGTGTGCACAACGATGTGTTATCCCAGGCTGAAAGGCAAACCCCTCAGTGAACTTCACCCATGGATTCCAGGATCTAATTTGAGTTCAGACAGTCTCTCCCCCTCTGCTTTTCCCCAGTGCTTGCAGCTGCCCTTGCCCCCCATTTCCGGCAAGCAGCTGTCTTTGAAGATAATAATAAATCTATTGATAGGCTGTGGGACTGATCAATTGCATTGCAGTCCCTCAAGCCTAGTTTTCCTATTGATTCCAATATTACCTAATAAGCAGAGCAATTTAATGCCAGTTATTTTGATTATTATGTGCTCCTTTAACATGCACATGTTATGGGTTCAATTCCCAGGGAACACATGTATAATATAATTGTAAAATGTTTACATGAGTTACTTTGGTTAAAAGTGTCTGCCAAATGCATATTTTTAGATGATAATATCTTATATGGTTTTGATCCAAGGACCCTTAGTACTTTTGGGTACACGTATTTAATGCTTTGTGTAGAATATATATATATATATATATATATATATATATATATATATATATATATATATATATATATATATATATATATATATGTCAAAGAAAGGGTTGAATGGAAAGCGAGACAGATGGACAAATGGAGAGAAGTGACACCCTCAAAAATAGAACCCCACATGAGCGAAGGAGGCAAGGGGAACAGAAATAGCCTCATTTAAACAGACACACAGCTGCAGTCGAATGCATGTGCTCCCTGACTGTGCCCCCAGAACTAATCCAACCATCATGGCAACCGGGCAACATGTGAAACATAAACATTCACGTCAAAAGCATTTGTGGGTCCTTGAAGTAAGTGTAATCTACTATCACAGCCCATCAGGACAAGGTTAATAATGTTGAATAATATCTGTTTTTTTTTTGTGGGTGGGCATGACCAGCACAATTTATAACTAAGCGAATAACAAATTGTAGGGTTGCCTGTTATGGTCACGGCTGTCTTGGGCAAAAGTTTGGACTTGTTTTACAACTCAGCCTTTCTTGGACTTCGATTATCGCCTGAACTAATTTTTGTGTTTTATTCGCAGATCAAACTGAGCTTAGCTCACAGTGAGATTGCAATATTTTTCTAAGCAAATAAGGCATCATGAAGACTTCAGACATTTTTCTTCTGCCCTCGGTGCTTCTCCTGTTCCTTTTTAAATGCTGCCTAGCGCAAAGTGAATCTGACCTCATAGTAACAACAAGGTTGGGCCGTGTGCAAGGTGTACGCTTACCTGTTCCAGACCGGAATCATGTGGTTGCTTTCTTGGGGATCCCATATGCCGAACCTCCTCTCGGGAAGAGGCGCTTTAAGCAAGCAGAGCCGAAAAAGCCATGGAATGATGTGTTTGAGGCAAAAGACTACCCTAATGCCTGCTATCAGTACATAGACACGTCTTACCCAGGCTTTCCAGGCACTGAGATGTGGAACCCCAACAGAATGATGAGCGAGGACTGCCTTTATATCAATGTGTGGGTGCCTCCTTCCCCTAGGCCACAAAACCTCACAGTGATGGTCTGGATATATGGTGGTGGCTTCTCTAGTGGTTCCTCCTCTCTTGACGTTTACGATGGCCGGTACTTGGCATACACTGAAAAGGTAGTGGTTGTATCTATGAACTATCGTGTTGGCCCTTTGGGATTCCTTGCACTTAATGGCTCATCAGAAGCACCGGGAAACATTGGTCTTTTTGACCAGAGAATGGCCCTCCAGTGGGTACAAGATAACATTCACTTTTTTGGAGGTAACCCCAAACAGGTGACCATTTTTGGAGAAAGTGCCGGAGGAGCCTCAGTAGGCTTGCATGTTCTGTCACCAGACAGTCGCCCATACTTTACACGTGCCATATTGCAGAGCGGAGTTCCTAACACCCCCTGGGCTACTATTAGCTACGATGAGGCCCGTCGGAGGACCACCTTGCTGGGCAAGCTGGTTGGCTGCAGTGAGGGTAATGACACTGAGCTGATTGACTGCCTGAGAAACAAACATCCACAAGAACTAATTGATCAGGAGTGGCAAGTGCTCCCATACAGCAGCCTATTCCGCTATTCCTTTGTACCTGTCGTAGACGGTGTGTTCCTCCCTGACACCCCAGAGGCCATGGTCAACGCAGGAAACTTCAAAAACACTCAGATCCTGTTGGGTGTAAATCAGGATGAAGGATCTTATTTCTTGATTTATGGCTCACCAGGATTCAGTAAAGACAACGAGAGTTTGATATCACGAGAAGACTTCCTTGAAGGTGTGAAGATGGGCGTTCCTCATGCTAATGAAATCGGATTGGAAGCCGTTATACTTCAGTATACAGACTGGATGGATGAGAACAACCCTATAAAGAATCGAGATGCCATGGATGATATTGTAGGAGATCAAAATGTTATCTGTCCTTTACTGACCTTTGCAAAGTCATATGCCCAGCACACAGCTGTCCATATCCAACCAGGAGCAGTCCCAGGGACCCCGGGCTGGGGAAACTCTGGATCAACAGGCTATAACAGTGGCAACTCTCATGGTAAGGCCAATACTTGGTAAAGAATGAGAGCAGTGTACTTCTGTTATTATTACTAGCCTGGGTAAAATTATTTCTAGTTAACTTCAAAGTTGTGGTGTTATCATAATGGTTAAAGATTTGGATGATTATTGAAGCATCAAGGCAAAACATGTCTCCATTAAGGCCACAGCTACATACTGCTTTAAGATAGGGAGGCTAGAATATTCATTTTAGTCATGTGTAGCAGTGTTGTTTTCGTCAACGATGACGATAACCAAATGATTTCGTTGACGCACATATTTTTTATGACGCTAACGCGACGATGACTAGCTAAAAATGTCTCTAAGGTGACGAAAACATGACGAGACGCTTTCGAGTTTTCGTTGACGAAACGAGACGGAACGAAAATGATTATAAGTCTGAGGTTCATAATGCATGTCATTTACTGCCTATTTTGCGTGAAATCAGTCTGTTTTTAGCTCAAAAATATCAGCAATGCTGCCGCTTTCTATCCTTGTTTTGGGTCAACACAGTCTCGCTCACGCCCACCACCCGGCTGCCGCCATGCCGCGCACGTGCACAAGATTTCAAACAACAACACACCTGCGGCTGTGGCGAGTTCGAAGGACCGTAGCGGTGACGCCACTAAACGGAAACGACGAGATGATTTATGGACATACTTTTAGTATAATCCATCAGACAGAAAAACGGAATGCATATTGGGAGACGACGGTAAATGTGGCCACAAACTAGGTGGGAAGAATACCACCAATCTCAAGCGGCACCTGAAGGCTCATCACGCTAATATTTTTTAAAGGTAACTTACAAGTCACGCTGTTAACATATCATATAAATTCAATTTTACTCGACAATCGGCTTGTGACACATTTCATGGTAAGCTTAAGGTTTTACATGTATCTGCTTGTCAAACCTAAGCCCATTTCCAATACTTTTTGTGGTGTATTTAAATAAGGCAAGGCACGCGTTTCTCAACTTTATAAGCGAGGTCTCAGCGTAACACACAAACTCAACATGATGGTATATTAGGCTAAACTTTTTTCTTCATAACTTTTTGTTATGACATGCGCAGAAGGCACCCCGACTAAAACAACGGCAAGCCCTCAGGGACAACCTTAATTCACATTTTAATTGTATTAAATACACCACACTTTTTAACCTAAATTCATTGGTTAAAAAATACTTTTTTTACTAAAATTGACTTAAACTTGACTAAAACCTTTTTGCGTTTTCGTCGACTAAAACTTGACTAAAACCTTTTTGCGTTTTTGTCGACTAAAACTTGACTAAAACTATAAATTTTACAAGTGACTAAAACTAAAAGCATTTTCGTCCAAAAGACTAAGACTAAAACGAAAACTAAAAGGGTTGCCAAAAACAACACTGGTGTGTAGTATGAGACTGAAAACCAACGAACCAATTAAATTAAATAAAACCAACTGCTTTAATGTACCCAGGCAACTTCGGGCAAATTTAGATTTGCTCTGCAAGTAGTCTGACAAAGAGGCCATTCAAGCCCATTTCTAATCCGTCGAAATGGCGGCACCAATCAGAAACGTTGGGGCGGGCTTTACACGATGACGACAGCACAGTGAAGCAGATTTTGTACATTACAAAGATGGATGCCGCCGTGGAACCTCACTCATTCGAATCAGCTATCGCGTCTGTTTTAAGCAATTTAAACTTTTCTTTTTCGTTAAAACTCGAGTAAAGAACAACACTAGAAGCCTTCATATAAAAAATTTTTATCACTGTCTTACCGACCGGATCTGGCAAAAGTCTTATATAGCTCTGCATACGTCATCTCCTTCATTGCTCTGATTGGTTTTAGGTCTATCCAACTGCGCCCAAAGTCATTTGAGCGACGTCCATTGGTGACGCCCCTTTGGAAATGATTTGTCTATGAAGCTTTGCCGGACCATAACTCTGTTACTACTGAGAATGGTCTGGTTTTAACCAGCCTAGCTTTAATGTGATTCTGCAGCAAATAATATATAAACCTTTATGCATCCACAAATATTGGTAACAGTTTCAAGTCAACAGCCGATGGAATAAACAAAAGACAGTAAAACAAAATTACAAACTGATTAATTTTCTATATGCCGCCTTCTTGTCCTTAGGATCTGTGTACCTTTACTTGTTCGACCATCGAGCCTCAAACCTGGCCTGGCCCGAGTGGATGGGAGTAATGCATGGTTACGAGATCGAGTTTGTGTTTGGCCTGCCTTTAGAAAAAAAGCTAAATTACACAGCGGAAGAAGAGAAACTCAGTCGACGTATGATGAAATACTGGGCCAATTTTGCACGCACTGGTAAGAGATGTTAAGGGGTTTGGTCATCATAGCAAAATTGTTGAATTTATTAGTTCTGCAGTGTGCAATGACTTAGTAAAATTTCCATGTTTTCTTTTTTTCTAGTAATCCTAACATGAACACTGATGGCACCATAGACAGTCGAAGGAGATGGCCTCAGTTTACAGTTACAGAGCAAAAGTATGTAGGTTTGAATACAGAGCCAATGAAGGTGTACAAGGGACTAAGAACACAGGTTTGTGCTCTGTGGACCCGATTTCTGCCCAGACTGCTTAACATCACAGGTAATAAACCCATCTTTGACAGTATAGTCCTCTGACTTTATTATTACACAGGAATTACACAGGCTTATAGTTTGAAAGTGAGAAACTGCAGACTTGTGTTTTATGGGTGGATTATTAAAATTTACTGCTGTTTAGAAGCTTTACAACAGAAGATTAAATCATACAAAAACTTCATGTTAAGTTCTGTTTGTATGCCTTGTGACACTTTTAAGTTGGAATTAACAAAAGTCAGATTTCTCAATGACAGAATGTTTGTGAGCAGTTGGTTATTTTAATTATTAACTATTAGTTTTTGTTTGCTTTGTGTGTTGGATAAAAGGTGAACATACAGTACTGGCCACAATCTTAAACAATCCAATTCAAGGAACGCTCTGAATATATTGTGTTGTGGTAAACATCACTGTCAGAAATAAAGGTACAAAAGCCGCCACTGCGACAGCACCCCTCAAAATGGTCCTGATATGTACCATTTAAGTACAGATATGTACCTTTGAGGTTCTAACATGCACCTTTTATGTACAAAAATGTACTTTTTGAAGGGGTACTGCCCCAGTGACAGCGTTTGTGCCTTTATTTCTGACATTTGAAAGCAAAGAGCATTGTGCAAGCCTGACATAAAATTTAAAATGACAAATTCTCTCGTGTGGGCCTTCTGCCAGTGCTTTGTTGAATAGCTGGGATTTTTTAGAGAGTTTGGTACTACTGTGTAGTTAAATGGATTATTTAGCTTATGCAGCTCATTGTACTTTATATTCTCAAATCTTACGTTTATCCTCGGATATCTTTACTGTTATTTTCTAACTCCATTTTCTTGCCCTTTTATTCAATCTCATGTTGGTTGTTTTTTTCTGCTCTTACCCAGACAACATTGATGATGTTGAGCGACAGTGGAAAGTGGAGTTCCAGCGCTGGAGCTCTTACATGATGCACTGGAAGAGCCAGTTCGACCATTACAGCAAGCAGGAGCGCTGTACAGATCTCTAGATTATTCTGACATAAATGTTTAAGAGCGCAAATCAAAGAAGCGAAGATTGATGACCATATTCCTTAAAATTCTCCTTTCAAAATGGCAATAGTTGCCACAGCTCCACAAAACCTTCTCTTTCGTTACTATCTTTAAGTAGGCATGAGAATGAATCTGTGAATGTTGCACTTACCTGTTTTGTGCATAGTTTTATTTTCCTCTCTATGTAGTTTATTGTTCTTCTCACAATTATATTACATGTATATACCGTTTATACACACACAAGCTGCTATGACAGATTAAGTGCTATGGTCATCAAATATATCAGAAAAAAATGTTATATTTGCGATATTACCTCTGAAAAGTGAGTCTCTACGTCTATATTTTCCACTGGAACCTCTCATTTACTCCGGTCCTCAGGATTCCACATTTTTTTAGATTCGTTTTTCCTACGTTCTTGCAGGCTTCAATTATGGCTGCTTCACCGTGTGTCTATCTGTCCATTAATCTCCATTCTGCATCCACCATATCCGTTCAGCATTTCGTGTAGTCCTTTGTCATGTGAACTTGTCTGCTGTCTCTGGGCTAATTCAACACAGCCAGTTTTGCAGACATCAGAAGGTGTTTAATTTCATGTATGCTGGCTAAACTTACTGACTTATGTTTCTGTGTGGGCAAGTGTGTGTGAATATACGAAATTGTAAACTTGTTTTAATTTCGATTGATACACACATTGCATGCATTGTAGTGCCCACGGCATGACTATTTTTTTATGTACGTATGCTTGTGTGTGTGAGAGAGAGTATGTTTACCATATATCCACTGCATAGGTCAGTATATGTGTTGATATGTATAATACCACTCCTCTGCTTTGTTCCGACTTCATATGGGCATTGTACGTTTTATTCTAGAAAGAAAAAGAGCATGGTTAGTATGAGTAATGTTGTCTGTGTGCCAAGGGGTCAATATCATTTTTTACCTCTGCAGTCTCCCTCTCTTGATGGGAAAGGATTCTCATTACGATAATGGAGGGAGAGTAATTTACTTAGTGCTCATTTGAAATGACAGCCCGCTGTGTCAGCTATACCCCCAGCCCCACCTTCACCCTCTTTTGATGCAGTGGGAGGATGATAACGGAAAACGCAGGCAAAGTAAAGATGTGAAGGCAAAAAATACAGGGTTACAAAAGCCACTCCTGTTACATGTTCTATATTTATTTTTATCTTTTTTTATTTAAATTATTTGCATGTTTGCATCAAGTGAAGTTGGCTTATATATTTGCATCAAAAATCATGTTTTTAGTGTGCATACATCAAAGAAAATATTTTATTTGTGTGTATTTATTACAGTTGTGGAACTGCATACATATATTTGCCTGTAAATCTGGATCAAACATTATTTTGTATTTTACAGTGTGAATGTATCATCTGTTCTCATATACACGGTCCCAGTTTGCATTTCATGTTTATTATTTACCTGCTGAATTTGTAAATGTCTGTTTATGCCCGTCAGCCTGTTTTTACCAAATCTATAATGCAGTGTATTCGTGCAGTACTATTTATCAACCGTTTTGGTGACACGGTGAAAGGGATCTGAGTCTCTTGTTTGTTATGTGAGACGATGTGTTGAACGGGTCTTTGATCACTCAAACAATAGGCTGTCATTAAGCATTCAGCCTTTGAATATGACTGGAATAATGTTGTTTACTTAAAACATGTCATTTAAAATAAAATATCTATACTAGCTATAGGAAATGGCATGCGAGAAAATAACATTATGTTAAGGACAGCTGCTTTTGCACTTCTTGTCAAGTTAAAAGCCCACATATCTTATCCACTTCATGAAATCCACTTGTGCATGCCCCAGACCCCTCCTTTTCCTCTGTGTTCTGTGGTTTAAAATGACTGTTATCCTCTCTGACAATATCAGTGCTTATGTCTATTGTTAATGTTACAGTTTATAGCTATACAAATATTATGATAGCCCAGAGAGATATATTGATGTTAGCAATAACAAAATACACTTGTAAATGAATATAGTTATTTGAATGCATTGATGCTGTAATGTAATTGTCTTGATTGATTAACAAAAAAAATTAAACAAAAAAATTGACAACATTGATCATCAAAGCAATATAGAGTGCCATATGCTATCTTACAGATATTTTTAATGTGTGATCACTTTTGTTTGTCTGCATTTCTTTAACTTTAAACATGTCATTGCCATAAAGTCATTTTAGGCTAATTATTATTTGTCAAATGTTGCCAACAAGGATATCTGCCTTTTAATTACATTTCAAAATATGTCTCCTACAAATCCATACAGTTGTGTCACAGTTGTATTCTGTTCTTCTACATAGATGTTATAATAACACTAATTGTTGTTCTTGTTATTTATTTTTTAATTATTTGGTCCAGATATTGCTGTCAAATTAGTGCCAAACATGTAAATTGACAGCATCGTGCAAATCTTCTGCATGGTGTTAAATGTCATATCTGCCATCTCTGGGCACCATATCAGAAGCTGTCAATGCAACATCAATAAACAGTTAAAAATCAAATTTGATTGTGTGGTTTTTCATTTAAAGTACAAAAAAGCATCACCAGAGGGCAGCATACCCCAATATAAAGGTCGTTTTGTACTTGTATAAGGTATACATTAGTAAATGTTAAACAAAAACATAGGTAGAGAAACATTTTAGAGAACAAATGCATTGTGGTCAAATTTAATATCGTGCATTTACAATATCGTTTTCTAAATCATAAGTTATTGCTAAAAAGGCAGCAATGTAGTGATAGAGGTTATTTAATTTAAAACAATTCTCTAGAAAACCGAAAGCAGCAGGATTTACTCTGTGACGATGAATAGTAACAGTACAATTTCATATTTACATGGATAAGAATGAGGAAAATAAAAATTAATAAAAAATTGCAAAAGTAGAAATAAATTGCGCATTTTGAACGCAGCATTGAATGTTTTGAGTGACTCACTGGTTTTAACCAATACCGTCCGACGGCTGAAATTTAGACAAATAAGCGTCAGTGTATGGCAGTATCATCTTTATGGCGCATTTGTGTTGTTCGTTTAGTTAAAATGCTTTTGTTATTGCTTCATAATGTTAATAGTTGGGTTACAAATAAGTGTCGTGGCCTTTTGGGTTAGTAACTGATGCTAAAAGTCAAAGTCAGCTAGCTAAACCGCATTTTTAACCCGCAGCCTGTTGTAAATCAAAACTATGACTTCAGCCTCCACTAAGGTAAAAATGTCATTATAAACACGAGACCTACTTATCTGTCACATATGTTGTTTTTGTTTAGTGTACGTTTGACGTTAAATGCTTCAGGTGTTAATAATATTTCATGTCTTGTCAGTAGCTACCGGCTAGTATGCTAGTAGCTGTATTAGCAGAACATAACTGTATAACTTACTTTCCAGTTATCAATTTTGTATAAGGAAAAGTTTTGACCGTACAACGCTTATATCTCACTCACTAAAAGTTGGCTTTTCATTTTAGGTTGGCGAGATATTTTCTGCAGCTGGAGCTGCGTTCACAAAATTAGGAGAGCTAACCATGCAACTGCATCCAGTGGCAGATATGAGTCCAGCAGGGTGAGACATAACGTTACTCTATTTAGCTTTTATGTCCTTTATTACACCTTGTCCGAGTGGTGTTGAATATGATGTACGTTAATATGATTTTATTATTTACTTATTTAAAAAACATTCGCCTTTTTCTTGAACTTCCTATCGTTCACTCTATGCCTAAATCTCTTTTGTTCTGTGAAACAAATTTGGTAATTAATAAGTCATTACGCAAACTTTACTTATGTTTATAATTTTAGTTCAAAAACATGTTAAAGTATTGTTTTGAATGGCATTGTGGGCGTTTTTAAATGCTGTTTTCCTGCTAAACTTGATAGACACACACTTTAGCTGTAAAGAAACACAGTGGGCGGTTTCCCGGACAGGTATTAGTATAGTCCTAGACTAAAATAAATGTAAGCTGTCCAAACTGAAAACAGCTTGCACTGACATATCTTAAAACAGTGGTTTTCAAACTTTTTCAGCGTACGGCCCCCTTGTGTATGGTGCATTCCTTCGCGGCCCCCCCAAAGAAAATTTGTGACAAAAACTGTTCTTAAAACTCTAAAACTGTTCTAAACACATTTTAATAGAAAAAAACATTAAATTATCCAAAAAATGTAGTGCTTTTGGTTAGTAGCCTTATTTTTTTAGGTTTAATTATGCAGAATTCATGATAAATTAATGTGTTTTATAAAATGTCATAAAACTGGGGCCCCCCTGGCACCATCTCGCGGCCTCCAGTTTGAAAACCACTGTCTTAAAATACATTGATGCCCTTGGTTTTGCCTCAAAATGCACACAAATAATGTTTTTAGTAAGGCATTTTTGTTAAAACTAGCTATATTTTCTAATTAAACTAAGGTCTAGTCCTGGCTTAAGCTAATCCCTGTTCAGGAAACCACCCCAGTGTATCCTAAAATCATCCTCATTAGGCATGGGCCGGTTACCAGTTTTAAGTTATACCAAGGTTTTAAAGAGTCAAGGTTTCAAAACCACAAACATTTTCTTTGATACCTTTTCCAAGGTATGAGCCGTGTTTACATATAATTTATATATATATATATATATATATATATATATATATATATATATATATATATATATATATATATATATATATATATATATATATATATATATATATATATATAATTAAATATTATCATTTAAAGCCTTTATTTTTTTTACCTGGCATACATGTATGTTGCTTAAAAATAAAATGTATTGTGTCCAGTTGAAACGTTGTTGTTTGTATACACAGACATTTGAAAAGAACACCTTTTTTGTTTTGCAATGGCAATACCGCAACACCGTAAACCATGGTATTTTTGCTTAAGGTTATCATACCGGCCCATGCCTAGTCCTCATCCTAAAATGAATCTGATCTAGCAAGAGAAAATAATAATCAGGAAAAGCATGTGAATTGACTCTTTGTCTTTGTTTTAAGTGAAGACCAATAAACTTTTGACTTTGCATTGCAAAAAGCAAATGTGCCTGGATTCACAGAGAAGGCTTAAGGCTAATCCAAGAAAAATCATTGTTTGAGCTGTCTTAACTGGAAAAAAAACTTGCCCTGACATATCTTAAAGGGATAGTTCACACACACATGAAAATTCTGTCATCACTTACTAGGGCTGGGCAAAAAAATCGGTTTTTCGATTGATCGGGGTTTTTTTTTTGTGTGTGTTCGATTTAAAATCGATTATCAAAGAGCAGAATCGATTTTTTTCTTTCATATTTATTTCCGCAAACATTGAACGTAAGATAAACGTTAATCTAATTACTAGTCTTCTTCACTAGATGTCACCCTCTTTTTCGCCTTGCGCGATGTTACCAAGGAGTGAGAGGCGAGCCTGTCATTCATTCATTAAGTGCTTAAAATGGCGGTTTCAGGTGCTTCATTGACATTGATGCCACATTCACATAAAAAGTCAGAAGTATGGAAGATTTTAATTTCTTTTTTATTAATTACCCACTTGTAAACTGCTGTTCACTGTTCTTTTTTGTTAATGTAGTATTTGTATTAAATCTATATTCATTGAGTTGAGTCGAGTATAAAAACCAAACCGAGAACCGGAATCGAAAATTTAATTGATTTGATAGCTTGTGAATCGAAATTGAATCGATCTGGAACATCTGAATCGATACCCAGCCCTATCATTTACTCATGTTGTTGCAAACACGTGTGGATGTCTTTGTTCTGATGAACACAAAGGAAGATATTTTGAGAAACGTTTGTAACCAAATCGTTCGTTGACCCCATTCACTTCCATGGTATTCTTTATCCTACTGTGAAAGTGAATGGGGTCCATGGACGGTTTAGTTATAAACATTTCTTAAGGTGTATTCCTTTGTGTTCATCAGAACAAAGACATTTGTGCGTGTTTGTAACAACATGAGAGTGAGTAAATGATGACAGAATTTTAATTTTTGGGTGAACTATCCCTTTAAAATCTGTCAGTGTCATTTCTTTTTCTCAAGATGCACACCAGCAATGTTTTTTAATAAGGCATTTTTTTGTATCCTTATTTAACAAGGGTGTAATCATGGTTACTGTGAAGCAAGGCTTTATTTTTTATCTTACATTTAGTTTTTCTACATTTGTAGACCAGAAAATCTGTTTTGTTGTGTCAGGAATTAATTAGATATTTCTTAACATAAGGGCACAAATGAAAACAACAGTCAAGAGGAAGATTTATGAAGACGGTGGAGTTTTATCCACTGATTTTCCAAAGAAGAGTACCAAAAAGGTACCTGTTTCTATGGCTCCCCCTGCACCACCTAAAGTCATTGCTGTGCCAACATCTCAAGTTGTGGTGACTGCGGGTTTACAGGGTCCAACCACACGTCCATCTAGCATTAAGTCATCAAAGACAGCTGGTGAGCATGACCGTACAAGATACACTTATGTTACATTTGACAACTACTGCAAGCACCCAAACTAATTTCCTGATTTTGAATAGTCTTTGTAAAATGTAACGAATGCATTCATTTTTTTTTACATTTTAGAGGTCACCCTCAGTGCACTGAATGACTCGGATGCAAACAGTGATCTGGTAGATATAGAAGGGCTAGGTGATGGCTCCACGTCTAAAAAGCTTAATTTCGATCAAGGTAAGATTGGCTCCTCAGTATTATTTTTCCCTCCACATTCTGAACCAACCAAGTGACTTTTATACATTAAAATGTATAAACATAAACAACACTTTCCATCACATTGTTTTTTCTATTATCTTTTATGTCTTCTTCTCAACTGTAATGGGAAAATAATAGTTATTTATTTTTTTCTCTGCAGACAGTCTAAATCTTGACTCCAGTCTCATCATGAATTCCAGTGACCTGCCTCTGTTATCACGTTGAAATTCAAAATTTTACAGCCGTTTATCATGAATTGAAAAATGAAATGAAACTGAATACTGTTCCTTCAGTGAGGGTTCATTTCAACCCAAGAAACTGTTAAGTTCTGAAATGTGGAATTTTTTTTATCTTCAGGAAGACACTTTTTTTAGTGAAAGTGAAGGAAGGGATCACTTATTGTACTAGAAGTTCTGAAATCTTGTAAATCATGCTACATAAGTGCTCTTTGTCTAAAATGTGTTAATTTGTAAATTGTTAGAGCAGTATTGTACCTGTTTTTAACCATTATTGATGAAGAATTTATGTACATAGCTTTGGGGGCAAAGCTGAATTGCAATAGTGGTCACCAAGGCAAAATATTTTTTTCATGTACTTTTGATAATACCTGAGGTCATTGTCTTGTATATTATTTAATAGCATATTCACACAAAAAAGATGGCATCTCCAATAGTGAAAATTTTATTAAAAGGAAGTGCTTTAATCACAGTGAGTTTCAACTACTACGTGCATAGTTATAGCATTAGCCAGAGTCATTTATTTTTTAGCATTATCTCATCAACTTTACCAATGTTTTCAATAATGTTTTCTTGGAGTGAGGAGGGAATATTTACAAAGAAGTCACCTTTTAATGTTTCTACATTACAAAATAGCCAAGTTGCAGTATAACACATATTTAGGGTTTAATTTTCTCAGGTGACTATATCTTTGTTCTTATTCCTCATGGCCCAATAATTATGGCCTAATGGATGCACATATTCACTGTGAAATTAGACTTCTGGATTGGCATTTTATAATTAAAGAGCATTAAAGGGATAGTTCACCCAAAAATTTTAATTGTGTCATTGTTTGCTCACTCTCATGTTGTTGCAGGCCTATATAGGTTTCTTTGTTCTGAAACAAACCATTCATGAGCCCCATTTACTACCATAGTATTCTTTTTTTCTATTGTGGAGGTGAATGGTGCTCATGATCGGATTGGTTACAAACAATTCTTCATGTTCATCAGGGCGGGGAAATGTATACGGGTTTGTAACAACATGAGAGTGAGTAAATAGGAACAGAATTTTAATTTTTGGGTAAACTATCCCCTTAAAAAGGCAGACCTAAAGCACAAGTAAGTGACATTTTGTGTAGTGTAATTAAAGTTAACAACTCAAAATAAGGTTTTGGCTCTTATTTTTAATGTTTTCCCACTTTTTTGCCACTCATACAGAAAATTGTTTTAAAATGTGTTGTGAAGGTGAAATACAGCTGTGGTTTCCATACTGCTCTGAATAATATAGTTGTAGACTGTGTCTGTCTGACGGGAGCAGCACAAACCTTACTGGCAACCCTAGGGTAGGGCAGCTGCCAATATTGATGTGCTGCTACTGTCAAGCACACTAAAGTATCAAATGGTCCATGAAAGAAGAAAGTAAAAATAAACACAATGTATACAGCAGTAATGGATTAATCAAACAGCAATTAAAAATGTCACAAGTGATGATAATCTCTTAAAATACAAGCAAAAAGAGAGGACATTTATCTGTTCTTTTTTGTGTATCTGGTCATTTATAAAAAATATAATTTGTACTAAGAAAGACCCCACTGCTTTATCGGATATAAATGCACAATTGTATGATGTTTTGACCAAATCCTAAACACTACAGACTGCATTTTACTAATAGCTGGACCTAAAGCTGTAAACAAAAAGCGTACTCTTGCATTTATTGTCTTACACCTTTTTTGACATTTGTAATATGTGGATAATTATTTTGAACAATAATTGAGACTACACAAAGAGCAATTTTAGCTCAATACAAATTGCATTACTATATTCTATAGTATTTATTAATTTTTTATTGTATTGTGTTTTTAGATTTTGTTCATTTCTATGGGTTTTGCCGACCTAAAAATCACAAATTTAAAATTCCATGACATTTTCAGATTTCTTATGACTGTAGGAAGTAACACAAAAGTGCAGGTGTAGAATGATGTCATGTTAATGGAGTAATTCCCAGACTCCCAGTGACAGCACATCATAATTTGGATTTTGCCTTTAGAACTTACAAACCATGATGTGCTGCTACAGGGAACTCTGGGCTAAATGAAAAGATGCTGACACTCCAGTGTTCCTTACTAGAAAGAAAATAAATAATTACACTTTGAATGCATCGCAATATAAAATGTCTTGTGTATTTAATAGAAAAGTTAAATAAAATTTTATGAGAATCCATGTGAACAGATGTGAGCACACATCACTTGAAAAATCTAATAAAACACAGTGAAAATTACGAAACATTACTTTAATTCTTTTGGCACAGATAATCATTAGGAAGCTTATGGTCACCCACATCATGCCAGTCTATTAATGCCCTTTGAGACTTAATAAGTGAGTTACTGTGTGCACACACTGTCCTAAAATGGATGTTAAGGATGAAGACAAAATGGAGGATAACAAAGAGAGAGATGAGGAGGAAAAACTAGTGCCTGTCAAAAAGGTTTTATTACCATGGGGATAGTCTACTGTAAGTAAAAAAGCAACAAATAAATAGAAAAAAATAACTACAACTCTAATTTTTTAAACTACATTAACATTGTAAAGCAAGATTGCTTCATTGCTGTAATAAATCAAAGTGAATATTTATCTTATAAAATTTAATCCCACTAAATAAAAGTATTATAACACAATTATCTTAAATGAAATGATTCAAAATAATTTAAAATAAGAACATTTTTGAAATTTAAAAACAAGAAGATAAAAAGGAATGCTTGTACACTCCTACAAAAACAAACATTTGTAAAAGTGTGTAAGCACAAAAAATCTATATTAACAAGGAAAAATCTATAGAAGATTCAGTTTGACTATTTCTAGGAACATTTATTTACTGATCATAGTAGATTTAAATGGTTGGGGAATAGCAAGATAGATGGAAGTGTGGCAAGTTAATTGACAAAATAGGGGCAATCATGGCATTGCCAGATCATTCTTTCAATGTGTATTATGGTGTTATTAATACAGGGAAAGTGAAAACAAGATGTGACTGATCAGCTGTTGTGGTGTTTGTTTAAAGGTATATAAAAGAAGGATTTTTGTTTTTATTTTGCTTGCATTTTTTAAAGAAAAAAAACACCCACAATGGCACAACATTTTAATCTGACATTATTTAAAGAGGAAAACCACAACAATATTTATTGTTTACTAACAAACACAATTTAATTTTTGTTTCAAGGTATTTTTTTTTAAATGCACTTTTATTATTTTAAACTGATGACTTATAAACTAAATAAACTATTAAATATTTGTTGTGTTGGATTAAAAGAAACACAAAAGAAAAATTCTGAAGCTATTCAAAAAATACTCAAAGTACACCACACCCTATGTGGTGTGATTAAGTTTTAATGTCAGAAGAAACCAAAACTTGATAGCAAACCATAAATCTGACCATTGTAATTCACCAAAACATAGAAATTTTATACAAAAATTTTTAGTAAACCTTTACAGTAAAAAAGAAGTTTATCTATAGCAAAATAGACTAAGGTGTGACTAAATTTGTGTTATACAACAGCCAAATGTTCTTGAGAGGTCTATGACGTTCTAAACTCTATTTAACGAGTTTAGTTAAAATACACCCTAACAAATATCTCATAAAGGCCGGTCTATTTAAGGTCTTTTTAAGTTAAATGATCACGTCAGCAGAGTTGCAGAAGGCATTTGCTTCTGTCTACATCTGCCCCGTAGTTCATCGAGAAAGGGAGAGAGGGTGGGGGGGTGGGGGCTGTTAGCAAAAGAGAGGGAGAAAAAAATGAGAAAAGGACAGACAGCAAACGGGTGAGAGAGGGAGACTAAATCGAGAAGCTCAAACACTTACATAGACACATATACACCCTGGCCTAACTTTGCACACACCTTTTCAAACCAGAGGCCGTTTTAGTTAAGCTTTGTAACGGACGCAGGAAAGATTTCACTTACCCTCGATCCGTGTTCTCGAGCATGTTAGACAACAGGGGAGAGGAAAAGGTGCCTGCTTTTCCCAAAGTAACCCACCAAGCACCTTCTTGCAGTGTAGTCTCTCTCGTGTACCTGGATAAAAAAAAGTAATTGCCCAACTTACTACATTAAAGTAAAACTTGTTTTGGTATTTAGAAAAAATGAACAAAATACTTAAAAACAAAAAAAAGACTTTTTAATTTTTTCTAAAAACTCTATCGAGTTTCCCTGAGACAAATATTTAAATCCTTTGCAAATCTAAAGCTAATTCTACACTTACAACAGTTTAGTTGCTTTCAAAAAAATTGTAGAAAAAGATTTAAAAAGAAAAGCAAACCCTCCCATACACTTATCAATGGGAATCCTAAGTCTTAATTTCAGGTCAAAAATACACCCATTCGTCTGAGCTTGGGGCTCCCACTCCAGTTTGGGGGGTGGGGTTCCAAGAGTCAAATAAGTGCCTAAACCTTTTGTCCACCAGCACCTATTTTCAGCCCTTAAACCCCTTTCTCTCCCTATTCACCTCCAGACCAGCAGTCCAGTGCAGTGTGCAGCCTCTGCTTAGCTGTAGCTTGTGAGGCTGCCTGAGGAACTTGGTAGGCATAAAAAGCAGGGGTTGTAGCCTTTTTCCCGGGGCATCAGTTTCTACAATTAAATTGAACATTTTAAGGTGACAGGAAAAATCCAAAAAAAAATCAGGGCGTCGCCCCAGGGCCCTCTTAGAAGACTGTGAAGTTTGGGGACCGTCGGTGTTACGGTTTCTGAGGAAAAAATTAATTTGTGGGGCTTAGTGTCTGGGACGCGCCAGTCCTAGCAGCTCTCGTTGCTTGATTTCTTGTAGCCTTGCCAAAGCATTCACACAGCCAACGGAGAGAAAGGGGGGGGACAAAAGAGGGAGAAGGTTCGACTGCAAAGACGCACAAGAAAGGGGATATGAAACTCAAAACCAGAGCAACCAAAACAGGGATGTGTTCTAGGTAAACATGTTGTAAAATATAAAAAAAGCATTTTATATTCAATAATGATTGCCCTTTAAAACAACGACGGAGAAATGGCAAAAACACATGTCAGAGTTGCAGTAAACAAAATAAGTGCAAAAACAGCAAAGTTTTGAATATTTGATACTCTTCATACTCTCTATGCAACCGGATTTTATACAGGGTCTCTGTGGGTTTTCTGTGTAGTACAAGGCTGGGTGCAAAAAGTGGAGAATATGTTGATCTCGTTCTACAGATAGTTTTACCGAGTAGGACAACCATGGTCCAAAAGTACACACAAACCACACACACACAGTCACACATACGCACACACACACACACACACACACACACATCTAGACAAGACAAAGGCCTCTGTGATAATTGCAGTCAAAAAGCAAATTCATTTCGAGATTAGTACATTGCTGTGGACCTTACTTTTCACAGAGGATTACACAGGCTATTGTAACCAGTTTGGTTGAAAACAAAAACTGGCTAATTACTGCAAAACCACCCATTTCAATATAACCACTAGTACAATACAATTTATAAAGTGGAAAATGAACTAGAAAATTCATACTGTAATCCTGTGAAGATACGAATAGTACAGTAAATTGTCTTTTACCTATTATTCCTACCAATACCATCTTAAAACTTAAACAAGTTTTCAGAAAATGTTCAGAGACCACACAAAATAACAGGAAGACTAAAAATATTCCAACTAATTATTGTCGCAGGCCAATACATAAGATTGATAGAATTCAAGAATAAAAAATACTGTCAATTTGCATCCAAGAATAATTACTATTATTTAAGTTGTACCTAAGGTTAAAACTCAATGTCACTAAGACAAAAAAATAAAAATTTAAAACAATTTTCATCCAATTTCAAACTGTCCATGATATGCATTATTCTTTAGAAGAGTAGCTTCAGCAGATGTGCTGTTAAGATGGATATTTCTCATTAAAATGTATATTGATACATAGCCCAATATCATACATACTGTATATGTAAATATATATATATATATATGTTAATCTAGGAACAGGTGCACAGCTTTCATGGCATACCAAAGAATTCATTCTCATCCTATAGCAGTTTTTTTATTTGTTCAAAATGCCAACTGAGCAAATCAAGAATTGAACAAATAGTACAGGCACACTGCATACTTCAGATATTCTAAAAACTCATGGCAAGAAGCACAGGCCTGATCTTTTACTAAAACATTTCACATTTTTATTGAGGAAAAACTTATAAACACGTAGGGCGAGTCCGGAAAAGAAAAGACAGGGAAACCACGGCCCTTAATACTTTAGCTATAAAGCAAGAGTAAAGCCAAAACCAAATGAAGAAATACTGACGTGTACTTTAATCACAAGGTTACAGGGTCATAGTAAAACAAATAAAATTACGTTTAAAAATAACGGCAACATTAAAAACAACCCAGTCACTACTCTCAGCAACATCTTATATTGTATATAACGTTATTATTTAATTTTTGTACACGAATTTGACAATACACGGATGTACTGTAACGTTTCTATTTAAAAGATACAGATCATACAAGGGCTCGACAGTACGTTGTAATATTTTAATTAGCAACATTCATTTGTCATGTTTAGACGCTTAAACTTTTAGTAAAGTATCGAATCTGTGTTCAAATGCACAGATCAGCTAAAGAGAGTAGATGGATGCATTACTGACATCTTATAGATTTAAAACTGTTATCCTACAAAACACGTTGTGGGAAAAATGTTACACTGTTATACCAATCCGGTAAAAAATACTTAAACGTTTGATGATTGCGTATTTTTGAATGTACGTTACCGCAGTCTTTTACTGTAACAATGGAAATATTTCTTGATTCTTTCGGTAAAATTCAGGGGTACTTTGAACATTGTCTGTCGACAGTTAATCTAGTTTCGCCACAATGCCACGTTCATAAAATTTAATTTAGCCGTTTATATTTTCAAATCCCACAGACGTAACGATTCCTTTTAATCGCGATTTTATACCAAATTAAACATGTCCACCCCTGTGTAAAAAGTCTCGATTAACGAAATCGTTGTAAACTGATCTAATGACTAAATCCCTTCTTACATGGAGTAAATTAAAAGACACAAGAGGGGGAAAGTAGTGCATTGTGCTTGGCTGTGGGTGAGGGGACAGCAAGGGGAGTGGTTCAGATTATTAGAGGCACCGAGGATCATTGTCTTTAAAGCTAAGTCAAAAACACTAGAAGAGTACTACTTTATTTGGGTTGGTTTATATTGCCACTATGGCCAAAGAATCGTTTAGTTTGAAATAAGTTGTGTGGACAATATTTCGCTGGTTGCAACAAGTTTTGGAGGTCGGTTAAAATAGTAACTTAACGTTATGTTTGATTGGGTTTTTTGTGATCACATTAATAAAAAAGTGTTTTTCGAAATCTTGCCAAAATTAAGTTACTTAGTTAACCAACAAATGTACATTTTCTAACAACTAATAATTGTTAAAGGCATGCGTTATTCTGTTAAGCGATGTTTTTCGGCTAACTTAGTTAATCTTTCTTTTTTCGAACAAATAAATACGAAAACACGAAGTCAATAACGAATACATGATTAACAGGAAAAAATAAGACGGCGTTTGCAAAATATTTCGTTTATACAAGAAGAAAATAATTATAATTGTTTCTTTACAAGTAGTAATAATTGCTTACCTTTTGTGAAAATCCGTTTTCAATGGCTAATTATGGTGAAATAAATGTTAATGTAGTCCTGAAGTAAAGATGTGGAAAAAAGCATAATGAGGAATAATGTGTCTGTTAGAAGAGTTCAGTCACTGAGGCTCTGAAGTTTGAAAATGGCGCCAACGATCAACAGCAGCAGCTCTACCACTCTGATGACACGGGGCAGATGAAAAAATAAATATAAATTTTCCCCAACGTAAAATATTTTTTTTCACGAACGGATTTATTGCCTTTCAGTTAATTAAAGCTATTCTAGTTATTATTTATTCATTTACTTGCTTCAGTAATTTATATTTATTTTTTGATAATTTTTAATAACCGTCAGATCATGTATGTGCCGCGGTGCAGGTCGGGAAGTGCCATAGCTGGTTTTCTTTCAAATTTCCAAACTACAAGTCGTCGACTGCGATATGCCGCCCCCTGTTGTATTGTTTGTGTATTGTCAGGGCTTGTAAAGTAAATTCAGTATGTTTAAAATAGACTCAACTAAATGCCAAGAGCTTGTTTAAACCACGTTTACATTATAACTCGAGCACAACTTTAAAAATAGACGTTAACTGGTAATATTGTTTTACATGTTTTAAGTCTAACAAAACTGTTATCTGTTAAAATGTATCCACAGCCTGATCTGGCCTCTATTTGGTTATTACACAGTAATGTCTAATTTAAGTTTAAATATAGCTGTATGTCTAAAAACACTCAAAATACATGGTTTCTGCAATCTACATCACTTCTTTCATTATGCAAATCCCCTGCATGTGATGAGTCACCCATTGTCATGTTTAGGTGATACAATAGAATAATATTTTTAGTAAATATTCATTTACTTTAAATATGTACATTGCACAGTCTGGTATATATATAATATCACATGTACACAATCTTTTAAAACAAAATGGCTTGAACATTAATCAAGTGTGAGTTAGCAGAAAAGCAGTAGTGTTACAACATTAATAGCTGTAATGCTGACAAGGTATTTCATTAATAGCATGCATTCTTCCACTATTACCATAAATAAATGTTTATATTTAGACAGGCTTTCCTTTGATACAGCAAATCTGTCTTGCAACATGACAGTTGACCATTAACCAATGAAATACCAAAAAGTAATAACAGTCTATGACACTAGAATCATCTGATTCTAACTTCTTTTAATAAGACGGAAGTACAAAGGGTAGACAGCTCGTGCTGTATGCTGATGTTATGTGTACATGGAAAGTACACAAAGCACAGTTTTTGCTCACGTGTGTAATACAAATTTATATCAAAACAAAGGAAACGTCAGAATGAAGTATTGAAAGATAGACAAAAGATTAACACTTTTAAAAACTGATGGGCAAATTAAGATCCAGGAGTTTAATTCATTCACAATATATATTAATCCTTGACACTGCACCTCACTTTAAAGTATGCCTGATGCCATGAATAAACAACACATATTCTATATATAAAAGTATTTGTTCTGTTAATATAGACTGAAATTGAGCAATCTTTTTATTTAAGTTATGTCTAACCATTTAAGCAGTTGCCCTGAGTGAAACAATCATTTTCTGTAAGGTGTAATAAATAAAATTACTATATCAGATATATTATTTCAGTTCTGACATCATAAATCACAAATCGAAGACCTCCTTTTTTATTGTTTGTCTGTTTTTGTTGTTTTTCATCTTTATTTCTTAAGTTAGACCTCTGTATGTATCGGTTTCCGTTTTGGTCCCATTTTCCTTATGGTTCCCTTTATCGTCAGCTTCATTCTCTTCCTCCTCTCCTTTTCCAAGCATCTTCAGTGGCCACAAGACGCCATGCTGGGCATGTTCAGGTTTTTGACAGCAGGATCCATGTTTCTCTTTAGTCAGGAAATACAGGAGCGCATTTAGCCAAGCATTGAATGAGGCCAGTGGCCGAGTAATTTTATAACAGATGGAAACCATGCTCATGGTATGACATTGCACCCTACTTGTCAATTTCAGCAGCAGGAAAATTGTGCGAGTGACATGGAACGGGAAGAAGCAAAGGGCAAAGAGCAGAGTGATCGTAATTATGGTTTTGATGGACTTGCGACGTCTGTTTACGTACGGTGAATGTGCCCCCAAGATGATTGACATGCCCTCTCCTCTTATCCCTGATACACTTTCACAGCCCGTCCCACTTCGAGCTCTTTGAGAAGGTGGCTGAGAGTGGAGCGTCCGAAATATCGTCAACACTACACGGGAGTAGCACCAGGCGATGATGCTAAATGGCAGGAAAAACCCCAAGAAATGAAGTGTGATCCCATACGGAATGTAATCGTGGAACTCCTTATCGATTGCATCATCCCAGCAATTATTGAACATCTCCTCCCTTGTGCTTTCACCATTCACAACCGCCCCTAAAATCCCTTGACGTGGAAGATATTGTGTCTGGGCAAAACGAAAAATTGGACATGTTAGCACAAAGACAGCGATCCATACCAATACACAAGTTCCCTTGACTGCCCGTTTGGACTCTAAGGTAATGGTCTTCATGGGGTGGCAGATGCCCAGATAGCGATGTACCGAGATGCAAGTGAGGAAGAAGATACTGCAGTAGAGGTTGAAATAAAAGAGAAATCGCACTAAGCGGCACATGAAGTCCCCGAACACCCAGTCGTCGCGCATGACGTAACTGGCCACCAGGAATGGCAGGGATAGACCATACATGAAGTCTGTAGTGGCCAGGTTTACCATGTAAATCAGCGATGCATTCCAGCGCTTGGTGCGTCGAAAGGAACGATACAGAATTACAAAGTTAAGGGTTATGCTGAAAACAAAAGTAAAACAGTAGCAAATGGGGAGAAAAATGTACTTGTAGGACTCATCAATATTGCAGGGGCCAGTAATGGAAGAATTACTTGAGGAATACAGCTGGGTGTCTGCCCCCGACTCTTTGTTTGTCAAAACTGTAGGTGTGGTCGTCGTCATTGTCGTCTAGTTCTTAAACAGAAGACCCTGTTCATATTCCCATTCTGTGCTTCTGAAACCACATCGTCTACGAACTTGAATTTACCATCTTGTCCTCTTTGCCTCGTTCAACATCTGTGAGAGACACGTTACTGTTAAGAACATATTTTGGATACAGAACATGTATTTATATGCAAGTTGGTTCCCATTTCTAGCCTCCCACTTACTTGCTGTCCCTCCCCTGATCCCCCTTTCTCTTTCACAACCCCTCGTACTGTTTGCGCACAGGTATATATATATATATGCTGCTGATTCAGACTCTTTTCACTTCATTAACTCATCAAACAGTAACCACACTTCCCCTCTGTGTTCTATCCTTTATCTGCCCCCCCAACCCACATCATCACTCTGTCCCGATCACTCATTCCCTTTCAAAATATGAACTAACACACCTTTTTTTCAACGTTTTCAGTTTTGGTCAAAATAACGTTAAGCTCCCTTTGTATCCATTAACACATATTTTGGTAGTCTTTTCATTCACATGCTATGTCACAGCTATCCCTACCTCTTAGTAAACAGCACACAGCTGACTGGGCACATAGTGTACGGCTTATTGCCTACCACTCGTGAGGCATATAAGACACTGTGTCAATAGATCAGTGAGTACCTGAAGGTCACTAAATGACATTAGGGTAGATCTGGTTTGGCTACATAAATAAGATGGTCCTTACTTGTACAATAAGACAACATCATAAAAAGTGCAAACAATCCTTGTTATAAATCTTTTTGATTACACATTGCTGCACTGCATGTAAACTGTAACTGTATTTAATAGTGAATGTACATCCCGCCTTGCTGTATTTATTTAATTATTTAAACGTGCATTCAAACAATCGTGGCACACAAGAAAACAGCTAAACACACCTGTTGAAAAAGTTGGAAAAAACGAAACGTACCTATTTGGTGGATGGCTGAATTATAAGAGATAAAGTCCTTTTCCAGAAGCAATTAAAGAACGAATAAAACCCAACACCTGAGAAGCACCACTACTCCAACGCTGAAAAATAATTAATTTGACTAATAAAAGCTAAATACAGTCGAGCAGAATGACATTGGAAGGCATTGTTTGTTCTGTCAAGTCTGAATCTTGTCCTGCCAATTTACTTCAGCTGTTTCTATTAACTGTTTTGATCATTCTCTCGGTCCAACCCTCCTTGGTCATCTTTTGCTCCATGATCTGTCCCTCCCTCTTTCTTCTTTTCTCTATAATGCTGAGCTGGCCTTCTGACAACACAACTCTGGCTGGGCAAAGCACACAAAGACAATAAATAGCATATTTACCACAACAACACACACACATTCTTATTAAAATCCCTTTAATTCCACAAACATTTTTTTACGTATTTAACAAACATTATCAATCCAGTTGCTGAGTTGATACACACACATATTTGGCTAGATAGTATTAAAAAATGACCTGTATTTATGATATATAATTTGCCACTCAAAAAACTGAGTAATGTATTGTTTAGCTAAGTAGCATGGAATGATGTATACTGTTTTTTGATTTGCATATCTGTTTGACTGAAAAACTGTACAATGTAAACTTCTGTTAATTCAATTACATCTGTTAAATGGAAACAATCAAATATAAGGTGATAAAAAGTGACTAAAGTTGTTTACTTTTCAAAAACAATTGACATTTTTGGATATAGGTTCCACCAGTAACATCACCTGATCTTTTGTAGTGATGATAAAGTATTGTAGATTTTCACAGTCATTTAGTACAGGAAGAGATTGCAGGTCTTGTAAACAAATGTCCTGGTTTTTTGTTCCTTAAAGGAAATACTTCTTCTGATTGTACATCAGAATGATGTCATATCTTGTACCTCCAGCAGCAGGGCATCCTGCTCCGTCCTCAGCTGGTCCCTTGTGAGAAGTCGAGCCACCAGCTCTGAACTGAGGTCTACACACATGTATATACATTTACATTATTTATTTATTCAAAATAGATGGTGATCTAATTACTGTAAATGAATAGCTTTAAAGTCTTACCGTGAATGTCTTTGCTTAGTGAGGTCCTTAATGCTTTTAACTCCTTTCCGCTTAAGTTCTTCAATTCACTTCGCTCATGGCGCTTCCTGTTTCGGACAGCCTCACTGGGAGGTATGGTCTGTAATAGGAGTCAGTTGTGTGCAGTTATGTCTTTTGTCATGCAGAACATACACATATAACAGGAGACATAACAGGGTTGGCCTGTATGATGGTGTGTCCTGTGCAACAGTAGAAATGTATCAACAGTGTGTAGAGATTCTGCAATATGGTTTATTAGGGCCCGAGGTGTGAGGCCCCTATTGTTCTTCAAGGAGATATTATTATTATACAGCATTATATCTGTACGATTTTTTAAATCCAAGCAGAAAACTAAAGACTATTGTGTAGTAGTCTACACTTTTTAGATGACAGCATTCCTAAAGCTCAATTGGTAGAGCATTTTTAGCAGCGCAAAGGTCAGGGATTCGATTAGATTCTCAGCTGATACAAGTTATACCTTGAATGGTCTGTAAGCTAATATTGGATTAAGGCTTTTGCCAAATGCATGGATGTAAATGTACTAAAATGTCGCAGAGAGGCTCCATTAATGATGGAGAAACATCTGTTTTGTAAGTTTTGATGTTATGTGCAGCTATTTAATAATCTAATGCGATAAAGTACCTTTCGCTTATATGTAAAATATGTGCTGTACAACATTTCAGCATGATTCAGCAAAAACAATATTATAATATATACCCCTGGTTTCACAGACAAGGCTTAAGGTTAGTCCTAGACTAAAACGCATGTTTGAGCTGGCTCAACTGAAGATAACTTGCACCGACAGATCTTAAAATAGTGCCATTGATTTGTCTGAAGATACGCACAAGTAATGTCCTTGTTTATGAAAGATGCTTAAACGTCTTATTTAACAAAGGCCGGGTACACACCACAAGATAATTGGGCTGAATTTGGGCAGATTTTCCCCTTTACGACAATCCTAGGTAAAGTCATGATCGTCTTCGTGGTTGCGTCGATTATCTTAACAGATTTTCCTGTGGTGCACAGGTGTGTTAAGAAAATCTGAATCTTTCGGAAGCACGTCTGGGCCATTCCGATCGCAAATATTCAACATGTTGAATATTTACGATCAGAAATCCTGTTGTTTGGGGGAAACCCCAAGGACAAACGCACATACACGCTGTAGATTGTCACGTGAAACGAACTGATACCCAATCAGAAAGCTAGCAGATGAAAGATAAACCATAACAAGTACTTTGCGCAGCATGCACAGTCCAAGGTGAGATGGACATCAGAGATGTAAAAAAGCAGTCCATTGTATTAATGACATTTCTTTATGTCTGTTGTTTGCCATGTTTGTTCACTGTGGATTCACGTTTGGACGCGAGAAACTTTACAAGATCTTGGCGAGATTTCTGGTGTTCTGAGCTGAAACTCACGTTGTTTGTGAAGTTAATCTGATGGTGTGTGATGTGCTGTTATGACACACACTTTATAGGAACAAAAGTGTTAAATGTCAATTTTTTCATCATGTTTGTGGTCTCACATTTTAAAAATCGGATAAGATTTAAAAAATATATTTTGGTGTGTACCCAGCTTAAGGCCGCATTTACATTGGTTGCTCAAAGTGACTAAATTGCGATTTTTTTTTGTGGCACAGACCGTATATGACCCTAGAACATGTAAAAGCGGGTAGATTCTGATCGGTTTCAGGCTTCATTCATATGTTGAATAAATCAAATATGAATCGGATACATGCATTCGCATCCGCAATGTAAGCAGACGGATTAGATATTCCCATGTCAAGACGTGTCGTGCTCGTGCGTCATTGAAAATGCGATGCTGGCAAATGACGTCAACTCAGGCGGACACCACCCGTGATCACTTGACTTTTTTAGCAGTACTTTTTGGATAACGACAGCTCTACTTAGTGGAGTAATGTTGAAGTTTTATGTCTTGTTACAGAAATAAAGCTCTATCTTGTATAATCATTTTGTTTGTCCATCGCATAACGCAACATTTAAAGGAATAGTCTACTCATTTTCAATATTAAACTATGTTATTACCTTAACTAAGAAGAGTTGATACATCCCTCTATCATCTGTGTGCGTGCACGTAAGCGCTGGAGGAACTATATTTTATGGCGTAATAGCACTTTTGGGAGTTCTTCGACTCGGCGCAGTAACACCCTCCCTCTCCCATTATGAGAGTGAGAAGGGGAGCGAACTTTTCAGGCGAGTCAAAGTGCTCCCAAAAGTGCTATTACGCCATAAAATATAGTTCCTCTTTTAAATCCGCTTAGAAAAGCACTACGTTTTATTTTGTACCACCAAACTTGCTTGTATAACTACTCGTCTTAAATAGGAAAAACGTTGATGTGTTTGGTCACTTCTAACTTTATCTCTGATTGGTACCATTGAATGAATGGGCCTAAGCTAAATGCTATCGAAGCGTCGCAGCGCGCTCCAGCGCTTACGTGCACGCACACAGATGATAGAGGGATGTATCAACAATTCTTGGTTAAGGTAATAACAAAGTTTAATATTGAAAATGAGTAGACTATTCCTTTAACATTTGTCTGTGGTTTAAGCTGTGCCAAGTCAGTATGTCTGCCTTGAATTGTTTTGCCAAATGTTTAGTTGCTTTTAAAAGATGATGTAAGTGGGTCATCAAAAAAAAAAATCAGATACAGGCAACAAATCGGAATTGGGCATCAAGATTTGCAGTGTAAATCCATCCTAAGGCCTAGTCCTTGCTTTAGCTAAGCATTGTCTGTGAACCAGGCCATAAACTGTTACAATTATATTAAATGTATCTAACTGTGACACAAGATTTGGTCATAGCGCCCACCACAACATTTAGGGGCGGTTTCCCGGATAGGGATTAGACTAGTCCTAGACTAAAATAAATCTAAGAGCTGTCCAAACGGAAAACAACTTTCACTAAGATATCTTAAAATACATCAGTACCCTCTGTGAGTGTGCTCTGCTCTTTTTTACCTGCTTTTGCTCCAATCTCAACTTGTGTCTGAGCACACTTAGTGCAGCTCTGACATCATTCTTGAATCCTCCTGATTTGGCTTTCTTAGTCGATGCTGAGCTTGAACCTTGCTGCCTTTCGGGCCTCTGCTTGTTTCCACTCTTACTGGATTGTTTTGCCACCTGTAAACAATTACAAATCTCAGCAACAGTCTGTGCGGAGTACACTTAGGGAAGTGTACAGTAAACGGTCATCAACAGAAATCAATAAAAAACATTTATGACCATTTATTATTACCTCTTTTTTTGCCTCCATTTCCTCTTCTTCCTCCTCACTTTCACTGTTGTTGATGAAGCAAAGCTGTAGATTTGTCTGGCTGTGAAGCCTGGATTAATAATGCAAAACTGTTAAAGAATTTATTCACATTTTAAAAGAATTCTTTTAAATCAAAATCAATGAGACCTTGACGTAAGAGCAGACAGGCGACTGTTGCATTCATCGTCCATGTCATAGGTTTCTCTGTGACTGTTTAGCCCCCTGATTCCTGGCCATTCCAGACTGTCTAAATCCTGCAGAACCACATTATAGCGTACATTAACAGTCAATGCTTTACAATAATCAAAATGTACTGTTAAGTCGCTTTGCATAAAAGCAGAATCTGAGCAAATGCGTAAATGTATTTTCATTCAGACCTTTTCCTTCTGCCTTCGCTCCTCTTGCTGCTTCTCAAGTTCAGCAATACGAAGGCTTAGATCCTCCCAGTGCATTATGGGTAAGCCTAGGTCATCTTCAGGGTATCCCTCTTGCCAAACCAAGGTTGCCCCCTCTGCATCCTCTTCTGTCTCATCACACTCTTTTTCATCTCCTCTCTCTCGCTCTTTCTCCTTCTCTCCATCCATCCTCAAGCCCCTTTTACTGATATATGCCACAAAATCATTGCATCACAGTTACTTTCTTTAAGAAAACTCATCAGGTGAAGACGACCTCAACCAAACGCTTGTTTAAAACTAGGTTTTGTTCTTCTGACATAGCACATTAGTTTTTGTGAACAAAATCCAGCATTAGCTGGTAGCTGGTTTTAGCTGGTCCTCCCAGCCAGACCAACTAAGTCTAGCTTGACCAGCTTAAAAAGTGACGAAAACACAGCTAAGCCAGCTTGCTACACCATCTAAAACCAAACTGGGAGTTTTTTTTCAGTAGGGATCACACTTTTTCCTTGAAATGTTGCAACATTTTGAGTACTGTAACTTAGTTTAAACATGATGAGCCCCATCAATCGTACGTATTAAACAAGAAAGTATAATAAACTTTGAAAAATATATAAATAAATCTAAAAAAGAGCTTAATAATAATCCGCCAGAATGTTTTACATTTTAAGTGCTAGCAATGTAGCCTGGAGTTAGCAAGTTTGGCCACGTAATACTCTGCTATGACATAATGTACCATTTACATTTATTTTCTGGTACGTATTCTTACCTATATCGTTTTTGAGAAACGTGTTTACTAGTCAAATCAATAATCACAAGTTCCCATAGTTTTCCTGGAGTTTACAGCAAATCTTTTCCCGTGCTGTCCCGTTACGCGCCCTCTCGTGTCTTCGGTCTCCTTTTCTCTCTCTTCATCATTTGAGATAAGTTTCTTCGGTTTCTTTCTCCTTTCTACAGTTATTTTTGTTAACTACGCGTTGTTTAAATGTCTTTATTATTTAGAGTTTACGGGGTTCCCTGACTTAATCGATCCAGTAGTTTGTCCCATGAACCTTTCTCAATACACACCGCGAAAACTAAAGGAATTCGGCGACGTTTTGTTATGGGCTGAGAACGTGAAGGGTGGAGAAACATCCAAGAGTCATACAAGTAACATTTCAAGTGTCCAGTTTCATACAATTACAAACATATTTCTAATCGACTTATTTTCTTAAATCACGTAAAGTGGTTAGTCCAATAAATAGTTTGTCTCTCCGTATCTCATTAAACTTTCTTAACAGAGGATTTTCCTAGCAGTTTGTGTTTAGAGTCAAATGGCAAGCAACAAGTCTACACATGCTTAATTTATGACAGATATTAGGTTTCAACAATGTTTACATTGTTTGTATTGTATTCACAGAATATTTCGATAATGTCTCGAAGGCAAGTAATAAATAATTAAAATAAACACGAAATGTAACATTTATGATAAAAGAGTAAAAATGTTTTAATGTTTAAAATGCATTTATGTCAAAGTTTATTTTATACTGTTGTTTAATATAATAAATAAATAAATGATGATTGGAACTGATGTAGGTAGATGGTAGTATTTTTTTTATCATTGACAACTTCTAAATGTTTAGTTGTTTTATGCTTGTGCTAGGCTGCGCAGACAGATCGGCGTATGACATCAATATCGCGAGAGCGATGCGATTCGGTTCACTCTCGCGGTACTTTAACGTCATCCGCCTTTCAGTATTTGCGGTCCCGCATAAAGTCGAACAAGTCTCGTTCTCGCGGTATTGATGTCGTGCGCCGATGTGTCTGCGCAGACCACAAAGTCGATGACGTTGCACACTGCAGTAAAATGAACTTCCGCTTCCTCTAAAGTCAGCTGATTTAATCGGGTGACTGTTGACATCGGTCTTGACGAGACCTGAAAACTCCAACGAAAGTAACTTTAAAAACTACAGATGACGGTCGAATAAAATTTATTTCACTCCAAACTGTTCTCATACATCTCGAGGTAACTCAAACCTGGAAAACGTCAATTTCAAAAATGGCTTCGTTGCTTTTTTGCGGTCCTAAACTAGCAGCATGTGGACTGGTGTTGAGCATCTGGGGTGTCATTATGCTGGTAAGATAAGTGGTACCTTTTTGTAACTTGTCACATCTTCTAAATTTGTTCTTTTAATACATTAAGACTTTATAACATTGTGTAAAAGACCACAAAAACTTTAATGTTTCTTTTTATTTTAAAGAGACAGACTAGTTTAAAATGCCTGTCATTTCCCAACCCTTATGTTGTTCCAAACCTGTATGGTTTGCGGAAAATCAGTTTGTATTTTTGTGTCTCATGCACAGTCATACAGGTTAAAAATAGCACATGGGTAGGTAAATTATTAATTATTTATTGTTTGTTTTTTTAAACTGGAGCTCAGTTTTCTGTCTGATTTTTCTTAGGCAATGCTGGGAATTTTCTTTACCACACATTCAGCTGTGCTCATAGAGGATGTGCCTTTTAAAGAGGAAGACATGCACAACCAGTGAGTTCCTTTTGCCATTTACTCATTCTGGAAACTAATCTGTCTGTCTAGCTCAGGGAATGTCACATGCATTCACAAGTCACTATATGATTGTACCTCTGACCCCCCACACACCACTTTATTTTCTTAGCCTGTTCGTACGTGATTTAAACCAATACTAGTACAAAACATACATAAAAACAGCAATGTATGCATTCCATTTGTTAACAATGCCTACTCAAAAGTGTTTGTTATTCACAAAGTAATATTCTCTTCTCACATTTCAGGGAAACACCACTGCAGCCCATTTATAAACTGTACAACCAAGTTGGATACAATTGCTTTATTGCAGCAGCGATCTATGTGGCTATAGGATTACTGTCATTTTGTCAGGTTCGCCTGAACAAGCGCAAGGAATATCTGGTGCATTAACACCACTTTGAGCTTGCTTGTATTGTCTCTTGTTGTGTTTGTATGCAATGCTGTGTTAACCTTAAAATGAAGCATACATAGATGTAGATATTTAAAATATCAAGCTGTTTGGTATTTCTTACTGTACCTTTTTTCCTTCATTGCTCTTTTGAAGCTATTGACAAAATGTAACTTGCTTAAGATTGACCTTTAAGATTATCTTGTGCCTCACTAATATGCCTTTACGGTGCCTCTTGATCTGTGGACCAGAAAATCATAAAATCTAAATATTTGTACAGCATACGCTGCTTATTATTGATATTTTGAATGTATAATTTATATCTCTACAACTGTCAAATATACATCAAGTTATTGTTTGTGGAACCAAATGTTAAATAATTACTCTGGCTCTATTTTCTCAATAAATGTTAAATGCATTTATCTTTCGAATTGAAATGTATTGAGATTGTATTGTTGTACATGCACTATATGCCACATTGGTGCTTCCTGCAGCTGTTAGGTCTGATTAGAGGTCTCCATTTCTTACCCGTACGCGAGAGTTCGAGTACAGTGCGCACAACACAGTTTTCATAATCAAAAGACTACGTGCACCACCTTAATTTTTGAAACCCAATGTACATCATTTGCATACACGACTACTCCAGGCTTCACTCCTTAAAGGGACACTCCACTTTTTTTGAAAATGTGCTCATTTTCCAGCTCCCCCAGAATGAAACCTTTGATTTTTACCATTTTGGAATCCATTCAGCTGATCTCCGGGTCTAGCGGTACCACTTTTAGCATAGCTTGGCATAATCCATTGAATCTGATTAGACCATTAGCATCGTGCTAAAAAATAACAAAAGTGTTTCGATTATTTTACCTATTTAAAACTTGACTCTTCTGTAGTTACATCGTGTACTTACACTGATGGAAAATTAAAAGTTGTGATATGGCCAGGAATTATATTCTCATTCTGGCATAATAATGGCTGCAGCAGGCACAATGACACCACGCAGCGCCCGAAAATAGTCCCCTTGGTAACCCTGAATAGCAAGGGACTATTTTCGGGCAATGTGTAATATCATTGCGCCTCCTGCAGCCATGTTAAGGCAGCAAAGTCCTTGATTATTGCACCAGAATGAGAGTATAGTTCCTAGCCATCAGCTGAATGTTTAACTCTAGGGGAGCTGGAAAGTGAGCATATTTAAAAAGGGAAGTGGAGTGTTCCTTTAAAGTCTGGAGTATAGTCTGATGTACCCGCATCGTCGAACACCGTGTACGTGTACACAGATGTTTGATGGATGCGCATTGCAACAAAATGCAATGTAGCCCAGGAGATCCATACTAAATTCTACTGTAAGCACATGCACGACCTACGCTTACAATGTATGTGGGGTTTCGAAAATAAATCAGGCGGTGACCTTGCACTACGCATGCACTCTTCTGATGACGAAAATTGAACGTTTGGACTTAGTGTGTCATTTGGGGACAGGCCCTTAATGGGACTATAGGCCCTGTCCCAAATTGCACACTCGGGACTTATAGACTTCCTTAAAGTCCATACATTGATGACATCATGTCGTGCAGACCTTAGGGACCCTTGACCCAAAAGCATACAGAACAGAGTACTCTTATAGCCTGTCTTCAGTGTGGTGCAACAAAGTCAAACACACCTTTTAGTTAGAAGCAGACTTTAAGGAGCATTTCATGAAATTAAATGCAGTGAGAAGCCACACAAAGCACAATCAAGTAAATAAGTTACAATAAAACATTTTATGTTAAAAAGTTTCTTCTTCACATTTTTATGGAAGTTGTGGGACATCATATTTTAAGTAATTACAATTCAGTTGAATGGAAAAAAGCTTTCTCATTTTTCACTTTCTCTAAATGGTGATGCTGTTTTCAATGTGACTCGGACACAGGTAAAGGTACTGCAGTTCTAGTCCCTCACTCTGAGAGATCATCTGCTCCTCCAGATCTTTTAAATTCTTTCTGAATTCGTCAATCACCCTCAAAGCAGCAGGCTCGATCAAGTACTGTTCCACGTAATGGCCCATTGGGATCTGATGTATAGAAATAAAGTTATGTGGTGAACTAAAGGTGCAGAATTAATGTTTCATGGAAAATGGTTTTGGATTCACATACATCTGAAAGCAAAAAATCTAAACAAATTCATAATATTTGATATTTAAGTTAATATCTCACAATGTAGTCCACACGATCACAGTACGTTTACATTTGTTTATACAGAGTATTTTACATGAAAACAAGTGAGGTGAAAGGCACAGATGTAACAGCCAGGGCTGTTAACCTACCGCATCTGGCTGCGCCCGACCCAGATGCCACGTGATGGCCATCTGCAGACAGGACTGACTGATATCAGGAAGTGTGGCCATGATTAAGTCCATCGTAACAGCATCCTTATCAGTTGGAGGGGGGTGCCGCATGGTGCAGGGGGTGTTGGGTACCCACGCACACCAATCAAACTACAGATTAATCAAATTGATGTCATATGATGATCAGCAAAGTTTTTAAAAATAATCATAACTTTTAACAAAAAAAAGAAAGGTAAACAATAAATAAATAAGTATGCATATTACTGTTGAATATATATATATATATATGCATATGATATCTCTTCCAATAATACCAATATAGTATAATAGATATTCTAGATGCATCACCACAATCATTAAACAAGGATTTTTTGCTGTCATGAGCACACAAGAGGACATATCATCAAAGGTGATCAGATGTGTTAGTGTGATGTGTTAGTTACCTGTCCGTTATTGGTGGCTGCATGTTGTGCTGTGCTGGTGAATATCACAACACTTATCAGTGTGATCAGTTCTTCTTTTGTCTTAAGTTCACTGGCTAAACCTAATGCACCAGACAGGTCAAGGGTCAGTTTACATTTATAAGTACAACTAAATTGCTATTTTAAGCACATTAAATGGTACTTGTGGGCAGAAAAGTTTGGACACACTTACATACTATTATTAATGGAAATTACAGACCTTTTTGTTCTGCTATATAACCATGAAAATAAGTTATGAACCATATTATCTGTGCCTGATTATTAAGTTACTGATTGTACATATTTTAAAATATTACTAAAATATTAGAAAATGATAATTATTACTTATACAGACTTTATTAATTAAGATTATAGATACCAGATCCTATAGATGTTGGGTATAAAATAGGAGTGGGAGAGGCTTTATATTTGCACTGCAAAAATGACTTTCTTACTTAGTATTTTTGTCTTGTTTTCAGTACAAATATATAAAAACTCTTAAATCAAGATGCATCCTCCCGATGAGCAAAATCACCCAAGAAAATAAGTCTAGTTTTTAATTAAAAAATATCAAATTTAAGTGAATTTGTGCTTAAAACAAGCAAAAGAATCTAACAATGAGGTAAGAACATTTTCTTGAATTTAGTGTTAGTGTTTAGTAGAACAAAGTAAACTTATTTTAAGATTTTTTCTTATCCCATTGGCAGATTATTTTGCTTGTTTTAAGCACAAATTTACTTACATTTTAGAATTTGTCTAAAAAGTAGACATATTTTCTTAGGTTATTTTGCTCATCAAGACAATGCATCTTGATTTAAGAATTTTTAGATATTGTACTTAAAACAAGACAAAAATACCAAGTAAGAAGTGTGTAATAAACATAAAGGCAACTTTAGCCATTATGGATGTTGTCACTTTCATGTTAGACCACACGGGGGTGCTGTGTCTTCAGTCATTTATTCTCTATAACTTCAAAATAAAGGCATTGTTCACAAAAATGTTATTCAAAACCAGTCTGACTTTATGTGATACAAAACACAAGAGTGTTTAACTTAACAAAGTTACAGATTGTTGAAGCTGAAATGTAATACTGAGTGAAATTCTACCCAACATTTCTATTGTGTTGAAGAAAGAAAGAAAGTTGTATAGGTTTGTAACAATATGAGGGTGTTTCCTTCCTAGTGTATACCTGTGGACCTATAAATACACCTGTGTGTATTTATATCCCTCTGATGTTCATGGTGTTTTATCATGTAACCATGTGTGTACTGTATAATAATGTCAACAAAACATGGTTGAACATGGGTTAAAAAATATAGTCTTTACCCATTATTGTTACAGGGCATTAGTGAGTCCAACTATGTAAAAACACCAGCATAAGTTTTTAACTTACCAAAATGAGGCACATCCACAAAGCCCTCTGTAGCCACATCCTTAATCCAAGCTTGGAGTTCTGAGTCCTGGTCCACTTCACTATCACTCTTGTAGTACAAAGAAACTATACCTGAAACAAACCTGAATGAAAATAAAAAAAAATGGATATACTGCTGTAATCTGTGCACAATAACATATTACAATTTTCACAATCCATAAACGTGTCACATTTGTCTTTGTTATTAAAAATAAGGACAAAGATACAAATTTTCTGTCCAATCAAAAGGTCTCTAGAATCTGAAGGATCCCTACATTAATAAAGATAATGAAGTTGCATCTGAAATCATCTACTTCACATGTTTACTGCTTCCTATATGGTAAATGGCACACAGTACACTATACATAGGGACAGTGGCGTAGCAAGTGAGTCCCGGGCCCATATGCAAAAAAATGTACGGGCCCCCTTAAGCCAAAACCCCATCCCAACCTTGCCCGTTGGCACTGCTAACTGTGGCGTGCAGGTCTGTTAACAACATATACTTTTAATAAGGTAATCAAATATTTTTACTTTACTTATTTACTTTAAAAGGGTAGATTTAAATAAAGAAAAACAAAATGTTTTGTGTAGTTTTTGACTCGTGACTAAGTTCTCCGCCTTCTCTTTTCTCTTTGAGGCCCCACTTTTATGTTTATATTTGTCCATCCTTAATGTATATGTAGCCGCTATAGTAAACTCTCACACTGTGTTTTCTTTTTTTTTGGCGCGGCGATGCATCTTGTAAAAAAATGATGGGGCAGCCGCGGAGTGCAAAAAAAATAATAAACGCAAACAAGAAATGACGGAGAAATTAGACATTACGGAGAAATAAGAAATCACTACACATGATATGCATACAAAAATATATTTATTGCTGCCACAAATAAAAAAAAAATTTTTTATTAAAAGCTGGGGCGGGCCCCCTATTGCCCTGGGCCCATTTGCACGTGCATACCCTGCATGCCCAGACGCTACGCCACTGGATAGGGATTGATTCAAACAGTGAAAGTATGTTGGGGTGAATAAAGTCTGATCATGTCAGTGTTACACACACACTGTTCTCTGGTCTACAGACACAAGACAGTGAGTGGATTATACTGTATGTGCATAGTAGGCAGGAGATAATGCACACAATGTTTAGTGTGAGGAGGAGATCACTGTAAAAAAGTTTTGGTTTAATTTAAAAAAGTAAGTTACCTGGTTACCTTACAATTTTAAGGCAATTCAACTTAAATATTAGTTGGCACAACAATTTTTTAAGTTAACTAATATTTTTAAGTTGAACTAACTCAAAATTGTAAGGCAGCCAGTTTACCCACTCTTTAAGCTGCACAAACCTTTTTTATACAGTGTGGTAAAACAGACATTACAGAAAGTAGAAGAGAAATCTGACACTGCTGTCATGCAACAACATAAATTACACATCACTGTTATCACTGCTTTTTACTTTTCAAGCAACAGTTTAATAATCTATTAGGGACTTATGCCTGTCACCAGGTTTTAAATGCAGCTTTGTTGTGATGCTATTGGTTATTTTAGAAAGAGGGAGGAGATACTCGATATGTTCTGTAATGACTCCCTTTTTTCAGTTGAAATTACATCAACACATTTAATAAAGCTGCATTCAATGGGACTTTAAAGGTACAAAATTTCTTTAGTCAAGTAAGTAATTTTCTATTTGTTGTTTTGTTGATTAATTAACTTAAAAAAAGTATAAACTATTAAACAGACAGCAGTAGGTTTATTAGGCTACTGTCACTTTAAGACCTAATGATCCCATACTGATTGGCATCCACTGTTTACGTGAACCTTGTGAGTTTTTAGCGCAAAAGAGAACTGATTACTGCGTTAACTGTTAACTTCCATTTTTCAGGTCCTCAGCTCAACATATGAACGAACGACTGAAGCGGCTTAAAGGATAATTCCGGTATTTAACACTTTGAGTCTCATTTCTGGTTTGTTTTGGATGAACTACAGTGATGGACACATACATTTTGACAATGGGTCGTGTCTTGAGTTTTTGACTCGTTTAGAAGCGTCTCTTGACTGCTTCAGAATGGAAGTCAATGGCCATGCACAAACATGTCATTAAAACAACACTTAACGTTCTTTTTCAAAACTGTGCTACTCACCGAGTGGTTCGTGGTGTTCGTTGATGATGATTAAAAACAAGTTGTGTAGCGAAATACAGTTTCTGTCGTGTTTTATTTGGCATTTTGTAAAATTCCATTGACTTCTCTTGGAAGACTGTTTGCTCGCTGATATATCACTCCGCCGCCGGGAAACAGAAAAGGGCCTGTTTGTTTACATGAGGTTGTAGTTTTTTCGCTCGGTTTCTCTCAGAATAATTTTTTCCCATATTTGTAGGGCTGGACCAGAATATTCGAATATTAGTTCCGTGGGTTGACATTCGATTTTCAGTTTTGAGATTCGAATATATATATAAATATTTTACAGCGTTAATGCAGAGCTTTTGCCAAGCAGGAAGTGCGCTTCACGCTCCCGCTCTATAGGTGGCGCAGACAGACCAACATCCATAGCCAACAGCCACCAAACAGCACCAGTGTGGAAGAGATCGCCTTGAACGTAAAGCGCGCTTCCTGCTTTGGCATTTACGCTAATAGTGTTGTAAATAACGTTCAGTTTCTTGCAAAAACTGATTGATTTGCTTCACAAGACGTCAATAATGTCACACGGAGTTATGGGGGATTACTGTTGTATTGGATATATATGCTATAGCTCTTAAAGTGTGCGGATCTGTTGACTTGCATGACGGAGCACCGGGGTTTCTGCAAAATATCATCTTTATTGTTCTGCTGATGAAAAAAACATATTGGATGTTGTAAGTGTTAAAAATAAACTTGATTTTGAAAGTATGCTACCGTTTTATTACAGTTTGTTGGACTACGTTCATTCATGCTTCAGACTCAAATATAGAGCGGAAGTATATACGCGGTTGTGAGGTATCTGAAAAAATAGTTCCACTATAGCAAATAACACGGATTGAAATCATATATTGCGCCAATATATTTGTTTTTAATCATCAACGAACACCACGAACCACTCGGTGAGTAGTACAGTTTTGAAAAAGAACGTTAAGTGTTGTTTTAATGACATGTTTGTGCATGGCCATTGACTTCCATTCTGAAGCAGCCAAGAGATGCTTCTAAATGAGTCGAAAAGTCAAGACTCGACCCATTGTCAAAATTTCTGTGTCCATCACTGTAGTTCATCCAAAACAAACCAGAAATGAGACTCAAAGTGTTAAATACCGGAATTATCCTTTAAAGGGGGCATATCATGAAAATCTGACCTTTTCCATCTTTAAGTGTTATAACTGGGTCCCCAGTGCTTCTATCAACCCCAAAAAAAATGTAAAACAGAACGACCCAGTAACTTAATTTTGGTAAACCATTCTCTGCAAGCATGTGAAAAAATAGGTCACTGAAATATGGCTCCCCTTGTGATGTCAGAAGGGGTAAATGCTGCCCCTTAATCCAACCATGACACTGCATTTAGTGCAGAGATCAGCTCATTTGCATTTAAAGGCACACAAACAAACCCTCCACGTATGCTCACACCTTCAAAGTGGCAATTTTAACATGTCATAACAAATGATCTATATGGTATTTTGATCTAGAACTTCACATACGTACTCTGTGGACACCAAAGATTTATTTTACATCTTTAAAAAGTTTTGTGAGATGTCCCCTTTAAGAGTTGGCTTAAGTCGTGGGATTGAAAATCATGCAAAAATGTAATTTTCTGTCGTGACATGACAAACTACGTTTAAATCGTTGATCCAGTACTTTGATATCATATACCGATTGGTCTGCTTGATGCTGCATTAAAAGGCCAAATATGTCATTTTAACTGATAAAGGTTGCAAAACAACAGCACTGATGATGTTGTGAAGGAGCAATGAGCGATAGGCGTAGTAGTAGGCAGTGATTAGAAATTTGAAGGTTTAACCTGAAGGTCACAGGTTTCATTTCTCAATGCTGGCAGGATATGACTGTAGTAGTTGTAGTTTAGCTGGTTTAAAGTGAAAGTAGCTGATTTAATCTGGTCCTCATAATAGCCTTTCAATTGTAAGTCGCTTTGAATAAAAGTGCTAAATTAATGAATGTAAATGTAATGCACACTAAATATAAAATCCTGACCAAGATCTGTGAGTAAGCTATCGCAGTCATGAAACGTAATGTGTTTGTCGTGCCATGACGTGAACATTTTTGACTTCCAATTCTGTGTCAAGACTCAGGATGACTTTTGAGCCACTTCATTTGTTTTTTACCATACTTCAGATATTACGCACAGATCTTCCCCATAATCAGTCATCTTTTCAAAGATGCCAAAAGCATGAAGTAGGAACGTGCATTTATCAAGATTATATCATCAAAAACATCTGCGTTATCAGATTTGATGACTCTGCTGCGATAATTTGTTCACATGTGAAGCTGGAAATGGAAGTCAATACAGAAACCCGATAAACCATAATACCTGCTATGTGTGCGCATATATGTGTGAAAAGCAGTGTGCAAGACTTTAAAACGCATGCAAATAATAAACTTGTGATGACGAATAACCACAATGACTACGATATACAGTGTTGAACACGTCACTATTTAACATTATTACACATAACTTCATTTATTGACATTTATGGTTTGAGTTCTTTGCATGTGTGGATTGTGTGGGTGTTACCAACATCTGGTGGAAAAATAGCACCTTATATACAGGCGCAGCCATAGAATGTAGCAAGATTTTAACATTTTCTCTATAATCATCCACAATCTAATATTACCATATTGCACAATGCACACCCCATTGCACACTGCTTCAATCATGTGTGCATGTGATATCTAGAAAATCGTACAGCTACATTTAGAAGGAGGAACATCAAAATTGGAGCAACTTGTTTGTGTACATTACTTGTGAATTACGTCCCACAGCATCATGGAATGATCCCTGTAGAAATAGTCTTTCACTTTAGTCACCCCTCTGTCCAAGAAGTCAAATTTGGGCTGGAGAGAGCGATAGGTTAGTACTTTATACTCCCTCTGTGCCAGCATCAAGACTCCATCTCCTCCTGTTGATACCACCTAAAAACACAATTTACAACAGATGAGGAGTTAAGTATGTAGCAAAATACACTGAATGTTCTGAATCTATCTGTATGAGTAAGCATGCTGTGTTGCTTGGTGCTGCTTGATTTATATTAGTGAGAATATTATAGCTAAGAATATCAAAAAACCACCAAAATGGCAGTGTGTGCATGTACAGTAGTGTGTGCATGTAGAGGGGTGAGAAGGGCGTGATATTGGGTGAAACGGATATATAAATATATCAAATGAAAGCTTTTGTTCTTTCTGCTTCCAAAGGATCACAAGTGAATTCTCAATCAATTTGGAATGATAAAAGATTGAAATTTGTACACAAAGTAGAATCAAAACATGTTTTTTATCTGGCCCTCCTGTAAAGTTGGTGAAATGTCACTTACGCCCCTCTGGTTCTCACCCCTCGATGTGTTATTTATGTGTGATTCATTATTTGAAGCTCACCCTTTTGAAGATGCCATCTGGTGAGATGAGCTGGGTTCTGCCACGACAATTAATCTCAAGCGTGTACCTCAGGTGTGGAGTCAGGAGCTGAATCAAGAGACACAGTTAGAGAATGAAGAAAAAGTGAAGGCCTGGTTTTCTTTTAATAGTCACTGTCACGCATGCAATTGCTCAAACTCGATTGCTTTTCTTTATAATCTAAAAATAGTGCAGAATATTAAGCTCTTTGTCATGTTATGCTATTACTAGACTCAGTGACAGCCGATTACTTATTTTTTACCAGCGTACAAATCCAAAGGTGCGGTGTGTCATGTGTGCGGCTCATCATGTCAAAAAATGTGTTTGTGTGTCTTGTCATGGCAAAAATGTGTTTGCCGTGTCATGTGTATGGCTCATCATGTCAAAAAATTGTGTTTGCTGTGTTGTGTGTGGCTTGTCATGTCAAAATATGTGTTCAGCCGGCGCATCATGTGAACCTATATGCATCAAGTGTCATTTCAAAATATAGGCCTGCTGCTTACGCTTCGAAGGGGTTTATGATAAAAGATACGCATGTGTAATCAGAGTGTTAAGTTAGTGTCTTTCGAGTATTTTAGGACGCGAGTATCTCTTTTATCATAAACCCTTTAGACGCGTATGTAATAGGCATGTATTTTGACATGGCACATGATGCACATAGGTTCACATGGTGCACGGAACACATATTTTGACATGACGAGCCACAAACATGACACCCAGAACACATATTTTGACATGACGAGCCACACACGACACGGCGAACACATATTTTGAACACATATTTTGACATGACGAGCCAAACATGACATGTCAAACACATATTTTGACATGACGAGCCACACATGACACGGCAAACACATATTTAGACATGACGAGCCACACGACACTTCAAACACATATTTTGACATGACGAGCCACACACCATATTTTGACATGATGAGCCACACACATGACACGGCAAACACATATTTTGACATGATGAGCCACACACATGACACGTCGAACACATATTTTGACATGATGAGCCACACACGACACACCGAACACATTTTTTGACATGCCGAGCCACACACATGACACGCCGAACACATATTTTGACATGACGAGCCACACATGACACACCAAACACATATTTTGACATGCCGAGCCAAACACATGACACGGCAAACACATATTTTGCCATGACGAGCCACACGACACGTCAAACACATATTTTGACATGACGAGCCACACACGACACAACGAACACATATTTTTGACATGACGAGCCACACATGACACAACAAACACATCTTTTTGACATGACGAGCCAAACACATGACACAGCAAACACATATTTTGACATGACGAGCAACACACATGCCGAACACATATTTTGACATAACGAGCCACACAACACGTCAAACACATATTTTGACATGACGAGCCACACATGACACACCAAACACATATTTTGACATGCCGAGCCAAACACATGACACAACAAACACATATTTTGACACGCGGAGCCACACATGACACAACGAACACATATTTTGATATGACGAGCAACACACTACATGCCGAACACATATTTTGACATGACGAGCCACACACGACACACCAAACACATATTTTGACATGCCGAGCCAAACACATGACACAGCAAACACATATTTTGACATGACGAGCCACACACGACACACCACACACATATTTTGACATGCCGAGCCAAACACATGACACAGCAAACACATATTTTGACATGACGAGCCACACACGACACACCAAACACATATTTTGACATGCCGAGCCAAGCACATGACACAGCAAACACATATTTTGACATGACGAGCCACACACATGACACGCCGAACACATATTTTGACACGAGGAGCCACACATGACACAACAAACACATATTTGGATATGACGAGCAACACACTACATGCCGAACACATATTTTGACATGATGAGCCACACACGACACACCAAACACATTTTTTGACATGCCGAGCCAAACACATGACACAGCAAACACATATTTTGACATGACGAGCCACACACATGACACGCCGAACACATATTTTGACACGAGGAGCCACACATGACACAACAAACACATATTTGGATATGACGAGCAACACACTACATGCCGAACACATATTTTGACATGATGAGCCACACACGACACACCAAACACATTTTTTGACATGCCGAGCCAAACACATGACACAGCAAACACATATTTTGACATGACGAGCCACACACATGACACGCCGAACACATATTTTGACATGATGAGCCACACACATGACACGGCAAACACATATTTTGACATGATGAGCCACACACGACACGCCGAACACATATTTTGACATGATGAGCCACACACATGACACGGCAAACACATATTTTGACACGAGGAGCCACACACGACACACCAAACACATTTTTTGACATGCCGAGCCAAACACATGACACAGCAAACACATATTTTGACATGACGAGCCACACACATGACACGCTGAACACATATTTTGACATGATGAGCCACACACATGACACGCCGAACACATATTTTGACATGATGAGCCACACACGACACGTCGAACACATATTTTGGCATGATGAGCCACACACGACACGTCGAACACATATTTTGATATGACGAGCCACACATAACACGGCAAACACATATTTTGAATTCCTGTCCCTTAGAAGAAAAAGTCACCGGCCGCCACAGTCTAGGCTACTTAATATTTTCTTTTTAGGTTGATTTAGCGCCCTAAATAAAGCACAAGTCAACATCTTAATAAATTGTATGAGATTAAAATGACGCATTAAAACATGCAAATGTCTCATTCATAAAGAGCACATTCTGGGGACATCCTCTGACCTTATATATAGGGTGAACAGCGGGTAGCTGTCGCATTGTGGCCACACAGATCACTTCAACCACCAAGTGTGTGCGCAGCAAATGTGATAACAGCTGAAAGACCTGGAACTCTGCGTGACGAACCCACATCTTAGCCAATAACCAGGCCAGAGGTGGGTCGCTCGGTAAGAATATGGGTGTGTCCTTATCAGGTGTCTGATCGAGCTGAAAGAGATTGAAAAGAACAATCAGATATGTTTTGGGGCTTTCACACTAGCGCTTTTCCATTATTTAGCTGTTTTAAACTGTAGTTACCAAATGTGAACATTTGTAAACCTGCTGAATTGTGTAATTTTGGAATCTATGCTGTTAACAGCCGAACTTCTGGGAAAAGCACTCCTGTATGCTTAAATCTCCCAACATTATTTTGACGTGTAGGAGAAAATATTGTTCTTGGGGAACCACCCTGATCTCTGGTTCCTTTAACTGGGTTCCTATAACTAACCAGTGAAAAATTCGCTTTTGTCAGTCAGTTCCTGAAGGCCTATCACCAATGCGCAGTGTTACTTTTTGCACTGATGTGTTTTAATAAGACATTAAAGTGCAGCGCTAAGTGAACCAAAAACAATATGGGTGTTCCTGTAGCTCAACTGGTGGGGCATTGCATTATCAGTGCAAAGGTCATAGGTTTGATCCCCAGGAAACACACATAGTCTACTGATAAAATGTAATGCACTGTAAGTTTCTTTGGATTCAGTTTTTATGGGAAGGTGGAGTAATGTAAAATTTGTATAAAATTGATAACAAATAATTGATCAAAACATTCCTGTACAAACTAGTCACATAAAACAAATCAAAAGAGTTTACCTGTATGGCAATGGGAATGAGGCCTTTGTCAGGATGTTCATAGAGTAAGCAAAGTGGAGCAGCTATGTGTTGCTGTTTGTCTCTGATTACATTGGCAGGAATCCCATCCATAATAAGATAATCAACCAGGAATATGTTTCCTTTCTTTAAGAGGAAAAGAAAAACAGCATTCATAGACTGACTGTGTAAATATTTATAGTATATGCGCTGCAGACTTGAGTAAATGTAATAGAGACAGTCATAACACTAAATTACAATTAACTGTTTTGCATAACTCCACTGTAACAAACAAATAAGTTATTTTCATTTCCCAACCAACCACAACATTCAACACAAACAGGAGACACATTCATATTTCAAAAATTGTCAAGCTGTCCTTTTATAGTTCACCCAAAAATGAAAATTCTGTCATACTTTTCTCACTATCATGTTGTTACAAACCTGTATAAATTTCTTTGTTTTGATAAACACGAAGGAAGATATTTTGAGGAATTTTTGTAACCAAACCAATCAGAGGCCTATTGACTTCCATAGTAGGAAAAAATAATACTGTGGAAGTCAATAGGGCCCCTAATTGGTTAGGTTACAAACATTCCTCAGAATATCTTCCTTTGTGTTCATCAAAACAAAGAAATTTATACAGGTTTGTAACAACATGATAGTGAGAAAAGTATGACAGAATTTTCATTTTTGGGTGAACTATCTCTTTAATGATGATTGGAGTCCATTAATGGTGCAGTTCATTGGAACTGTATTTGTTTAGTTATGAAAGAAACTGCAGTCATCCCTACTTATTAATGAGGCACACTAAACTCTTACCTTAAGTTCTGCCTCTAAGGTGGTTGTATGTATGAGCGAGGACTGTACCATGTCTCCAGAGACAGGAAGGTTAGGGGGCAGGCTCTCTATCCTCTTAATCATTCGGGGGTTTGAGCCATTGAGGAACTGGTAACCAAAGAACCAGTCTTCTCTCCAGTGCTTCATAGTGTATTCTAACAAAACAAATGATCACAAACTCATATTATTTAGCTCTGTCACTAAATGCTGTTCTGTCTGTTTGCACTGAATGCCATTAAATCTTGTCTCTAAATGTTGCCATTAAAGGGAACATTTCACAATACTTTTTTTTAAAGGTATAGCGGAAGATTTTCCCGAATTTAGAAAAGAATCGTCCTCTCCACTTTTAAAAAAATGCAATTGCGCAACACTCTACCTGCTCCCGAGAGGGAACACCTATTAAACGTGTGCACGAGAGAGCATGCACGAGCCTAGTTCTTTTCATGCACGCTCTGTTTACAAGTTGCTGTCGGCACGGCTCATACATTGGGATGTTTACCGTGTCGCAAATCATAGCTTACATCAACTATGATTAGCAGTGATTTTACATGAATTTCTCCAAATAGCATGCCAAACTTTACCTGTCCAGTAAAAACTTTGCGACTGAGGCATCAGTATTCTCCCAAAAACACTATGGTTTTGTTTCTTTCTTCAGAGGCCTTTCACTTCTTGTCATACAATTCGTAGACACTTTTTCTCTTGCGACCCTCAGACATTTTGAAAAAACACGGCGAGAATGCGAGCTTCAATGAATTGCTGAAACTGTAGCTCACCACACATATACACCTGAAAGTGCGCATGTGCAGAAAGCGAACCCTGAAAAAGAAAATCCTCCGCTATACCTTTAAGATTTAAAAATTGGCGTCCCCAGAGTGTTTATGTGTAGTTCTAGCTCAAAAAACCAGATAATTTATTATTATAACATGTTAAAATTGCCACTTTGTAAGTGTGAGCAAAAAATGTGCCGTTTTGGAGTGTGCAAATGAGCTGATCTCTGCACTAAATAGCGGTGCCGTGTTTGGATAATGTAGATTAAGGGGCGGTATTATCCCCTTCTGACATAACAAGGGGAGCCAGATTTGTATGACCTATTTTTTCACATGCTTGCAGAGATTGGTTTACAAAAAAAGATACTGGGTTGATCTTTTACACATTTTCTTAGTTGATACAAGCTCTGGGGACCCAATTATAGCACTTAAATAGGAAAAAGGTCAGATTTTCATGATATGTCTCCTTAAAAGTTTTCCTTGGAAACTACTTTTTTCTAAGTTTTCAAAGTTCAGAAGATGAACCTATATTTGACCTTATAAAAAAAGTTATAATGAAAAAAATGTGTTAATATCTAAAACTTTTAATCAGATACTTTATCTTTCAAATTATTTAAAGCACCCATAAAAGCCGAGATGGCGTTTTTTATATCCATGATCAGTTTAAATGACAGGGCAGCTATGTTATATTTCCTGGTCCTCAAGCTTATTTAAATAACAACATTTAATATAAAAGTAAAATTTGCCAGATAGCCAGATAGTTTTATATAAAGGACAATAATTTTGAATCTGAACATCACAGTTATTGCTGTACACTGTAAAAAAATTCCATAGAAATTGCAGCTGGGTTGCCGGTAATTTACCGTAGATTTAAATTTATGTTTTTAACTGGCAACATTTTGTTCAAAGTTAAATGAACATTAAACATTTACAAGTCTTTGTGTTTATAGAGTAAAACTAAAAAAACAGCATCAAGCAAAACATTCTGGGAAAAAAATCTGAAGCAAAAAACAGAAAAACAGAAAAACCAGATTTGACTTCTGGTTCCCAGAATGCTTTGCATGAGGCTCTTATTGTATAGTTTTATTCTGTAAAGATAAAGACTTGTTAATATTTAAAATTTATTTAACTTTGAACAAATTCTTGCCAGTAAATAACATAAATTTAAATCTAAGGTAAATTACCGGCAACTCAGCTGCAATAACATTGTAATTTCTACTGATTTTTTTTTACAGTGTAGAGTCAGATTGAAGCATACAGTAACACTGGTTTCACAAAGAGTCTTTTACATGCAGCTGAGAGATTACTTCCTTGTAGACTAACACAGTCTGGAAAAGAGTTTACAGGAAGTTAAGCAATTTCCTGATATTCCTGGTAGCAGTTAGTTAGTTAGTTAATATATAGATATTGGGGAAAAGTAACAAATGATTATACCTGCTACAGGGCTTTTTAGCTTCCAGAAGATTCTTTTGAAGTCATCCAGATCATTCCAGGATTTTCCAAACATGATTGCCAATTTTTTCAGAGAGAGCTCTAAAAGCCTAAAAAGTGAGAAAGAAGGCTTTTTGGTTAAAGCCATTTATGAATGATGGATACAAATCAAAGTTCGACAATAGACTGATAGACAGGAGACACATTTTTATTAAATGTGTCATTTAAATAATTCAATTTGAATTTGAAATAATGTTAGAGCTATTTCAGCCTGTTGTAAAACTGTCTTAATTTATACTGTATACACTATAAAAATATCTGGGTTATTTTTGACACATAATGGGTAAATATTGGACAGATAACACAGCTGGGCTAAAATTGACCCAAGGGTTGATTTAACCCAACTGTTGGGTTATTGTAATCCATGGTTGCATACATTTTATTGTTCATAGTGAAGCTATAATGTGTAAAGGAGGATGTTGGTGACAATCTAGGTGTTTTTAACAGGGCAGCAGGGAAGGCTAAAACCTGTTTTACTTAAAACTTAAAATAGTATTTACGCATATTGTAAGGATCCCACAAAGTCACTGCGCTTCTCGTTGTCGAAGCGAACGTCCTGGGGCAGGTCTGCCTCTGTCTTGCTATCAATGCATTTGGGAATCCCGGGGGCCCATGCAACCCATCTGAAAGGAGAGACAGAGTTTGTCATGGACTGGTGAAAAATGCATTCTTTACATAGATAGGAATGCAGTGATAAGTGTTCGCTACCTAAATATCTTCTTCCTCTCCTCAAGCTCAGCCTTTCTGTGCGCTATCTCTTCTGGCAAGGTGTCGTCGCTCAACTTTTTGGCTGTGACAGGGAATAAAACAGATTTGAGGTTAGAATCACATCCTCTTTCAAGTCAATTTTGACGTTAGGCGTAACTGACCTGTGCCTTCTCTAAGCTCCACCATCACTTTATCTCCCACTAGCCATCGGTAACAAGGGAAAGTATAACTGCGTCTCTCCCCAGGTACGCTGACTTTCACGTAACGGCAGAACCAATTGTCCTCTACCCAGTACTTCTGTTTCTCCAGTCGCACCAATATCAGACGGCCCAAATGAGTGCTGCTTCGAACCGTGTAGTCATCCACCTTTACAGAGGGAACAGATGAAAAGAATGAGATAAGTGGTCAGCAAAATAACTTAGTTGGCTGTGCGCATGCTTTAACACGTTGCAGCATGGAGCTCTGTGTTCAACCTTAAGGTTATTACACTCCCCCCCAAAAAATGACAAACTGGTTGTTGTGCATTTACATACACAACATTGTAATACACTTTAAAAATTGTGTATAATTTGATAAAGAGAAACACATTAATTTTATTGAAGTGAAAAAGCCTTTAAAAGTATTGTAAGAAATTGCAGTCCGCCTCCACTCCCTGAAAGAATAAGAAGTGACTCCTATTTCATTATTTGGAAGCGGCAGAAAGACTTCGGCGACCAACATAGATCAGATGGATATATACAGTACTCTGCAAAAGTCTTAGGCCACCACCATTAGATTTGTTGTTTTTGCAATGTTATAGTGATCATATATAATTATTTCTCAGTCACTTTATTAGAATACAACCAGAAAATGCATACAGGAAATGTGTATATAGTATTAAAAACTGTATAAAAGTATAAGCTGAAGTGTCAAGTATTTAGGGTAAACTCCCCTACCACTTGAGCAATAGCAGGAAACTGCAGGATCTCTTAAACCTAAATAAAATTAAATCCTAATTTTTTTACTTTAATCAAATGACTTCAGGACTTCAGTCTCCTCAAAAAAGCTCAAGATGTGTTTAGTGCCAAGAGAGGTCACACTAAATACTGACTTATGCTTGAAGAAGATGACTGAAAATTGTTTTTAATTTTGTGTACATATTTCCTGTATTTTCTGTTTGTATCTTAATAAAAAAGTGAAAAATAAATATAGATGGACATTAAAGGCGACATTCCATGAAAATATGACTTTTTCCATGTTTAAGTGCTATGATTGGGTCCCCAGTGCTTCTATCAACCTAGAAAATGTGAAAAAGATCAACCCAGTAACTTAGTTTGTTAAACCATTCTCTGCAAGCATGTGAAAAAATAGGTCATTGAAATTTGGCTCCCTTTGTGATGTCAGAAGGGGATTATAACGCCCCTTAATCTGCACTATCCAACCACAGCACTACTATTTAATGCAGAGATAAACTCGTTTGCATTTTAAAGGACACACCCAATAACTGCACATTTTTGCTCACACCTACAAAGTGGCAATTTTAACATGCTAAAATAAATTATCTATGTTGAGCTAAAACTTTTTTTGGGGACACAAAAGACTTCAAAAGAAAATCTTGTGAAATGTCCCCTCTAAAACAACAAAGCTGGTGGTGGTGGCCTAAGACTTTTGCACAGTACTGTATGTGATAACAAAAGGCATCTGTTTAAACATCATATTTGGTTAAGCGCACCTTTGGTGATGGCTATGGCATGGGAATGAAGAGTGGTCACTTCCATTGTTATTTTTGGTTTACATTTCAAAGGGATACCACATTAGTATTAGGGGTGGGAAAACAGGTTTGAAACTGTATAAGACCGATTTTGTTCAGGGTTCACTCCAGCTCCGATGAATCCTAAGTGCTTTGTTACTATTGAGATCTTCAAAGTCCTCATCACTATTTATAGGCTTCCCACGTTTACATTCATTCAAGGCAACTTATAGGTAATAATTAGCAAGCTTAAAGGGGACATATCATGAAAATCTGCATGTTTAAGTGCTATAATTGGGTCCCCAGTGCTTCTATCAACCTAAAAAATGTGATAAAGATCAACCCAGTAGCTTAGTTTTTGTAAACCATTCCCTGCAAGCATGTGAAAAAATAGCTCATTGAAATGTGGCTCTCATTGTCAAAAGGGGATCTTATTATGATAATACAACCCCTTTAACCACGGCACTGCCATTGAGACAGAGAGAGCACAATTGAGTTTCAATTTCAACAAACCACTATCATGCCGATCAGTGTTTGCACTTCATTAGCTCATTTGCATTTAAAAGGACACACCCAAAAACGGCACCTTTTTGCTCACACCTACAAAGGGGCAATTTTAACATGCTATAATAAATTAACTATATGGTATTTTGAGCTAGAACTTCACATACGTACTCTGGGGACACCAAAGATTTATTTGACATCTTTAAAAAAGTCTTGTCCCCTTTAACATCCATCAACACTATGTTATGAATAGTATTAAAGTCAGGGGAGGACTGGGTAGCTTACCAAAGAGGAGAGATACGTTTTTTTAGTTTCTTTTTCAATTGTGAGTTTTTCAAAACCTCGCAGTTTTACTCACCGCTCCTCTGCAAAGATCGAGGCCTGGATTGTCCAGCACGGTTCTCTCACTCTCTCCTTTCTCTCCAACCAGCGTCACGTACACATAGTTGTTAGTTCCTGAATATTCAGACGTCCCTGTGGCCACTGTCACCGTGTACTCCATCTGCACAAACACACAATGATGTTGAATAAACTCTAGGACATTTTCAGCTATAAAACTACATAAACAACCAAAAGCCGTTGCAGAATATATAAGTGTATTTCTGTGGTTTTCCCAAGCATGCTGGGGAATACAAACACAGCGATATTGCGCAAGTATACTCTCGTCTGGGCTGTACTACCCTGTGAAAGTGGTTTAACAATAACATTTAAATACATTACCAGGAATTTGAACGTAAGCATGAAACTGAGAAAAACAAGAGCAGGTATACAGTTACAAGTAAGATTTGCCTCTGGTAATGTATACACTGTTTAAATACCGGTAGGTTATAAAGAAGGGATTCACCTTTGTGTATGAGGTATTTACAATTTTTTGTAAATAGTTGGCTTTCCAAACACTCTTTAAAGGGGACATATTATAAAAATGTGACTTTTTTCACATTTAAGTGCTATAATTGGGTCCCCAAGTGCTTCTATCAATTTAGAAAATGTGAAAAAGAAAAACACAGTAACTTTGTTTTGGTAAGCCATTCTCTGCAAGCATGTGAAAAAATAGGTTATTGAAATTTCGCCTGTTTTGAAAGGTAGGTAGCAAGGCTAGCCGAAAGGACAAGTTCGGTATTTTACAATTAAAGCCCTGTTTTCAGATTGTTTGTGATGAAATGGAACGGTTTTGGCTGAAATTTGGACATATGATGCTGGCCCGAGAATTTTTGGGTGTTTGTTGTATCACCTCCCACCTCTACAATGGGTGAACAGGTGCACTGGAACAATCCCTCCCAAAATGCACGAAACCTCCATCCACAAAGACGTGAAACTCACCGAGTGGTCAGGGGTGTTCACTGATATGCTCACACAAAAATCGCTGCAAAAGACGCATTCCAACAGGTTTTATCGTAGTTTTTGTCCAACTGCCTTGACTTGTCTTAGATGTGCTGTGAGGTACGGTATTACTCCGCGCCGGGAACGTTGTTTGTATTCTTGCAATTGGCAAAGGTGGATTATCGCCACCAACTGGGCTGGAGTGTCTATTATTCAAGCGCTCAACGGAAGAATGTACGGGTGTGAGGCGTTTGGAAAAATAGGTCCAAAAGTTTACAACGAACGGTAAAACACCTGTTGGAAAGCGTCTCTTGCAGCGATTTTTGTGTGAGCATATCAGTGAACACCCCGACCACTCGGTTAGTTTCACATCTTTGTAAACAAAAGTTTAATGCATTTACGGAAGGATTGTTCCAGTGCACCTATGCACCCCATATGTCCAAATTTCAGTCAAAACAGTTCTATTTCATCATAAAAAATCTTAAAACAGGAATTTAAGTGTAAAATACTAAACTTGTTCTTTAATCTCCACTATCCATTTAGTCCAGAGAGAGAGAGAGAGAGAGAGAGAGAGAGAGAGAGAGAGAGAGAGAGAGAGAGCGAGAGAGAGAAATAATTGAGTTTCAATTGCAACAAACCACCATCATTGCGATCAGTGTTTTCATTTTATCAGCTCATTTGCATTTTAAAGGACACACCCAAAAACGCCACATTTTTGCTCAGGCATACAAAGTGGCAATTTTAACATGCTATATTAAATTATCTATTGAGTATTTTGAGCTAAAACATCACATACGCACTTTGGGGACACCGAATACTTTTTTTTACATCTTTAAAAAAATCATAATATGACCCCTTTAAAAATTAGTTTTTTTTTCAACTTATTTTTATGAGTTACAGCAACTCGCCACTGGACAGAAATTAAAAAAAAGTATGTTGAAATGACTTGTCAAGCCAGTTTAATAGTAGCCTACTTAAGATTTATAACAACAAACTATTTTCACAGTGTGGGTCCATATTCACGGTTTGCTTACTTTAATAGTATCAACTATTGCTGCTGTTGTTATTTCTGCCATTATTTTCCATAAAGGTTTAGGGGTGTGTGTAAGTTGTAAAATCCAGTAAAAGATGAAAAAAATCTGTTGAGTAATATGAGTCACCAAGCCAAATCAACATACTTGTATTATCAGTGCTACAGTACAATTTAGACCAAGCCTTCTAGTGGGTCCAACTATTGTGCTTGAAAAGAAACTCCACATTACATTGTAGGCTACTCAGTAAACTGAAAAAAAATGTAAAGGGTATTAAAAGGTTTGTTTTCTCACAAATAAACTCTTAGAATATAAAACTAATACATTTGGAGCAATTGCTTTCACATAAAGGTCAATTTGGACAAACAAATCTGAAGAAAGTGTATAAATACCTCTTCTACGCAGGATGGTTGCTCTTTCCACTCGGGTTTACAAATAGTTCTTCTCTTTTCTCTAAGTCAGTTCACCACTATAGTTTTTCTTAACTTTGACAGTTTCCTTTTTTTAGTGACACCCTTCTGCACAGCCCCTTTACACAGCAGACTGGCCTTTCACTGCACTGACTGCATCAGACAGATATTTGTCTCCTCGAGTCTCCTCCCTCATACCTGCTCCCCTCCCATCCCCCTCTCCCAACACTGTCTCAGAGTCTCTCGGTCACACTCATCTACGGACTGACATTTTTACACCCTCATTTGTTTATTCATACACATTTGCCCTCTAGTTCAAGGAAATGAATAGAAGAAACCACATGGCAGAATTTTTTTATCTGCGCAACCAAACTGAAACCTTTGAGAAACTTCCGCAGTAACATGAATCGTATGTGACACAAGTAACGTAACCACATTTCAACAGGCGTCCAACACAACCTATTCATCGGCCAGTGGAGAGGTCATTACTGTACAGTTAACTATATCTGGTTTATTTGTATAAGAGGCTGTTCTGTGCTGAACTTCAAGGAAAAGTCATTTTGAAAAGGGTATTGGCAAATACAAGACTTGTGATCTTATGATAGACCTGTTTATAATGTATGTTGTGCAACTGTTTATTGTTATGCAATTGCCTTGTACATTTGATCGAAAATATTTATAATGATGAGCGTGGGAAAAGAGTAGTAGGTGGATTGTTATGGATATTAAGTGTAACTTTTGGCAATGATATTACGCAGCGCCTGAAAATAGTCCCCTGCTATTGAAAGTATCCAAGGGGAGTATTTTCGGGCAGTGCTGCAGCCATGTTACAGCAGCAAAGTCTTTGATTATTACGCCAGAATGAGAATATAGTTCCTAGCCATATCTGACTAAAAAAAAATCGCAACTTTTAATTTTGCATCAGTCTTAGTACACAATGTAACTACAGAAGAGTCAAGTTTTAAATTTTGAAATTCTTTGGTTAGTTTTTAGCTCGATGCTAATGGTCTAATCAGATTCGATGGATTATGCTAAGCTATGCTAAAAGTGATACCGCCAGACCCAGAGATCGTTTCCAAAACAGTAAAAAAAATCAAATGTTTAACTCTAGGGGAGCCTATTTTCAAAAAAAAGTGGAGTGCCCCTTTAAAGCCCCCATGAGATTCAAATTAAACTTTTTTTCTTTTAGCATAAATACGTTAGGCTTAAGAATAAATATAAACTGGTATGGTCCAAAACACTGACAACATTCTCATGCAGAAAATGTAAGCAATCAAAGCCTAAAGTTTGGAATTTTATGACATCACTTTAGCTTCTCATCAATTTTCTGTCCAATCAAAGGGGCGTTTACACTTGGTATTAAGATGTGTTTTCATCGATCAGATCACACCTGGTATTTAAACCCGTCTCTTTAGTCCAGTTTCAACCGCTTCTGTCCTGAATACTGTGAGGGGGTGGTCTGTCGAGACGGTGGGCGAGTCTCTCTGCTGTCATTCAAATGCAAGTGGGAGAATTATGAGTTTATATGGACGTGAACTAATATTATGTCAGAGTCCGCTGCTTGTTTAGCAAGTAAGCATTCTGCACAGTGTTTTGTACATGAATATGTTAGAGCTTTCTCTGAATTTTCAGTGCAATTGATGAAATAGGATCGCGCAACTTTCACACGCTTTCAAAATGAAACTACGGAGATCAGTCGCTTTAGTTTGATCAATGAAATGCTAAAAATAGCACTGTTCACCGTATCTTCATGCCAGAAGTCAGAAAAGATGTAAAACATTGTGTTTAGTACCTCAGATTAGATAAATGGGCGAAGAGAATGCGGTCGCGTGTGGCTGTTCGAACACATTTAACCACATGTACGTTTACGCTACAAAAGCAATCTGATCAAAAGGGGTTTCAACTACCTCTGAATGTGGTTGAAAGTGGTCGAAAGTGGACGAGCTCAAAACGTTTTGAACACCGTTTACACCTGCCATTAACCTCGTCCACTTGTGATCGATGAAAATGCATGTTAATGCCAAGTGTAAACAGCCTCAAAAGCTCTTTTGATGCTGAAGCGTCCCGCCCTTTACGTTTTGTTACAGTAGGTCTTTGCTGGACTGTACATAAATGAAACGCTATTGGATATTTAAAATGGGGGAGGGTGTTCTCAATAGTTGCGTTATGAGTTTATGTTTCAGTTGAACTGACGTCGCCACATCAGATAATGTTGCACATTCCAATGCACTTCAGTGGGCCTTTAACATTGTATACTTTCATTTTACAGTAATGTTAGCGCAGTGTAATTTTTGATACACTTTAGCTATGATATGATCTACTTGTTTATTTTGCTTGTCATCAGGAATAAACTACTTTAAAAGGACTCTGTTGTTATTGATTCTCTGCTGTAGTTTACCAGAAGTTACGAAAGCGTTTGTTTGTGTTACTGCTGGAACCGTCTATATAAGGTTCCTCAAAATTTTAAACCGGTTTTTGTTGCTTAAAGGAGCTTTTCACCCGTAGAAACATGAATCTTTATTGAAAGTGCGTCATATTTGTAGTCGAAATGTAACATACATTTCGGTTTTGGTGCCTATTTAACCGAAAAAAGGAATGTTTGTTGTCTCACCCGCTCAACAAAGATATTGTATTTCCTGCTTTCAATGATGCAAAATTATGATTTTTACATAATTGAAAGAAGGAAGTGCAACACTGAAATCTGTATTTTTCCTGTCTCAGCGGCAACTGAGGAAATGATGCACGACCATTCAAAAACATGACTGGGGTTCTAACTACACAAAGCCTAATGCAAATGGGTGCAGTGTCCCTTTAAGTATTTAACGTGAAAGTACCACTTTCAAGTAAGCGATTAAAACATAAAACCATTTTACTTAACAATTAAACACTAGTATCAAAATAGCTGAATTTTGGCAAAAGTGATCTGTGAAAATCTGTTTCTGTTTCAGAAAGCTGATTTTTTTTATTCACAAAATTTGTATGCAATTACTTCAATGTTTTTAAAAATATGCAAAATGCATTTGCATAAATTAGTAATATCAGACATAAATGGCTGCTGCTATGTGAACACACAATAATTATAATATTGATGTAACGCACTGTAAACAAATGCTGGGTTATTTTTAAACCAGCATTGGACTGTAAAAAAATGCATCATGAAAAACAACTTGGTAATGCAAGTCAATTCAACCTACCATTTTAAGTTTTGACTTGTTGACATAATTATAAAAACAAGTTATAATGGTTTAACTTAAGGAATAGTCTACTCATTTTCAATATTAAAATATGTTATTACCTTAACTAAGAATTGTTGATCCATCCCTCCACCATCTGCGCGCATGCACGCAAGCGCCGGAGCGCGCCGCGACGCTTCGATAGCATTTAGCTTAGCCCCATTCATTCAATGGTACCATTTTGAGATAAAGTTAGAAGTGACCAAACACATCAACGTTTTTCCTATTTAAGACGAGTAGTTATACGAGCAAGTTTGGTGGTACAAAATAAAACGTAGCGCTTTTCTAAGCGGATTTAAAAGAGGAACTATATTTTATGGCGTAATAGCACTTTTGGGAGTACTTCGACTCGCCTGAAAAGTCCGCTCCCCTTCTCCCTCTCATAATGGGAGAGGGAGGGTGTTACTGCGCCGAGTCGAAGTACTCCCAAAAGTGCTATTACTTTTTATTTTGTACCACCAAACTTGCTCGTATAACTACTCGTCTTAAATAGGAAAACGTTGATGTGTTTGGTCACTTCTAACTTTATCTCTAAATGGTACCATTGAATGAATGGGGCTAAGCTAAATGCTATCGAAGCGTCGCAGCGCGCTCCAGCGCTTACGTGCACGCACACAGATGATAGAGGGATGTATCAACAATTCTTAGTTAAGGTAATAACATATTTTAATATTGAAAATGAGTAGACTATTCCTTTAAGTTAAAGCATCAAAACTATTTGTTGATTTGATATTTTTACAGTGTGTGTCAAAAAAGGGACGAGCAAGCCCGATGGGTTGTAATCTAACCTATGCTGGGATGTTTTAATCCATTGTTGGGTCAAATATACACATTTTCTGGGTTTATTTCAACCCAGCTGCTGGGCTCGTCCTTTTTTGACCAAATGCTGAGTTAATAATAACCCAGCATTTTTTTTTTAGAGTGTAGCTCAAATAATTTCACACATATAATTAACCATGTAAAATCTTCTGAGTTGTTATTAGAAATGGTGTTGTCTTTTTACAGAACATCAACCAATTACAATGAAAGATTCACTTTATTGCATTTTTATATATAAAAAAAATCAATCAGTGAACGATAACATGCATTGACAGACAGTTACATACAGATGATGTTAGGAAAAGAAGGCCACGAAACATAACACAAACCAATTCATCAAACTGAAAAAGCACTTTTTGTAGTACCTGTATTATGCTGACAGGTTTTCAAAGTTCTGCAAATCCAGTTGAAAGAAAAATGACTGACCATGATATCTTTAAAGTGTATTACTCTCATCATGTTAGCCATCTTTTTCATGGGTAATATAATGAATATCACAGAATTGGCTTATTCACAAAAAACAACTTGGGAGCTAACAAAGTTAAACTAAAGTAGACTTTGAAAGTACAGTATCAGTCAAATGTGAACACGTGTGAGATCTCAGAATGCTACTGTCGATTTCAACACACCAGTGATGTGATGTCTGACAAAGTGAGAAGTCATGTTAGGTCTGTGACTGTGAAGCACCATGGTCTTCATCATCTGGAGGACAGTCAACAAAGTCAGCCAGCATGGAAGCCATTGCCTCATCATCCTTCTGGAGATAAGAAGAAATTGAGCAAGAGAAACGAGTCACAGTTACACATCAGCTAGTGCAGCATGTCAGAATAAACCTTAAAATAACAGTTTTACTTGTATACAAATAAAAGACATCAGCATCACAAACAAAGCATTTTCAACTTGTTTGTTTTTTCTTAATTTGTTTAATTTAACAAATCAAGACTAAAGCCAGAAGTATTCTTGTTTCAGATGGCACACCAACAGACCTCCTTAGTCGATTTGCTTAATGCATATTGGGCACAAAACCAGAAAAGACTTGTGCCTTGTTTATACTTGACGTCTTTGACGTTTAAAATTACGTAATTGAGGGGTGAGCAAGACCCAGTTTTTTACGGCGGTGTGCACTGCATTCTCTTGCAACTGGAATCCCGACCTCGGGGTGATTCTGGCTGAGCAAGCATGCCTGTGATGTATATCTTACAAAATCCATGCAAAACAATGCATAGACCTTTAATCTGACACCTTTTAAAGTATAGAGACAGAGCACAACGCGTCATAACCTGAAAACCACGCCCACCGGGAGGATAACAATCCATCCGTCTCCATGGACTTTGTATTTCGAGAGGCTGCCTCCTTGTCATTTCTGGCTTCTAACAAAAAACAGAATAAATGCCTAAAAGCTGCTGTCTGACAGAGTGTACAGCTAACAAGCCAAAAAACCCAGAAATACGCAAACGTGGATACATGCAACTTTTCATAGTAGTACTATTATTACAACTACGTCTACTGGAGAGAAAAGTAACCGCCGATCCACTTTTGTGTCTTGAAACACTCATTTTTGGGGTCGACAGCTTATAAAAACATATTTCTGGGTTTTTTGGCTTGTTAGCTGTACACTCTGTCACACAGCAGCTTTTAGGCATCATTCTGTTTTTGTTATAAGCCAGAAATGACAAGGAGGCAGCCTCATGCAATACAAAGTGAATGGAGATGGATTGTTTTTCAGAGTATTTCTGTGCCGAATGCACTTCGTCAGGGTTCGTACAAGTTTCGGAAAGTTTTTTTCGATTACAGGTCCAACTGACATTTCAGGGATTTTCTATACGTATCACTTCTTTACATGGGCACTTCCCTCCGGAAAACCCCGCCCACCCTTCAATCAGCGGGAGACGCTAGAGCTTATGAAAACAATGGATATAGTTTATTATCCGGGGTAGCAGCGGTGTTTTGCGTGTATGTTTTAATGTGGTGGATTTTCCCAACCGGGTCATGACAAGTTGCACGCGGTAAGTAAGACTTCTGTCTTATGTTGGAAATAGGCGCATGCATATTATATAAATGACACGAACATGTAGTGAATCATAAGTTAAACAGTGTTGTATAGTGTTGCATGACTCTTACTCGCTCCTCCCGTGTTATAACTCCTCAATTTTTTCGTACGTTATCGGAAAGATTCGGTAAAGCTAATCTTTCTTTTATAAATCTGATTAAACTAAAGACTCTTCGGGGATATAAAGGATGTAATACTACTCTATAGGTACTCCAGATTAACATCAGAAATGCAAAATCAGCGTGTGTTACATGAGCTTTAAATTAGCAAGTGGCATTGGACACGCCCATTTAGACCGTGCACTTTAGACAATGCGCTTAGATCGTTAAATAGTGTTTAATCCAACTGCTGCTAAAATCCTGATTTATAAACGCGACATCGTCTGACAAAATCACCATACATTTACATTGAAGCCTTGCTGCTGTTGCTCTTCTCATCAATGTCTTGTTATGAGCCTTTTTATTTTAAATGTGAGTTTAATTGTCACGTATAGCGCAGATGTATGTATGAGAAACATTGAAATGTATACACCAAATTAATGTTATTGCTTAAATTGGTTGATGCTGGACAGGGGGTTTTGAGCTGTGACACTGGCAGAGTTAAAATGACGCGGTAATACGAACCGTTGGACATTTTTATAGCGGTTAACCATTAATCATTATATCTAGTTCTCGATTTACTTTTTCTGTGATAATTGTTTTTGTACATTTTTTTATAAAAGAGTGAGGCACTTTCACACTTCCTACGGTCTATTTGCCAATAACGCTGCCTTTAAAGGGCATGTAAAAACAGAACATACTGTATATCTTACTTTTCAATCAGATGACTCTTCTATGTGTATGGTTCCGGGACAGTTTAAGCTGCAAAAGCCACTAGACTAGACCATTTGCTGTAGTCAAAAAGACTCCCCAAACATGGCTGCTTGGCCAGTTGTTCATTAAACAATACGAATTTTTACCTTTTTCTTTTCTGTGCCTTGTTCGGTAGACTCTCCCTCTTCGCGATCTTCCATTTTCCTCTTTGTTCCTCTGGCATCTGCATCATCATCATCATCATCTTCCTCCTCAACTTTCACTTTCTCATCCTCTGCCGTCTCTTCTACAATCTGTGTCGCAGGCTGCTCTGACGTGGATGCTGTACTTGGGGTGTCTTTTTCTTCTGGCTGTAATTCCGGCTCTTGCTCTTTAATTTCACCCTCTGCGGGCAGCTCCTGACACTGTTGGGATGGCCCAGCTTGTTCGGTGTCATCATCTGGTCTTTCCGCTTCCTGCTCCCATGTTCTGACTTCTGGTTCAACTGCTTCGACTGTGGTATCCTCCTCTTCGTGGCTCTCGGCATCTTCACTGATTAAGAGAGTTTCGATTTGTTGCTTGACAACGACACCTTCGCTTCTCTCAACCGCTCCGATGTTCTCAATTTCCTCCACAGTTGCTTTCTCCTTAATCCCATCATCTGCATAAATGCTCCTGACACCTTCCATTTCCTGAATCCCACCTTCTACTTCTTGGTCTCTCTCCATGCAGAACATTCCCACCCCCTGCTGCTCGTCCGGCTCGATCATCACCTCCGCCTCCCCCTCGCCTATCATTACTCTGCCATTGTCTCGCTCTATTGGCTGGATCTCCTCGCTTTCCTCATCCTCTTCTTCTTCATCAAAGTCATCAAACTCCTCCTCCTCCTCGTCGTAGAACTCCTCATCCTCTGGGAAGTCGCTGCCTTCCTCCTCCTCTTCATCCTCCAAGCACTCATCTTCATCTTCCTCGTCACCCATTTCATCCTCATCTTCCATCTCTTCCTCCTCCTCCTCTTCGTCATCTGAGCTGTTGATGTTGATAACGTTTTGGTCCACCTCATTTCCCGAGGGCTGCTGGCGGCTGGTCTGGCCTATCTGGTTTTGAAGCTGCATCTGTATAGACATTCCGAGTGGAGGTGGCTGTCCGACTGGAGAAGTCTGCATCAGCATGTGCTGAAGTTGGGGACCTCCTGCAAGGGAATCTGCGAGACCACCAGGGGATGCAGAGTGTGGAGCTGTTGCAGAATTCAGAGGCGGAACTAAAGAAACAAGCTGGGGTGTCTGACTTGGTCCAGGGAAAGAATTAATGTTATTGGCATTCGCTGGAAGAATCTGGTGTGGAATGGATGTGGTGAGCTCATTAGGTAGAGAGGCTTCAACTGATCCAACTTCACCCACGACTGGGGCGGTAGGAGGCAAGGTTCCTCCTGGTGGTGGCTGTTGGGACAATGCTTGTGCATTAGCAGCTCCATCTTGCATCTCCATTATCATACCTGGTGGCATGATGACCACACTATCATCCGAATCACTTTCTAGTGAGATCTCCACATCTTCTGGCTCCTCTTTGTCATAGCGTACAAAAACTTGCCGCTGGCCCTCAGGGGCCCCAAGGCCTGCCAGTTCACTGTGTTGGCTAGGAGAGAGTAGTAGGTCACCTGGGGCGGCGGTAGGGCCTGCTGGGGTGGAAAGAACTGGTGGAACCAAAGGGAGATGGTTGTCCAGAGGGCCAAGGAGATTAGTGGGACCTAAACCGATGGGATGCCTGGCAGGGAAGGGCAGTGCTGTTGCAGGGCCACTAAGAAGGTTAGGGATGGATAATGAGGGGTTTTGGCCCGAAGCGAGGACAGGGGCAGATGGGGTAGATTTAAGAGTTAGAGGTGTGAGAGGGAGGGAGATTGAGGGGGTACGAGGATGAATAAGGGTGTTGCATATGGTCAGGGCCTCCGCACAGAATGATGAAACCTATGAGAATAGACAGAGAGAGCGAGGAGGAAATTATTTAGCATAAATAGCCCCGAGCTAGGACAGTAAAATTTGAATTTACCATTACATAAACATAACACCACCACTGTTCACTGTTCAAAGGTAATAGGGGAGAGCGGGGCACAACCTAATGTTTTTTGGCTTTGGCTCTGTCATTCAAAAAATATTTAAGTTAGATTAATACTTTTTTCACACAATCAACACACACATCTCTGCTACAAATGAACACTTAAAGTTTGTTTGTGGGACCTACTGTTATCGTACAATTACAACAAAAGTGACAGGAGTGCAAATGTAACAGCTTACCCCATAGGTGGGGTTCATTGTAACAAACTGAGGGTTTGTTGTAACATCTGCTAGAAAATTTAGTTTAAACCCAAATAATTCAATAAAATTCTGTCTATATACTAATAGTGGATATTGTTCATATATCTGCATATAATAGATAGATATCCACACATTCATCCATCCATGACCCTTCATCTAACCATCCTTGTATTATGCATCAATGCATATAAATAGATTTTTTTTAAAGGGCTACATAATTAAAACAAGATTTTTTTATTATTATTTTGATTAATAGCATTTACATTGTTTTCATTTCATTATCATTCTATACCTGATGCTTAATTGTAACACTGTGTTACAACTAACCCCCCTTTGTAAAAATGTTTTCAATCCCAGCTATCAGTTACTAGGAGCTGCTGAAATGTTTCAAAATGCTGTTATGTTTTAGGTAACAAGACAGTGATTAAGACAATTTAAGATTGGATTTGGTGACTCACACACCCAACTCAGAAATCGATAAAAACATAATATAAAATGTTACTTTTATGCCTCCAAAACACTCTTTGTTCAATATCTTAACCAAAACACATCAAAACTTTTCAGAAATCCACAGGAGAGCATCTTCTGACGGTTAGGGAAAAAGACCAAAAGCACAAATTGCTCGGCCCTGCAAAAATATGTAAAGTTGCTGCGATATAATTAACCCCGTGTTAGTTTGTGCCCCGCTCAACCCTATTTTCAACCACCTCTTGCATTAAAGGATTACAAACAGTATTTGCTGATGCCATCATTAAAATCACAGTTACACATGGAGAAATATGATAACTGTGTGAAGAAACAATGAAAGGCAGGGTAATTTTAACTTTGTGGGAGTTCATATTTTAGTGCATCAACACGCTAAAAATAAACAAGATTAAATGAATGAGTTTGCTATGAGACTGTTTCTTTTTACGTCTCGATACTACACATTTACAAACGTGAAACACGTCTCCAGTTACAGACTTGTGCGTCATTTTCAGGCAAATATTCACTCCCCCGTTACAGTGAAATAAAGCAACCACATGAGAAAGAGATCATGTGCTTTCTCTGTCAAAATGAATGTCTTTGAAATGTCAATTATTGTTTACTGACATTTTGAACACATAGGCATGTTCATACAGGTTAGGTAAATACACAGGTGCATATAAATCTTTGCTTGTTTGAACGGAAAAGTAAACATAGGATTGGATTTTAGGCAGTGATATTCTTGTAAATGGTAAGCAAATAAAACATTTTCTGAGAAGTTTAATTGCTTAAAAAAAATCATTTTTTGATATACAATAACTTTAACACCCATATTTATTAAACTAAAAATGTAATCAAATTTTAGAAAGGAAGATAAGCATATTCATGCTAATATTTTAATAATTAAATAAAAAATGTGTTCATTTTATTGACTCCCGAGGCACTGAAATTTTTTTGATTTTTCAAAGTAATATGCATATTATGCATCAAGTATAATATAATAAACAACGGACACTGACACTCTGTCACTTAAAAAAATTATGCTGTGTGTGTACAAATGCATTTGTGCTTCAAAGATGATTTAGTTTTAAAGCAGGATAAACTACCACACACTGAGGACATCTGCTGGTCATTGTAAAACTCGACTCCGAAACTGGTACAATGACACAATGCTTAAAAAAAATCACGTATTATCAGTTTAAAGCAATCAACACGTTTCAAGAAAATAGTATCAACTTTTTTAGTTTATAGTTTGATATCCTTTGTTTCGTTACGCTAACACAACTGCCATTAACAAAACATAATCAACTAATTATGCTTAATGCTTAAAAATACCAAAATAAACTGAAACAAACAAAAAAAACCCGACATTTACATGTATGCATTTGGCAGACGCTTTTATCCAAAGTGCATTACAATGAATACATTTGGTAACACTTTACAATAAGGTTGTATTTGTTAACTTTGAATTAGTTAATACATTAGCTAACATGAACTTACAATGAACACTACTTCTACAGCATTTATTAAAGCAACACTTAAGAGTTTTTGCTCTTTGCTCCCCCTTTAGATTGGAAGCGGAATTGTCGATTCCCACTGTCATAAATAATTTAGCCTACTGCAGCAAAGCTGGCTCTGATTGGATTGTAGGTCTGCCGTGGAGCAAGTTTTTATAGTTTTCACTCGAACTACAGTGCGGTTCTTTAGTGCGGTTTTGGCCGATAGAGGGCTGCAAAGCGAATTTGAAAGTGCCGTTCACACTGTTTCGAGTGGATGAACGACTGAAACTTTTTTGGAAATGGTATTTTAAGGTAAAAAAAACTATTTAGTGTTGCTTCGTTCATGTTAATTTCAGCATTTACTTATTCAGTTATAAAATCAAGCGCTGTAACTGTAACTATATTGTTCATCGTTTATTAGTAAATGCATTTACTAATGTCTACTAATACAACCTTATAAAGTGTTACAATACATTTTTTTGTGGGTGTGTGTTTCCTAGGATTGAAACCACTGAGACATAGGAACACATAAAGCTATAGGAAACTAAAGACTTATTACCTTACGCAACACTTTGGTTGTATTTCAGTGGTTTTGTTTTTAACAGCATAATGTTTACTATAAAACTAATGTTTGTGAAAGCTCACTACAGTGAGTCTCCCACTAGTAGGTATGGGCTTGTGTGAAGTATTAACAAATATGACTGTTCACAATGCATGACAAAGCATGCAATGGACAGGTTTGACATAGATTTGTGCTGTCCTTAGTAACAATGTTCTCTCACCATAATATTTTGATCTCTGCGTCCATGGCTGAAGGCAGACACTGCACAGGAGAGGGGAGGCGGCCAGCGGGGCGAGGGCACCAACACAAGTGCCAGTAAGAGGCGGTAGAGCTCTCGGCGAGGGGTAGGACTGCCATACTGCCCACTTACAGTGCCTGGATCCAGTGCACAGCGAGACTGCTGCTGTAGCCTTATACAAAGGGGCACCACCAGGTCCTGTATCCTCTAATAAGGGAGGGAGTGTGTTTAGACAAAAAACATGCAAGACATCTTTCCATACACATCTCAGCTATATAGTAGTATGACTTTTTTATATAAAAAAAATGCAGAATGTACTTGTGCCATTAAAACCTAGCTATGCAGTCATTTTTTAAAGATGTAATGGACTAACCTTATGCAGATCTTCTTTCATTAAAGTTCCACTTGTTAAAATGATCTGTCTCAATGCTAGAAAAAAGTTGTTTGTAATTAGTGAAAATGAGAGTATATTACATGTTGCAAATATTACATTCAATGAGTGTCACTTGTTTCTCACCACGAAGAGCAGCGACACACGTGTCTTGATTGGCTAACACATCTCCTTTCCTCTGTAGCAAGACCCCGTCACTCATTCCCAATCCTTTTGTTCGCCGAGGCCCTGGTTTACTAGCAGAAACCATCAGATCGGGCATAGCTGACTGTGCTCCTGAACGAAGCTTTATATATAAAAAAAAAAAAAAAATGCATGAAGATATAGGATAAGCCCACTTTTAAAAAACTATTTCCTGATAATTTACTCACCACCATGTTATTCAAGCTGTTTATGTCTTTCTTTCTTCAGTCAAAAAGAAATCAAGTTTTTTGAGGAAAACATTCCAGGATTTTTCTCTATATTGGTCCTGTACACACTGCATATTAATTCAGTTGTCACTTCACCTTTTAATGTTTAATCCTGTTCTGTACACACACACAATTCAATAATTTACGGGACTGACAACCACATTCTACAACCGAATTAACTTCGCAAAATGCAGGTAGTGACAACCGCATTTACAGACACTCTGCATAGTGTGTACATAACCGAACTGAACTAGTAGTTAATAAAGGGGTCGTTTCCCAGACAGGGATTAGCTTAAACCAGGACTAAGCCTTTGTTAAAACTAGTTATATTTCCTAATTAAACTGACATGCCTTACTAAATACATTACCTGTGTGCATTTTAAGGCAAAACAGAGGGCAATGATGTATTTTAAGAAATGTCAGTGCAACTTGTTTTCAGTTTGGACAGCTCTTACATTTATTTTAGTCTAGGACTAGTCTAATACCTGTCCGGGAACCACCCCAAAGTGTTTAAGCATGCATCATGGACATGACAGATCTCAAAACCGCGGAAGGGGAAAAAGTCTTATATATTATGCGCGGTGCAGAATATGACAGAGGCACGAACATTTGCTGACTGTTGCCAGATCTTGCACTAAAAAAACAGTGAACAAGAAAAATCAATAATTAACCGAAATAAATCCAAATGCTTTACCTCAAAAGATCAAAATATTGGCACCTTCACACTTTATTAACCAAAAATCTTGATCGCTTTACAAGGCAAAAGCCTTAAGAGTTATGCGCCAAAACAGTATGCATGTACAAAAAAGACGAGGACCTGACAACACTGCAAGACAGCACGCTGTGGAGCAGCCTCAAAAATGCATACAATGCACAAAGCCAAGACGGAGGTTTATTGCAAAACATAACGCTGTTAAATTATTTTGGTCAAAGCTGTGAGTGATAATAAGCATGCGAGACGGCAGAATTTTTGGGAGTGAGTCTTGTTCCATACAGACATGAAACGGACATCTAGGGGATTTACTCCTGCATTTTAATGCGGTTGTCACTCCCGAAAGTTTACAGTGTGTATAAGGCCATAGTGGACTTAAATTAGTCTCAATGTTTTGAAGGTCCAAATTACCGTTTCATGCAGCTTCAAAGTAGAGCCCTGCACGGGCCAAAAACTCCAGCCCTAACCCGGCCCTGGCCCGAAGTGTTCAAGCCCTACCCGACCCCAGCCCGACAATGCCTGCAATTTTTTCAGCCCGAACCCAACCTGACCCGAGACCAATATCAATCACTTTTAAGCTCTCTCTGACGTGCGCGCTCTCTCTCGGACGCGCACTCAAACATAATAAGAGGTGAAGTATAGCTTTAGCCTACAGAAATGCTTATTGCTTTAATGTAGGGAGTTATAATAGTTCATTGTTCATGTTCACAGTTCATATTTATGATCTTATAGTCCATTTGAAAATGTTTGTACGAACTGACTGTATTTTTCAGAAAAACACTAAATAACTTATCTTCCCTTACCTGTCGCTGTTCAGTGTGCAATTAATTAATAAGAATTAGTATGACATTAATTTTTAACAGTGTGCGAGGTCCGTGCACATCCTCCGCTAGCAACAGAAATAGCAAAAAGCGCAATCGGCTAAACGAGCATTAAATATTAATATGACGTTGATTTTTTGTTTTTATTAATTTATATTCACAAAACTTATCAACAAAACATCGGTTAAAATTAAGAGACAAATTATATGAAACGGAATTTATTTTAAAGTAGCAAGAAAAACTTAAATTAAACTCGAAAATAATGTCTGACCCATTACAATTCTCCCTTCAAATTGACCTTTACAACGCCCCATATAGCGTTTAAAATTACAGTCTATCTTTCGTAATAAGCTAAATAAATTTTAACAAAACATAAACAACATTAAAACAATATTCATACCCAACAATACTCAAACATAAATATAAAACAGACATTATCTATAAGGATACACAAAACAATCTGATATAGCGTTTATAATAGCTGGTTGGTAGATGTTTACTATTTTTGGCAAAACCTTCGTTGCAAACCTTCATTTACCTGAATAAAAATAATTTTTACTTTGAAAATGATGCGCTGTCACGTTAACATGAGCTGTTCGTTTACATAAGACTCCATCTACGTTCATTTACACTCAGAGCAACGTCTGAGTTCTCAAACTAAAACAGGGTCTGCAGCTTTTGCGAATGAATCCGTTTATGAGGGTCGAAAACGGTGGTGTGTAAATGAAAGGCGTAAACGTAGCAAAACGAACGTTTTAAAGGATAAACCCATTAATGTAAACATAGCCTCAGATGCGCGCTGTCTCTGCTACACACGCAAACACACATACACACACACACACACACACACACACAATGAGGAGAGACGCTAAAATAAGCCTGAGCCCGGTCTGTTTAACAAAAATAAAACGTCCCGAGCCCGGTCCAAATGGGCTTAGCCTGTCAGGCCCGTTGGGCCCCGACGGGCTTGCAGGGGTCTACTTCAAAGGGCTCTAAACGATCCCACCCGAGGCATAGGACTTTTATTTTCGCAACAAAAAAAAAAATCTTTTTAACCATATCTTCTCATCTTGCACTACCCCTGTGACGCAACCTTATGCATTAAACATGGATTAAAGTGAAAAAAATTCTTCTGACTGAAATTTTTTTCAGGCCAAGTCATATTCCTTGTAAACAGGCGAGACCAATAGCATTCTAAGGGGAGATGTTTTTTGCCATTAATGCCATATTGAAGTCTACTGTGGCATTTATAGGTTTGCCAACTGTCACTATGAAATACAGCAGCAGTGCGAGTATGTTTTTTTGTGAATTAACACTTAATTACAACACAAATAGTTTGTTAATTTACAGCTTTACTTTCCTTTAATTGAACCATTACCTTTAATATCGGTCTAAAACAAAACACTTGTGACTCCTGCACTAAGGGTTAAAAACGTTATCCCGTCATGTTAATCTACTTGTGACAAACTAAAAAAATTGATTCTGTAAGATGTAGTTTGCAGGGCATTTCAGATTAAGGTGAAACAGCTAAATAACTCACTATATAAAAAGAAATACTAATATCACCACCTTTAATGAATCTTAATTATTTATTAATTGTAAATCTTATTAATTTTGGCATTTACTTATACATTTTTTTAAATCAAGGTTGAAACTGTTAACATTAGTTTTATGCACCATGAACTAACATCAATTACTTTAAGGACATAAACATGAATTAATAAATGCTTATATACTCTATATTTTTCATAGTTTGTTCATGTTATATAATGCATTTAATAATGTGAACAAATACAACTTTTTTTAAAAGTGGTACAGAAATGTTTATATCAAATTATTCAGTGCACATAAACGAACAATCCAGGGTCTGTTCTGCTCACACAACAGCTTACAGTCACAGCTCTAATACAGTAACGTTATGTATGAATATAAACCCTGAACGAGCAACTCGAATAAAACTCGTATACAATTCGCACAGGATGGCTGTAATCATAGTGACAGTTGTACATTGAATGACTGTACTCTTTATCAAAAATTATTATTTTACAATAGAGGCAGGGCTGAGGTGCTTTTTATGCGCAATGTTATGCACTTAAAACAACGCATTGTACGCAACTTGTGTATATTACACAAGAACAAAATTCAAGCTCACTAAGGATAAACAGTCAGTGATGAAATAAGGATAATAAACAATATTTTAGTAAAGGTAAAAAATGTAACTTACCCTTTTTTCTGCTGTTTACTTTCTCCTAAGCCCTAAATGGTCGTGTTTGAGGATACTTGCAAAGACGAGATTTTTGACGCATAACCTTATGTGTATTTAAGGCCAATAAAGCGGCAAAAATACTCACAAGCTCAAAGAGAAGCGAATGCGCGACTTGTTTAACGTATTCCCCTCATGCAGAAACAGCACGCACATAAAGACTGTTGTTATTGTTTCAATTTAAAATCACTTGTTTTTGAATGCGGATACATGTACAAACGTCAAGATTTCCTGACCACGCGCACATGCAACTGCAAGAACTGACAGGTGGGTGACATCAAAGTACTGCGAGAGCATTTCAGAAGCAGTCTCGTCTAATGAGTTCTCGGTTCGCTTTCACGGGATTTTGATGTCATCTTTGCGCCACGTGAAGTTTACCCATGAGTTTAACAAACTCGTTGTATCAGCAAGTGGTTAGATCAGCGTAGCAGTAAAAAACGATCACGTATGAGACAAATCAATTACCCCCAAAATACAGGACCCTATGCTTACTGTGCAAAGACACGTAAATTACCTGGTTGTTTGATTTTCTTAGCCCACGAACTGAAAGGCTTGCCAATCTTCCTCATTTCACTAAGCCAAGTTAATCTCCCTTGGTCTTATACACCTTTATCGATGTCCAAAACATCGGATCCTTCCTGCATTACAAGTATGTCCATGCTAGCAGAAATAAAGGTATCTCAGTTTAACGTGAGATACAGACAGAAAACCCGGAGTGGATCTGGTGTGTAGTGATTAGAACGCTTACAGTGGAGAGAGGAACGTGATTTGGCTCCACTCCAGGCTTTGATCACATTCCACTTAACAAGGTGAATACACGCGTCTTTATGAAAAGATATTTTAATAATTTTGCAACTGACGGAAATCCGTCGTAGACTCGCTGCAATCGACGGAAATCCGTCGCTACGACGGAGAACTTTAATCCATGATTAAATAATCAAGTTGAAAGATCACGCATGACAAAATTTAAGTCCACTAAATAGAAAAAAAACATTCCTCAAAAACTTAAATTGTTTTAAACTAAAGACAGAAAGACATAAACATCTTGACATGAGGGTGAATAAATTATCAGGAAATATTATTTTAAAAGTAAACTTATCCTTCATTAATAAACATGACCCCTTACATTTGTAATAATTGTATTCCAATCAATGTTTGTATGTTACACACTTTCAGTTTAAGATTTATATTTAACATGCTTCACCTTGACCGCTTCTGCCACTGGCGTGATGTCACCAATCAGGTGAGTGAAGAGTAATTCTGTGTGGGAGGGGCTTCCTTGAAGCAGGGCGGCACCGCCTACCCTTACCCACAGCTCTAAAGCACGGTACACGGACACCCGCACTGCACTGTACATTTAAAAGATGCAAAAACAAATCAAAAGGTCAGCCTATAGTAAAATCAGTGTATGGTGGGTATGGAGTAGAAAACAAAAACAAACTTGTCGTATACACATATCAAGCTCTTTTAAGTTACAAATGCACTGACAAAATAAGAGATGAAATCTGATCACAAGTCATCACAGGAAACTCAAGTTTGTCTCGGATGGCTACTTATACAGTAAACGGTGTAAAAGTGATTTTCAATAATCAGTGGTGTTTCTGTATTACCTGTAGGCTCTTTGCTGGCCCAGACTGGTCTCAGGCAGAGGTGCCCATGCAGACAAAGACTGTGAGAATAGCCTTGTGAGTACACTGCTATACTGGACCAGTCCACCACCAACACTGTCAAAAACAAAACATTACAAATGAACGACCTTAGCTCTCAAAACGACTACACAACATGATAATGTTAAACATTATTGATGGTCATTAAGAGACTAAATACACTTCGAGGCTGTCTGTGCTACGTCCCATATGAGTATTTGTTTGTCTGTGTGTGTCTTACGTCTTGATGAGAGCAGAGAGGAGCTCTAGGGTGTCACTGTGTATGGAGGGTAAAATCAACAGCTTGAGACAGCCCTCTCCTGTTGGACTCTGCAAACAAACCCATTCCACAAGTACACACATCGTCACAAAGTAAATCTGTCATGTTAAATTGATGTACTTTTATAAATATATATAGAGACAGTAAGTAAAAGCCTTACGATGCTCTTAGTGCTGACTGCCAAGGCTCGGCACACCAAATTAAGGACGCTCTGAACAGGTAGACGGACTGAAGATGCTGGACCAACACTACAGGAGGAAAGTTAATGTCAGAGCACATCATGTCAAAAAACCATTATCAAACATCTTAGGTTCAACAGATATTAACCCTGATAAGTTCCTTGGGGTCAATCTGAACCCAAAGTCACTTTTCTTTAGTTAAAGGGGTGGTTCAATGGCATTTTAAGCATTCTGACTTATTAACACAGTTATAGAGTTGCTTCCTCAAGCAAAGTGTCAAAAAAGCAGTTGGGCGTGTTACAGAGTATTTCTGTACTGAATGCACTTCGGCAGGGTTTCGAAAAGTTTTTTTTATTACAGGTCCAGCTGAAGTTTCAGGGGTTTCTATATGCATCACTTTTTATATGGGCACTTCCCCGAAAAACCCCACCCACCCGTCAATCAGCGGGAGACGCTAGAACTTGCAAACATCATCATATCACGCGACACAGCTTTGTTTAATTTCAAAACTCAACAATGGCACGAAACAAGAAAAAGAAGAAAGACAGTCTTATGAAAACAATGGATATAGTTTATTATCCGGGGTAGCAGCGGAGATTTGCGTGTGTGTTTGATGCGCTGGATTTTCCCAACCGGGTCATGAGTTGCATGCGGTAAGTAAGACTTCTGTCTTATGTTGGAAATAGGCACGCGCATATTATATAAATGACACGAACATGTAGTGAATCATAAGTTAAACAGTGTTGTATAGTGTTGCATGACTCGTACTCGCTCCTCCCCGGTAGTAACTCCTCCTTCATTATTTTTTGTACGTTATTGGAAAGATTCTGTAAAAATAATCTGTCTTTTATTAATCTGATTAAACTAAAGACTCTTCGGAGATATAAAGGATGTAATACTACTCTATACGGTACTTCAGATTAACATCAGAAATGCAGAAACAGCTTGTGTTACGTCACGTGAGCTTTAAAAAACATGGTTCCGTTCATCTCATTGGAAGATTTTGTGACTTTCTAGACTATCTGTCAATATTCATATAAAAAACTGGGCTTGATTCAGTCATTTTGAAGATGTGTAAAAAAAAATTACAAAAGAGGCCCTTGGGGTAAAAATGACACCAATTAAAAATGAATGGGAAATGCAAAACAAAATAATTGTCAAAAAAAAAAAATGCATCCAGAATAAATGGTACTAAGCTTGTTAAATCTAAATGGTACTAAGCTTGTTTCCTCATATGGGACCTTAAAATGTCTCCACAAGGTCACAAAAATACTGGTATTCCTCTATTTGTGAAGACAATTGGAAACAAACACACACATAAAGACAAAGTCACACACAAAACACGCATACACACACGCACGCACGCGCATTTCAAAATGCATCAAAAACTACAAAAAAAGTACTGTGGGAAATATTATTTATTTTTAATGCCCTTTCCAATGTTTATAAATGTATATACATAAATTCACAAAATTGATCAGTAAAGTAGTGATGTGAGCAGTTGGCCACATCCAGTGAAATGAATGGGTCTCTGTGGGCCTCTGCTGGTCGAAATGATTTATTTCCTAAACTGTAATTCTTTAATGTTTTTTTTCCTAAACACCAGACGGCCGAATTCAACACATAACATTTAGATCAATATCTAGAAACTATTTAAATCAAATTTCGATCATAATTTATGTTAATTTTTAATAAAAATGCGATATTTTACATGCAAGCTAATGGTGTAGTTGAGAAATTTTGTGATAAACGAGTACAAAAGTACTTCACATCTCTCAAAACACAGCATTAACGTATAGATGGGAAGTAAACAAAAAAATTATATATTACTTATAGGGATGTGCATTTATGTCATTTTTTCATTTCGATTAATCCATAGGTCTGAAGAACGAGTACTCGATTAACTGGGGGCGGGGGCTACACGTCATGGTGAAAATGAAAATATTTTTATTAAAAACACTCAAATAAAACCTAATTTTGAAGAAACTATGAGAGAACAATGAACACATACTAGAAGATTATTACTGAAATTAAATATTTTTAACAGAAACCTCTTACAGGAATAGCTGTGTGATGAATGAAACTAAAGAGTTAATAAACACAAACCGAAGCGCTTTCTATATGACGCACTCTACATAATATTAAGCCTTATACAACATAAATGTACAACGTGCATCTCTCTGCATAAAATGCAAGACTTCAACTAAGTTTTCAAAGTGTCTTTTGCTATCATTTTAGTGATTAGCTGTGTCGTGTCCCTTACCTGTTCTCAGTCAAGACCTAATCACTTTTAATTTCTGGGATCATTTTAATTTTACCCCCGTGGAACTCTAACGTATATAGGAAAATCAGGGCTTATGAAGCTTAAAAATACGAAGGATCGACTCCTAGAAAAGGTTGTCCTAGAAAAGCATAAATGTCAAGCCATTTTACCATATACTATTGGCAAAACTAAAACTGTACCTGAGAGTGTGTCTGAGAGCCATGCAAATGGCCTTGAACCGATGATGGAGTTGAAGGATTAATAGTGGGTCTATGTCATCCAGAGGCGGTAAAGGCAGTTCCATGCCAGGACCCTCATACTGCACTGTCCCTTCTGAAAGAACAAATGAAAACTTGACATACAAAAACTCTTGGTTTTCAGATGAGACAAACAAATAACATAGTTTCATTACTTACCTGCTTCTGCTCCCTGGTATAACTGTCCGATCATGCTATTTGCTGATGCTAGAAGGCAGTGCAGTTGATTGGTCCATCCCTCTGCTCTGTGCCCACCCCCTCCACGATCCAAGACACCACCCAGGCAGGGCAACCGCCCATAACACTCACAAGCCATCTATCATTAGAAAACAATGAGAACATGACCATGAGAAGTTTTGGTTAAATTGCCACTACAATTAAATATGCATACCGTGCATTGATTTAACTAACCTCTTGTACTTTAGGGATATCCGAGTCCATCTTAGACAAAAAGTACACCCCAAGCTTCTCCTGTGAGGAACGACAACAGATGCTTTAGCAACAAAAAGTAACTAATAACTTTGAGGAGACAGTATGGATTTATTCACCTTCAGAGATCCACAGGCCCGTGGGTAGTACATCATACAAGCCATCATTCCTTTCATGGCAGCTAGGTGGCACTATGACAAGAGGAAAAAAATTTGTTACCACCTAAAATAAAAAACTTCTCCTTATCACTCTTACATGCCATGCCAGGTATATGACTTTATAAGTGTATATGAATTTTCAGTCATGGATGTCCTTAGACAGCAATCAACATGTTGAAGTTTCAAAAACAACTCGCACATCTATTATAATAAAAAATATTCAAGAACTAAAGTGGGTTAAAGGAAAAGTTCACCCAGAAATGAAAATTCTGTCATCATTTATTCACCCTCGTGTTGTTAAAAACCTGTATTAATTTCTTTGTTCTGCTGAACACAAAGGAAGTCATTTTGAGCAATGTTTCCTACTATGGAAGTCAATGGTGCTTCTGTTTCCTGCTTTATTACAATATCTTTGTGTTCAGGAGAATAAATAAATAAACAGGTTTGGAACAAAGTAAGGGTTTGTAAATGATGACAGATTTTTGGGTGCACTATCCATTTAATGTCACCTGGTGCCCGATTCAGTAAGGAAGTTCAACCAACTTTCGGTTACAGTACAGCTGAAATGAGTTCGTTCAATCTACTCAATGTAGGTTAATTCTGTGTTAAGCGCGTGCACAACTACTGTGAAAAGCCAACATCAGTGAAGCACCAAAATTACGATTCGCCATGGCAACAGCACGCAAAAAAAGATCTGAATCCTTTTTACTACTAAAACTGAAAGTGCTGCTGCAAGTTTACAGCAACAACAAGCATATATTTTAAAGAAAAGAGATGTTGTTGGAAATTGCTACTCTAGTAAATGCGTACATTTAATTTTTCATCATGGTTAAAATATCAAAAGTAAAAAAAACTGAGGACTGTATGTTATTACACCATATAATTTTCATGCAGATGCAATACCATGGACAAGAAGAAGACGACAACAGCTCAGCTAAAATTTAATTATGCATAAGACTTTGGCATAAAAGGCTACAAACTTTACAAATGTTTGTCATTAATAAAACTAAAATACGCCAGCCCTGTTTTCGAACTCAGGTCGCCGAAGTACGTCTGTCCTGACCACTGCGCACACACTACCCACTAGACCAGCCGTTCTGATGAGTTAATTCATAAGAAATGTAAAGGCAATGGTTTAGATGTAAGAGCAGGATATTAGTCACGTAAAGATATTTATATATCTAAAATGACTGCAAAGAAAAATAATACCGTTAACCAAGTTGATAAAATCCTCTCCCGACATAAATGTAACTTCCTACAAATGAATGCATCATCATCATCATCTACAGGATCCTCTATAAGGGGGCGTGCACACCAAAGCTTTTACGCCAGCGGCCGGTGCATGTCTTCAATTGATTGCAATGGAAACTCTGCGTTTTTCAAATAAGCCAGCAGCTAGCGTTTTTTTCCACGCTGAAAACGGTGCTCAGCGGTTTTTCCGTGCTCGGCGCTGAGCGTCGAGAGTTAAAAAATATTCAACTTAGAGTGAACAGCTCCGCTTGTTAATGTCAGTTCTCACACGGCCGTCCAATCACAATGGAGGAGGGGCGGGACATTACCACAGCAACCAACCGGCTAACAGCTCAAGTATCACAGCTACCAAAGGGCTCGGCTGAAAAACAGCTGGCATTCGGCGTCCTCAAGGCGTTTTCAGCCGCGTTTAAAAGTTTTGGTGTGTCCAGCTCCTGAGAGGGCGTGCACACCAAAGCTTTTACGCCTGCGGCCGGCGCATGTTTCCAATTGTTTCCAATGGAAGATTAGCATTTTTCAAATAAGCCAACAGCTAGCAGTTTTATTCCGCGCTGAAAAACGGCGCCCGGCGGTTTTTAGGCGCTCAGCGCTAAGCACCGCGAGTTGAAAAATATTCAACTTTGGATGAAAAGCTCCGCTCGTCAATGTCAGTTCTCTCCGGCCGTCAAATCACAATGGAGGAGGGGCGGGACATTACCACACCAACCAACCGGATAACAGCTCAAGTATCACAGCTACCAAAGGGCTTAGCTGAAGAAAGCTGGCACTCAGCTGAAAAACTGCTGGCATTTGGCATTGTCCAGGCGTTTTCAGACGCGTTTAAAAGTTTTGGTGTGCACAACCCCTAAAAGCACATGACATTTTAGTCACTTAGACGGTCTCTGCAACTAAGTATATTATATTAGCTTTACAAGTGACCTAACCCTAACCCTAAATTTTTAAAGACAGCTAAAAAATGTTTTACAGTGTACATAATACAAATGTACACAATAAATCAATGTACTAAATGAACTAATGAAATTAAACACCGCTACTCTTTTCAAAATGGGCAGGAGACAGCCTGAATAAAACCTGCACCCGACCAGGGGTGCGTTTCCCAAAAGCATCGTTAGCTAACTATGGTCGTTGTTACCGTTGAACTCTATAAGGGCTGCACAATAAATCGCACGGGATTGTCACTCGCATCTCGTCAGTACAGACGGTTCCTTGATTAGTAGTAAATCGCCTTCAGCTGCTTTCAGATGGAGCGGCATTTACTACACAGGGTCGTAGTTCACTGATAAGCGGGGAAATATCGCATTCATAATTGCGGATGAATCACTTGCGATTATGAATGCGATATTTCCCTGAATGAATGAATGAGATATTGCTTGTCAGTGAACTACGGCTCTGTGTAGTAAATGTCGCTCCATCTGAAAGCAGCTGATGGCAATTATACTCTATTGGTAACGAAAGAACTTGCAACCATAGTTGCTTTCCGGAAACGCACCCCTGGTTAGGTTCAGAGAGTAAGTTACCCCAGAAACAGACTCTGAGTATAAGTTACCTCTCCTTCTGAAACAGGCTTGACTTACCCTGCTGTCTCGGTTTTAACATACCTCCCATTCTGAGTTTCCCTCATTTCAGGTTTAACAAACTCAGGGTTGACAAACTCTGAAACGGGCTCAGAAGTGAAACAATTCTTGCATTTGAGAAAACGTTTAATATTTTAAGCTTATTTGGCTTAAACGAAATCAAAACTTACACATTTAGTGCTAAAATCAATTACCTTGGCATGGTAATAATGTAATCCGTTCTACCATGCCTTGCAATGAAATGTCATACGACAAGTAAGCAACAGTGTGTTGGTCTCAATTTTGCTAAACAAGCTAAAAATATTTTTCTTCAAATAGAGTTATTTACTTTTCAGAATACATTTATTAACCCTTTATTGAAGTTATTTTGGGGGGCGGTTATGGCCTTATGGTTAAAGAGTAAGAGTTGCTACCCAAATGTCGATGGTTCGAGCCTCACGGCCAGCAGGTTGCGAGTGAAGTGCCCTTGAGCAAGGCATGTTTCCACCAATTGCTCCCCGGGCGCTGCAGTGTTTACAACTCACTGGGATGGGTTAACTGAGGTTACATTGGCTAGCAAACTTGACAATTACTTCACTTTTTTATGATGGATGTATGTGCTTGTTGGAGTTGAGTAGTGTAAAAGAACATTAAACAAAAAAACAAAAATTTGTGTTCAGCTGAAAAAGAAAAGATATAGGTTTCTGGGATGGCACGAGCGAGTTAACTATGAAAAGGTTTTTTTCTTTCGGAGGAACTATTCCTTAGTTCTACTATATATCGACATAAAAATCAAACAAATAAGAAATAGTAGTTTGGTTTAATTTTGATATATGACTATCTTCTACATACAAAATAAATAAAACCTTCAAATGTGTACCTCAGATTTGAGACCAAGCAGGGAGGTGAGAATGCCCAGGACAGAGTTAAGGCCCACCTCCCTGGCCAACTCTGGCAGCTGGGATGAGTACTGCAGTAAATCCTGTAACACGCTCACGGCAAGCTGCACTGTGGGGAGAGGAGCCTGCGACTGGGTCATAGAGAGAAAAAGTACAAATATCAGTAATTCATACGTAAATCTAAAAAATAAATCATTAATTAAATCCAAGTCAATGTGTCCACCTGAATGACCTGCTGAAGCGATCGAAGCCATGACATGCAGTGCTGCTGAAACACTTCACTCGAACTGTCTTTCACCAGCACAGACAGCAGACAGAGACCCTCAAACCTAAAACAGTGCGTGACCACATATATGGGACTGTACTTAATTCATGATCTACAAATTTCAACGATCGCACAATGTGATACCTCAAGGCAAGTTCTCTATGATAACTTTTAGTTACTCTTTCACAGTAAACACTTACCTGGTTTTACTGGACCCGAGCCGTGCATTACTGATGCCCACCAGACCACCCACAGCTCCTGTGCTCTGATTTAAGAGACAAAAACAAATAAATTTTTTAACAAAAAAGTTTTTTTTCTGCCCAGAGTTTTTCATATAAAAAACTAAAATTTTTGAATGAAAGAGACGAACACTAAACTACTTGGCAGCTGTTCAATGGCTACCATACAAAAGTCTCCAGCAATGTTTAAACAAAAAAGAATAAACAAAAATCAAACACATAAAATGACATCTCTTAAAAATAATTATGAGCACTACAACGTTTATTTTAAAATAAAGCGAGCGCACGTCGCGTTGATGATAAATGACGCGCTGTACTGATCTCACGTCGCACGTTTCATCTGTAAACAAAACTGTATGGCAAAGCTCTGTCCCACCTGAGTCCCAACCGCTCCATGCTCGCGGTAGTTTGCAAGAAGAGCTGGCAAATGTTCAGGTCTCTCTTCCTTGAGAAAAGACACCAATCCCTCTGTAAGTCGCGTTATGTTGGGGCCATGCAGCCAAGCCGCAGAAGCCATCTTACCAGCCCTGCGTGACGTCAAAACCCTGCGACGAGTGGTCCGTGGTTGTGGCTAGAAAGGATAAGGCAAACGCCTAAATCTCGTGAAATCTCGCCGGATGAGCGCTGTTTTCACATTAATGATGATAATCCTACACCCAAACATAACCCGAAAACCCAACATCCGTTTGCTGTATCAATTCTAGCCAAAACCGTGGTCCTTGACTAGGGCTTTGGCTAGAAGGGATACAGCAAATTCACATTTCAATTTTATTGAATAAAATCAATTACTTACTGTAAATTACTTACTGTATACTGGTATTCATATCTTAAAAATACAAAGTATTACCTAACCCCACTTCAAAAGGAAGCATACTGTATTTGGGGCGGTTTCCCAGACAGGGCTTCTCACAGTCCCAGACTATATTGCATGTTTGAACTGCCTTCATTTAAAAACACCTTTGGTCTCAAGACGCACACCAGTATTATTTTATTTTATAAAATTTGTTTGTAAAAACTATACTTAAATGCACTATAGACCTATAAATAAGGCTTAGTCCTAATCTAAACCCTGTCCATTTGCCCAAATAGAAACCCCATAGAAAACCTGTTGCCTAAAATAGAAAATCACTCCATTATGATCACTAAACTTAATCTGGGTTATGCTTAAATGCTTAAAGGGGACATTTCACAAGACTTTTTAAAGATGTAAAATAAATATTCGGTGTCTCCAGAGTACGTATGTGAAGTTTTTAGCTCAAAATATCATATAGATAATTTATTATAGCATATTAAAATTGCCACTTTGAAGGTGTGAGCAAAAATGTGCCATTTTGTGTCCTTTAAAATGCAAATAAGACGATCTCTGCACTAAATAGCAGTGCTGTGGTTGGATAGTGCAAATTAAGGGGCGGTATTATCCCCTTCTGACATCACAGGGGGAGCCAAATTTCAATTACCTATTTTTTCACATTGCAGAGAATGATTTACTAAAACTAAGTTATGGATTGACCTTTATCACATTTTCTAGGTTGATAGAAGCACTGGGGGCCCAATTATAGCACTTAAGCATGGAAAAAGTCATATTTTCATGATATGTCCCCTTTAAAATTAGTACTGAAGGAAATAAAAAAACTACAATGCTTCATGATACCATAGAAGAACCTTTTCTGTCTAAATGGTTCCCTAAAGCAAGGGTTTTCAAAGGGGGGCCGCGAGATGATGCCAGGGGGGCCCCAGTTTTATGACATTTTATAAAATACATTCATTTATCATAAATTCTGCGTAATTAAACCTAAAAAATTATAAGCCAACTAACCAACAGCACTACTAGGTACAATTTTATATGTTTTGTTTAATTAAAATATTACATTTTTTTTGTCATAAATTTTCTTTCGGGGGCCGCGAAAAAATGCACTGTACACAAGGGGGGCCGCATGCTGAAAAAGTTTGGGAACCACTGCCCTAAAGCACCTTTAACATCTGAATGACCTTTATGTTTCACAAAAGGTTCTTTAAGGTAAAAAAAATCAGATTCTTTCCTTTAGCCATGTTTTGCTGGATTTCATTGTCTTCTTAATTGTTGCTCTTTTCCATGCACCTTGTAAGTAGGTGAAGTTGCAAATTCATGCCCATGTGGATAAAGTAACAATAAACAATGAGTATTCTTTCAACTGGTAGCTTGCATTTATTTATTTAATTTTATTAGTGAGAAGTAGCTTTAAAATCATCCTTTAAAAAGTGACATTGGTCTAGACATTCTACAAACCATGTGGGGTTTCCTCAGACCCAAATGAATAACATTCATCTGCTTAAAGGACATATCAGGCTCCATTCAGATCACAAAGCAAAATTTTATATTAAGATGCAGTGAGATTGCGCTACAAAAGTACAACATTCTGCATCTAAAATGCATGTGCAGCTTTCTAGTAAAGCACCCACTACAGGAAAGAAAATAAGCTTTAAACTATCCATGGCCGTGTCAAAAATAAGCCATTATATTCTTGACAGATCAAAGTCAATAAATGTACATTTATGAAACCAATATGTAACATATCAAACAATCCTACTGTAATGATTGTATCACAATAATCGTTACCACAAAATGCATGACTGGTGCTGGTTTCAAGCTATTGCTGATGCTTTATTTATTGAGGAAAATAACTCGAATGGCTCGTGCCACAGTGATTTCAGATCTGTTAATGTTTATCCAAACTCACAAAGTTGTCTTTACATAATATGCCAGTTTAAGCAAGTTCTTAATCACAGAGTACATTTATATTTTAACACAATGTCCTTTTTTGTAAAGCTTTATAAACAATGTTCATAATTCTGCTTGCAAAATCTTACAGAATGAATTTCAATGTTCAGGATTACAGATCTATACATGCCATTAAAAGGTTTCATCTATAAAAATCAGCATCTATCAAAATTGAACAATAGAAATAGATCTATTTGAGCATTTGCTTTAAATTTGGAAAATTTCACACAACATTATGCCAATAACTTCCTGCACTGTATAGACAGTGCTGGAAAAAAATTAATCTCAACTATAGGACTGCGGAGGAAACTAGCCTGAAAGCAAAACTATCTACTTAACATCCTCCTTTTTGACTTTACTGGACATAGACAGTCTCCTGAAATTAATGTGCACAATATTCATAGACAATTACATTATATACAACATTCTTTCTCCAGCTCTCATAAAAATAAACTCTGAATTCACAATAAAAGATGTCTTTGTGATTTTAACAATAAAAAACAAATAATAGCTGGGAAACTCATCTATTCACACGTTATAGACTACTTATGTTACTGGGTTAAGCAATGGTTAGTTGCATTTCTCCTTTATCATCTAAAAGATCTCCTGCAATGTTTCTAGGTCTCTGTCGAGATTTGTGGTTTTGTAGACCTACAAGAGGACAAGACCTTTAAACCCCCTACTAGAGGACAAATGAAAGTTAAAACCCAATGCAAGTATGCTCACTGACTTGACTTTTTGGGTGCTTTAAAGAAAGCAAACCTTTATTTAAGATATAGCCTTTTTGTCCTTCAATGGGAGCTCCACTTTGTTCACTGCAAAATATTGCATTCTTTGTACACAATGTAACAAGTTTAACCATAACATAATTTTTGCCACTGTTCAGTAGTAAACTATGCAGAATGTTGAAGAAAAGGCTTGTTCCTTGCAGAAGACTAAACAGTAAAACTTCTGGAAATCACGCTATAAATGAGACTTTAACATAACCATTAATATTGAAATATTTCTGGCAGTCCAATGGTTACATCAACAGTTGTAACAGTGAACTAAAACATGGAATGAGCAAGAACTGAACTTAGCTTAAATTACAAGCAGCATCTTAAATCATCACATTTTGGCAAATAGTTTGGCAGGCACAAATAATAAAGAATTACATTTTGTGTGGCACATATACAGAAATAACAGACATCTGGCATTCTGTTTCTGGCCTCTTGTTTTATCTACAAACTAATGTTCAACTGAAGACTTGTAGCAGTGTATACATATAACTCAACATGTGGTATATTGCAGATGCTAAAATGTACAATAAGAAAACAGACTTTCGTGTCCTAATGCACTCTGCCGACTACTTTTCCACTACAAATGCCACATCCTTAATTATTGGAGTATTGTGTGCACTACAAGCGCACAGAAGAGAGTTACTACAAATTTTTATGATATGTTTACATTTGACATAACTATAACATAAAAGCCGCTGAGCAAGTATGGATGGATTGGATTACAGGAATAAAATCAACACCAAACTCAAGTTCCCTATGGTGTTCGTGAACAGTGTATGTACTGTACAATGAAATAACATGGAACATATATATATCTTCATTACATAGCTAGTAGTGCCCACTTGATATATATAAGTGGGAATATAATAACAAGAAATAAACATAAAAATTCACCCCTGAATGGATGGATCTTTCGCCTATCCACAATCTTATACATTGATGTCTAGATAACTCATCGAAGGCCCCGTTTACACCTGGTATTAAGATGCATTTTGGTTGATCGGATCACAAGTGGATGATACTAAACGGGGTATAATAGGATTTTCAGAGGTAGTCGAAAACGCATTCGACCGGATTGCTTTTGTGGGGTCGCGCTCGTGGTCGAATGTGTTCGACCAGAAACAAAAAACGCCCACTCTCAGCCTATTGATCTAATGTGATGTACCGACCTCCAGTGTTGGGGAAAGTAACTTTTAAAAGTAATCCATTACAATATTAAGTTACTCCCAAAAAAGTAACTAATTGTGTTAGTTACTTTTCATGGAAAGTAATGCTTACGTTACTTTTTAGTTACTTTTTCTTGGCTGAGGCTTGATCTCTTTCAGGCCTTTCAGGTGTTTTTGACTACGCAGTCTCACAAGGTTTCGTGATATAGTCAGGTTTTTTTTATTCTTTTTTCGTGATATTATCACGAACCTCCGCGTTTTTGTGATCGTATAACGAATTCCTGTTTTCGTGTGACCACCACGCACTGGCCACTCAACTGCCCCTTCCCACCTCTAAACCATTGTCGCTTCAGTTTAGGGTTAGATTTGGTGCTTGCATTAGAATGTCACTTTATATATTGGTTTATACTATATTTTCTGATTTTTTTATATGTCGCCTGGCGTTAGGGTTAGAGTTGGGTTTGGGTAGGGATGTCATTTTATGTAAATCGAACCCTAAACCGAAGTGACAATGGTAAGAAAATAGGACAAAACAGTTGAGCAACCAACACGTGACAATCACACGAAAACAGGAACTCGCCATACTGTATACTATATACGATCACAAAAAACGCGGAAATTCGTGACAATATCACGAAAAACGAATTTAAAAAAATTACGTGACAATATAACGTAATTTCGCGAGACTGGGCTGTTTTTTTTTATGACTGAAAAGTTCTGCATTCAGAAATCAAACTCAAAGTGTCCCACACAGGCGTGTACGCATAGAGTGCATAATGTAAACAAAAAAAGTAACTTGCATTATTTTTTTTAAAAAAGTAACTCAAATATTAATGTGTACATTTAAAAAGTAATGCGTTACTTTACTTGTTACTTCAGAAAAGTAATATAACATAATAACATAAACTTGTAATGTGTTACCCCCAACACTGCCGAGCACAATGTTTTTCCATCTGTCCCGACTTCTAACGCAAACCCAGTGTCCTGTGTGGCCTTTAGGCTTTCATTGATAAAACTGAAGTGGTTGCTCTTCGCCTCTCATTTACGGGGCGTACATACCAAGGCCAGGCGGACACAGATAGATTTTCTTTAGATAAGCGCTTTGGTTGCTATACTTCTGCTTTGTTTTTTAGTCATTAAACGATGCGCCCGTTGGTTGTTGTGATATTTGTCCCACCCCTCCTCCATTGTGATTGGACGGCTGAGTAAGATGCGACATTGACGAGCTTAGCGTTTCACCCAAAGTTGAATATTTTTCAACTCGGCGCGGACAAAACATGCTAGCTGCTGGCGTTCCATTGGAAACATACGCTGGCCGCTGGGGTAAACGCTTTGGTTTGCATGCTACCTTACATTTCCATTTGCATTGTGTGAAGTTACGTAGGCTTATTTCACCAGTTGCTCTAAAATATATGAGAGCGTCCTTGCATTTACATGTACAAAACATTGTGCATCATATTTATTACCAACACAAGCAACGGCATTCTGACATAATATTAGCGCAGGTCAATTTAAACCCATAATTTATCCCACTCGTGTTCAAAAGAAAGCCCACAGACCACCCCCTCAAAGTAATCAGAAGCGGTGGAAAGTGGACAAAAGAGGCTGATTAAAACCACAGGTGTGAACGAACATGCGTCTCTCTCCTCCACTTGTGAGCCTATCAACCAATCGCATCTGAATACCAGGTGTAAATGTGGTCTAAATTCAGTTGCTTTGCTCAATATGTTTCTCTCCAACATACAAGCACAAGAGTGAAGAGGCTCATATGACCGGAGAAAAGGGTCAATGTAAGGACCATGTCGCACATGGCAAAGTGATGTAGCAGGAAAGCAAAAGAAAAAAGAAGAAAGGATAAAGGAAAGAGAGACAAAAGGCTTTGAAATATCAGTATGTGGCACCATTCCATCAGATGGGCCCAGTGGAGCAATGGTATGAGAGTACTGGCAGATTGACACCTTAAACCCCGTTCTTCTTCCTTTGCTTCCCGTTTCACTTCCTCTTTATGGTGTCATGATTATGTGTGTGTGTATATTAGAGGAGGGGGGTTAGCAGAAGTGGTCGTCCTCTTCATCTTTCATTCCCTTCAGCCTGAGCCTCGCAAAGTCCTCAAACACAAAGTCATCATCCTGGGAAATGTTACTGAAGACAAAAAGAGACAAGCGTTAAAGGTCACGTCGATGCGCAAAAGCAGGCATTTCATACTTTGAAAGCCTCACAAAGGCGACTGACTTTGTTTCAAACTCTATGAGGTTGGCATCCACAGGGACATCTGTCTCTGGCACAGCTGTGAAAGACAACAAACATTGGGCTATTATCTGGTTAAACTACACAAATGATTACAGCAGACGTGCAGAGAGAAAAGAGGATTTTTAAAATAACAGCATGCAACAACTTTTCAACTTTAATGTTCTTTTCCAAAGTTAAAACAACTGTGATATTAGCAAAGTCTTCACACAAGACAAGATATTTTATTATATTTATATATAAAAAAGTTTTTTTAGGGTAAAAAAAACCTAGAATAATATTATAAGCAGTAGATATGCACCAATATTGGCAAATAATCGTATCGGTCGATTAAAGCTAAATTTCCCGGCTATCAGCCCTATAGTTTTAAAACAGCAAATAGTCATGGCCGATATATCTTCTCAATGAAAAGAGAACAAGAAAATGCAACGATTTTAAGCTCTGTGCATAGAAAATTTAAAGAAACATCACTAGTTTAATGTTCAATATAAATGTTCATTATGTGAATGAATAATATTCTCAAAAACTAATATCTTTAGAATTTAGTTAATGCAATTTAATATAGACGGTTTCAGCAATAACAACATAAACAAATGGCTTTCGTGGAAACAAACATAACTGTTTGATAACTCTTCGCAAAGAATCAATAACAACAAAGTCCTTTTAGAGAAGATAATTTCTAATAATAAGCAAAATAAACAACAAGTAGATTACCATAGTTCACACTAGGTCTGGGTATTGAAAAGGGCCTCGCGATACGATACATATCACGGTGCATGTGCCACGATACAATGTACCGCGACACACTGCAATACGGTGCATGATGCGATACATTGCAAAACCTTTTCTTTTCTTTTATCAAAAATAATAACGCTTAATAAAAAAAAGCCAAAGTGCACTGCTTCCACAAGTCGGCTTTGAAAGCTTGCAGGCATTTTAAAAATTTCTGCCATTTTCTTACTCCCACTAAATTATAAGACATTGGCCAAATGGTGTATATGACAGACAACTGGACAGCAGCGGCGGAGGAGGACGTTTGGCGCACACAGAGGGATTTGATGGTTTTGTTCAGTTTTAAATATTGATACTAGAGATTGAAATATCGGTACACTATCGTGGAAAATTTTATCACGATAGTTAGCTATATCAATATTTTTGCAAAGCCCTAGTTAAAACCACAGCTAAAGCGTATCAAAAACTACACAGAGCGAACGTTACTGTGTAAAATGTGTACTATATAATATATACAATGTTAACTACAGACCTGCTGCCAAACCTCCCTTCTCCCCTCGTCTTTAGGAAACCAAAACATTTATTATTTTCAATGTGATATTTGTTTCAGGGTTCAGTTTAGACATTAGCCAGACCATTAAACAAACAAAGACTGGAAGTTAAGTTCTGTCAAGACGTGTAATCTCGACAACGCACAGGCATCCAATGAAACTGCTCTAAACCCACCATACCATCGGTATCGGTGGAAAATGTAATATCGGTGCATCTCTAATAAGCAGTTTTTTTTCTGTGTAATGTGTTCCTATTCAGTTTTATGTTTTCTTCAGTGCTTTATTTAGAAATAAAATTGAATTGGACTGAACTACTTCATGCAATAACAAATTGCAATACAACATATTGTACAGTACAATAGTCCTGACACATTACAATTGTACTTTTTTGAATGTTTAGAACAATTATATATTGATGATATTAGATACACATAAGATACAGACATATAATTAAAGTTGCAGTTACCTGACTGCGGTCTCGAATTTGGCTGTTCGGAGGGCTTAGGGTGCATCAGGACAAAAGGCAACTCCACAGACACATCGCTTAAAAGAGAAAAAGTGTTATTGTTAAATATGTTCTAAAGTCTGAGCTATTTCTACTTCAGTGGGCGCACTTACCCTCCACGAGACACCACTAGCTTGACTTTAACTCTGTAGGACACCAAAATTCCCAGAACCTCCTTATTAGAAACATCCTTCACTCTGTAAGCACAAAGAAACACATGCTGAAAACACACAGCGGGTGCATCCCAATTCAGGGTCTGGAACCTTTTAAGGCCACGGACTTTGAAGGCAAGGCTCGATATTTGAAGGCGGCAGCCCCTAAAGGCCACGAAGCGAACAGAAATGAGACAGCCTAGCCTAATGGGGGAATTGCGTCACTTGCTGCTCCCACCCACTAAGCAGGACACAAAAGCTGAGACCTATCACACTTTGAAAAATAAATATGGAGGCAGATTTTTAATTTTTTTATTTTAGAAAATATAACACATTGATGCAGATTAAACTATTCAACAGTATGTAAAATTCACCAACCTTAGAAATATTGACAATATTGCAGCTTTAATATTAATTCACATCACTAAAACATTATTTATAATAGTAAAACAGTCACAAGGACCTTTAATTTGCAAAATATACACTTTTATTTAACTACAGTTTTGAATGTTTATTTCAAAATACCCAGACATCACGCTGCGCATTGAATCTTGGGATAGGCAAGGCTGTGAAGGATACATCTATTGATCATTGGTTTCAGGCCACATTTGGAGGCTTGTATGTAAAGGAGCCTTCCATATGGGACAACCTTCGTCGCGGCCCGGTGATGTCATTTGCCTTCAAATACGGCCTTGGAAGGCCACAGCCCCTGAATTGGGATACACCTAGCAATAACCAAAATCAAGACCACCATGGGCACCATTCTTCCAGCTCCAACTCATATCAAAAACACCTCAACTGAGCCTTCAAGGCTGCTTGAAAATCACTGGCAGATGTGTTAAAGTTTGTCACAAGCAATATTATGGAGTGCCTTTTCAATTTAAGGTCACATTCTTCCTTATCCCATTTTTTAAACCCTAGTTAGTGTGTAACGTTGCTATAATAGCATAAATAATACCTGTAAAATGATAAGGCTCAAAGTTCACTGCCAGGCGATATATTTTCTTTAACAGAATTGCCTTCAAAGCCTACAGCAAACGGCCAGTTTGGACTACAGCCCTCTACTTCCTGCTTTAATTATGTCGATAAAAGAGTTTTTGACTAAACTCCTCCCACAGGAATAGGTCAGTTGCCAGCTAAGCTAACGGCAAGCTAAGCTGCTATCGAATCACAACACACCAAACAAACTACACAATCAGAACTCGATACGCATTTCTGAAGGAGGGACTTCATAGAACAAGGAAGACATCAGCCTGTTTTGAGGACAGTGAAAACAGCGCTATACAGATAAGTAAATTGTGTGTCGTTTTTTTACACGTGAAACATGAACACGTGTTATATTGCGCACTGTAAACACAATCAAAGCTTCAAAAACACAGAAAGAACAGGACCTTTAAAAAATAATCTGAGAGCCACTTACATGGTACTGGAGGCCAAGTTGGTATCTTCATGCTTCAGCTGACCATCCAGAGCCAGACCTCTCTTCTCTCGGTTGTTGGTCAGCGTGGGAGTGAGTGTATACACCTTGCAAAATGTTGAGCTGGGTGATACCTGGTCACTGCAGACGGCAAAACAAGCAAGAGTTAGAACTTGTTCGGGTTAGTAATATGTGGTTTAAGAGGACAACAATATATTAGAGTCAAAATTAGAGATGAGAAATAAATATGGTGGGGAAAAAGACACCAATGAAAGAGGAAGTGAAACATGATGAACTAAAGTTAAGGTTATAAAGGGACCTGACTCATACAAGCTACAATAACAAAATCACTAGTTGTTGGTTTAATCGACCTCAACTTCACAAGCAAATTGATCGAATTGAAGAAAAACCTATCCATATTAAAGGGCTGAGAACAAAACCAAAAGTAGGACTGCAAAGGAAGAGCTACAGTCACTCTTTTTGGGAACGAAGACAGGTTTGCTTCATCTGATGGAGGGGTTGAAGAAAAGGTCCATTATCAGTAACCAGTGGTGGGCTAGGGTGACAGGAACCAGATCATTGTTAGATGGAAGACTCACCGTGATGACTGGCAGCCCACAGATGCTCTGTAGGTGTCACAGGAGTACATAACCACATCTGTGACCTGAAGCACTAAGAGAAAAGAGTCTCTTGGAAACAACTAATCGCTAAGAGGAGGGATTGAACTATTTGGGGGCTCTGGGCAGTGGGAAGCATTGGTGTCACGTTACAAGGAGATGATGCTATTGTGAGGCGAAAAGGCCACTGCACGGCCAGGAAAAGAGACAATGCCAAGAGTCTCAGAATATCCTACCCTCTTTTCACACAGACATTCCGGAAAATACACGTAAAATGCATCCTGGATTTTTCCGGGATCGTTTGATTTTTTGTTCATTCACACTGCCATGATTAGCCGCCATCTGCAAGGTCCCGTAAAGACACGTGACCTGTTGAAAGTCCTGCCCTCTCTTCTACGCAGCATCTGAAGTTTGCATATAATTTATGATTTCTCTCTCCAGAAACAACTCATGTGCATTTTTGTTTATGATAAAACTATAAAGGAGCGCGTGAATGCGCAATTCTATGCTGGTGAATGATCTCAGCTTAAGAGTGAGTATTTGAAGAGCTCCCTGATCTCTGCTTTAATACAGTTTGCAGACATTTCTCATCGTGATTGTTTATATGCATTTAAAACCCGCATTTTGAGGAGCTGAACGATATATCTTGTTGGGATGACGCGCGGGGGTTTTTGTTTATTATAGCTCAAATGAGCACGTGACGCGATATTCTTTTATGCTGCTGAATGATCTCCGTTTCAGCGCGGTAAGTGACGAGTTAACTTACCTGATATCTGCTTCAGTCCATTTTGCTGACATTTCTCGTCGTGAATGTTGTAAATCCCTAATTTTAAAGAGTTGAACCAACTTCATGTTGCCATGACACGCGTGTCATTGTTAATGCGTCTCATTTATCATTTCCTGGTAACTGCTTCAGTCTAGTTTGCAGACATTTCTCGTGGTAAATGTTTATATGCACGTAATCTCTCATTTTAAGTAACTGAACCATAACTTTTGTTGTGATGACGCATGCGTCCTCACTACGACATGCCCATTACGGCATTGTTTGGGCTTCTTGTTCACACAGAGGGTTTTCTGACTAGGTCCTCTTTCCGGCAACGATCCCAGAAGATATACGGGACGCGTTTGTGTTCACACAGATGCTTGTCTGGCAATTTTACAGGTATTTTCTGGGACCAAAAGTCTGTGTGAATGGGGTCCTAGGGTGCACAGGTTGAGCAGGTCACATACGAGTGCAACCTGAAGATATTGAAAAGGTGCAAAAACACTGCTTAATTGTAAAGGGTAGGGTTACTGTGACGTAAGAAACTCTTAAGTGCTATAAATGCGCAAAACCACATATTCTTTATAATAACCACCTACATGGTTTGTCCACTATTTGATTGTAAAGATGCTCTGTATAAGTAGGCTTGTTTTGAGTTCACCAGGATGTTTCAATATAGGGGCATTTGCTGTATACAAGTCATGTTTAGCGTTCAACATTACATTTTTACATTATATCTAAGTATTGTAAAAATCTAGACTAACCAGTCAGCCTCACTAATTGGACAACCAGTTTGACTCATCTCTACTCTAAATTTATTCGGAACAAATACAAACATTTGTTTCTTAGAAGTAGGAGTGTTTGCTACACATCTTAAGAGACGTTGAGGAAAACGGGTTGAGCGAGAAAAAGATGGAGATAAATATAGCAGAAAAACCATTGTAACCAAAAAAAGAGTAAAAAACACACAAGAGCACTGGAATATGAGGAAGATGGAGGGCCAGAGAAAGAGATGATGAGGTGCCAGAGGTCTACTCACTCGGTCTCTACCTGAGCCACAGGACATTTGTATTGGGCGGTGCTGAACAAACAAATATCAGCATACTGTCGCACTGTGGGGAAAGAGCAGGGATACACAAAGGGGTTACCAGGACTGGATGAAAGCATACAGAGACCAAACACACATGTAATCATGTACAAGGCAGTGTACGGGGTGTTCACACAAAATGTCATAAGGGAGTTGGGAATAGGAAATCCTGTTATGATCTCGAAAAGTGTTGAAGAGCAAACCTAAACATACTTGTATATAGCACACATTGTGTTGCCATGACATCAACACGAAATAAAAATTGACCCCATTTACACATCATTGTTTTTTGTAAATGATTAAATCTGCACGTGTGCATTCTAACAAAAATGGTTTCATAATCTTTGCGCAAAGTTCTTTAATTTTCTCAACCCTTCCGCTCCAATCACACAAATACCATGGCTGTGCCCGAAATCGCATACTGTGACAGTATGTACTGAATTAGATGAAGTGCATACTCATTGACTTTTAAAAACAGTAGGTATTATATAGTATGAATATGGAACGAATTCAGACGTACTAAATCCGCCATGTTGATACATCACGTGACATACGTTGTCATAACAGGTAGTAGTTAAAGGCGGGGTGTGTGATTTTTGAAAAACACTTTGGAAAAAAGAGTCAAAACACACTTGTAGCCAATCAGCAGTAAGGGGTGTGCCTATTAACCGACATCATTGCCTGGGTTGCGTATGTGTCGGGCGGGTCTATCAACAGAAGGTCCAAATTCTATTGGGGTAGGGTTGTGTTTGTTTAGGTGATTTCAAATGTCAACATTGGCTTTCAGAGATCATGCACAAGCGCAATTTAACCACAAGGGACAGCCGTATAAATTAAAGCTTTTGCATCTGAATGGAGCCGTGTTACCGTGTTTTGGACGTTTTTGAATAAATAAATGCCTCTCCTTTATCTTTGTTGAATAACTCCTATCCGGGTAATTTTCGCCTACTGATTTTTAAATATTATATATTCAGACATACTACTCGCCTCACCTACTGCTTCCATTCTATATAGTAGGCAGTTTCGGATGCAGCGCATGTCTCATGGTCTAACTTCCAAACAAAAAACACGCCTCGCTTATTTTATTAATTGCACATTTTTCTATTGGAAATACATTAACTTTATGAAAATAAATTTGGGTGTTTATATTGGCTTTCATCTAATGAATTTTTAATGACTGGTAACCTTAAGCTGAACAGATGGTTATGATATTGACTGGAAATATCAATACTTGAATTTTGAAACGATGCTCTTTGCAGTATTTTGAGACAAAAACAATAACCACCACACGGATGTGCAAGCCACTCAGATATTTTCATGTTTTTTTGCAGATAAATTGTCATATAAACTAAGATACCGTCACTCAAATTGGGCTCACACTATAAGATGTTTAAAATCTTGGCTGATTATAAAATCTGGTTGCAGCACACACATAAGGAGAATCTGGACAGATTGTCTTCTATTAAAACTTAAACATGCTCACACCACAAAAATGTAAAAATATGGCGCACAACTAATTATTATTAAGTTTATCTTAACAGCAAGAAAGCTTCACATGACCCCATGGAAGCAGATGTAAACAGATGTAAACAGATGGAGATTGTGACACGTTTAAATTATTTAGCATGTTTACACCTGCTGAATTAAGTTTATGTTAACTTAGAGGTTTTACTACAGTAACCATGTTTTTTTTGTTTTGTTTTAACTATAGTAAAACCATGGTTAATTTCTGTAAGGGCGGTTAGCTTACATACTTGCCCACATGGGTGTTAAAATGTTAGTGTCTGTCGTTGTTTTTATTACTTGGATTAATAAAAAAAATAATGTGTATTGATGTCGTTTTTTAAGCTCGTAATTTCTTGTTAGTAAGTTGCACTAGCAGTCGGCTAACGCATGTTGCAGTTACTTTTTAGCTGTGGCCCGATTAGCTAACATACTTGCTCAGTGTAAAAATTTTCGTGTCTGTGGTCATTTTTATTACTTGGATTAATAATAAATGACGTGTAATGATGTCGGCTTTCAAACTCGTAATGTCTTGTCAGTAAGTCATGTTAGCACTAGGTCAATGCATGTTGCACTATTTTTGGACTGTGTGGAGACTGCTCTGATTGGTCAACTGACACGGAGTAGGCTACCAAAAGGTAAGGTTTGGGCAGACTGAATCTTTGAACGGCTTTGCACGAATCGTTTGGGGAACTCTGAGATATGGGGTAATATTAAATTTAAAATGACAAGTGTTTTTTGACCTCGGATGCATTTAATCCTGTTGTTGGGGACTCCTTAACAATATTAGGAAGCTTAGCAATTGGACCTGACTGGCACATTAAGGTCCTGAACCCGATTTTCTCCCGGACTCTCTGGAGGGGAAAATCGAGGTAAATCTAGGCCGAAAATCTTGTAGTGTGAACTCAGATTTAGTAAACAAACCATTTCGTTGATCTGAGGTAAATATTGCGGAGTGCAGGAGTTACAAATGTGGGAATAAAGCAACAGGAAAGCAAAGGGGGAAGTTGAATTCTAGGATTCTAAATTAACTCAAAACTATTTCATACTTAACAAAATCAAATGAGGCAAACGGACAAAACAACTCCTTAAACACATTTTTTGTTTTTGGGTGAGTGAAATATGTTTTGAAATACTTTTAACTGCAATACTTTTGAAAATGTTTAAGTTCACTTACCAGAAATTTTAACTCTTTTGACTGTTTTGGTGGAGTTGTTGGTGACATGGACATTGACACTGATAGGTTCACCATGGTAGTAGAGCTGTGAAGGAAACAAAACTTTACCCAAAGCATTTACATATTGAAGTATTCAATTTAACAGGACAATCTGTTATGGTTTTATGTAGAATTTACATAAATACATTTTGCACAGCACAGCTAAACCAATAAATGAACACTTTAACACATTTAGATTTTTTTTCTACCAGTGGCTGAAAAGCAAGAATTGAACAATAACTTATTAATAAAAAAGTGTGCAGTAGAGAAAACCTGCGGATGTTTGTTCATACTTCTTTATCTAGCGAGGCCTCAAGATGAAGGGAGCGATCAGACATAAGGAAGCTCCGTGTGGTCTCCACCATTGGCTGAGGACCAGGTTTCTCTGGAGCATACTGTACCTTCCGTATGACCAACCGCACAGAGTTCCTGATAGAAAAAGCTCAGTTAGATCCAACTTTCACGGTCAACTCTACTGTTTTGATAAAAAACTATATCAAGACAATATAGAAGGTATTATACCGTTTGTGGGTCTTCTCATCCACAGTTTTGGCACAGAATGCCCTGACTTCAAAGTCTACACCACAAGCCTATGGGTCAAAAGACAAGAGATAAATGACCCTTGGAAAAGAAATAAGAGTGATGTTAAACGTTAGTGCGTTAATGTGTCTTCTGGGCATACCTTTCCTGTGTCTTCTGGGCCTGGCTGTAGAGTAACCGAGCAGGGAAGGTTTTGAGGAATCTATAAAAATAAAATTTAGACAACCAAATGGATCACAATAAAAAACAATGAGCCCCACCATAAAGTGCATCACAGAGGGGTGGTTTGCTGGACAGGGATTAGCTTAAGCCAGGACTAGGCCTTAGTTTAATTAGGAAATATAACTAGTTTTAACAAACATACCTTAGTAAAAACATTACTTGTGTGCATTTTGAGGCTAAACAAAGGGCACTGATGTATTTTAAGATAATACAAGTTGTTTTTAGTTTGGACAGCTCTTACATTTATTTTAGTCTAGGACCCGTCTAATCCTGGTCTGGGAAACCGCCCCAAAAAGAAATGAGAAAGTACTTAAAATATATTTTTAAAAAGTACTAAAACAAAACATGCATATGCTCTAATAAAATGAATCACAGTTCAAAATGACATGCATTTGAGTGCATATGTTCAAAAAAATGTCACCGTGAAGTTGAAAGGGTAAGCGTTCTGTCCGAGCTTCTTCAGCAGTCTCTCCTGCAGCCGACTGAGTGGTTTACGCTCCTCAGGCAAGGAAGGATATGCCTGGAAACTGGAGATGAAGAGATCCTTACGGAAGGACAGGCCCAGAACATCCAGATCTTCACGACCATAACGGAAGGCACACGTCAGGGTCACAAACACTAGTAAAAGACGACACAGAGTGCAGAGCAGAGTGATAAATACATTTCAGTTCAAAGATTTCCATTAACATGACGAAAAGTTTTACACAGAGTCCTAAACTGACACAACACAAGGGGCAATTTAACAGTCTTGTGTGTAATGTGCCGTGACGTCTTGTGGGTTGCTTGACTTTTTTATTTAGGCACTTCACCAAGTAGACCCACCCACAGAAAAAACTCACTGAGCAAAAATTCTGCTACTTATGTATATTACATGAAACACAAGTAAAAGATTGCATGTGGACATTTTTATGCTACACTCTTAGAAAGGATGTGTTAATTTTTTACACATCTTTGTGCGTTAAGCTTTTAACACATTATGTGTCATTTTGTGTACATTATGTGTTTAAATATAACACAAGTTGTGTTAAAAGTAACACAAAATCTGTTGTTTCAATAATAACACAGTGATGGGTGAAATCTGGGACAACCCATTTAGTGTGTTGTCCCACAATCAACACTAATGTGTTGTTTTTAACACATTCGCTCTAAGAGTGTATATGAAGTTTTTACTGTGATATTGCTGCACTTTTAAATCACTTATTACTTAAACTAAACAAAATCTTAACACATACGATTTTTGACCCTGGACCACAAAATAGATCGCAAGGGTAAATTTGTAGCAATAGCCAACAATGCATTGTATGGGTTAAATTATACATTTTTTTCATGCCAAAATCATTAGGATATTAAGTAAAGATCATGTTTCATAAATATATTTAGTAAATTTCCTACCATAAATATATAAAAAATGTATTTATTAGGGGTGCACCGATATATCGGGCGATGATCTTAATGAATTACGGTGAAATGCCGCTACATCCAAAAGCCAGAGGGCGCTCTCGTGAAGAAACTCAATATGCGCCAAAGTAGAACCATTACACACGCAGCTCCAGGAAATGGGTTAAGTATATATTTATATTGCTGTTCTTCAAACCTTTTCAGGTATTTTAATGATAATAAAGAATATGTATAATGATTATGTTTGGCGAGTGTTGCTTGCTTTTTCAAATGCATGTTATAAACAACTCAAACTAATACGTGATTTCAGATTGATAAGGACTTACTGATCAAAAGTCGCAGTACATGAAATAGCTGTGAATATTATCGACTGTGCGATTTAGAGTAGTTATCAGCCAGGTATTATTAGTTTATATTGGTATTTATTGTCACATCACTAGTATTTATCATTAGCAACTTGCTATGGACTTCGTTTAGACAAGTTTAAAGGCGATTTTCTCAATATTTTGAATTTTGCAACCTCAGATTCTAGATTTTCAAATAGTATAAAAACCATACATCAATGGAAAGCTAATTTATTCAGGTGTATAAATCAATTTCAGCATCCCTTATAACTGGTTTTGTGGTCCAGGGTCACATTTGTTTAGTACATGGTGATGACAAGCTATACAAATTATTAAAAAAATACAGTAAAACAATATATTCTCTTACCTTTTCTGTCTTTAAGGTATTCTGGGTCGATCAAGAGCACCCCATCTAAAGTTACCCAAAATACGGCAAGTGAGCAAATAAAGTGAAACGTGCACAAAATAATGTTTATATAAAGATTGTTTCTAGTAAACAAATTACAATATTGAAAATTTTGCATATACAGTGTTTCCCATACATTGATTTATTTGTGGTGGCCCACCACAGAATCAACACTGGCCCCCACAAATAGAATTTTCATGATTCCCAATTACGTTTTTATTTCACTATTTAAAACAGCTTAATTCGGCCTAAAATATAATTTGATATATAATACAGATCAAATACAGATACAGATCAAAGAGTAGAAGTGAAACATATTTCAGGTGCCAACACTAGATCAAACGCAAACACGGCATGATGACATCACATATATGCTAATTAGCTGGTGACGTCATCACCACCACAGTCTCGCAAAATCCTGTGGGAAACACTGCATATAGGTGATTTATTTACAAACAAGTTTAGCAAAACACTGTTAATCTCCTAATCACCGAGCCCATTAATATGTTTAGAGCATTACGCCTGTACAAACAGTTTCTCCCAGACTGATGTCTCAAGTGACTGGCTGCCATGCAACACCGAGTGCAAGACATTCTCAAGGGAATTGAGTCTTTAATGTCCACAGTTAAATAGGTAATTAAATAAGTACATCCATAAATATTGTATATCCATCGATATACACAGTAAGATACTGTAAGTAGGACCTCCCATTTGACTTACCTACAGGGTCCACGTGATCTAGATGATCCACAAAGTCCCTTTTCCCCAAGTATACTGTGAGCTAAACCGGAAAATCAGAAACATCTTTGGAAAACAGCACAAGTTTGATCTTGCTACACAAAGACCCTTGAGATAAAGCAAATTCTGAGAAATCCACACAAGTACACACAAGTACACACACACAACAATTTAACAAACAGCTCAAGGCGTGCCAAGCTGACCCCTGCTTGATCCACTCCCTTCCTGAAGAAAACCCTTCTAGGCGGCGTGATCTCACAACACACATCCTCCACAAGCAAAACGCTCTCCATTACAGAGAAAGATTAGGAGAGAGAGATAATGCAGAACAGAAGAAACTTGGTTGAAATAGCAAACGGAGATTATAACTGAGGAAGTAATGTTGTGATCACCGATGTGCTGATAAAGAAGCAGTCAAAAAGATAAAAAGGAAGAAAAACACACCAACTTGAACAAAAACCAATAAAAAGCCTGAATCTAGTAAAACAGAGAGTTGCAGGACGTTTATGGGATTTGTAGAGATGAAGTGTACGAGAGAAAGAAAGAGAGAGATAAATCAGGGAGGCGAAGAGAGAGAAACAGGAAGGTAAAAGGTCCATGGAGAGCAGTGAAGAACCCACCAACCACAGGGGAAATCTTACCTTGCAGTTGGGGCTGGACTTCTTGAAGACTCTGTAATGAATGAAAGACAGGAAATCATTACAAAACCTGTCAATGATTTTGGCAACATAACAAGTAAAACAAAGCACATTTAAAGGCATTTACAATCTACAATTTGGTACAACATACCAAAATTGGCAAATCCAATGCGACATTAGCCAAATTTATCATTATTGTGCAAAATTAAATTTCACTTTAAGGTTTAGGACTATAAGCATTAAAAGCACTATAAGGTTTACTGCAAAATATGAAAGCCAGTGACTACTTGTGGTTAACCAATGTAATTGCTCGAGCATTATCTGTGGCTCACGACAAATTCATAATTCTTAGAAGAGCAAGTCTAATTCTGTCTGGGAATGGGAAAGATTGAAAGGGACGAAAGAATAATGACAAAACTGCTCTGGCAAACACAAAGAAGATGGACAAAAGGAAAGAGAGAGAGATAGAAGAGGGAGAAGGACAAAGGAAGAACAGAAAAAAACACTAAATGGGATAGACGCAGCTGCACAGAGGAAGATAATGACAAAAAAAGCACACAAAAGTGTGGGAGAGTGACTGTAGGTGCTTGTGATTCATCTAAATGCAGAAAAATATGAAACGGACAAACAAGGAACAAGAACAAGGGGTTAAACCACTATGAGTTTGAGACAGTAGAGAGAGAGAGATCAGTAGTAGACAGACAATAAATAATAGTACTAGACGTTACATTAGTCAGGGCACATGACGGCAAAATTCATTAAGGTGCCTGCGAGAACCAGACGTACAGTCTGTTCAGTAAGGTGTACTTTGTGTGTTTAATAAGTACCATTTAGACGAAAAAACAATTTCGTTTAAATAAAAAAAAATAATACAATGTATCCGATTGATTGGACTATACATCATCCAATCCCATCACAGCAGCCTTTCATTTACAAAGGATTGGTACCCGCACTGCACTTTGAAAAGGTATGAGGGTCATTTAAGTCAAACCAGGACTTGTCTCTTATACTCAAACTCTCAATATTTTTCTATACATTTACTGAAAATACAACAGACTCCCCATCCTTCATCACAGCCATAGGAATATGACTGCAGTGTATGTGAACTTTTTCGACAGGTTAATGTCCTACTCGTTTCCCCGTCGAAAGTATTTGCATTATTTTGAATTCTTTCAGGCCAGGGTTATAGATGTTGCATGCAAAAAAATGGTAAATGAAACTAGGCGTACACACACAAAGTCATATTTTGAATGAGTAGCCAATCCATTTCAACCAGAATGGACTTCAAAATAACGTGTTGGCAATAGACCCTAGAATCGCAATTAGTTTTCTCATTTTCCCCTAATTCTAATGATATATAATGCGACCGGTTTCTCGTTTGATTTCAACCCACATTAAAGGCAGAATAGGCAGGAATTATCTAAAAAAAACTTTTTTGCAAGTTTGTTTAAACTGGCTTTATATATCGATGCATGGGTGAAATGTAGGTGCTCTGAAGGGGAGAGTGTGGAAATCGAGTGTCTGTATACCTCTCGGCACTGTTTTAAACACAGCTAACTTTTCCATTCACTCCACCCCCTCCCTTCTGGGTTTCTTCTTAAGCCACGCCCCCAAAACACATGAACGCGCGAATTACCTCAGACAAGCGGAGAGGAAGGAGCGCGGTGCATGTAATAACATCAAGTCACAATCACATGTAATAATACACCTAACTTTATCACTAGGAATATAAACAGATGGCTTTTATAAACGGATGGCTTTTAGTACTCACTCAGCCAGTGTTTTGCATGGAAGAGTTTCTGTGATGAAAGCATTGTTGACTCTGACGAGGACTACACTCCGCAGACAATACCACTACCGCATCATCGACTGGAGGAAAAGCCACGCGATATTTCCTCTCGTTTGATTGCTTCATTTATTCCTTTTTTGCCTTCGCTGACTGGATATGCAGGTACTGTAAGATGTGAATGCAGTTTCTGTGAGTTGTTAGTGCTATTTCTCTGCTGTACTATTGCTCTTCCTTATGCCTCGTGCACGTTCAAATCAATCGGGTGTGCGCATGTCTGGGCAGATCCCATAGCAACGGGTGGAGCCATGGTCGCGAGAGAGAGTGATATTTGAGCAAGCTAATCATATGTTTCGTCCCGGATGGAAATAATTAACTGTGTTTAACACAGTCGTGAGAGGTCTACAGACACTCGAGTTTTATACTCTCTTTTTTAGAGTACTTACATTTTAATTATGCATTTGTATATAAAGACAGTTTAGACAAACTTGTAAAAAAGTTTTTTAGATAATTCCTGCCTACCTTGCCTTTAAGTACATACATTTTTTTTTTAAATTTAAGGTTTAAAACAGATATGGCGATATAGAAGCAGTTACAGGTTTTTAAGTAATGCCTTAAAAAGTGTAACAAGAGCACATTACTTTTTAAAGCTTAAAGGGCGTTTTGCAGGTAAAATTTTTCAACGAATTTGTGCAATTTGCTTGTTGATAATAAACATTTAAACTGTTATCCATTGTATTTTATGTTGTTGGGTATCACAAAACCCGAAAAAGTATGAAAAAGTACAGCAATTTGCAATGATTCTCCTTTCCCTCACAACGCACTGTATGACGTCACGCTGGGGAGAGAATTGACCAAAGCCGCCTTGAGAGCATTGAGAATGACTATAGAAAGACGAGTAAAGTACAGTTCTGATAGCGCAGATAATAGATAAATACATACATACATACATACATAGATATATACAACTATATCTAGATAGATAGATAGATAAGATAGATAGACAGATAGATAGACAGACAGACAGATGGATAGGCTAGTATAGAGAGATAGGCAGACAGCCAGATAGCATAAGGTTAGCATATCTTCGTGTAGAAAGTAAACAAACAATTAACATACTCGTGCATGCTGGCTTGAGGGGGTCCATGATCCTGCCTGAAATGGGTGTAACTTCATGCGATCTTCAGCACAAACGGTTTTGGCAGCATGTCTCTAATCCTGGAAGGTGAGTGAAGCACGTCACGTCTGTTCGCGGGAACCAGCGACCCAAACGCACTCACTTTCTTACAGCCAGTAACGGAATGGCAATCGAGAGAGTCGGGACTTTCACGGGCCGATCTGATAATAGTTATACATTTCGAGTTATATTAGCAACACCGTCTGGCGGCGTGATGTGCCCCGGTTCCCGCAGCCCGCTGGTCAAACTGTGCAGGCAGCCTCTCTGCTCAATAAAGGATATAAAAGTGCTCAACCTGTTCGGCAGGTCCAAACATGTACAGGATTTATAAAAATACGGTGATCAATGAGCGGTTCCTCCTCAAATGGCTTAGCCTGTCGTGATGTAAAAAGCCGCCGAACGCCTGTTTATTACAGTATGTATGCGGTCGGATCCGAGTGTGCTGCAGCTGCTGACTGCTGCTGCGTATAAAATGATCGTGTGATTCGTTATAATCGCATAAACAATATAACAAAGCATCCTTTTATTTTACAAAACAATATATTTGAGATATTATTTGATAGACTAGTAAGTGTGGATTAAGGATGTTTAAAAATCTCTAGCCTGGTGGTCAAATCAGCAGATTTGCGAAGTTTTATTTATCTCCACATATATCATAAATAATAATTAGCAAGGTAACTTTGCAGTATAACACATTATATATTTCCTACGATGTATATATGATTTCCAAATTATATACGTTAGTATTAAACAGCAATAAATGTCTCATCTATCTCTATGGCTCTGGCTGAGTCTTTCTCAACTTTTCCCCAACGTGACGTCATCGCAGAATTGCGTTAAAAAAACCGTTAATACCAACAATCGTAAAAAAAGTGGTCTTTAAGACCATTTTTGAGACATTTTAAAAATTATACACATATCTTGAGTGATTTATGTACCCATTAATCGACAGTGGTGGTTAACCTGCAACATACACTTTAAAGGATTGGGTCGATTTTCTTAAAAAAAAAAATCCAGATTATTTACTCACCACCATGTCATCCAAAATGCCGATGTCTTTCTTTGTTCAGTCGAGAAGAAATTATGTTTTTTGTTGTCGTTTTTTTTTTTGAGAAAAACATTCCAGGATTTTTCTAATTTTAATGGACTTTAAATGGACCCTAACACTTAAAGGGGCCATGGCACAAGACTTTTTTAAGATTTCAAATAAATCTTTGGTGTCCCCAGAGCACATATGTGAAGTTTTAGCTCAAAATACCATAAAAATAATTTATTATAGTATGTTAAAATTGCCACTTTGTAGGTGTGTGCAAAAATGTGCCGTTTTGGGTGTGTCCTTTAAAATACAAATGAGCTGATGAAATTCAAACACTGATCACAATGATGGTGGTTTGTTGCAATTAAAACTCAGTTGTGCTTTTCTCTGCACTAAATGGCAGTGCTGTGGTTGGACAGTGCAGATTAAGGGGCGGTATTATTATAATAAGAGCTCCTTATGACATCATAAATGGGGCCAAATTCCAACGACCTATTTTTTCATGTGCTTGTAGAGAATGGTTTACCAAAACTAAGTTACTGGGTTGATCTTTTGCACATTTTCTAGGTTGATAGAAGCACTGGGGACCCAATCATAGCACTTAAACATGAAAAAAGTCAGATTTTCATGCCATGGCCCCTTTAACACTAAATGATACCAAACAACATAAGGGTTTTATCTAGCGAAACGATTGTCATTTTTGACAAGAAAAATAAAAAAATGCACTTTTAAACCACAACTTCTCATCTATCCCTGGTCGTGTGACGCGCCAGCGCGACCTCCCATAATTGTGTTGTGACGTAGGGAGGTCACGTGTTACATATATGAAACGCACATTTGCGGACCATTTTATACAATAAACTGACACAAAGACATGAATTCGTATCATTCAACATACAACAAGGTCTGAACGGTCCTCTTTCTCCACACATGTAAACACTGGGGCGGAGTTTCGCATATGTCATCTGTGACCTCTTGACGTGATTACGTATTGCGTGAGGTCGTGCTGGCGCATCACAGGACGAGAGATAAACGAGAAGTTGTGGTTTAAAAGTGCATATTTTTTATTTTGCTTGCCAAAAATCACAATCGTTTCGCTAGATAAGACCCCCTTGCCTCGTTTGGAATCATTTACAGTCCTTTAAAACTCCGTTGAACAAACTGTTCAAGTGTTGAGTTAAAGGGATACTTCACCGATTTAGCATTCAGCTTTGTATCTGTAGAAACCCGGCAGTATTACTGAATGACCATGTTTCCCTCCATCATTTCCCCCTGAGAGGAGAGATATCTGCATTTTGGTTCAGCAAAAAAGTCCTCCGATGATGCAAAAATCGTCATATTACATCATCGGAGGACTTTTTTGCAGAACCAAAATGCAGATATCTCTCCTCTCAGGGGGAAATGAGGGAGGGAAACATGGTCATTCAGTAATACTGCCGGGTTTCTACAGATACAAAGCTGAATGCTAAATCGGTGAAGTATCCCTTTAAGTGTTAGATGTTGGGGTCCATTGAGGTCCATTAAAATGAGAAAAATCCTGGAATGTTTTCCTCAAAAAAACAATTTCTTCTAGACTGAACAAAGAAAGACATCAACATTTTGGATGACATGGTGGTCGGTAAATTATCTGGATTTTTTTTTTAAGAAAATTGACTAATCCTTTAAAACCCTTTCCTGGAAAGAGTTTGGATTAGTCCAGGACTTGGCCTTAGTTATATAAAACATTTAAATAGTTTTTACAAACATACCTTACAAAAAACATTACTGGTGTGCATTTTAAGACAAAACAATAGCACTAATATATGTTAAGATACGTCAGTACAAGGTTGGTTTCTCAAACATGCATTTTAGTCTGTGACTAGGATAAACCCTGTCCAGAAAACGGCCCCTTAAGGCTGCGATAAAACTCAAATTTGAACTCCAAGGTAATTATTGTCATGCACACACATGGACAAAGTAATATTATTGCCTAATATATTAACCAAGCATCACAGATTGACTTCTCAGTTTAATACACTAAAATACAACTCCAAAGCTCCATTATAAAAAAACAGAGCGTGACATCATTTCCTGTTGTCCAAATTTGTTGTAGAGGTTGTGAGTTTTGCATGCCTAATGTGAACTACAGCACATGAGTGTGGAAAGAAACGGAAAGAGGAAGAGTAAAACTTCAGCCTCAGCAGTAGTTGACAATACATGCCCGTCAAACAAGTCCCTGTCAGCATTTCTTGGACCATCAGCACAGGAAAATGGAAACAAAACACACCCCATGTACCCAATGACTTATACGCCAACCAATACATAAGTTACTTTAAGTGGGACTCTGAGTACACGTTTGGCATTTACATTTTTAGAGGGCACAGTCAAGACAAGTTTATCAAGGAACTCTGTCCCATCCTATTTATGAATGGTTGTTGAAATGTGCGCTTATGAGTGAGAACTAAATGTGGGTGTGTCTGTGATGATGTCATGTGCGCGGGCAACATAAGGGAGGAAGCGGTTTCACCCTGTGCTGAGAGGAGTGGCGTCCCATAGCTCCATCTGTTTCAAATGACAGAGAAACAACATCATGTGCTCTACTCTACCTCACTATCCCTAAATCACTCCTAATCTATGCATCCAACATTAAAACGCATCTGTTCCCCATGTGTTCTTTACTTTCTACACCCCTATCTCTCCCCCTCTCAGTTCAAGTTTATTTTTAAAGTCTGCCGTGATGGTTTTTGCACTCAAAATGGTTTTTGGCATGCATCAAAACATACGCACACAAACAAAAAGTTACAAACCATGTTCCAAAAGATTACAAATGTTGTATGCCAAGTTTTAAGATTACAATACCAACATTCAGATGCTGGAGCAACATCCTTGGCAACACCATCCCTAAATGTCCAGAAATAAATTGCCCATAAGTAAGCAACAATGGTCTACCAATGATGACAAATGCCAAGACGGTGAGAAAAAACTGAAATGTGTGTGCTGTGCCATGAATGAAAATGTCAAAATTAATATCAACCACAGCAATCCTGATAAGAAGTGACAGCATTCATAGAACGGTTTAAGGAAGTATGAAAATATTGTGCCGTGTTGTTATTGATTCATTTGTGCCGTGCATGTGTCAGCGTCATTGTAATGCATGACCTTAATATAAATATACTGTAATGCAAGCATGTCCTTGATATAAATATAAATTAATGTGCCAAGAGCTTGCATTATGAAACTTTACTCTACAGCATATAACTATAACTTTCTCACAAAGTCTCATGTCAAACCAAGTTCAGAGATAAGAGATGTGCTGTAAACTGACAGCATTGAAATTCATTGTCATGCACACAAACTAACAAACTCACTGCCACATCCTGAAGTGAAAACACAGCAGTGGCATGTGGTCATTACACCTCACCATTATTGAACCACACATGCATGACACCCCAAATCTATCAGTATATGCACACTCAGAATAAGAAAAGCAATTCGGAGAGGAAGACTTGCAGAATTAATGCCATAACCCCATCACGATAGTGCTTGTGTGTGTAACACAGCTAGATGGTGACTGTTGACCTCATCCTCTTCAGTTATAAATGTCAACTGCCTTCTTTAATTCATACTCAAAGGACATCAAACAATAGAGTTGTAGGTGCCAAACACACCTACAAGAAAAAAGTCAAAGTACAAAAAGAAGTGTCTGCTGCAATAACTCGGGAGTATTCAGTGTACATTTATCAAATTGACAAAAAACACGAACAAATGCTTGTTTGAATACATTTCGAACACAACTACACAGGTGTGAATCTACTGGCATGTTTGCCAGTCACTTAACAAAGCTAAGCTTTTCCAGTCACCAAAACAAAATAATATAGAAACCATTTTTAAAAAATACTTAATCTTGAGAAGCTGCCAAAGCCATATACTTAATTTATACTCATGCGTAGGTGTAGCCTGACACGCACCTCACCAACATTTTAACGCATCCATTTTTATCACTGTGATTGGTCGATTAGAACCCTTCAAATAAAAATCTGCATCGCATTTCCTCACAGGCATTTCTGCTTGGACAGTAAGAACAAAGATGGGCCAAGTTGAGGAGTGATTTAACTCAAGCTGCAATCCATCACTGCTGGTCTTCTCAAATCATACACAACAAGCTGCTACTTCTTCGTTTGTGGGTTTACTGTAGAGCCTGATCGTTTTATCGGTTTGCCGATTTTATCGCGCAATATGAGCATGTCGCAGATATATCTGTATCGGCGTATCAGTCGCAAACTGTTTTGGTACTGGTGATCCAGGTCACTGTGTAGTGACACCAGCTGAACAACCCTTTACTTCAGTTCAGGCGGCGGCAGTCAAGCGGTGTCTTCACGGCATAGAATTAGTTGAAGCATTGAAAATACATTTTGGTCCCAAAAAAAAACAAAAATTACCACTTTATTCAGCATTGTCTTTTCTTCCGCGTCTGTTGTGAAGCGCATGTGCGAGACTAAAGTCACGTGACTGCAGTGACGCGGATGAGGTGATTGCAAAGGTTTTTTTCAAACTTACAGCGTGCGTCTCCCTCAAACTGTAAACGAAGCCCGGGTGCACCACCCCCCCAAAAAAAAAAACACAGCTGGGGTGCACCAGATAACACGTCAGCCACGTCATACGTCATCCACATCACTGCAATGCAGTCACGTGACTTTAGTCTCACGCATATGCTTCACATCAGACACAGAAGAGACGACAATGCTGAATAAAGTTGTGATTTTTGTTATTTTTGGACCAAAATGTATTTTCGATGCTTCAACACATTCTAACTGACCCACTGATGTCACATGGACTACTTTGATGATGTTTTTATTACCTTTCTAAACATGGACAGTATACCCGTATGTAGATTTTCAAAGACGACGCTTTAGTTTTATAAACGTCTAAAGTCCATGCCGAACACTGTAAGTTTGTGTTATAAAAACATTATGCACTACATTAAACATTAGTCTACATTAGTTATGTTGTCAGTCAAGCACTGTCTTCTCAACAGCAAGTTGCTAACTAATTTGTGAAGTACATAACTTACTGTAAAGCTAATAAACAATGACTTCATAAGTCCAATATAACGTTATATTATAATTCTCCTCAAAACTGCCAATGATTCAAGTTATATATAAGTTTTAAAGTTATTTATAATTAGTCAAGTTTACTGTTTTGTGCTCTGAATATCAGACTCGTTTTGGATAATAAAGTTAAACTTGTTAAATATTGTTAAACACACCTGCCTATATTACATATCTTTGTCACATAATTTTAAGGGTTTGATTACCACATTTGTGAGTGATCATTGCATTGCATTGTATTTATTTATATACAGTATATTCTGTTAATGTATATAGTGTATTCTATGTACAGTACTGAAGTATTATATACTGTAGTAGTATGTGTTTACTGTACTATAATATACACATAAAAATATCGGCCGATATATCGTTATCTGTATCGGCATCACCCCCCAAAAAAGCATATCGGTCCGGCTCTAGTTTACTGGCGAAGCCATTTCTTCTTTAGCTGTCGCACTCCTACTGTGGTTTACACGCGTGGATACCGCCTACTAGCGGTCTGCATGTGTAATTGCACGCCGACACGGATGACAATGCAGAAGTACATGAAAACTGACGTGTAGCCAATGGCATTGAGGCTACGCTTTAAATCCTAAGCACAACTTTAATAAGCCCTATATATACACACCACAAACGCACAGATTCACACCTCAGTCTGCGTGGCCGGCTGTAGGCTTGCATATGCATGCAACTGCAAAAACCACATACTTTATATAGATGCTCACCATACAGAGAGCACCACATTAGAAACCGACACATGCATGCAGCATTTTCTGAATTCGCTCTTCGTAACCAATCGAGTCTCTAGCACAAAGGGTCAATTAAAAAGTGTGCTTCTGAACGTTATGATCTGGCTTTTTATCCACTTAATCCCAGTCAAGCTGCACACTTACCTAAATACGCTGCGTTCAGTTACCATGGCAGCCCAAGGAGCTTTCTTGTGTTGCCATGACGACAGAATAAGGCATAAAGTTCATGGCGGCGCAATGCAAAAAGTACATTTGTTGAGAAAAGAAAGAACAAAAAGACAGCAACCACAAACTGGAGGGAAAATACATCAGACGCATCGGTGTAAATGTGGAAGTGAAAAGCAGCTAATTGTAGGGCTGCAAAAAGAAAACATCAAAGAGCTCGAGTGGTTCGATCAACCTTTACTGTCACCCAAATTTTAATCTGTGAGGGCATCAATAATTTAGAGGAAACTGACATGTCTCTTACAAATTTAAAAAACAAAACAACAGCAACCCTGATTTCTGTCAAAATACCACCTCTGAAAAAATAAAACTGTAATATATGGTGCTAATAACAACCACTGTACTCAAAAAAGTAAAAATAAAATGACAAAGTTATTAAATCTTCTTATACTAATTAAAAGAAAAACATTCATGTTCTGATTTCTTTGCTGCTGTGTACCGACTGTCAGCCTGAATATTTACGCTCGACTACATAAATAGTGTTAAACCACACGTTGCTCTTATCTCAAACAACATCCAAATTTTATGTGACAAAATCCTGTAGGGAAGATTCTGCAGGCGGTATCCTAGTGACTGATAAGCATTTACAAACACAGCAAAGCAACAAAAAACAAATATATACAAGGCCATGTATCTATGCTCTGTAGGAATGCAAATATTAGTGACTGTGCATCCACAGACATCACTCATATGGCAAGGAATAGTTCCTGTTCCCTTCATTCAAATGTAAAATGCAAATGCTTTTGGCACACAATATACTTTTAAAAAAGGTAAAATAGAAAGCGTTTGTTGTTATCTTCGATCTGCGTTGATCCGGTCACTTTTTCCATTTCTCTCCTCAAATCACTACAGTTCACATGCCAGGACGATCACACGTCATTAGTATCCAACATCACCATGACATCATTCTAAAACAGGCCCTTTAGATCTGACATTGGAGACTGTTACAGTAGAAGGACATCTACTCGCGCAACCCAAACACAATCGATACACACGGAGGAGACACACTTTCATTATCGCCAAGGTGTGTGTGTGTTTGTGTGTGTTAGAGGGAGATGGGAAAATCAATCAGGGTCTCAATTTAATTTGGGAAGGGTAAAGAGGGGCTAAATAAAGGCACATTTATCAAGGCTGATGGAGGGAGACTTACCAGGGAGGTGGGGAAGGAGTAATGTAAACGCCAGACATATTTTTAAAAGGTTTAAAAAAACACGACTGGCCTTGTATAAGTCTGAATATGGATCAATACTAAGTGCAAGCAAAACTTTTTCATTTTGGTCACACTATACCCACTTTACTCAAAAGTATACAAACTACATGATATGGGGCTGCCTATATTTGGGAATTGTGGTACTACCATAATACCCTTACCGTATGTAATGTCCCACAATGCAATGCACCCAAATTGAATCTTTTCTGACACATGGTATAGGGATAGTTCAGCAAAAATATTTAATTTCCCCATGATTTACCCGAGATACAAACATCCATCATCTTTCAGTTATTTTATAAAATGTCCTTTTCCAAGCTTTACAATGATAGAAAACAGGGTGCATGACTCTCAAGTCCAAAAAAGTGCATCTATCCTTCACAGAAGTAATCCACACTGCTCCAGTGGGTTAATAAAGGTCTTCTGGGGGCAATCAATGCAACTTTGTAACACAATACAGGACTGAAATTGTGTTTGTCTGAAAGATGATGGACATGTATATCTCTGATGGCTTGAGGGCGAGTAAATCATAGGATAATTTTCATTTTTCGCTGAACTATCGCTTTAAGGGTAAAGTCACACTGTTTGGAGATAAAAGCCCTACCAGTGTCATGTTAACATACACTCACCTAAAGGATTATAAGGAACACCATACTAATACTGTGTTTGACCCCCTTTCGCCTTCAGAACTCCCTTAATTCTACGTGGCACTGATTATTAAACAAGGTGCTGAAAGCATTCTTTAAAAATGTTGGCCCATTGATAAGATAGCATCTTGCAGTTGATGGAGATTTGTGGGATGCACATCCAGGGCACGAAGCTCCCATTTCACCACATCCCAAAGATGTTCTATTAGGTTGAGATCTGGTGACTGTGGGGGGCATTTTTGTACAGTGAACTCATTGTCATGTTCAAGAAACCAATTTGAAATGATTCGAGCTTTGTGACATGGTGCATTATCCTGCTGGAAGTAGCCATCAGAGGATGGTACATGGTGGTCATAAAGGGATGGACATGGTCAAAACAATGCTCAGGTAGGCTGTGGCATTTAAATGATGCCCAATTGGCACTAAGGGGCCTAAAGTGTGCCAAGAAAACATCCCCCACACCATTACACCACTACCACCACCCTGCACAGTGATAACAAGGCATGATGGATCCATGTTCTCATTCTGTTTAAGCCAAATTCTGACTCTACCATCTGAATGTCTCAACAGAAATGGAGACTCATCAGACCAGGCAACATTTTTCCAGTCTTCAACTGTACAATTTTGGTGAGCTTGTGCAAATTGTAGCCTCTTTTTCCTATTTGTAGTGGAGATGTGTGGTGCCCGGTGGGGTCTTCTGCTGTTGTAGCCCATCTGCCTCAAGGTTGTGCGTGTTGTGGCTTCACAAATGCTTTGCTGCATACCTCGGTTGTAACGAGTGGTTATTTCAGTCAACGTTGCTCTTCTATCAGCTTGAATCAGTCGGCCCATTCTCCTCTGACCTCTAGCATCAACAAAGCATTTTCATCCACAGGACTGACGCATACTAAATGTTTTTCCCTTTTTACACTATTCTTTGTAAACCTTAGATATGGTTGTGCGTGAAAATCCTAGTAACTGAGCAGATTGTGAAATACTCACTGGCCCGTCTGGCACCAACAACCATGCCACGCTCAAAATTGCTTAAATCACCTTTCTTTACCATTCTGACATTCAGTTTGGAGTTTAGGAGATTGTCTTGACCAGGACCACACACCTAAATGCATTGAAGCAAATGCCATGTGATTGGTTAATTAGATAATTGCATTAATGAGAAATTGAACAGGTGTTCCTAATAATCCTTTAGGTGAGTGTACATAGACTGAGGTAAGAATCGACAGGGATCTGGATAAACAGTATTATATTAATATGAAGTTGACAATATAATTATAGTGAGTTAAAAATTGAACTTTTCTATAAAGAAATTTAATTTAAGATATAAAATCTTAGAATGAGAATAATGATATAGCATTGTGTGGTAAAAGAGCATCTCTTAAAATATTAACCCCCCATCGCACAAACAAGATTATAGATGATTTCCCAGCATTTTGCCTTTTGAAACTGAAGCAAGATCTCTGTGTGTTTCCCACATTACTGGCTATCAATTTTCTGCACAGCCAGAAGCTAAACTCAAGACTTAATACCAAATCGCCCACTGAATTCTGCCTATTGTTTTGGCAGATTACAGTGTGCGTCATTGTCAGGGATTTTGCGTTTTCCAATGAGCAACAGCCAAATAGATACGCGTTTGCTGATAAACACTCAAACAAACACACACTATTAACTCATGAGGTACGTGAGGTCATTTGGATCAGACTGGCATGTTAATAAGGGTCACGACCAAACAGGCTAATCGCCAGGAATGTCAGACGTAAAACCTTATTGTACATTAAACTCTATAAAACCGCGTGATCAGCGTATTTTTAAAGCATGGTGAAAAAGATAATACAGTAACAGCAGTGATATTTAGGAAGTGTTAGATTGCATGATTATGTTCTTTATTTTTGTTATTGGTCCATTTGTGTTCTTTAATATTGTGTCCAAGTGAGTTTATTGGGGTTTTTAATCTATTTTTTAAACATTTATTCTCTTGGGTGCCACTAAAACTTATTAGGCAAGCTCAGTCAGGCCACACAAATGGACAAACACTTAAGTGAGAAATTAGAAGCTGACAACACAGTCTGTGCTAACTGCTGACTGAGGAAGATCGACTTCAGCTTTCAGGATCCGAAGGGATTGTGCGTCACAGACTGCGTGTGAGGCAGCGATTGTGCTCGAGCGTGACACTGAGACACAAACTCGACATTCACAGAGCGCGGGGAGCATTTGGAGAAATAGAAGAGAGAAAGTATAAAACATGATATGACAGCTTTAGTATTCACAGATGGCAAGTATTGATCCTGTGACAGTCAGGACTGGTGCAAGTGCAAGTGCAAGGCCAGTTAAAGAGCAATTCATAAATTATTTATATAAATGCATCGATTAAGCAAATTATAATATATAGTCTCTTAATGTTAGAGGACTGAGAAATATATATAATATATACACATTACATATGGCATAAAAATGTATCAAATGTCAATTATATGAAAAATGCAATTTTGAAATATGCAAATCAAGAGTTTTCCATGAGTAAGAGGATGCAAGTCATTTACAAATTCCCAAATGAGACATGCAAATAAAGAAAACATAGTCCATTCGGGTAGGCCTTGTTACAGTCCTTCAGTTTATATTACATAAAAACACACCTATATTACAAATACAAATCAACAAACACGTTATTTTATGATTTAATGTTTTTCAACAAACTCATCTGTCATAAATGTAAAGAACATTCTGTGAAAATATGACATTGATATATTTAATTCTGAGTAAGATGTCAAAGATTGATATCAATGAGTTAAATTAAACTTTGATACTCCTAATCTCATAATAATTAGATTGAGACTTGAGTCTAGATTTCACAGATGGTCACAAATAACTGAAAATCATCTTTAACAACCATAAACACCTTACAATGAAGCTGCAGGAAACAGGAAAACTACCACATATACATAAACAACACTGTTATAATAATATGCAATGCTAAAACTTTGTGTTTTTCATCCTTGACTTAAAGGAACAGGTGCTGAATTTTAAATTCCATAATAAACTCAGTACTGAGAAAAATACTTAACCGAATTTGTTTGGTTGAGTGATTAAACATCATTTTTAAGCCCAGCGTTAGGCAATTGTTAACTACTGAAAAATCTCAAAATACACCAGTATTATATTTACAGTCGATTTCATGTTAAAGTTGTTAAATGTTAAAGCTGCAAAAGTGGCTGCATGTTTTCTCTTAAAACTACTTCTAGGATTTTAAATGCATTGAAGTAAACAGAAAGCCTAGTCGAGTGCTGAAAATCAAATGAGGGTGCGAGAAAACTGTAACCAAGTGTTTAGAAAAGACTTTGACCTTGACTTTTATGTTTTATTGGATTTTTGCAGAGAAGTGAATACATATAGGACATAAATAATAAAAATAAACATAAAATAAACGTCATAATAATATAAACATCACAAAACATATGCCCTTCATAGCAGTTCAGATAGTATGTCACATATCAGTAAGTCATCTGCATCAAAGCAACATTATTTGTGAGTTTGGTCAAATACAATGCGTTTACGTGGTTTATGGTTAAAAAAACATTATTTTCTACATACCAAACATTTTTGTTGCTCCAGATGTCCCTGCCTACCTCAAACGCTCTGATTTGTTACAAAGCACACACCAAAGGAAACGTAAAATCGTGAATCGGATAATAAATGCTGACCATTTTTGTTGGAAGGTGTCCCTGACATTTTTTTAAGCATCAAAATGACATCAATAAGTGTAGCTGATGTAAATCATCACAATTTACAATATCACGCCACTTAATTTCAGACCTCTAACAGTTGTAGACTGATGCTGCGTTTACACCAACCGCAGTAGAGGCGTGAAGCGCGAGTGATTTCAATGTTAAGTCAATGTGAAGACGATTGAACAAGTGCTATGTGGTTGTCTGTTTGCAAGATGACTGATGCTGATTGTGCATTTATCGAGAGAGTTACCGGTTTGTATTTGGTAATCTTACTATAGGAGGAAAATAAACGCTGCGGGTCGATAAACGTCACGTGACTCAAAAGTGAAATGTGACGTTACCAGGTTGCCTGATGTCCTCACTGACACTCTTCCAAGCCAGGTCCCTTTTATTCCTGTCTCTATAGAAATAAGAACTTGTGTCGTATATTGCTTACGGACAATATCAAGCGTTCCTTCAGGTTGAATAAGTGACTCCGGGTGGGGCTGCCTCCACGGCAGCAAGCAGGCTTCTGATTAGTTAACGCAGCGCGAAATTCCGCAAAAGTCAGCCGGCAATTTGCGTAAACACAAAATGCACAAAAAGCACCATTCGCACGTACCGCGCACAACGCCCCATTCGCGCCTTTAAGGCGGAAATGTGTCTTTCGCACCAAATGCCTCATCCGCGCCGTGGGACCTCCAGACGCGCGTCAACACGTCTTCACATTGACTTAAACATTAAAATCACTTGCACTTCACGCCTCTACCGCGGTTGGTGTAAACGCATCATAATGGTTAGAGAGTAGGGCTTGTAACCTGAAGTTTGTTCAGATTTACATTTGCAAATTTATACTGCAGTATAAATTAAACCTAAAAATAAGTTTTGTCATTTGGGGGCCATGAAGGGATGCACCATACACAAGGGGGGGCCGCACACCAAAAAGCTTGAGAACTTATGCTGCATTTACACCAGCCGCGGTAGAGGCGTCAAGCGCGAGTGATTTCAATGTTAAGTCAATGTGAGGACGCGTCGACATGTGTCTGGAGGTCTCGCAGCACAAATGATGCGTTTAGTGCGGCACGGTAGAATTGAGTTGAAGAATTTGAACTTTGGCGGAAAATCACGCCGCGTTAACCAATCAGGAGCTTGCTCTAGTAGTGACGGAATTACAGAAAGCGAGTGGAATCGCAGAAGCCACTCCCATGACACGAATTTCACGCGCAGCTTTCACGTGCAAATGAAGCGAGTAAACGATTTTGAAGCCTCAAACACGCCATGGTTAGAAGAATGCTGAATGCTGTTTATCTACTGAATTTAAAGCACATCAACATATTTAAAGCACATACGAGTAAAGAAACAAAAAGAAACGAACTAGTTGATTAGATATTTATCTCTTCAACAGAGCTCAGCTTTTCTTCCCAAATCTCTGACATCAGGAAATTAGGGTCTGAAAAGAGGATCATTTGAAAATAATGGAGTGAGAAACATGAAGGAAATAGAGCGAGAGGCTCTTTACAAAATGGTGACGCTTCAACAATTGGTGAATAACAGTGAGCCACACAATGCGAAGATGATTCGCCTTCACTTCTCGAGTCACAACATCTGCCGGAGATATAACACACTCTGCACACTTTCACATAGTCGTGGTTTACAGCTTTACCCAACTGGCTTTCATACCACTGCTAATCTGCCCTGAACAAGGAAATATTGGGTAACATACTTGATAATAGCTGTTTAGCATGACCGTGACCATGATTTCGTGTCTTTTAAACATGAGATCTTGAAGTTAAATGATAAGTTTCAAACATGCGGCAAAAAGTTAGATAGAAGAAAGTGATAAGACAGGTCAGACTCAGATAACAAGCACACATTACTTTGTAGAGGAAGAAACACTGCTGAGTTTCAACAGAATCATCACGCATATCCTCATGCCCTGTTTCCTCTCTCCGTAACCCAAGGAAACGCTTTAAATTCCATACTTACTCAAAAACTATTTCATCAGACATTTAGAGCAGAAAGTTACATGCATAATAAACCACGTCCCAGAGATACAGGAACAGAGTATATAGAGTCTGTATTTTACGTGTGCGCGATCGTACGCGCATGGTCTAATGTACCAGCCTTGGAAAGCAGTTTATTTGACTCGACTATACAAGACTATACTATCTTAAGCCAGTAGCTCACAAGCAAGTGAACTGCTTATAAATTACAAAAAAAAATAAAAAAAAAATAAACTGAGCTGTCTGAAAATTCAAATGTTTAGACCAATTGGAAAAACTGCACTTAAAAAATGGTTGAGTAAAATATGGACAAACCCAACTGTTAGGGTTAAAAAAGCCATAAAAATTCCACATTTGACCCAACCATTTTGTGTTGAAACAACCCAGCATAGGTTCATAGGTTAAACCCAGTGGTTGGGTTAGTCAATTTACCCAACCATGTGTTGAAACAACCCAGAATATCTTTTTTAGAGTGTAAAGTACAGAGAAATCTAAAACATGAAAAAAGGAATTTGCAAAAACAGGAAAATTGTCAACAAAATACTAACAAGAACTGAAGACAAAGGGAAAAAGAGACAGAAACAGAGCAAGAGAGGAAAGAGGGGATAAGTGGAGTCAGATCTCTTGCCTAATCATGTGGTGGTCACACTTCCTTCATTCTGCCTGTGTATTTCCTGTTCCTATTGTGTAGGTGTGAGAAAGCAGCAAAGGTTTAAGCAACGGGCCGCATGCAGAAATGCACATGCAAGCAGGTAACAGTCCTACTTAAGCATCAGAATTAAGTTCACTCACATACATTGAACCACCAAACATGAACGGATAGATAGGAGTTTCAGAAGTGCATTCACACAGGGGGTAAGCGTTAACACTTCCCATTCACTTTTAATGGGCAATGTCATTCATTGCCGAACTAAATTGTGGATCCATCGGCGCCACGTCAGTGCCGTTGCTCACGGCAGAAGCTGAACATTTCTCAACTTTAAAGCGTCAACGCTATGTCAGCCAATTAAATCGCCTTATGCAAATAACCTAGGCAGAGCCAGCCAATTACATTTATGGAAGACCGGAGCAAAGGTTGCGGCCACTGTGATTGGCTGTTGGCCACGCTTCAGACAAGCCTTCCGTCAAGTGTTAATGCTTTCGGCCCATGTGAATGTACTGTTAGCTACAACCTTTAGCTGTTGATACAGAAAATAAATAGCTATTTTCATTATTAGTTCTTGTTTATTTATACAAAAGAGCAAATGTTTATTTATTCAACTTTAAAAGTGAAAATATATTAATAGGGTACAACTGACCTAGAAACACCCCTTAGTGAAAAAAGGCATTATTAAGCAATAATTTACTCCCTTAAATTCCATCCTAGATTTATATTACTTCCTGTTTTCAGACAATCATTAGTTCTGGTTAGTTGTGCGATTACTGATCACAACGCATATGACGATTCATGAGGACCAATGATCGCGGCGTACCGCCATTTTAGATCTAGATGCATTTACAATCGAATGCGATGTATTGATCCCCAAATACACTCAAAAAACGTATTGCTTTTTTTTTACAAACATATCATTTAACTTCGGAAAACATATTAACTCACTGTATAGATATCTTATTATGATAATTGATGGGCTTCAAAAAAACCCTGCAGCTTATTGTCATTAAAATGTTAGGAAGGGACAGAATATTATTTACTATAAAACTCTACATGCGTTCGGCTACAGAAAGGAAATCATATACATCTATAGAAGGCATTAAGATATGGGTACATTTTGGGCAAATTTTATTTTTTGGTGAACTATTCCTTAACTGCGTTCTTGTTGCGTTGATGTGCGAAATGATTGAAAGAAATGTAATTCGTTTATTGAACATTAATGGAGCAAAACAATTATTGTAAAAAAATACAACAATGTAAAATAAGGCTGTTTAAAATTGATGTTTATTGTAAATAATTGGAAAATATTACAATTCCAAAAATCTGACATTTTAAAACTCAATTAAAAAAAAAAATTATTCTCCTTTAAAGTCGCCATGAAACGGAAGTAGCGATTGCCTTATTTTCCCCGTGGTGACGTATATCCAGATGAAATGGCTTCTGAAATGAAATAAGGCAGGGCTGGATTTGAATTTGTCCATTGAGATCTGATTGTATCGTTTGAAGTTGGGTTGTGTTGCCAATTGCTAATCGCTGCAATCTTCTTCCAGACCCCGCCCACCTGCCATACCATATGACCGGAAGTGAAGGGAAATCGTTTTGGGGAGGGGAGAAGATTTGCATTTTTGATTAAAGATTATGAGCACACACAATTTTTTTTTAAATAATGAAGCTCACAGATAAGTCATTTATTAATAATACCACAATATTAAAAAATATATATATATAGTTTTTCATTTCAATTTCATTGCGACTTTAATAAGTGAGCTGTTGTGGATGCAGCATGATACAAAGTAATCTGGTCAATTCTGCTTATCCTCATAGAATACAACTGGTATTAGGTCCGAGGGGCAACCTTCCGATCTCTCTGATGAAGCCAATATGGAAGTGACTGCAATTCAGCTAGAGGCTGGTTTCAATTTTTATAGACCCACCATGTTAAAATGCTCAACTGTAGAGTAGAAAATAAATATGTTTATTTATAGCCTGGTACAAAAAGTGTTTTTGGTCTATATAATTAATTTTGCCCTTCATGACAACTGTGAGGGGGTGAATTGTTTTGTAACTCATCCGTTTAAATTATATTAAGCCATAAAGTTCTGCATTTAAAGAGGGTGGCCACTTAAGTGACAGGTAAACTGCCAATGCTGTCACTACCGTGGAGCTACGCAGGTGTGGTTTCAGCAACCAGCCACCTCAGCTTCACCCACATCCCACCTCTTTACCCATTTTCGGTTTTCTGCGAGCAATTTGCAGTGATGCGCTGCCAAGATGGCGACGGCAGGCTCCGCCTACTAAACGGTCTTCCAAAACCTATGGGTGACATCACGGACACGATGTCCATATTTTTTACAGTTTATGATCAGGACAGGCATTCTGTATCCGACCTAACGCTGTGCCAAAAAGTGTTTTGGTAGTCAGTACTATCTAACTGAATGAATCACCTTGAAAAAGTATTTTGTCATGACTATTGTGGTACCACATAATCAGGGGAGGACAATGTCTGGCTATGCATAAAGGTTTTCTGAATGTATAAATCAAAGTTATTAATACATAAACTTCAAATAGAGTTTCAAATATTCATTTCTATATGATCTATTCATCATGCCCTACTGAGGTTATGAATGGCTTTGAGAAAGGGGGTATGTACACCAAAGCATTTAAACAGCAGGCTGATGCCAACTGTGGGCGCTTGCCAACGTTTATTCAGCCAAACGATTGGGTTGCTATGATACTTCTGTTTTGTTTATCAGGCGTTGAACAATGCACCGGTTGGTTGTTGAGATATTTGTCCCACCCCTCCTCCACTGTGATTGGATGGCTGAGTAAAGTGACATGATTGACGAGCTGAACATTTCACCAAAAAGTTAAATATTTTTTTAGCTGAGCGCAGAAAAAACAAAACGCTGCTGGCGTTTTTGAAAAGCACGTTTCCATTGAAAACAACTGAAAACACGCCTCATAACACTAACTATCAGCGACACAGATTACATGTCTGATAACAGATTTCATAAATGCATTAGTCATTTTAAGCTGTGTCTGAGGCTGTGTTTTGGTATGAAGGCACCACTTTTCTCAAAGTCACTTGGCTCTTACGTTAGCAGTCAGAGATAGAAAAAGACAGCGAGAGAGGCATGGAAACAGCTTTAAATTAGTTTAGTTACCTCTACCACCTGTCAAAACTATTTCCAAAAAACTACCTCTGATACCATATCGCTAACAAATCACCACAACACAAAATCTAAACAAAAATAGGAAGTGGGTAGCTATAGCTATCGCACTTCAATGTCAACAGCTGACACTGAATCAGCACCGATGCCAGTCGCACTCCAGACGCTTTCTCAGTTCCTCCAATGTCTGGTCTCTCCTTGATTTATAAATGCCCGTAGGGAACAAAAATTACATATCTCACATAATAAATCCCATTCAGTGTCATCCTGAAGTTGCTCTCAGAAACACACTCAACCACACCTCAGGGTAAAACAACTGACCCTGTGCAAAGTCGTCATAAATCACATGTCCAGACAGACATTACAACCTCTCACACATAAACTCAAGGGAAAATGATGACCAGAACAAACTTCAGAACAATGATCCAAACTCCAAAACGCGAACACATAAGCAATGCGTTCACAGCAACACACAGTTTGCATCAACAACGCTCTGTGTGTTCCTGTTGCCTGCTGACTCCGAGTGTGTGTTTGCATGTTTTTCTAGCTCTAGAGAAAACAATGAAAATGGAAAACATACAGACAAAACAAACAAATATAGTCAGAGCAGACATTTGTTTATTATCTCAATCATATATCGGTGGCTCATAAAACAAGAACACGCAACATAAACTTGAACACAGTATCACACCCTGACACTTCACATATAGTGGTGTGAAAATGTTGGCCCCCTTCCTGATTTTTATTTTTGGCATGTTTGTCACACTTTAATGTTTCAGATCATACAAATTTAAATATAGATCAAAGATAACACAAGTAAACACAATGCAGTTTTTAAATGAATGGGAAAATAAAATCCAAGTGTGATGGTAGTTTGATGGGGCTGTTTTGCTGGACCTGGAAGACTTGCTGTGATAAGTGGATCCATGAATTCTGCCGTCTACCAAAAAATCCTGAAGGACAATGTCCAGCCATCTGTTCGTGACCTCAAGCTGAAGCGAACTTGAGTTCTTCAGCAGTATAATGATCCAAAACACACCAGCAAGTCCACCTCTGAATGGCTGAAGAAAAACCAAATGAAGACTTTGGAGTGGCATAGTCAAAGTATTGACCTCAATCCTAATGAGACGCTGTGGCATGACCTTAAAAAGAAGGTTTTCAAAAACGCTCCAATGTGGCTGAATTACAACAATTCTGCAAAGATGAGTAAGCAAAAATTCCTCTCCAGCGCTGTAACAGACTCAATGCAAGTTATGGCAAATGCTTGATTGCAGTTGTAGCTGCGAAGGGTGGCCTAAGCAGATATTGGGGTGGTTTCCCGGACAGAGATTAGCTTAAAACAGGACTAGGCCTTAGTTTAATTAGTTAATATAACTAGTTTTAATAAACATGCCTTACTAATAACAATACTTGTGTGCATTTTGAGGCAAAACAAGGGGCACTGATGTATTTTAAGATATGTCAATGCAAGTTATTTTTAGTTTGGACAGCTCTTAAATTTATTTTAGTCTAGGACTAGTCTAATCCCTGTCCGGGAAACCGCCACATTAAGTTTTGGGGGGGGGGACATTTGGGCCATGTGGGTTTGGATTTTGTTTTCCCTTCATAATAAAAAACCTTTATTTACAAACTTCAAGTTGTGCTTACTTGTGTTATCTATAATTGATGGTTAAATTTGTTTCATGATCTGAAACATTAAAGTGTGAAAAAAAGCAAAAAAATAAAATAAAATCAGGAAGGGGCCAACACTTTTTCACACCACTGTATTACCTTGCAATAACCAGTGTGAAAATTTGCCCATATATGGATTGGAGCAGATTAAAAGAAAGAGTCTGAGGAACTATATCTATCACAATCGATTACAACAGCTAAAAGGATTTAAGAAAGAGGAAGAAATGACAGTGGAAGTTTTAACATTTAAAAGCATGAGGGGAAACTGCAAAATGGTGGAGAGACTTATATGATACATTGGTGCAAAACTTAAGTTTTTACCCATACTGATCTCAGGTGTCAATATTTGGTGGTTTAAATACCATTGCAAGGTTTCTGTTTTTTTTTTTAAGTATTATTAAAGTCCCAGTAAACAGGAAGTCGCGCTCAACTTTACTTCCGTATTGTGGTGCATTTCTAAATCAAACGGAATATCACACGAGAGAAAAAAAGGTTGTTGCTTGTTTTCCACTGTGAATTAAGAGAATTGGGAATGGGTGTGGACTGCTCTGTGCGCTTTTGAATCACTGATACTGTGATGTCATACGTCGATCGGTCTACGCAACACGAAGTCAAACACACCCTCAATCTTTTACTATGGACCACAGGAGCTTTCACCAGTCAGAACTCCAAATAAATAAAATAAACCCACACGATCACAGTTTTCGTGATCGATCGTTGATGTGACGTTCGAGCACTCAAGTACTTGTGCCCATCCCTAGTAGACAAAAACGTTATTTTTATAAATATATTATAAAGCCATCCCTTCTCCATTTATTGGGCATTATTGCTTTTGGGTGTGTGCATTTTAATTCACAGAATTCCTACAAAATAAGCTGTCTCCCCAAAACTTGTCTTTTTTGCCATGCATGCATTTCTCCTAGCCTGTCTCCGCCCTCCTACGTGCTTCCGCTTAATTTTCATTTCGATTCAGTACTACGTCCGGGACTGCTCTGCAGAGTTTTGTTTTCTCCTGCAAAAATCTGCAGGACCAATCAGCGAACAGATGGGGGTTGCTAAGAACGATGACGTTGAGGTCGTGCGTCAGTTTGAGTTGTAGTTCAGTAATGGCAGCGGAGAAAGACGTGAGAAAAGCTATTCGGTCCGTTGTTGCAAAACTGCCGAATATACAGAAGTTCAAGCCGGAGCAAGAACAATGTTTGCTAAGTTTTGTTTGTCTGATTATTCTGACTTTTTGTTTCCGGCCGGTTTCGGTGCATGATATACGTCACGACCACACGTTAGCGATTGGCTATGGCAGATCCTGAGTGACTCTGGGCAGATCCAATAGTTTTAAACTTCAACAGAGAACCCTTCTTAACGGAAGTAATGCTTTGCAATGGAGCGTGGCCAGACTCTCTGTACAAATGAAATTAATGTACGAGAGTCTGGTTGGACCAGGCTACATTTCTCCCTCATCTAAAATAGAAAAAACAACAGTAGTATAGACAGATATTTTTCTAATCTCTATCAATATTCGATAAATTGGTAATAAAAGGGGACGTATCATGAAAATATGACTTTTCCATGTTTAAGTGCTATAATTGGGTCCCCAGTGCTTCTATTAACCTAAAAAATGTGAAAAATAACAACCCAGTAACTTAGTTTTGGTAAACCATTCTCTGCAAGCACTTAAAAAATTAGGTCATTGAAATTTGCCTCCCCTTGTGATGTCAGAAGGGGATCTTATTATAATAATACTGCCTCTTAATCTGCACTATCCATCCATGGCACTGCCACTTAGCGCAGAGAGAAAGACAGAAAAAAAATCATTCACAGCACAATTGAGTTTCAATTTCAACAAACCATCATTTGCATATTAAAGGACACAACCAAAACGGCAAATTTTTACTCACATCTATAGAGTGGCATTTGGTATAATAAATGCTCTATATGGTATTTTTTGAGCTAAAAATTCACATATGTACCGTGGAGACACCAAAGATTTATTTAACATCTTAAACAAGTCTTGTGATATGTCCCCTTTAAGTTTTGACAATGTCACATAACACTGGAATTTCTTAACCAAAAAGTTAAAAATATCAAAATAGGTAAAAATATCCCTCACATTAAAATAGTGCTGGGCAAAGATTAATCACATACAAAATAAAAGTGAATATTGGTATAATATGAGAGTGTGTGCTGTGTCTAATTATTATGTATAAATAAATACACACACATTCATGTATGCATTTAAGAAACATTTACATGTTTATATATATTTATTTATATTTTTATATAATCTATATTAAATATAAAATTTAAAAAATTATATATAAATAAAACAATTCTGAAATGAATATATGAATGTGTGTGTGGTTAAATATACATAATAATTAGACACAGTACACCCACATATATTATGCAAAAAATCACTTTTATTTTGTATGCGATTAATCACGATTAATCTTTGCCCAGCACTACATTAAAAGGAATCAAGTTTCTGGATGCAAATAACAGCCTTGGCTTGGTGAGAGTTCAAGTTTATGCCACCAGAAACAGATAATTGCAGGATGGGTTTGGGGTGTATGGCTAGTTAACATTTACAAATACAAATACAAGGTAAACAAATTAATTTGAAAAACAAAGAGACATATGAATAATTCACATGTAGTTAAAAACAATGACTAACCAATGGAAATGAAAATGGAAATGTCTGAATTCTGAAATGCAAAAAGGAATAAAAAAATAAAGGACCAATGAATGTGTCAAGATTGTAATGAATAGAGACAGCAATAGACAGATATAGTTAATGTGTGAGGGAGACTTAATCAATCATATTGTTGTCTTTGGATGGAGCCAATGGAAGCGGCAAATGTAACTGGTTATAATCACCTGTCAGCCACAAGCACACGTAGACGACATACAGGACGTTACGCTAACCACTCAAACCACACGTCACAGCGCTGCTGTCACACACCAAGTGTACAATGGTGCCCTGTTTTAAAGAACTCGTGCACTTTTGACAACCTACATATCTAGAGCAAAAGTGAGATTAAATGTTACATCTAAAAATTACATAGAGGTCAATAGGGCTGCACAGTAGTGCTGTGTTCAAAATATCGATACGACGATACATCGTCATGGACGCCTGACGATGCGTGCATCGATACAGCACCTTCCGTATCGATTCGGATGCACTTTTAAAAGTAACGTGACGAATCGCTGTTGATCCGTGATCCACATGGAAAGGACGCATGTGTCCCGCGGTGTAGGCAAGGTAGAGTTAAAGGTAGCAGGGTATACTTTCACTTTGCGTGTCTGTCTTGCTGGCGCACGTGCCTGTATAGCGAGCCGCGTACTTGCGCTCTCTCTCTCTCGCGCGCGCATTCAGTATGAAAGTGCAGATATCTTAGCCTATACTAATGCAAAGGGCTTTATTAGCCACTCTCTTATAAAACAGTACTAACACATTTGAGAAGAAACACGACACAGATTTGCATGTGAAAAGTGTACGTCTAGAGAAGAGATACAGAGCTACTTCAAACTATAGCCGTCACATTAATAATCTGATTTCTATTAAGTCTGACTGCATGTTTATAGATATATTCATAGATATAGAATAATGAGAGACAAATATAATGCCTAGAGTAAGGCACCATCTTTGTAAAACTGCTTTAAAAAAACATAAGTTAAGTACTAACTCTGGGATTTTAAGTATTTCTGAGTTACCCCAGAAGCTAATAAATTAATGGCAAAAACACAATGTTACAACACTGCTTTTTCAATGTACAATAACCAGATGATAATAATAATAATAATAATAATGTTACTAAATTCAGAACAAAAATGTAATTCAAAATAGTCTTGTATCGTGATGCGCATCGTATCGGGATACGTATCGTATCGGGAAATTGTTGGCGATACACAGCCCTACTGCACAGTACTAAAGGAAATATTCGATAACACGGTACATGATGCAATATACAATAATACTATAAAAAGTCTATAAAATAAAGAAATGCATTAAAAACTGAAAAACATACACTGAGAGAAAAAACTCTTTGTCTCACCAGTCTCTCTGCATCAACCTAAAACTCTGATTATGAATACTTCAAAAAGTTATGCAGTTACTGCAAACCATTGCAATATGTGTATTGAGATATACGATATTCTGATAATGTAGGGCCCTATAATTTCCGCGATCACGGAATCGCGGACGGAATCGCGGAATTGGCTAATTAACACGGAATCTAGTATAAACGCGGAATTTCGCGGAATTTTACATATTTTGAATAAAATTATGTTTTTGTGTGGGAGACGAACGTATGTCTGTGGGAAATGCAGACCGGGGGAAGTAAATCTGGGCGACACGCCCCCTCCCGTCGTTTCAGACCTCCTCCAAAACACTGAAACCATGGCGAAGCGGCTCTCCACGACTCTGATTTCGTCAGCGAAAAAAATTAGAAATTCGACGCTAAGCACTTAGTTCCGAGCAGGTCTCACATGACTTTTATGTGACCGGAGAACTGTTAGTTTGGAAGTTTAGTCAACACTCTGTTCACGGTGAGCGCAAAGATACATGCACTCTCTCATCCATGTCTGTCTCACTGTACCTTTCTCACATGCACGCGCTCACGCATCTGTCCAAAGTGCGAACACAAATCCTCATGTATTTGTTCAGTTTTATGCATTTCAAGCGAGCTGAGGCAAACTAACTATCCCTCGCATTTAAAATATAATCATCTACATCATGGCGCCGCTCTCTGTCTCTCTTTCGCTCGCACGTGCAAATAGCTGCGCGCTCATGCTGTCCTAAGTCAGATCACTATCCTGTGTATGTTTGTTCAGTTTTATGCATTTCAAGCGAGCTGAGGCAAACTAACTATCCCTCGCATTTAAAATATAATCATCTGCGTCATGGCGCCGCTCTCTGTCTCTCTTTCGCTCGCACGTGAAAAGAGCTGCATGCTCATGCTGTCCTAAGTCAGATCACTATCCTGTGTATGTTTGTAAAGTTATATGCATTTCAAGCGATTGTGTATAAAATATGGATCGCGTTCCGCTGGATTGATGTGTTTAAGGCACTTCTGAAGGCACCACTGCGTTGACACCTTGTTGTAGCCTCCTCCTGCAACAACACTAAAAAAAACAATGCATTGAATTGAGTTGTGTGTGTGCGTGCGCGCGCGTGCGCATGTGCGTGTGTAAATGCATCTTTTATAGTCATTAAAAGTAATCCTGTTATCCAGTTTTTCCCCCAAATCATTTACATTTTAATCATTAACATTAAAAGGCACACTCTTTTTATGACTAAAATAAAAGTAAAGGGTAAAAAATATAATTGCCAAAAATTAAAACGGATAAAACGGAATTTGCAAAAATTAAAACGGAGAAAACGGAATTTGGGAAAAAATAAAACGGAATTTGGGAAAAAATAAAACGGATTTTATAGGGCCCTAATAATGTCACCTTGCAGCCCTTGTGGTCAAGCGATTTTTTTTTATTAAAACAGCAAAATACTGACTGAAAAAGCATACTAAAATTCAGCTGAGATCAATTCTCCCTTTTCATTTTATCCACTGCTGAGGTGCCATGCACATAAATGCAATTTTGCAAGACAACTTCCCTTTGGGAACTCAAACCGCTGAATTCTTCTTAAATTTCTGCTTTCCGCTATATGAGCTTAGGGGACAATGTGAAACGTTCAATATCTTTGTACATGCTAACAGAATATAGAAACAGATAATAAAATTATATATTTTTAGGGAAAGACGGTCTTATATAATTTTTGTCCTTAGTAAAGCAACCGCCAACATTGTAAACCCAAAGTATTAAACTGCAGAACAAAACTCCATATAGTTTGTGCAACAAACATAAATGACATCAACTTGCTCTTAGTGAAGAGAGGTCTGCTATTACATTTTCTAAGACCCTGTTTATACCCAATATTAAGATGCGTTTTGGTCAATCGGATTACACATGGGGCAATATGCAAAATTTGTTCAGCAAAAATTTCAAGAGGAGGAGGTGCGGTGCCCAAGAACCTCTCGACAACATGTTTGATACACCATCTGAAATCACAACACCCAATTGAATGTGAAGAGTAATGCAAAACAATATTGGTTAAAAGTACCCCAACTAGAACACAATCGCCTGCCACACTCTTTGAAAAGACTAAGAAATTTGCAGATGATATGCTAAAGCATGTGGCATGGCATTAGGGATGGGCGATATGGCCTAAAATCCATATTGCGTTATACATTGCAGCCTCTTGCGATAGCGATATGTATTGCGATAAAATAATTTTAATAGACTCGTTTCAGAACAGGTTATATAGACCCTTACAAAAGCCAAACTGCTAAAAAAAGTAAGTAAAAGTAAACTGTTATGGCCAGATTAGTCTTGTTACCTCTCTTAGCTGGAACTTTTGTCTGACACACTCTACAGCAGGGGTGTCCAGACTTTTTTTGTGTCGTGATCTACTTTTAAAATGATAAAACCGACAAGATCTAGCTGCGAAAAAAAAAGTTAATTATTTTTATATCACTAAACACTTTAAATGCTTGTGGGGACTATACTGCATATATATATATATATATATATATATATATGTTAACTTATGTAACTTATGGCTTAAATCCAAAAAATAGATGCTGCATCTGTCTTTTTCATGAGTTCCTCTGTTTCGTTGACGCTTTCATCCATGTTTATTCGGCTGCAGCTCGTGCTCTAAAGTTCGCGGGTAGATTGTGTCATCAACACGCATTATTGCGATAGTGCAATAGATTTAAAATCTCTATCGTATGCCAATTTTCTATCGTTTATATTGCATATCGTTTATATTGCCCATCCCTACATGGCATTACGGAGAATTCATGACCAGCCATTTCTATCGTTGAGGACATTGTCTAACGCAGCTCAATATGTTGTATGAGCCTACGAAATCCAATGTCAAGCAGACGATATTTTGCAGAAACCGGTCTACCTAAAATGTATGACCGTGTTGCAAAAGACATTCATGAGCTCATGACCACAGACAACCCAACCCAACCTCTGAGCACCACAGACATTTGGTGCTCAGAGGTCATTCCAACTAGCACGCTTAGCTTAAAAGCGCAGTGGATAGACCCCAGTTTTTGCAAAACGTTGCTTTACGCACAGGAGTTTGTGGGGTCACACACTGCAACATCGATATCTGATGCTTTGGCTACAATGCTTGACACTTGGCACGTTGAAAATCACATGCAAACTTCTCAGAGATAATGCGCTGAACATGATAAAGGCTATGGAGGACAGTGGCCTGAATAGCATACAGTGCATGCAACACGCTGCAGTTGCAATTTTTTTTAGGGGTTGAGGTCTGGACTTTCAGGGACCTGTAAGAAAAATGACCTAAATCTCCATATGACGGCTCGGCTCTATAAACCATAGAACATAATGATGACTTTGTAGATACAGTGGTGGCCATCATAAGGTCATTTTCCTACTGGACCCTCTGAACTCCATCGAGCAAATATGGGGCAAATAAGAAAATAAAATGCACTTGTCATTCAAAAGGAAAGTAGTATATATATCATCATGCAACAAACAACAACAAAAATTACAGATCACATGTTCGTGTTCATGCTGCAGATGGTTGTTAGCCTACTAGCTAAACTTTACGTAAGAAAAATCTTCTGCTCCTTTGCTACTTGTGGGCAACAAATGATTATGGACAACATCAAGGTTTATGTGCATGCTCCAAGTCTTCTCTGTTTTTAGTGTATTTTGTGGCAGATTTACAGCACCACATACTGGCTTCGTGTGTACACAGATATTTCTTGAGAAGACGCTGTGTTTACAGACTTTTTTAGAACAAGGAAAAAGAAAGATTGGATGGGGAAAGCTCTTCGTGTGGTTGTGGCCTCAGTATGTGCGTGTTTGTGTACATGCCCTGTTTTCTCTCTCTCTCTCTCTCCCTCTCTCTCTCACACACACACACACACACACACACACACAAACTCTCTAAATCATCTGCTGATAGCTCCATTATCTCATTTTAAGCTGTAAAGTGCTATTCACCAGAGGCTCGGGAGCACCTATTTAGAGACCTATCTGCACTGATGGATTAAAGGTTTACACTTAATAGGAACCCTGTAACTCTTAACAGTCTAGTTTAACCTGTCTTCTGGGATTTTTGATCCAAATTAATGTTGTACCGGTTCATCGGTTTTGTTTCATATATATACTGTTCATATATATATATATATATATATATATATATATATATATATATATATATATATATATATATATAGACCGTTTCAGCAGTAACAACATAAACAAGCAGCTGCACGTAACTTCCGGTAAAATCCGCTAAGAATAAATAACAACAAAGTCCTTTAAACGTAGTTTATTTATATAACAAGCAAAAAAACAACACATAGATTACCTAGGAAACCAAAACATTTGTTATTTTCTAAGAGGCATTTGTTCAAGAGATCAGTTTAGCAACTAGTCAGACCTTAAAAAAACGAAACCGGAAGTAAGGTTAGGATCCAGACGTGTATCACGTGCGTCCGATGAAACCGTCTATATATATATATATATATATATATATATAAATATATATAAATATATATATATATAAATATAAATAAATATATATAAATATAAATAAATATATATAAATATAAATATATAAATATAAATATAAATAAATATAAATATAAATATATATATATAAACATATATATATATAAACATATATATAAACATATATATATAAACATATATATATAAACATATATATAAAAACATATATATAAAAACATATATATAAAAACATATATATAAAAACATATATATAAAAACATATATATAAAAACATATATATAAAAACATATATATAAAAACATAAATATAAATATATAAATATATAAATATATAAATATATAAATATATAAATATATAAATATAAATATATAAATATATAAATAAATATAAATATATAAATATACATACATACATACACTCAAAACAGAGAAGACTTGGAGCATGCATAAACCTTGATGTTGTCCATAATCATTTGTTGCCCACAAGTAGCAAAGGAGCAGAAGATTTTTCTTACGTAAAGTTTAGCTAGTAGGCTAACAACCATCTGCAGCATGAACACGAACATGTGATCTGTAATTTTTGTTGTTGTTTGTTGCATGATGAAGCGGGATCTGACTAGGGTTGAGACATGGGGTGATGACATCATCATATCATAAAAGACACACAAAACTGCAATGGTGTCGTGTTCAGATTTATCCACTCTGGTATCAAAAAATAACAATTTCCGGTTCCTAAAACACCAGATCTGTCTGGACAAAATGTTGATACAGTACAAAACTTTTACATATGAAGAGTTCAGATGCAAAAGCCGCTAAATTCCACCACCGTCAAAATAAGATAATGATTGTAACCGAATGTTCTCGACACATACCAAACATTCATCAAATACTTTTGGGGTCAAATCTGCTTAATCCCACTCTCAGTAAATTCAGAAAAAGTTTTTGGCAGAATCCATTAAGAGTCTGATCATGCTAGACGCACATCTGAACTCTACATATATAAAAATAATCTAAAGATAAACTAGTTCATCTCACATTATCGACCATCATGACAGTACTTTAGAAAAAAAATCTTTCAATTATGCTATAAACTGCTCACTAGAGATGAAGAGGAAAGATCATAATAAATCTAGGTGCACCTAGATTGTTATTAACTAAAAAACCTAGACAAACACAAAAAAGACAACAAGAAAATCCGGCGGGGTGACGTGAGGGAAAATTACAGCACTCGGGGGAGAGAGTAAAAAACATGCACAAAAAATGATCTAGGTCACTGAAGGTCAGTCTCCAAAACACACAAACGTTCTATCTAATCTCACTGATGTTCATGTGATTTAATGACACACACCAATCAATCACTCTAATGCCACACCACAAAATGAGGACAACACGGGGGAGTACACGTTTGAGCATGCAACAATGTAACTATTAAAACAAGCTGGTGCAAAAGCTGGCCACAAGTAAATCCCCAATAAATTATGAGCTCAGCTGCATCCAGGATATTGCACAAATATGGTGCAAATGCGGAAAAAAATGCTGTGGTGGTTCTCCAGTGCATTACTGTATAGGGCCACACACAAGAGGCACTCTGATCTTTAAATCACTTAAAAGATACGCGCTTTCACTTTTCCTGCCCTTGTTTTAGCAAAGGGCTTACAAATAGTGTTGGGCGATATGCCCCATTTTGAGATCGTCCTATTGTCAGCCTGTGAGATCGCCAATACACAATAGTATTGGGGGAGCGGGGCAGTAGTTTACTCATTTTTTATTTGTTAATTTTTTACTCATTATAACAAGTCCCTTGATTGGTGGACACAAAAAGAACAAGAGCAACGCCGTCATGACCGCAACCTTCTTAAAACTGATGCCATTAATGTGAGCGCGTCATTAAAACCCTAACCATGAATACTTAACTGTAAAAACATGCATCTGCGCGTGCGTTCGCACGCACACACACACACACACACACGTGCGCGCACATACAAACAATTCAATGCATTTGTTTAGTGCTGATGCAGAACGCTACACGTGTCAAGCAGTGGTGCTCTCAGAGGTGCCTTTTTAAACACATTGGTCCAGCGAAACGCGATCATATTTTAAACACAATCATATTTTAAACACGAGGGACGTGTTGCTACAACTCATTGAAATGCATATCATAAACAGGATTAATACATAGTGATCTGACTTTGGACAGAGCGCAGCTCTCTGCACGTACGCGAGATTGAGAGAGGTGCCATTATGCAGCAGGTCATATTTTAAACAAAAAGTGAAGTTAGCCTCAGCTCGCATGAAACGCATTAAACTGAACAAATACATAAGGATTACTAGTTTATGTTTAGACTTGCGGACAGATGCGAGAGCGCGTGCACGTGAGACCGAGAGAAGCGCAGCTGGATTTAGTGCTAGGAGTCGTCCAAGACGCACGTATTAAGTGCAGGTACGTGTAAGCGGAATTCTCTATTTACAAGCTCTCCGCGTAAAGTGAAGCCCACAAACCCTCATGCGAGCCCACAAACCCTCATGCGAGGAAAAGCATGCAATGTGGATGTTAATGTAAAACTATGATGATAATAATAACCATTCACAAACCATCGTCATGACTATCGCCATGAAAGCCTGCCATTGGCGATAGTCATGACTGAAGATCTTCGATACACGATACTATCGTCTATCGGCACAACCCTACTTACAAAACCCAAAATTGCCCACAAAAGACCCCTTTTGCCCACAACTTCTGTATTCTAACTCTGGAGATGGATTGACAAGCTCAGCTTAAGTTTAAAATAGCGTATTTATATAAAAACAGCAATTGCAATTTGCAAATAAGATGAACACCATCTTACTGCACCTCCTCTTTCCTGTCTCTAAAGCAGTGGTTCTCAAACTGGGGGCCCTGAGATGGTGCCAGGGGGCCCCAGTTTAATAACATTTTGATAACATTTATCATAAATTCTGTGTAATTTAACCTAAGAAAATAAGGCTACTAACCACCAACACCACTACATTGTATAATTTAATAAGTTTTGTTTAATTCTAATTTTAAGTCATACATTTTCTCAGGGATGCACAGTACCCAGGGTGGGAACCACTGCTCTTTTTTAATTACCAAACAATACTATATAAAATTACAATAACCACCTATGAGGTCTGTTGTTCTCGTTTCTTCCATTTCTAAACGTTTCTTCATGTTCTTGTTATTTTGTCTTGCCTGCATTGCTTTGGGCCATTTTCTCGAAAACTTGCATAAAACTTGCATAATGTTTACTGTGTACCTTTACGCAGCCATGCCGTGCTAGACAGTGCTGCAAAAAATTAAACACTTCCTGAACTAAAAACTATTGGGCAAAGGTTAAACAGAACATGTATAAATACAGTAGACGCCTTTTAAATATTAATAATATAAAACAAAAGACAGAAAACAATAAAGTAGAGGGTGGTGTTGTACTGAAAGGGCGGTAGAAGGTTAACCCATTACTACGAAACAAGGCTATGCTGCTACAAGGGTTGGGTTAAGGCTAGGATTGCTAAAAGGTCATCATCTATCTGATAAAGAAATTGAGAGCACATGCAAGAAACAAACTGCTGTTTCTGCAAGTGATTCTACATAATTGAGCCTCCAAGATCCAGATCAGATAGTCAACACACTAGTGCTCCTGTAAGTCAACTGGTAAAACACTACATAACTACAATGCAAATGACACATACACACATACTAATAAAAGAAACGTACAGATTAAATGCACCGTAAGTTGCTTTAGATAAAGGCTCTGCCAAATGCATAAATGTAAAGAACAGACCTAGCAGAAAGAGAAACAAGTAGAAACACGCAGTAAGCATCTAAGCTGTTTTTAGGTGACAAAAATGTGTTTAACAGGAAGAAAGATAAGGGCAGAATAAGGAAGAGACAGCTAGTATTAATAAAAGCAAAGCTAATTTAAATGCACAGAAAGGACGTCAACCCATAACCGCCTCTTTACAGCTTTGCATCGCCTTGAATGTGTGCCAATCCATGAATTTGCCGTGCAGGTGGACTGCTCTTCATACACAAAAGCTACGCTTTTTAATCGTATTAAAACACAATAACGAACTAACAATCACTGCTCTCCAATCAGTTTCTCTTGCAGAGGAAAAGAAAGTAAGTTTGCATTTTACTGGCAAAACGTAAACTAGAAGAGGCACGATATTTAAACGTTTTGCAGGGTCTCACGTATGTTGTGCATGTGCTGTTATATTGTGTCATACGTCAAACGAACGTCACTGCATCATTTTAGCGTAACTCCTTGATAAAGAAAGCAGTGAGATGGGCAGGAGGCTGTAAGACTGTGGATTTTTCTCACGGTGGTGTGTGAGCCGTGACATGTAAGCAGAAATGAAGGCACAACTGAAAGGATTGCTGGGTTACTCATCAAACTCAGCGCACGTACATCGTCGCCCACGACTCGACTATCAGTCCACTCTGCGCTTACAGGGCCTATTCTGCGCGCACGCACAACTGTGTTAAAATGGCATTTTAGGCTCATCAAACTAACCGCTTTCTGCAACAGGAAACGTCGAGCCCTTTTCTGAAAGTTGAGGAAGTGAGCTTTCAGTGATGAGCAGGAATTTCTCAAACTGGGTGCGATAGTTAGGCGACGACTTTTCGGTGGGGCGTAAAATACATAAGCTTTTTGTTGATGTAAAACATTCAGAACTATAACACAATCTGTCACGGTCTCACAGTTGTGTTTGTTACTGTACGTATAGCAGTGAACGCAACAAAAACATTGGTGGAGGGTCACAACTTCACTCCTGAAACTACCAAATGACATCGGATGAATCATAACAGACAGCGTGCATTTTAAAGCAACTTAATAACGCGATCATACGCCTGTATTAAAATGAGACTGAAGACATTCGCCTTTCCTTGGTGTAAACAGAAAGACTTGGCAGATTTATGGTGGGGCACGATTGTCAGCCACCCCACCCTCACTGAAGCACATAAGATGTCCATTGATTGTGTTTAAGAGATAAATTGTTTTGAATCGAGTGCCGATACATATCTAGTAACAGTACAGATTTACAGAGTCCCTCACCCACATAGGCTTTTACGTTTCACAAGACACCCCACCAGCCTCACGGGTCTGGTGGGATTATCCATCACGAGAATAAGACCAAACTCATAGCTTTCGGGTCATCAATCAACCTGCACTGAAAAAGTGTCTTACCTGGTCCCCGCCTTGTCGCCCATCTCCGAAGGCCTTTAACCTTAATCAGATGAAAATGTTTTAAATATATATAGTCAGTTGAGCTGAGACTCTGAATAAAGCGTTCAACCTTTCCCCAAATCACAGCCGCCTTTCTAGAGTCTCCTACCAAGAGAGATCTCTTGCTTTCTTGTAGTAGTTTCCGCAGCCCAGAGAGAGAGAGACGGAAGCTTCTTGCCCAACTCCGCTCGCTGCCGCTTCAGACAGCTAGCAACTGGGCTTTGGCCTCGGAATTTGATAGGCACCACAAACAGCCAATCACATGCGCCAGAATGTTTGAAGTCATCAGAAGGTCCGCCCACTTTGCTCTAGGCACTAATCAGAAATCATTTTAAGGAAGATGCGTTCTGCTCATCACAGTTCAAGGAGGATAGCACTTTAGTTTACATATTTATGTTTTATGGTTTATCCAATAGTAGACAGGTCCTAAACTGCTAGAAGATGTTGTTTTAAAGAAGTTGACAGGATTGATTAAAATGCTTTATGAATGTTTTATGTTTTTGAATGTGAAGCGTGTTGTTTGAACGGAGCCCATGTCCTGTCAGGAGGAGCAACAAAATATAATACTTGTAAACGATTAAAAAGATCATTTTTTATATTATTGCAAAGTTATCGACACTTGATTTTCTGACAACTTAATATAATGTTTGTTTTATGATTACACGTTAAATCTTTAAAACAATATATTATTCTTAATTTTTCAGTAATCGTCACAAATATCACTATCCAAAAATTCCAATGCTGGCATTATGTAACGCATGATCTCATACAAACTAATGTAAACCAATAGAGCATTGCGCCACCTGGCGACTTAAAAGACAAAACACATCCAGTGCCTCAGTCTGTATAATGCAACTACATCTGTGTGGCATCTGTGTGTCGATTTAATTACTAATGAAAAGTATTTGGACTCGTCCTAAATCATGCGCAATTCATTAAACATTCATTTAAAAGTAGGCTAACTCTGAAAGTTTGCGTTTCTACCTGGTTGGTTGGTACAACCAACATCATGTTGGTGACATTAGAGGGGTCAACGTTGGGTATACAATGTCAATGTTGTAGTCAGTTTTCAGTAAAGGTCAAACAAGAGAATCATTGACAATTGATAATTTTAGAAGAAACAGAAAAAGGACAAGATCTTAATGCACCTTGTACGGTGTGTAGCCTTTTATTTTATTTGGGTAGTTTTTTCTATAGATGATTATATAACATGGCGTTTCCTGTTTTATTTTCAATAAACAAAAAAGTAGTTTAATATGTTGGTAAGCTCTATTTATTTAAAGAGCACCTATTTCACTGCTTAAAACAATGTTATTTTGTGTGTTTGGTATAATACAATGTGTTTGCATGGTTTATGGTAAATAAAAATAAAGACGTCTGCACACTTAAATCCTTTAGCAGCAGGTTTTAATAACCTCACCAACCTGCTGCTAAAGGATTTAAGTGTGCAGACATCTTTATTTTTATTGACTACTTTATTGTCTTGCACCTTATTGATCGTGAATGCGTTGTAACTCTTCTTATATGGTTTATGGTTAAAAAACACATTATTTTCCACATACCGTAAATTTTTGTAGCTCCAGATTTCACTCTCTTCCTGAAACGCACAGATTTGAAAGGCTCTGTGTCCCTGATTGGCCAGCTAATCTGTAGCCAATTAACCCTGCGTTAGTTTGTGCCCCACACACCCCTACTAATACACACTTACACACCAAAGGAAATGTAAAAACGTGAATCAGACAATATGTGCTCTTTAAAAACGTATTTCCGCACTTATTTCTAATGTCAATCTCATTCTCGTAATACCACCTACAACTAGAAAAAACTAATACTCAGGGGGCCGTTTCTAGGCATAGGCAAACCAGGTGGTCGCCTAGGGCACAATCAGCGGCAGGGGGGCCCAAAAAGCACAAATACATTTCGACCGCTGCTTCACTGACTTGAATGGGTGAAAAAAAGCACTACAACAAAATAAGAGATATACACTGAATGTCACGTGTATCACAGAATAGACAGCAAAATATTTCACCAGCATCAGTCAGAAGGTGGTATGTGTGATTTGCCCAAAAGTATTGCCACAAACTGGTTTCCTCTGTTTTTACCACATTTTTTCATGATAATTTATATGTAATAATTATCAAGTACTGCACTTGTGATCATTTGACCTTAACCTCCTAAGACCCGAGCTTTGGTTGATCTTTTTTTCCCAGATTTCTTCCAGCTATTTTGGGGTTAATAAAATAACCAAATATTTTTCTTTGAACATGAAGCATTGTAATTGTCCACGTGTGTGTACAACAGGTTCCAGTTACACAGTATTATGGTGCAAACAACAAAAAAATGTCCACACACATTCACCTAAAGGATTATTAGGAACACCTGTTAAATTTCTCATTAATGCAATTATCTAATCAACCAATCACATGGCAGTTGCTTCAATGCATTTAGGTGTGTGGTCCTGGTCAAGAAAATATCCTGAACTCCAAACTGAAGGTCAGAATGGAAAAGAAAGGTGATTTAAACAATTTTGAGTGTGGCATGGTTGTTGGTGCCAGACGGGCCGGTCTTAGTATTTCACAATCTGCTCAGTTACTGGGATTTTCACGCACAACCATCTCTAGGGTTTACAAAGAATGGTGTGAAAAGGGGAAAACATCCAGTATGCAGCAGTCCTGTGGGCGAAAATGCCTTGTTGATGCTAGAGGTCAGAGTAGAATGGGCCGACTGATTCAAGCTGATAGAAGAGCAACTTTGTCTGAAATAACCACTCATTAAAACCGAGGTATGCAGCAAAGCATTTGTGAAGCCACAACACGCATCTCCACTACAAATAGGAAAAGAGGCTACAATTTGCACAAGCTCACCAAAATTGCACAGTTGAAGACTGGAAAAATGTTGTCTGGTCTGATGAGTCTCGATTTCTGACATTCAGATGGTAGAGTCAGAATTTGGCGTAAACAGAATGAGAACATGGATCCATCATGCCTTGTTACCACTGTGCAGGCTGGTGGTGATGGTGTAATGGTGTGGGGGATGTTTTCTTGGGACACTTTAGGCCCCTTAGTGCCAATTGGGCATCGTTTAAATGCCAAGGCCTACCTGAGCATTGTTTCTGACCATGTCCATCCCTTTATGACCACCATGTACCCATCCTCTGATGGCTACTTCCAGCAGGATAATGCACAATGTCACAAAGCTTGAATCATTTCAAATTGGTTTCTTGAACATGACAATGAGTTCCCTGTACTAAAATGGCCCCCACAGTCACCAGATCTCAACCCAATAGAGCATCTTTGGGTTGCGGTGCCCTGGATGTGCATCCCAGAAATCTCCATCAACTGCAAGATGCTATCCTATCAATATGGGCCAATATTTCTAAAAAATGCTTTCAGCACATTGTTGAATCAATGCTACTTAGAATTAATGCATTTCTGAAGGCGAAAGGGGGTCAAACACAGAATTAGTATGGCGTTCCTAATAATCCTTTAGGTGAGTGTATGTGGACATCCAGGTCTTAGGAGGTTAATAAAATAAATCATGATTAATCTATAGTAAACATAGTTTTATTTGCACCACAAATTTACCGTCAAATGTTCTCATCATAATAACAATGGTATTTTATTTGTAGTTAAACTATTGCACTTGTAATGCAAATGGTAATTAATCTGCTAAAATCATGGTTACTACAAAAATAAAGCCATGGTTAATTTAACATGATGAGAACTGTTATTATGGCTCACAATGGATATGAAATGAGAGTTGTGTTTTACAATGCTAAATATATTACTTCTATTATGATTACTTTAGAAATGTAAATGTGATTTTTTTTCCAAAATATGGCTTTGAGCTCCTAAAACAGAGTAAAGATAAATGTCCATCTATAAAACAATAGATAATAGAGTAATAGAGTGTTGATTTGGAATAAATACATCTAAATTTGATGTGGCCCTTGAGTAAAAAAAATCTTATTATAATAATATCACCCCTTAATCTGCACTATCCCAACTACAGCACTGCAATTTAGTGCAGAGAGAGAGAGAGATAGATAGAGAGAGAGAAAGAGAGAATAATTGACAGCACAATTGAGTTCAACCCCCACCATCATGGTAGATCAGTGTTGGCATTTCATCAGCGTATTTGCATTTAAAAAGACACACCCCCAAATGACAATTTTTTGCTCAAACCTACAAAGTGGCAATTTTAAAATGTTATAATAAATTATCTATATGGTATGAACTTGAGCTAAGACTTCACGTATGTACTCTGGGGACACCAAAGATTTATTTTACATCTTAAAAAAGTCTTGTGAAATGTCCCCTTTAATGAATGCATCTGCACATTTTAAGAAGTTAAAGAGATTGTCTTTGCATTAATGAAAAATATACTTTTTTAAAGTTTTAAAAGCTTTGGGCTTAAAATATAATGTATGTGGTAAGACATACTGAGGTATGGTAGAATTTTTTTGTACTCATTTAAGGTGATGAGCCAAATGTAATAATGTATCCACAAAATCATTGATTTTCAGATATCAGTGCCATCACCTTTTTGCAATTGTTCCCTGTTTCAATTGTTCCCTGTATTTTTCATGATGTAGTTTGTAATGTTTGTTATTTAACATATTCACCAGGGTCCATTCACATCTATATTCTATGCTCTTTGTCTATGTAAACATATAATGTACACAAATAAAAATGTTTCAATTTAATTGCAAACTTCAAACATATTAAGTGAAAATCATAAATACATCATAAGTACAGTTTTATCATCAGCATTGTTTCTCACTTTATATTCAAGAAAAAAATAAGGGCGCAAACTAGGAATGCACAATATATCAGGGGCCGTATCAATATTGGCTAATATTAGTGTTTTAAATATCATGTGTGGACTTTAGACTTGGATATTTTTGTGGATTATTTTCTCCAATTTAAACAATATACTATTTTTTATGCCATATTTAATGACTCTCAGGTTAACTTTTCATCATTATATAGCAATGCATTGACGTAGTTTTACTTGTAATATTGTCCAGCATATCTGTTTTCAGCAATAGCAACATAATTTGCAAACAGTATTTCTATATTGGTGCATTCCTAGATTACACAACAGTTTATATATAGGAAAGATAATACAAATCGTTCCTATATTTCTCTCAGATGTGCTAATATATCATGAAGTATAGCATGAAGTATAGTAGACAATATATAGCACACGCCCTGCAGCAGGACTAATAGACGTGCTGGTACTAACTGCTCATTTGCACACTGATATGCAGTTTTTTCCTAAAATAGTTAGGGAAAAGAAACAGCTGCTGGTTTAGCATGAAATGTCTGATATTGGTGCACAGTATTGAACTATGACACCACATGCAACTCACTATAACCATGAAACACTCTCTACTCAAAGTTAACCATATACAGAGTTACTGACATCTCAGAAAACTCAGAACAAAAATACATAAAAAAGGGATTTACATATACTTGTGTAAAGGCCTTTGTTATACAGCTGGTAAAAAGATACATGGGCTAGGAAGACACTGGGCTACTATAATAGTTGTTTCTTTACATTTGCACATGCACTCACACACATACAAAGCTGGAGGTAAGAAGCCGTGGTAGTCTCTCACCCACAGCAAACAAAATATTCCACCTCTATTCAAACAACAACGGGGCAATGAAAGACTGCCAGTGTATTCTGTATCGTACTGCACCTCAATAGGAGGAAAACAGTTATTATAATACACACACAAATGAAAGTCTACTCGTCGTCATCGTAATCATCATCATCCTCTTCTTCGTCTTCTTCCTCGTCATCATCTTCATCGTCCATATTGCTCTTCATCACTGGTTTTGGAGCCACGCAATTCGCCATCATTCCCATTCCCATGGAAACACCACCAACTTTGCCCTTTGTTTTGTAATCGGCAACATCCTGAGAAAAGGATATTACATATATATTATAATAATACCAAAGTAAATGGTGGAGAACTTCTCAAGCATCTAGATCTAGACATCCTTTTGATACTTGTCCTTAAGCTTGTTGGCCTTTATCAGGTAGGGTTGCTTGGTGGCATCTGTGAGGCTGTTCCACATCTCGCCTAGTTTTTTGGCCACATCTCCAATACCCAAGCTGGGATACTGGGCCTTAATTTGTGGACGATGTTCAGAGCAAAACAGAAAGAATCCAGAGGCTGTTGAATAATGGGAGAAAACAATATAAATTTAAGCTAGACTTTTGATATGTATACTGTGGAGGAACAGTAAAAAATGTGATTACTAACAATAAAATAACACACATAAATGCACACCTAAATGGTAAATAATTCAACAGTTAGTATATTAGAGTGAAGCACAACACAGCAATTTGTAATGACTAGACTTTATTTGGAATACAACAGTAAAAAAATCTAACAAAACATCCTACACAATTCCTGTTAAATTAATACTACATTTTAAAATACTGAAACAATAAAATTTGTACTCACGCTGGTCTCTTGGGGGCATTTGGGTCCTTCTTCTTGCCTCTCTTGCCTGGCATGTAATGCATCATCTCTTGATCATAACGCACCTTATCTTGTTTGGCCATGTCTTCAAATCTGGATTTTTCTTTATCAGACATGGCCTAAGCAACAAATAATTCAACTGAGAATGGAAAAGTACTTTTGAACAATATTATATGAATTATTTAATTGCTAAAATTAATAAATTGCTAAAATAAAACAGAAAATTTGGTCATTTTGAACACATTTAATTAAATTTTTGTGAAATTTAATAGCATATCTAACCTTCCATCTTCCAGAGCATCTTTTGGAAAATTCGGAAAAGCTGACTGGTATCTCGGGGCTCTTCTTTTTGTGCTCTTCCCGACAGGTCTGAACAAAGTAGGCATATGCAGACATCTTGCCTTTGGGTTTCCTGGGGTCCCCTTTTGCCATTTTCGTTCGATGGGTGGGCCTGTGTCCAATAAACTTTCACTTGTTTTGTATTGTATCTGAAATGAGATAAAAAATACATTAATTTAAAAAATGCATTAACAAGAACATTCGAACGTGCAATATATTTAATTTCCTTCCCCTTTTCTGTAAAAAGCAAGCTATTTAAAAAAGGAATGTGTTGAAAATTTATTTTAATAATTTATATTGGTCTAGTATATTTCAAAAGCAGTGGGCTTATTAAACCAAGATGAGACTTGTTATTACCAAAGCTTTAACACAAAGGGAATTGCAGACCCATTCTTCTTTTGTGGGGGATGTGAACTGATTATTAATGAGACTGATTGGTGTTCACTGCTTTTTTTTTTTTAGAAAACATTACGTGTCCCTCTTCTTTGTTGGTTCAAATCATAAATAATTAGAAATTATATAGATTTAAGTGTTTTCCTATAGTGCAAAAAGTTTGGGATGCTCCATTGCTCACATATGAAAACCCAGCATAGTGATTCTGTTTTAAGTGCTAGCCTAGTGGTAACCTATATCAAAAAGAGCAGCTTAACACAGAAATGTCACCTAGAATTATTCATCATCCATTTTGTGAAATGCATTCTTATGACAGAAACTGCTATTTATTTTTAATCATATTTTTATTGCTTGTTTTCATTTTTCCTTTAAAGTACTTTTTTTGTTTAAAACCACGCAAAACCTTCTTCCTCTTCTAGTGGTATACAGTGCATGTTATATCTGGTGTATAAGCTCAGCACTGTGCTGCTGTTCTTTGCGATGCTTCATTCATTAAAATGGCTTCTTTGCGGAGCGAGCAAACAGATGGGTTGACCGTGCAACAAAGCCATACACACCCCCTCGGATTTAAAAACGCGATTTTAGCGATATCTTACCTATAATCAAAGGAAAAACATCTTTGTCAACTAAAACACACGTTGTATTTTCAGTTCATGTTGATTTTTAAATGCTGTCATATCGTATTTTGATGTACTTAACTGTTTTCTAAGTTAGATCCCTAGCTGTCGCTTGGCGCAGTGCTGCCTTAACAAAGACTACAAGCCAGCCATTCACTATGCAAGCGCGACTGTCAAACTATAAAACATAATAAATCGCTTTGCATTGTCTTTATTTGAACACACACATTAGAGATAGACACCTCAAAGCGAAAACGACAGGAAATGGGAGTTTTGCTTCTAAGATATTTGTTTGCGATTTGAAAATTTTCCGTCCTTGCTGTATGAAGGAATAGCTGCTCGTCAGTGGTCTCAATCGCCAGCCATTTTAATACACGGCAAGCGCGCTTATTTAAGTTGGATAGGAAAAATGCAATATTATGTTTACGACGCTTGCACCGGGTCATATTTCAGTGCATAAGATAGAGAGCATAAAGTCCTAGCATAAGCGAATGATTTGGATTTCAAAATATAAAATTTACGTAAAGATGCCATCGAAATCAGTCTGTATAGGAGAAGACGGGGTGGTTCATAGACGGAACATAGCAAGCCATATTACACAGAGCAATAGCAGCGATGCGCGCCGTGAAGAATACAGTCTTTATTAACAGTTTATTAACTTTTCATATTTCCGTTGAAAAACAAACAATGTTTAAGCAATAAAATTTGTATATCGTTTGACCGTTATAACAACATACTTTGTTCATTTATATTCATTTTTACATATTTCTACACAGTTTTATTTAGAAAACGCTTAGGGAATACTAATAAAAAGCAACACGAGAAAAATGACAAATTGCAGATACACTTAACTCTTTCTTGACCTTCACATTTTACCAAATTCTTTTAAAATATGTATTTGAATTTAATCATTTATTCCACACTTTATAAAAAAAAATCTATAAATAAGCATCATAGAATAAGGTATAGCTAAACATGAATTAAATGTGTTTTGTTAAATATGGAACGAGTTTCCGTACCTGTGTTGTTGAGTTGATTGAAATCTCGCCACTGTCTTCCCTTCTCTCCCCTCTTTAAACCCTAGCGCACAGCCTCGCGCTAGCTCAACACGAGACCGGCCTGATTGGCTAGGCAGTCTCGCCGATTCAAAACAACCTCCATTGATTTTCATTGGGCAGTGCCACGTGCACATCTACCGACTCTCCACCTAGATTGGTCCTACTGTAGGTCTTCGTTTGCCCGGCCTCTTTACTTTGTATGTTGCCCAGTGACCGTGCATAGAAGATAAACTTAGAGCTCCAGTTGGATATAGCTATATTTTGTTCATCCTAGTACTTGTATTTGAAACATTATACAATGAGGTACAAAACTTACATTTTTTGAATTTATTAAAATGTCACCTAAACATAAACAAAATGTTACAGCCTTAGAAACACAGACACGATAAGATAACATAACAAAAATATAACATTAGCCGAATACAAAATGTGATACTAAGTTTGTACAAATGTTAAAATGGTCTTGCTTCCAGCGATTAGCACAAACTGTCAGTTTAAGAAGTCAGTTGATAGGCCTACTTAAAACGCATGCTTATAATTACAGAAAACTCAAGCACAATAAAGCACTTGCCCTATTTAAAAATAAATAAATTGTTTAAACAAACTGATTATAAACTGATATTACTGATAATATATTACTATTATTGCTTAATAACGGTCATAACATGATAAAAGCTGTCACAGAATAAACAAAGCTTACTGCACTGTGAGGGAAACAGTAATATGAAACTTGCCTGGACCAATAATACAGTCATTACACTGAAAAAAAAACAACTTGTAAAATTTACTTTAAAAAATCCTCGTAACAATTTGCACAAATTTTTTTAAAGATAAATTTACTGCTTTTTTAAGTACAACTTACCTACTAAAATCAAATAAAATCTACTTAATAATGCATGAAAAACATATGTTAAATAATTAAGTAAATGTTACTTCATTTTTTTAGAAGTTAGATTTATTTTAATTGTGTAGGTAAAGTCTATTAGTTTTTTTTTTTTTTTTTTGGAAATTGAAGCATTGCTGTCCTAAAAATATTAAATAAATCTTATTTTCTTAACAATATTTCAATGGACTTAGTTATTTTTAGTGTTATAAATGGCATTATAACACAAAATTCATGACTGACTATAAGTCAGTCATTGAATAAACTTGAAAAGAAAAGAAACGCACACAAACTGCGTTTTTGACATGCATTTTCAGCACTGTGGAGAGAAATACAACATAATATTCTAAACAGGGTTCATGTAAAGAAAGACAAAATTATAATTTACAACAAAACAACATCAATAATATAAGAGCTTAAACCTTTATGACATTTTATTAACAAATATTTAAGTAGTTAAATTCTTATCAGTTCTTATTCTGTGATAAAGCTAAAACTAAAAATATAAGGATTGTGGGTATTCCTTACAACATGTGCAAATAAATTTAAGTAAATACATTTAGTTTAATGTATTTAATATTCTTAAGTTAAATGAACTAAGATTTTTTTACTTGAATCTGCTAAAGTTTTTGATTAAAATGTACTTAATTATTTTAGGACTATGTGCAGTGACTATAAAACAGTTAAATAATACAAGAAAATATCTAATAGCACTTACTATTCCCACACAGTTCATTTTCTACATGAATTAATTTTGCATTCATCATCATTTTACTGAAAATCTAGCTTCAATAAATGTTAATATTATTATGTAGAAATTATGAGAGTTAATTTAATATATATATTACTACACCAAAAGGTTCGTTTTTCAGTGTAGGGTCAATAAAAATAAAAAGTTGAATAAATAATATTTTGATGTTTTTTGTTAGGATAGGACAATATTTGAGATACAACTATTTGAAAATCTGGAACATGAGGTGCAAAAAAATAAAAACATTGAGAAAATCACTTTTAAAGTTGTCCAAATGAAGTCCTTAGCAACTGCATCCAAAAATAAAGTTTTGATATGTGTACAGTATAAATGTTCAATACATCCTCATGAAGGATGAGTTTTAGCATAAAACAAAAATCAATAATTTTGACCTATACAATGTATTGTTGGCTATTACTACAAATACCTGTGTGACATAAAACTGGTTTTGTAGCCATATATGTATTAAATAGTCCTATAGAGCAATTGTCAGGCAAAAAAACATGTCTCACCAAACAATGCAAATTGAAACTGATACAAAGCCCTTGCATAACCGATTTCCTTTACACATTTCCTTTATCATTATTGAAAGACACTTCAAAGTCATATGCATGTAGACATCAGGCTGCATGCAGAGCATTTGTGGGCACCTGCAGCCAGCATATGTTCATAATATACCATGGAGGACCCTTGTGTACATTCTTTGGGTGATAATTATTGGACTTTTACAGATAGTAATAATATGAAAAATAAACTTTAATATTATGATAGTTCTCTTAACTGTTTTCCCTTAAACATATGGTGTTATTTACACTTAAGAAGTGTTAATTATTTCACATAAGACATAAAACCAATCATTCAACTTGTTCAATTAGACTGATATACACCTGACCAACAATTAACACTATTCATTAAGATTTTTTACAGTACATTTCCCTCAACCTTTCAAACAAACAAACAAACAATGTGCTACATTTATTTCTAGATGCCACATGAAAGTATTACAAATGTCTAGTTCACAGTAAAGTTGTGTACACCTGTAGAAAGACTGACTGGCAGCATAAATGAGGTATAAGATAACATTTGTGGGTCTATACGTTTCCAGTTATTATTATATAGTGTATGCAATCTATGTTTTTTTATGTATTTATGTTGTGATAGAGTATTTTCTCTAGATGTTTCACACGAGTTTGATAAATTGCAATACATGGTCAAATATGCACTAGTGTCAACACTTTTTTGGATATGCACTCTTTATAAATGGGATAGATTTTCTGCAAGTAGACCACTGCGGACAGATGAGTGACTTTGGATTTTAAATTTACATCATGTTTATTGATTTACAATGAAGCACATGAATATCGTATAAGTGAAAATCACCATTGACAGATATATGAGAGTTCACACCCCTTAATCCCAGGCCTTAAAGGTCAAGAGGAATACCAAAATGGGAGGCCCTTCTCTGCCAGCTTTTAGAGCAACAGTTGGTGGTTCGTATAGGTCCACACAATAGTATAGCTATTTTTTTAAATCACAAAACTATAACATATAATTACAATATATGAACACTGATAACAGCAAATTAGATCTTACCTTGAAAGTTACTCTTTATATTCCAGCCCCTTTTAAATAGATATTAAACGTCTCAGCAAAATACAGCTTATATGTTTAGATTACTCTTTTAATGCGAACAATATACTAGTTTGCAATAAAATATTGCATTCTATTCTATATATGGGTCATTCTACAGAAAAGGTGGAATTCGAGTGATGGAAATCTGCTTAAATTAACTTCTTTTAACATACCAAAACTTCTTTAATAGCATTAATTAACTTGTCAAATCTTTGAATCCGCAAAACAGGGAGCTTAGTCTATTTTTTACTTTTTAATACATTTTAATAAAGAATCCATGAGTCATTTATTTGTCATTGGTATTACCTGTGATTTAAACAACATTAATGTTGATACTAAATATTTTTTCTCATTACAGCTTGTGTATGTAGTTAAAGGTTGAGTAGAGGACTGATAACAGCAAGAAAAATAATTGATTATTAATATGTGTTTAATTAAATTCTTCATCTTTACCTAGCATTGTATGAAATGATTTGATTCTCAGTTTGACTTTTTTCTTTAAAACCAAGAAAAACAAAAATATTCAACCAAAAAGGCTTTGATGCAAAGACTGAAATATCAACAATGTCTTACATCCCATATAAACAACAAAATATTACTAGAAAGTACAAGAAAATACATTCACAACACCAAAACTTGACACAATGTAACACCAATGACAAAATTAGAATATAATAATGAATATGATAAAACTTTCATAAAATTTTCCATCTTGTTTTGTTTTTATGTTTTTATGTTGGTCAGTTAAAGGAATAGTGCTTAGGAAGTACTCATTAGAGAAGTAACACTAATGACGATAACACCAATGATGGTAACACCAATGACAATTTAGAGAAAAAAATAATATTTTACCAAAATGGCTGCCATTAACAATGTGCTATTTCATCAGAGATGTAACAATCACATACTTATTCAGTATAATGTATTTTTATGTAAAGATCTTAACACTCCCAGCTATAAAAAGAGTAACACTAATGACATCCAAAAAATCTCATCTCAAAATTCTTAGATATATCATGATATTTTAGACAAATAAGGTAAGACATCTCAAAAACCTTTTGCCTTCCTCCACTGCACTTCTTTCACTGACCTCTTGACCCATGAAAAACTTCAAAGAGCTGATGCATTGTTTCAAAATAAAAGTGCTTTGGGTAGGGTAACACCAATGACATAAATTTGGGGGACAAAAATGTATTTGATATTATTCATATTAATAGTGTATTTTTACCATTTCAGTGTTGTAGTAAGTTCATACAGGGTTAAAGGTAAATGTAAATTAGATTTGTTTTACAAAAAACATGGTTTTAAATAACACAGTTCAACTTCCAAGTATGATCAAAGGGACAGGGCAATTTTCAGGACCAGACATTTAAAAAAAAAGTTGAAAATTAAATAAATAAACTCTCTCATCATTTTAAGGACGGTCTATATTTATTAAATATATATCATTATGGGATTATTGGGTCAAATTAAATGATTAAGGGGTCTGCAAAAGCAAGGGACAAGCATTTCCACCTTTTTTGTAGAATGACCCATATTTAATATTCAGTTTTTCCTTAATTTCATATGAAGCTGCTTTGAACATGCAACATTGTAAAAAAGTTATAAATAGGCTACATTAAAAGTGATATGAATTGAATATATCATAGATGCACGTGAAAAACCACCACAAGTATCAATAATTGATTAAATTCTGTATGGCCCTTAATTATTAACGCATAATTATCCTAATTCACGCATTCAATGGTAGTCAGGTGAGAAGAGAGAAGGTCATTTTATCCGTTCAAACACCCAGACGCTGCACGTGATTAACACATGATAAACAATACACTTACACCGCTAAGGGGCGCGTTTTCTGCACATTTCCCTCGTCACAAAGTAGTCCAGTCAGTTAGATCAGGATTCATTTGTCTAATGAATCCTAATTAACCCCAATTTTATTATTCAGGTTAAGATGTACAAACCGTTTTTTGTCATATAATGGTTTCATGCATGTGGTTCAACTAAATCCCTTACAAAAAAGTGCTGTAATCCTGTGCTGTTTAGGTACAACAAGAAACTACCACCACACAACAAATAAGTGTAGCTAAGACAGGATTACCACAGCACTTTTTGTTGTAGTACTGTATCACACTAATTTGGATGCCATATGTGGTTTTTCTGTTGTTTTCGTGTGGTAAAAACCTAAAGCGTTTGGACAAGCTTCTAGGGTTAATTGTATTAATTTTTTTCATTTGCACAAATCGCACAATTGTTTATTAAAAGTACTATCATTGCTTCGTTTTTTTTTTTTAAATAAAATACATGTATTTCAGCGTGCTCTATAAAAACAAAAAGCAAAGCTTAGGTTACCGCCCTAAAGCCGATGTAACGTGATCCACTCAGCAAATCTCATGCTACTTCATTCGCACTGCAGACTGTTACTCGTGTGTGTCTCGCAGCATTTTTCTGATCAAAGTGATTCACTAGAGCTGTTTAAATTCCCGCTAGGCCCAAGGACAAAAATCATTTTATACTTTTTACTACATTTCTGTTGTAAATTTAATATCGTTGAGATCTAGGTGCCATTTGCCCTTTTAACATGGCGAAGCTTTCGACATGGACGCTTCTGGCAGTCTTTTCTTTGCTGGTAGTGAAAGGTAAGCGTTTCGCCCCTCTTTGTTGAACCCTGTGCCATGCCTACTATTTAGTCGACTCGCAGGCACTGTGAGAAAGCATTATTATAATGTATAGACTTTAAAAATCAACCTCTCTTTTATTTATGTATACTGGATCCTTATAAGAGCCTCGTCCAGAGCGCGCTAGAGTTGCGTTTTAACATCTGTAGACACTGTCTCCATCATACTGTATGTCTGGGTCTAGCCATGGCTACCGTGCCATGCATGACATATTGAGGCTCAACAAATGATCACTTATTCAGACACATTGATGATGTGAGTGTACATATAGTGTACATATATTTTTTGCGAGGTAGTAAATGTGAGAAATTTAAAGTCTTTATACGCATAAGCATAGTGAATATTGTTTGTTTTAGTTCACATTTATTACTGTTTAGTAAGGTATATATAACTGAGGCCAATTCAAAAATAAATATTTGTGGTGTCTTTTTTATGAATATATGAATAATGAGTGGTAGTTCTAAATCTAAAATCTAAATCTGACCAAACTGTAGATTGCTGCCAAGATAATTTCCGCCTGTTCTATTTTGTAACGGAAATGGCATTACTCATATGCCAGCAGAATTTTACAATACTGAAATTACTGAGAACAATGTAGCCGCCTCCGGTACAGGTACGAGAGTCAGAGCGCATGCGTATACGCAGGCACAATGCGCTCAGGTACGGCATATGAGTCTGGAATATTTTGGAGACTGCAGAAGATCGGGACATACCACCATTTTGGCATAGGGGTGTCCTTCTGCTTATGCGGGTTAAAAGGATTCTCTTTTAAAATTCTGTCAAAACTTCTGATAAAAATCATGCAGGATTATGAAATCAGAAACTGTGAAAGTTATGCCATCCTGTGCTTTGAAAGACTAATTTGAATATTTGAAAGATGATGTGGACCCCGCCCTTTATTTTGTGAGACCCCTTTTAAATTTGAAGACCCCCGTGAAAATAAATAAAGTAAGCCGGTGCAGAATGGCAGTGATAGACGTCTCCTCCCTATTTCCCTGTGAGCCACACCCTCTGTTGTAGGCTAAATATGTAATCAGATCCATGATAACAATCTCTTTCCTGTAAACATTGTTTATCGATTAGAGTAAGAGAAAAATGCCATCCGAAAACCATTTTAGTCCCAACATGTATGTAAAGTTGCATGTATCTGTTGTGAATGTTAGAAGCATGTGACAGTATAGCTGCTATCACATGATATATTGACCACATAAAAGTGTGCCCCATATCTGAGCTGGCTTTGGCACTGCTGCATGTGAGGCAGTCCTGTTGCTAAAACTGGTGTGCAGTGTGATGACTTGTAGTCACACAAGACAGCTGTCAAATAATGTAAGAGAGAGAGAGAAACAAACAGACAAATAAATAAAAAACAGCCATTAATAAATAAAAAAATTAAGATTGACCTGAATAAACTGAATAGCTGACCCCATATATATGCAGGGTATTTACTGCATAAGATGAACACGGACAGTAGTGTGTGACTCGTTACAGAAACAAATAATTTGCATAAATGTACCATCAAAAATGACATATGGGGAAAACATCTTTCCAGAAATGTCTTTGTCTTTTTGCGTTATATGAACACAAAAGATCCGTTGTGTCTTTGTGCTACAAGAATGCATTGCTGTCATTTTAATGTCTTTGTTAAAATCCAGGAATGCAACAGCACTGCTGTGGAATTTGGTTTTCAAGAAGAATCTGTAGTAAAGCTGTAGTAAAAGCATTACAATGTGGTGCTCTTGCTAAAACTGTTTGTGATGTTATGATATGTAATGTTCCTGTAGCTGGTAGAAGCATTATGTTAGCAGCTCACAAGGTCATGAGTTTGATACCAGGGAACACACATACTGATAAAATGCATACCCTGTAATGCACTGTAAGTCGCTTTAGAAAACCATCTGCCAAATGCATAAATGTAAATATCCATAACGTAAAAATGCAAATAAATACAATGTTGCAATGTTTAGATGTAAAAGTGCAATGCTTTCTTGTTCATTTAGTATGCGTGATATGCTCTGAAGTAAATCATTTTGCACTGAAGTATTATATACTGGTTTGTGTGTGTTACAGGATTTGGTCAGGATTTTAATTTGGCAGATGCATTTGATGATGAACCATGTGAGTATGACAAAGAGTTGATGCATAACCCCGGAGCGTTTCAGCTAAAAGCTTCTTCTCTTCTTTTGGTAAATGTAATGGGTTACTTTTACTTATCTACATGAGTTGGACATTTATTCAGCATTTTTTACAGCTACCCCACCACCTAAAGTGAAACCAGCAGGCGGTGATGTACCAGCAGGTCAGTTCATTTTTGCAAATAGTTAATAACACTGTAAGTAGATCAAAAGTTGTTCAATTAGGCTTTCGTAATTCAGTAATGTGATTATTAATCCAATCTTAAGACTGTAAACCAATTACCTTTAATAATATTAATGAATGAAAATTAAAACTAATTTAAAATATCTGAAAAATGATCTTTATTGTGTTCAACAGTAAAGCCCACTCCTAAGCGTCCTGTTCAGCCCATGGTCCCAGGAAAGGATCCAGCAAAGCCCAAGCCTAAAGAGACAGGTGAGAGGGGCCTTATTGAATCATTGCCAGTGTTTCTTCTTTAGATAACCAGATAGTTAATTATCCTACTAATCCTCTCAAACAAACACTGAAAGAGAAAATCCCTTCATGCCCCTGAATCAGTCTCATGGACTGGGCTTCTCTGTGCCAAAACATACTGTTAATATACAACATGCAGTCTCTTGTTAAGTAAAACCGACTAATAGAAATGTTTAATTGAAAGAAAAGGGTTTATTGAGGCTGCAAAACTAGTGAGGCACAAAAATTATATTTTTTGTAAAGACAAAAACATTTTAACAATAAGAACAAAATACACATAAGAATATATTTTATTTTATTAAAATAATAATAATAATAATAATAATAAATGTATAGTCACAACATCATATATGACCTTATGGTTGGTTGCTGGTTTCTTAAAGGGATAGTTCACCCTAAAAAAAAAAAAATCAAAATTCACCCACATGTTAAAAGCTTTTTTGTTAAACACAAAACTATTTTGATGATAGATGGTAAGTGTACATTTACATTTACATTTAGTCATTTAGCAGACGCTTTTGTCCAAGTTTTTTTTTACAGGAAATGTACAGATAAAGATGGAAAATAGAAAAATATATTAAGTTCTGTATTAGTAAGTGAGGTCTTGGGGGAAGAGATGCGTTTTTAGCAGATTCTTAAAAACGGCTAAAGAGGCAGCAGATCGTGTCGTGACCGGCAGATCATTCCACAGAGAAGGTACACGATAGTGATTTTTTTTCCCTTTTTGAAATGGCACCACAAGCCGTCGCTCTGTGACAGAGGATCGAGAGGGCACATAAGTCTGTATTAGCGAGTGAAGTTAAAGGGTGCTGGCCCAGTGGTGGTTTTAAAGGCCAGGAGCAGAGCTTTGAATTTGATGCGGGCAGCTATAGAAAGCCAGTGTAACTTGACAAAGAGAGGAGTGACGTGGAGGCTGGGAGACCAGCCAGTAACGCATTGCAATAGTCCAGTCTGGACAGGACAACAGCCTGGACTAGGACTTGCGTAGCATGCTCATTTAGGAAAGTTCTAATTTTCCTAATATTGAAGAGGATGAATCTACAAGAGCGGGCGGTGCTGGCAACATTCTTCGAGAAGCTAAGCTGATCATCCACTCCCAGGTTTCGGGCTGTCTTGGAAGGTGTAATGGTCGAAGAACCTATCTGAATGGAAAGGATGTGATGAATCTTAGGGTCAGATGATATTACAAGCAGGTCTGTCTGTGCAAGGTTCAGCTGGAGATAGTGGTCCTTCATCCAGAGCGAGATGTCCCTCAGGCATGCTGAGATGCGGGCAGAAACCGTGGGATCCTCAGGGTGGAGTTGTGTGTCATCCGCATAGCAGTGTTAGGAAAGCCATGTTTCTAAAAAATACAAAACCCAGGGATGTCATGTATATCGAAAAGAGCAGTGGTCCAAGCACTGAACCTTGAGGTACCCCGGTATAAAGACGTTGGGGTTCGGAGATATCACCTCTCCAGGATACCCTAAAGGACCTACCTGACAGGTTAGACTAACAGAGACACCCATAGCCTTGAAGGTTGAAAGGAGGATGTGGTGATTGACAGTGTCAAAAGGGGTGGATAGATCCAGTGGGATCAGTAGGCTATAGATGATTTGGAGGTTGCCCTTGCCTCCCTTAGGGCTTCAATGACTGAGATCAGCGCAGTCTCGGTGGGGTGACCGCTTTTAAAACCAGACTGCTTGCTGTCCAGGAGGTTATTTTGTGTGACGAATGAGGAGAGCTGATCAAAAACCACACGCTCAAGAGTCTTGGCAATAAAGGGAAGGAGAGATACGGGACTGTAGTTTTCTAACGTTGCAGGGTTAAGTGTGGGTTTCTTCAGCAGCGGGGTTATCCGGGCCTCTTTAAAAGCTGCAGGGAATGTATCAGTGAAAAGAGATGAGTTGATAATGTGGGTAAGAGCAGGAATAACCGATGGAGAGATGGCCTGAAGGAGATGGGTGGGTATGGGATCTAACAGGCAGGTAGTCGGGTGGTTAGAAGCAAAGACCTTCGAAACGACCTTGGAAACGCCCTATGGATGTCAATGGTTAGTTTCAATCCACAGTATTTGTTTGTCCTACTATGGAAGTCAATGGGTACTTTCAACTGTTTGGTTACCATAATTTATCAAAAAATCTTCTATGTTTGACAGCAGAAATATACGCATACAGGATTCGAACAACATTAGGGTGAGTAAAGATGAAAGAATTAAATTTTTATGGTGAATTATCCCTTTAAGGTACATATTTTTGATATTTTCATTTGATGTACACTCCTTGTTGCACAACCTTTTGGTGTAAATTTGAACTTCTTTACAAACACTAACATATTAACCTCTACTAACAGAAGAGACATACAGTGATTTCTTTGATTCCACCATTCGGCCGGGTCTGTTACCTCGAACAACCACTAAACCTCTCCAAACAACTACCTCTGGTGTGTACCGTGCTGTCAGCCCGCCCGTAGAACCGTTCATCATGTCTGTTTTCGTCTGTGTTGCATGAAGATTTTTGTATTCACAGCAAGTCTAAGCAAGATTGGAGAAATAGGCTAAAATTAACAGCAGATTTATGGTTTAAGATCAATCTTATACATTTTGGCCATTATTGTGATCATTTTGTAGCTGTTAGCCTTGTTATCTATTATGCTTTGAATGTACATGTTAAAAGTCTACACAAAAGAAAGGCAATGTCTCCATCACATTCTTAACGTAAGGGTCCTAAATCCAATTTACAAGTAAAAAGCATGAGTCAGTTAATGTAGCTTGTGATGTCTCATTCACTGATAGTGTAATAATTCACACACATATAAACATAGCCTATGTTACTTTTATAAAAGGTTTAATTCTGATACAGAAGGCACACATACCAATAATGAGGTATATTCATTGTAATGTATCCTATCTGAACTGGCAAAAAGTCCAAATTTCATGCAGACCACAGCAGTTAGCTAAATGCAAAAGCTTACAGTTCAGATATTATACTGCATTAGAAACCACTAGTCTAGTGAATCACATTAAAACTTTCTTGTGGGTTCTGGCCCTTCCTTTTTACAGAGGTACTCAGTAGCTTCTGAGCTCTTACAGGATTGGCATATATGGGCATTAGAGTTGATTTCTATTAGTCAGCTCAACCAATCAGGTTTAAGCGTCCCTCAGTCTGTTTTAGTGCATGTTAATGTCATTTGATGGCTTCACTGCAGTCAGTGAAACTTTGGTGACCAGCTCCAATTCATCTTTTTATCCATTTATTTGAAGTGTTTTATACTCTAGTATCACATCATTTTGGGCATCACTTGTATTTGTCTTTAATCTTTCAGTAGCTTGGTATATGTCAAACCATCATGGGGTTACCATCTGAGACCATCACTGTACCATAGTATCACTACCGGACTACTCAGTTTAGTGTTTTCCATTGTCACTTGTAGTTGTGTTAAGCTGTTGTACAATTAACTCTGTGTTTATTATGTACTGTGTGAGTTATATACTGACACATTTATTTTGGCTGATAGATGGATTTGATCTTGCGGATGCTTTGGATCCTAACAATGACATTAAAGGAAAGGGTAAAGACTCTGGAAAAAAAGGTAGGTATTTTTCTGTCTATACAGGTGTACAGTTTTCTTTCTATATCTTTTTACATATTTGATTTGTGGTAGTTTATTTGAGTAAGTCAGCTATCTTCAACAGGAATGTTGGGTTTGAATACAATGCACCTAATGTTGTATGTAAAAGCTTGATAGATCCAAATAGGTCTTTGGTTAAGTCTTATTTGTCTGAGAAATATTAGGTTAAGTCTTTGTCCATAAGTCAAATTTATAAACATGGTAATATTGTTTTAAAAGATTTTACTTTAAGTTGCTGTTTCTTACTGGAAGCTAGAATCAAAATTGTTGACAGGTTAGATAATTGACAGGTTATTCTTCCAAATTTGAAATGCCCCTGTAATCCTGAAGGTCATAAAGGCATAGCCAATAGGATCACAGTATACATTAGTAGATAACCTACTCAACTGTTATTGGTAGTCAGTATAACTTAGCCCAAGATAGCCAGGCGTGATGCATCTCCTGTCCCTGCTAGATCTTGGAGGAGGAGGCCGCGATGATGGCCAACCCAATAGCCGAGGTGGTAAGAAACCAACAGCTGTTTTTGGGTAATGTTGTCTGGGAAATGTTATTTTCTTGGCTGGAAGAATCACGCTTCATACCGAATCAAATAAAAACCTCACTTCTTTAAACTCTAATCGGCTGTTTGGCTTTCAGGAATTGAATCATGTTCTATTTACATATTGACCACAAAGGCTCCTAATCTCTTGCATCTGCAGCAAAGTTGGATTTTGCATGGATTTGGGTTTTATCCTCCAGACTGTTGTTCTCTTGCTTTGCACTGAATTGTATTAGCACTTTCTGTTTCCTACAGTTTTAAGGGTTTCTGGCTTTTTCCTATCTTGGGATCCCACAAGGTTCTTCGTTTAAATCGCTCTGGGTCCTAGTTTGAGAGCTATAGAGAGCTAATATTTCAAATAAAATGAAAAGAACCAAGATTGAATAAAATAAATATGTACTTATCATGTCGCTTTCAGTCTAATGGTCGTCTTTAACTTTTTAGGTGGTGATTTAACAGACGACGACTTGGCCGAAGTAGGGAAGGACGAAACCTATAACCCAGACAAAGGCAAAGGTAAAGCCTTATCTGTTAAATCTCACTATCTCACATGGTTTGAGGTAAATGTCAAATTTAAGAGCAATAATTAGCCTATTGCAGTTGTGTAAAATTAATGTTCATGGTTTTGCAGGTGGACGAGTAACTGGAGGTAGTGATTCGGAGGAAACTGGTATGAAACTCAAATTGTAAAGGTTTAATTAACCTTAAATACTTTTTATATGCAATTATTGAGGATTATTTGTTAACCCTTAAGAGATTAAAAAAATTTACTTATGCCAAGAAATGACACCTTGACAAAAACTGCACTAAAAATATTATATTTTAATATATTTTTCCACTTTAAACAAGACAATCTTTTAAAACTATTTTGCCTGAAACATTCATATAAAATATTAATAAAAGTTGTGAAAATGTTAACCCTTTATATGCCAATATGTTTACATTATTCGAACCACAGTGTTCGGCTGATCCTGAAACCTTTTGTGGGACATCGTAAACTGTAAAGTACCCCGTCTTGATTTCCAACTCCAGAGTCTAAAGACGAAGTATAAGAGTCTAAAGGCCGTCCGCATGACGTCATTTTCATAATCTGGAGGGTCCGCGGTCGTCCGTGCACTGTGATTTCTGTTCTTTGTTGTCTTGTTGTTTGTTCTAAACTGTGTTTGCAATGGTGGATCGGTTACTTTTCTTCACCTATCCTAATGTTTTAATGTACTGTAAATGTCGCCAAATCAGTGCTGCCCTGATGGCCTGGTAGAGTAATAGTTTGAATAAGAAATCGTTTGTATTGCGTATAGTGTCAAACGCGGCCATCCGCGTTTAGCCGCGGGGAGTATACTTGAAAGGCTTCGCGGATGCGGAAAAAAGGTATACCCCGGCCTTAATGCTGCATTCATCGAGAGATTTACCGGTTTGTATTTAATTACCATACTATTGAGGGAAAATAGTTTTAAAACCGGCGGGAAAGCCGCGGGTCGATAAACGTTATGTGACTCAAAAGTGAAATGTGTATTTACACCTTACCAGGTTGCCCATTGTCCTCACTGACACTCTTCCAAGCGAGTTCCTTTTTATTCCTGTCTCTATAGAAATAAGAACTTGTGTTGTATAGCCCTGGGTGACTGCTCACGGACAATATCAAGCGTTCCTTCGTGTTGAATGAGTGACTCCAGCGGGGCTGGCGCCACAGCAGCAAGCAGGCTCTTGATTGGTTAACACGGCGCGAAAATCCGCCAAAGTTTAAATTTTTTAACGCGCCAAACGCAAACACACACACACACCATTTTTCAACATGAAAGGTTTATCTTTTCAGTAGCAATGCGCCCCGCGGAAACGGCAAAAACTGTGAAATTTTTATGCATGCATGGAATGGTGAAAAGTAGCGCCACCTGGTGCATAAGTATAAAAATAGGCCAGTAATCCAAAATAATAACTTGACATTAGTTTATGTTAAGATAAATTGGGGGGGGGCAAAAATAGCATTTATAATGGTTTTCAATGGGGCATTTTTTGGCCCTAGGATCACATGTGTCGGTTTTTGTGTAGCTTAGCCATTTTAAAGCAACACCAAAGAGTTTTTTTTTTACCTTAAAATAACGTTTCCAAAAAAGTTTCAGTGGTTCATCCACTCAAAACAGGGTGAATGGCAGTTTCACATTCGCTTTGCAGCCCTCTATTGGCCAAAACCGCACTAAAGAAGTTTCCAACCGTCGGGTAGTGGTCCTGTAGTTCGAGTGAAAACTACAAAAACTTGCTTTACGGCAGACCTACAATCCAATCAGAGCTAGTTATGCTGCAGTATTTACGACAGTGGTAATGAACAATTACGCTTCTAACCTGTAGGGGGAGCAAAGAGCAATAAGTCTTTAGTGTTGCTTTAAGCTAATTTAAAAAACTGAAACCAAAATAATTAACCTCTGGCAATTTTGGGCAATACTCAATCAACACAGTCAAATAAATGGCACAAAATGTCCCTATGATCTCTTAAGGGTTAAATATGTTTTGTAGAATCAATGCCTGAGACTGGTACCATCGCTGGTATTGCGAGTGCTATTGGCATGGCGCTGATTGGTGCAGTGAGCGGCTACATCTCCTACCAGAAGAAGAAGTTTTGCTTCAGCATTCAACGTAAGACTTTGTTTCATTCTCAAATTCCTCACATCTCATTTAAGTTGAATGGCTTCTAATTGCCTCTATCATACTTAATATTTCCACAGAGAGTCTGAATACAGATATGGTGAAGGCGGATGCTCCAGATGCTGTAGTAGCACAGGAGCCACAAGGTAGAGACCCCTTTTATGACATTTTTACAAGACAAATAGATCAGTTTTATGAAACAGTTACAGTAGAAAATGTTTTATAACAGTGTTTCTCAATATCAGTCCTCACACACCACCCCCAGCATGTTTTAGATGTCTCAAACATAAATGGCGACATCACAGTCTGAGTGTGACATCACAGTACCGCAAGAGTGATTTCAAAGCATACAGAGTCTTCTCGCCAATGTTATGTCACAGACCGATCTGTCTGCACAGCACCACTAAAGTCGAACAAGCCTAATAGTATAGATATCATCTTAACACACTAACAAGCTGATAATATGAATCAGGGTTTTTGTATAAGGAAATATCTAAAATATTCTGGGAGGGGGGATGTTAGGATTTCGATTGAGAAACACTCCATTGTAATATTGTAGATATCAAGTCAAAGGTATGTATAACATTATACTTTGATGTGTATTAAACTAAATGCACAGTGCTTTGATACTTCTTATATAGTATTAGGCTATTAATTTTTATATTAGTTTAGATTTTTGATTGAATGATTAGTTTATTTTTAGCATGGCGGCCATGATAATGGGAATTTGGAGAAAACCACCACAGTTTTTCAATATTTTATATTTTACTATGTTCTTCCCTCAACTTAGATGAATTGGTGCATGCCCGTCTTTTTTCAGTGTGTGCACTTGGTCTTTGTACAGCGTGTTGTGTTAGCACCATTCTTTCATTAGGGTTCCAACAGGGATGAGTTTAGAAGCCTCCAAACAGTTCCATGCTTTCCCTATTTAAAGACTGTTACATCTGTAGTTACACGAGAAAAGGTTTAATTAACCTAACTGTCTAATTATGCAATTATTGAGAATTATTTGTTAACCCCTAAGAGATAAAAAAACGTACGTACGCCAATAAATGACACCTTGACAAATACTGCACTAAAAATATTATATATCAAAAAATCTTTTAAAACTACTTTTGCCTGAAACATTCATATAAAATATTAATAAACTTTATGAAAAATTTAACCCTTTAGTATGCCAATATGTTTACATGAGTGGTGCCACGAAGGAGTGATGTTACTGTGCCCGAGGTGGAAGTGATGCAAACTAAGTGCTCTTCCGCCATACAATAATTCTCATTTTTTATCCGCTTAGAAAATCGTCACGTTTTATTTTGTGCCACCATACTTACTCGCGTACAGTGCTTTAAGTGGCCCAAAAGAGGTGCCGGTACTCTATTTTATTTTATTTCTTTTGCTGACTCGACTCCTATATTGAAGGGGTTTTATATTTAGCAGTCAACAGACGACCTTGTAAAAAATAATTAATCCTTTTATAAATTTGTGGATTTGCTTGAGCTAGAAATAGCTACTGAACATAAATAAAATGTGCAAAAGGATTTTGAAAAAATACCATTAGAAAGAGCTACTGTAGAAAGAGTTTTTGAACATAAATACAATGTGCAAAAGGTAGATATGTGAGTAAAATTTTCAGCATGGTAAATGCTAAAACTAGTGGTTCAGATAGAAAAAGCTTGAAAAAAAACTTTAAAATGACACCAAGACAATGTCTATGGGGTCAATAATAACAAAATACTGGCCATTTGAAACTCTAAAGTCATTTATTTTGTCCCATTGTTTTCCAATTTGCGGGTGGTAAAACTACTGTGCACGTCGTTCAAATTCATTGAAATTTCGTTTACTTTTAGTTTAGCAATTAAACTAAATGTATATTACAATTTCTAGAATGTTTTCTGCACATCGCCTGAGGAAATCCGAAATTGCGTCGAGGGGAACCAAACTGAAAGCCGCGACAGCGGAGATTATCACGTACCTACAAGGCTTGCGTCTGACCTGCAGCTATCATTCTGGCTTGGTGGGATGTCAGCGAGTCCTCTGATTCTGACCTTGTTCTTTTACTACTCAGAGTCTAAAACAAGGAGGGCATATTACGTGTTCATTGTATTTTCATTTTAACCGAGCAGCTATGGTTGCGCGTTTCACACACAAACACACACCTCTCCAGAGCACGTTGACACTGACTGAAGGACGCATGCGCTTTTAACTTGTAAACGCAAGGGTGTCTGGGTAATGTAGTCTCTGCTCTCGGTGGAACGAATTAGGAAGCGTACATTAAGGGCGCTCTGAAAAGCGGCAGCGCAGCCAAATGATTAAATTAAACCTCTGATTTTTAAACAGATGAGCGTTCCGGTACGCTAAAAGCACGTTCTGGGCGCACGTAGAGGTGGTGGTACGCTCAAGAGCTATTTTTAGAAGTGGCGGTACTGAGTACCGGGGCGTTCCGGCCCACTTAAAGCACTGCTCGCGTAACCACTCATGTAACAGTCTTCAAATAGGGAAAACATGGAAGTGTCTGGTGGCCTCCAAATTCATCCCCGCCCGGATCCCAAGGAATGAATGGGGCTGGGCTAAATGCTAACACATTCACGACGCGCTGTACAGGGAGTGGGTGCGCGCATTGAGAAAAGATAGGTATGTGTTGATTAGTCTAAGTTGAAGTAGGAAGTAGGAACATAGTAAAATATTGAAAAACGGTGGTGTTTTCCTTTAAATGACTTATCAGACCACTGATATTAATTCAATTTTATTTATAATTGTGCTTTTCACAATTGTTTAATTGTTTCAAAGCAGCAAAGAATAAACTAAGATTAAACCGTACCAGCGAGTAATAATGTAATGTAATAATGTAATGTAATATTGTAATAATAATGTAACTTATCGAAGAGAGTTCTAAGTTAAGCCAATGTCAGCTGACTCACTAGGGAAAAAACTCCTAGGTGAAAAAGCATGTGGGAAAAAAGTCCTAGGTAAAAAAACCTTGAGGGAAAGACAGACATAAAGGATATGATTCTATAAAGGATAACTATATATTAGATACTATGTTATAATTTATGGGAATATAAAATATATATATATAAGGTTATGGTAAAGATTACTCTATTAGTTAATCTTGTGTGAGTAAACATTGTCATTCTTTAGGGCACCTTTATTGTAGTTCTCAAGTCGTGATCTGTTTATATGTTTTTTTTAGGGACAGCAGAATATATATTGAATATGTATTTTGTATTGAATGTGAAGTTCTTTGATATAGATTTTATATATTTTTCCAATCCCAGTTCAACAAACTCTTCTCCAGCCTCCTAATGCCGAGCCACCGACAGAGGAAAATGCAGTGTAACCTGAAACACATCCAAACTGAAGGGGCACAGTTCTGAATCTTCATTTTCCCATTTGAATACCACTGTTTTCCACTATACATACACCACACGGCCCTTTTTGAAGTACCAATGTGACTTCATACTTCATTTAATTTATACAACTGTTAAAGTCTGTTTGCAATAATTAATTAAATGCTGGTAAAAATGAAGTTTAGCACGGTCGCTGAGACCCGAGCATTCGCAATCAAGTTTATTAAGAATCGGTATGGACCCCATACAAAGAGTCGCACACCGTACTGCAGTACAGTCTTGATGTTTACCTTTTCAAATTAATGTGTCAGATTAGCTTAGAGAAATGCATGCTTAAAGGATTAGTTCTTTAGAAACTGAAGTTGCTTTCATTATTTACTCACTCATGTTGTTTTAAACTTGTATGACTTTATTCTTCTGCAGAACGCATTAGAGGCTAATTAAAAAAAATCTGTGTGAGTTCAATACAATTGCAGTCTATCTTGGTTTATTTTATTGCTTATTATTACATGGCGCCTATGAAGCGCTTGATTCTGATTGGCTAGTCATGACATTCCGAGGTTTGTTATTCCTAATAGCAGCCTCATTCGGCAACTGTGAGTTATATTGACAAGTGCATTTAAATACAAGAAAAAATATACATATGCATTATTAATATCATGAGATTATAGTGACAAATAATTAAACCAGATGCATATTAGTCTTGTTTGAACTTCACTCCTTGACCTAAACCCGCTAGGAAATGGGGTTCTCCTTGCGTTGGCTTTGTTTTTTTACAAACCAGTGAATAATATATCAAATCAATATTTTATTTCCATAAATTTACACCGAGTGCAAATAGCTTTGTTATAAACGTGTTAATTCAGACGGTTGTTATCGCAAAAAAATCCATACAGGGTGATACAAGACTCAAGTCATCCTGTTGGGATTTATTCTGCAATAACAACCAGCTGGCTGTACTATATCCTTTATAAAGCACCCAAAAAAAGTGAATGTGGTTTGCTGATTATTTCCAAGTGCTGTCTAGTTGATTTTTAATCACTTTTACAGTAAAATCATAAGCTCATGTTCATTCAAATATACACAAAATGTACACATATAAACATCAAGAACGCACACAGGAGAGAAATGATGTGTTCTGCAGAAGATTGCAAGTCATTGAGATTTGCAAGTGAGTGAGTAAATCAGCCTTTAGATGACTGACGATTCCTATGTTTACAGAAACAAGTGATTGGATAATCATAAATATGCTTTTAGACTGTTTCCATTGTTACAGTACGCTAACAGATTGTCGCTATTGGTGGAATTTGCCATGAAGGATTTGTTTCTTATTTTATGTTTGCACTTTTGGCATTTTGGAAGGGGTTTTTGTTTGATCGTTCATTTTACACGATCTGTATATATTTGCCTTGCGTTCACATGGCAATGTGAAAAGATTGTTACACATATATGCAGGTACTTGTGTGTCTTAGCAAACTTTTTAGTGAAGTGACTTTTTGACTAAATTTGAAGGGGTGGTTCACCCAAAAATGAAAGTTCTTTTATCGTTTACTCACTCTCATGTTGTTGCAAACCTGTATAAATTTCTTTGTTCTGATGAACACGAAGGAGGATATTTTGAGGAGTGTTTGTAACAATGAGCCCCATTCACTTCCATAGTATTCTTTTTTTCCTAGTATGGAAGTGAATGATCAGTTTGGTTGCAGGCATTCCTTAATATATCTTCCTTTTTGAAATTTATACAGGTTTGTAGCAGCGTGGGAGTGAGGGGGTGATATCAGAGTTTTCATTTTCGGGTGAACTATTCCTTTAATGACCGATGTCAGAAACTAACCAACAGCTGCTTACTGTCTAATTTGCTTAAAAAAAACAATGATCAAAAGGGGTATAAGTGTGAAGATGTGATTGTGTTGATGAAAAAACCATGTTGACTGCTTTTGTGCGTAGTATAGCTGGATGTCAGTGGTTACGATTCCTTCTTTTGAGGAATGATGACCCCGACGTGATGAGAGTGGCTAGTTACAGTAGTGTGAACTTGTGAGTGGAAGTAACTGTTAGTTGTGTTTTCATGTTAGCACAATACTTGCGCGGTGTAGTAATGTATTCTGATCGATTGCCGTATGGGAACTTTAAGGGAATAATGTGCTTGTATATTGCGTACTGTTTCGAAGTTTGAACTGTTGTGTACGTGTATCTCTATTCACACTAAATGTACATAAATGTTTGTAGCCCCCCCGTTTTCTTTTCAAATGGGGAGTAGTTTTCGTCCTAGCTTAGTGTTTGTATCATTTGTAGCATGTTTGAGCTTTAGCTTTCGAGTCTTTTTCGGTATCCTTGTTGCACCCTTACCAGTTTTGCTATTGCCTTAAGTCCCTGGCTGCATTCCCAGTAGCCTGTTTTGCAAATTGGTCCATCTCACTTGCCCGGATAAAAGGGCCCAGCCTTATAAACCATGTTAGCCTGGCCCTGTAGTTCTTTAATGGTTCCTTTTAATGGCTACCATCCAGAATTGTAGGGAAAACTAGCTAACAATGAATAACTAGAACAATGAGAATGTCATCCCTAATCGATGCTCCAGACTTTCCTGTAGCTTTTGTTTTTCACTGTGAAATCAGGTGCACCTTTTTTACCCCCTAGCTTCCTCTAGCCCTTGCCAATGGTGCTTTCCTTCCTAATGCCTTACCACGCTAACATTAGGGAAGACACGCTACAAACTAACACCACTTACAGTCGCAACCATTAGAAGGGCTGCATCAGTCGTATGTTTAAACCAGACATACTGTAGCAGAGTACAACCTGCTTTGGTTGCAGTTTGAACCAAAATATTGCTCTCTCTATCACATTCAAGATGAACTAGATTGACAGTAATGGCACAATGTTGCCTATTAAACAGCCAACTCTACACAGTGACAGTTAATCCTTTCATGGCTTTTGAAGCATATCAATGAAAACAACCCAACAGAATGTTAGCTGAATGTAACTCTTTTTACTGATATGATGTTTGTTAGGCTACAGAGAACAATGTAGCATTATTGGTGCTAGATTTGTCAGAAATGAAGAACACCAAAGATGAAATGTGATGGTTTTTGCATGTGTTTTGACTTTGGTGCCAATGTAGTGATCCGGTGAATTTTAAAGGATGGCTAAATGAAAGACCCCATCACCTATCTGTGTTTATACATTGGTTGCTTGGTCTGCATGATCTGACTGTTAAAACCTCCCAAAATCTTTCAAATTAATCTACATTTTTAAAAATCGGATGGCCTGTTAGAGAGGCAAAGGTTGCATTTGTAAGGCTCTCTGGTATTGTTTGGCCAATAGTTGCAATTGTGTCAAAACAAGGGTGTAAACGCAGAACTGTACAGATTTGCATGTTTTGAATTCTAGCTGTAGATATTAAAGTTCTTCTTGTGTGCTGGGTTTATTCATGATAAAAAACAATGTTGTTATTGGTCCAGAAGTTTCTGAGGTGTCTTGAATTTGCACTGCCAGTTTAGCTTTCGCATCATATTACAGCCACAGATCAGATTTTTAATGCTGTGCAATATTAGGTTTAGGTTAATACATTTGGCCATGATCTTAACCTTTAAGCATTGAATCTCACACAAATATGGAATGTAATGAAAACACACAAACACGTACAGTATAAATACTTGGATATGAACTGGAAATCCCCTTTCAGAAACTTTCAATTTCTACTATGGTAATTTGATATTCAAATTTTGTTCAGAAATTTTATTCTGTATCCCACTGGCTTTACCTTGCGGATATCAGCATAAAGAAACCCAATAATAAACAATTTATCTTGTCTTTGATTGTTTCGTTTATTTGACTTATCAGGTTGGAATATGTACAATTAATAAATGTATAGAGAATAAAAGAACACATAACAAAAAGAATAAACAAGATACAAAAATACACTTATCAAATAAACAAAAATACACTATATTAAAAGATGCATTTGAAATATTACTTGTAATCAACATTTAAAACTGTTGGACTGACAATTGGCCTCTTAAAGGGATAGTTCACCCAAAAATGAAAATTCTGTCATCATTTGCTCACTCTCATGTTGTTACAAACCTGTAAAAATGTTGGTGTTCCGATGAACACACAAGAAGACACCCTAAGAAATGCCTGCAACCAAACCGCTCGTGGACCCCACTCACCTCCACAGTATTCTTTATTTCTACTATAGAAGTGAATGTGGTCCTTTAAAGGAACTATCCTTTAAAGGTGCATAGCCTGACTTGTTAAAATGATCTGAATTGTTGCTCACTTGTAAAGTCAAAACACCCTTTATTAAATAATTCTAAGTGGAAGTACAGAAAGTTGGCAACCCTTAAAGCCCCCCTAACCCAGAAAATGCACTTTTAAATGTGTTTATAGCAAAAAATGAGTCCCCAGTGTGTGTGCAGAAACATTATGTAATTATACAAATCCATTTATTCATCTTTATGTAATCTCCTTTAAACAGCAACAGTCAAACATAAACGCATGTTTTGATGTAGTCCAAAGCACATGTGTAAGCGCTCTACCCCTTAATTTGCATATGGGGAGGGGAACAGAAGCTTTTTTTGCACACAAAAACAGCGCGTCTTTCATCGCAGACACAAATGGCCATGTTCAACATCGTATAATTTAAGATCCGTGGTGTATTTTGAGCTGAAACTTTAATATTGCTGAAAACACCTAGGTTAGGGTCCTTTAAACTGAAGATGATAAAGGATTCTTGCTCAATATGAAAATGTTCCTCAGAAATACTTTGTGTTAACTCAAAGATCAAGCATAATTATTTTTCACAGATTTTAAATATAAAACAAACATACATGATCAACAGAGGAAGTAAGGTTCTGATTCTTCCTCTTTTACTTTACAGTGCATTCTCCAAACCCGCGTGCCCTCCCTTACAGTGTATGTAAACATAAATGTCAGTAGTATAGTGTGCATATGCAACATTAGGCTTCCATCTTTATACTAACAAGTGCTTATGACTCAAAAATGGCAGTAACAGCAGTATTTCCTCCTGACACCAATTATCATTCTCTATCACAAAATAATCTTTAAACAACTATCCTACTTCAATTATTCTACCTGACTTATACATGAACACAAGTTATAAATAAAACTGGTGTAAAATTTATAAAAAGTCATACTGGATTGGCACAGAAACAATCAAATGATAAAAATACTGTAAAAGTGAAAAAACACATATTACTTGAGCTACATTCTTATAAATTATTACGACAAACATATTGGGAAAACTAAAGGGACACTCTAAACATTTAATTCTTACCGTTCTGCAATCCATTCAGCCGATCTCCGGGTCCGGAGCCACCACTTCCAGCACAGCCTAGCACAATCCACTGAATCCGACCAGACCACCAGCATCACGCTAAAAAAACAACCAAACAGTTTGGACATTTTTCCTATTCAAAACTTAACTCCTCTGCAGTTGCATCGTGTACTAAGACTGATGGAAAATTAAAAGTTGTGATTTTCTATGGCTATGAACTATACTCTTACTCTGGCGCAACAATCAAGGACCCCGCCGCTGCAACATGGCAGCAGGAGGCGCAACGATAATACACAGTGCCCGAAAATAGTCCACTGCCATTGAAAGATACTAAGGGGACTATTTTCGGCTGCTGCGTCACATCATTGCGCCTGCCGCAGCCATGCCACAGCAGCAAAGTCCCTGACCACCACGCCAGAACAAGAGCACAGTTCATAGCCATATCTGCCTAAAAAAAAAATCGCAACTCTTAATTTTCCGTCGGTCCCAGTACACAATGCAACCACAGAAGAGTCAAGCCCCAAATAGGAAAAACATCCAAACTCTCTGGTTACCTTTGAGTGCGATGCCAACGGTCCAATCAGATTCAATGGACCACGCCAAGCCACGCCAAAAGTGCCAGCGCCAGACCCGAAGATCGGCCGAATGGATCCCAAAACGGCAAAAATCAAATGCCCAGCTCCAGGGGAGCTGGAAAATGAGCATAAAAAAAGTTTAACATGTTAAAACATTGGGCTATTTTTATAACTTAAATTAAAACGAGGATCTGTTCAAAAGTATGTCTATAAAAGCATTTTTACACAAACTGTAATGAATTTTGTGGAAGACTGTCCACTTTTGTATTCATGCAAGTTTTTGCCTGAGTGTTTAAGTGCTGGGCCTTTCTACATTCTGCCCTATCCATTATTCAGTAGAAAATAAATGAACAAATAGATGTCACATTACCAGTGATTTAACCTTTCATGTATTTTAAGCAGAGGTGTGTAGGGGCGTTCCGCCATGCGAGGGAGAATATGCATGATCTGATGAGGAGGAGACCGAGTTTGATGAAGAGACTTCTTTTTGAAGTTCATCTACCCTCTTCTGAAGCTCCGTACGCAAATACAGCAGCTCCTTTAGATTCTGGTGTACAGGCACCTAAAGAATGAACACAGACAAGGTTTCAATTTAACTCTGGGGGGTGATTGTAAAATCACTCATAACAGCTCGGTTGATGTTTTGCACCTGTGATCTCATGCGGGGGTTCCAGCGCACGTAATATCCAACCCACAGCTCCAAATGCCTTAGACTTCCTGAAGGGTATAGCACGTGGTTTTCATAGTCTACATAAAATGGGTTTGTAAAGTCTTCTGGCTGACTATTGATGTAAGACCACAGAGACACCGTCTTACGATTCACTTCCTGAATCGAGTAAAAGTGAAAGAGAGAAGATGGAAGAAAGAAACGCGAAGAACATATTTTTTTTATAACTAAATTTTATGTTTAGTTAACAAAATGGCACATACCTTTTCTACTCTCTCCTGTTCACTGTTGTAGAGAAATGTCCCGAACAGGCAGCTGTAGAGGTGGTCCAGAATGGTGATGAGGAAGAGCTCATTGAATTCAAAGGCAGAAGGAAACTTAAATAAAGACAACCACAATACATCAGTGACGTGAATCATTTGTTTGTACAACATTCCAGAATTAAAAGTACAAACAAGCACAACACTTAATGGTGCCATACTGACAACTCCATCATTAACATTGTACTGTTGTTATTTTAAATATTAAAAATTAAAATGCGCAGTGCCTGGACAACAATAAAGGGTAAACAGATGACATCAGTTAGCTCACCTGTCTCATCATTTGCCAAACACAGTCAATAAACTGCACAAACAAAGGGGAACGCTCAGAGTTTGCATGATTTTCATCTCCATGACCAACACGCTGGAATTATGAGAGGTAGAAGTTAGTACTTAAATAAAATGCTCTTATACTTTCACTCATGTTCTTTTTAAAAGAAAAAAACTTTGTAAGAAAAATACTATACTGTTTCTTAAAGGAATATTCCATTTTCTTAAAAGAAAAATCCAGATAATTTACTCACCACCATGTCATCTAAAATGTTGGTGTCTTTCTTTGTTCAGTCGAGAGGAAATTGTGTTTTTTGGGGAAAACATTCCAGGATTTTTCTCATTTTAATGGACTTTAATAGAGCCCAACATTTAATACTTTAAAATTTTAATACCCAACATTTGGTGCTTGACTCAACACTTGGCAGTTTTTTTCAACGGAGTTTCGGGGGACTATGAACGATCCCGGGCGAGGCATGGGGGTCTTGTCTAGCGAAGCGATTGTCATTTTTGACAGGAAAAATAACAAATATGTACTTTTAAACCACAACTTTTCGTCTAGGTCCGGTCGTGATGCACCAGCGTGACCCCACGCAATACACCATGACGTCAAGAGGTCACAGAGAACGAACGCGAAACTCCTCCCCAGTGTTTACAAATGTGTTGAAAGAGGACCGTTCCTACGTTGTTGGTTGTCGAATGATATTAATTAATGTCTTTGTGTCCGTTTATTGTTTACAATGGTCCGCAAATGTGCGTTTTATATATGTAACACGTGACCTTCCTACGTCACTACGCATTTACGTTAGGTCGCACTGGACCTGATCTAGACGAAAAGTTGTGGTTTAAAAGAGCATATTTTTTATTTTTCTTGTCAAAAATGACAATCGTTTCGCTAGATAAGACCCTTATGCCTCGTGTGGGATCGTTTATAGTCCTTTGAAACTCCGTTGAAAAAAACTGTTAAGTGTTGAGTTAAGTGTTAAATGTTGGGCTCTATTAAAGTCCATTAAAATGAGAAAAATCCTGCAATGTTTTCCTCAAAAAACATAATTTCTTCTCGACTGAACAAAGAAAGACATCAACATTTTGGATGACATGGTGGTGAGTAAATTATCTGGATTTTTCTTTTAAGAAAATGGAATATTCCTTTAAAGGATTACAGGATTTTTCAGATTTAATGGACCCCAAAAGAGTTTTTGCTCCCCCTACAGGTTAGAAACGTAATTGTCTATTACCACTGTCGTAAATACTGCAGCATAGCTGGCTCTGATTAGATTGTAGGTCTGCCGTTAAGCAAGTTTTTATAGTTTTCACTCGAACTACAGGACTGCGACCTGACAGTTGGAAACTTCTTTAGTGCGGTTTTGGCCGATAGAGGGCTGCAAAGCGAATGTGAAAGTGCCGTTCACCCTGTTTCGAGTGGATGAACGACTGAAACTTTTTTGGAAACGTTATTTTAAGGTAAAAAAAACTCTTTAGTGTTGCTTAAACAGTTTTAATGCAGTTTAAAATTGCAGTTTCAAAGGACTATAAACGATCTCAAACGAGGCATAAGGGTCTTATCTAGCGAAACGATTGTCAGTTTTGAGAAGAAAAAAAAAGCACTTTAACACCACAACTTCTTGTCTTCCTCCAGCTGTGTGACGCGCCAGCGCGACCTCACGTGATACGTCATCACGTCAAGAGGTCACGGATACATATCGAAACTACGCCCCAGTGTTTACAAGTGTGGAGAAAAAGGACTATTCTGACGTTGTTGTATGTGGAATGATATTAATTAATGTCTTTGTGTCAGTTTATTGTTTAAATGGTCCGCACATGTGCGTTTCATATATGTAACACGTGACCTTTCGACGTCATTACACAATTAACGTGAGGTCGCGCTGGCGCGTCTCACAGCTGGAGGAAGACAAGAAGTTGTGGTCTAAAAGTGCATATTTTTTCTTGCCAAAAATGACAATCGTTTCGCTAGATATGCCTTGTTTGAGATCACTTAGAGTCCTTTGAAACTGCAACTTTAAACTGCATCAAAACCGTTAAGTGTTGGGGTCCGTTAAAATGAGAAAAATCCTGGAATGTTTTTCTCAAAAAACATAATTTCTTCTCGACTGAACAAAGAAAGACATCGGCATTTTGGATGACATGGTGGTGAGTAAATTATCTGGATTTTTTTTAAGAAAATGGACCAATCCTTTAATGATTATTCTATAGAGTGCCGGAGGGATGAATGAAGTATTTTTGTAAACCAACCCCGAAAGATAGCGGGACATTCCCTCACTAAAAAGACAATTCATTTTTTCTATAGACTTTTGGATTATTGCGAAAATAAGCTCTGTGTTTAACAAAAGTTTATATCACTTACTGTACACCGTAGGTCTCCAACGTTGTTCCCGGAGGGCTCTTGTCCTGCATATTTTAGTACCCTACTGTGCCTGTAACTTTTAGGTAGCCCTAAACAACTTGGTTTACAGGTTCAGGTGTGTTTGATTGGGGTTGGAGCTGAAATCTGCAGGACAGGTGCCCTCCAGGAACACATTTGGAGACCCATGACAAGTCAGACCTTGTTCACTCAGACACAGGTATTTTTATAACCGTGACTTTTTTACGCCCCTGGTTCCCAATTTCAGCCCTTGGGCCCCCCTCCCAGAATGTTTTAGATGTCTCCTTATATGAAACACCTGATTTCCCTCATCAGGCTCCTTAATTAACACACTAACGAGCTGATAAACTGAATCAGGTGTTTTTATATATGGAGACATATAAAATGTTCTGGGAGGGGGGGCTTGAGGACTGCAATTGAGAACCACTGTTTTACGCGGTTCGGCCGTTCGTCCACACGGAAATGCAGTATCAGGTCACTGAAACCGAACATTTTTGAAAACCCCTGCTAGGGTGTTTTTGCTTCTGATTAAGGCTTCAAATTGGCCAACGTGGCTTTACGATTAGGGTTATATCCCCGCCTGCTGGTGTGGCATGCCCTTGACAACGCGTGATAGCATGTTTTTCCGCTTTCATGTAGGTGGAGATTTTTTTTAAACCAAGCATGTGTGGAGGGGATTTTTTTAAACCGCAGGAGTAAAAACTCCGGTTATTAAATAACCGTGTCCGTGTTGACTAGGCCTTAGTCTTTAGAAATGAACACAGTTATGAATTCTGAAGTCAAAATTTGGCTAGTTTACACTTCAAAATTAATAAAATTTTGATTCATTTTTGTTAAACACAGAGTGTTTTTTAATAAATGGGCTTTTTAGTGATGGAACCCACTTCCCGCTAATTTTCGAGTTGGCCTACAAAAATACGTCAACTCTGCGACACTATATTACAGTTCATACAGTACTGTGCAAAAGCCTTAGGCCACCATCACCAACTTTGTTGTTTTAGCAAAGGTTTAAAGTCCATATTTATTTTTAACTCTTTTTTAAGATACAAACAGAAAATACAGAAAATATGTACACAAAATTAAAAACAAAATTTTTTAGAACTAAATGTCAGGCATCAGTAAGTATTTAGTGTGACCTCTCTTGGCAGGAAACACATTTTGAGCTTTTTTGAGAGACTGAAGTCCTGAAGTCATTCGATTAGAATTAGAAATTAGGATTTCATTTTATTTAGGTTGAAGAGATCCTGCAGCTGTCTACTAATGCTCAAGTGCAAGTGGAGTTTACCCTAAATACTTGACACTTTAGCTTATACTTTATCCTGTTTTTAATACTACATACACATTTCTTGTATTTTCTGGTTGTATTCTAATAAAAACACTAAGAAATAATTACATATGATCATTATACTATCTAATACAACAAATCTAATAGTGGCATGGTGGCCTAAGACGTTTGCACAGTACTTGTATGTCCCAGCTCGACCCCTGTGATTGCTTACATTCAGTTTTCTACCCCCAAAGTTTTCTTATATTGACACACACAGTCAAGGGTTACTCACCGAAGCGAATTTGTGTCCGAAGCTGATCCATTCCTTCTCCAGCAGCACCTGGAAGCCCCGGAGAGATCTGTAGTAAGAGTCCAGCATCAGCATGGACAGAGAGGTGAGCTGAGCCGTACGGTCCCAGCCGTCACTGCAGTGAACCACCACAGAGCTCTTATTCGACTCCACCTTATCTGCAATCCGTACTGCACCCGCAAGCAAAATCTAATGAACGAGAGAGAGAAACAGACAGAACGAGTGAGAGAGGACCTTAAAAAGCATCTAGTACGCTTACTTTGTGATTTATTAGCAAGCTGAGTGCATAGAGTGGACAGAAATGTCTAAAGATAATTAATATGCGAGACCTTGCTTGTGAAAACCCAGCTAAAGTCTTTTTTTGTGATTAACTGTTTTACATAAAATCATCCTACAATACATAATGTAAAGAGCATTCTGTAAAAATCAAAGGTGCCGTTTACTCGAATGTACTCCAGCCAGTGTGTTGCATCTATGGATGAATGCCAGTGTTGATCGTCGATTGTGGGGTAAACCACCTCTTTCAGCTTACGCAGAGACTCTCTTATCACATGAATGTTTGGGATCTCCAGGAAATTTAGCTCCATGTTGAGATAGAAATTCTCATTCTCATAACCTCCATCTTTAGCCTGTGGTGCGGAAGAGCAAAAAATAGGTAAAGATGATTCATGGGTTCATTTTTATTTCCTGATTGAATGAGCTTTACATCAATGTAACAGGCTGCTCAATAATTCAAAACTACATTTGTGGAAAGCAAAAAGGATGTGGGTGAGGTTATGTGTGAATGTTTTCCATCATTTTCAGAAATATAAAACTTTGAGAATATACACTGCTTTAAAAAAAGCCTGAAGGGGTTGCCATATTATTACCTTATGATTATCAGCTACAGTGTTTTGCCGAGCATCAAATATGGTGAGTTTATGGGACTGTGCATTGGCATCCATGATGGTTTGAAGGTAATGCTCATCTTCCTTACACCGACGATCATTGGGTCCCACCAAAGGCTGACTACAGCGCACTATAGTAGCCTGAGTTTCTGGGTGGATCCAGGAGAGGACCTGAAAGAGAATGGGAGACAGTGTCAGCCAGCCGGTGACTTCTTTTTTCGAGGGCGCTCGATGTGAAGTTCGTCACAACATGTATGTAGCCCAACATGTGTGTGGTTCCTTTTTCAGAATGTGTGTTCTGTGCGTCGAGAGATCGTGTGTGCATCACGTGTCTTGTCAAAATAAGTGCCTGCTGCAGACGCGTCTAAAGAGTTTATGATAAAAGAGACGCCCGCGTTTGCCAGATACTCGCATAATCTTATGCATAATCAGAGTTTAGTGTTAAGGGAGTGTCTTGCGTTTATTTTGTAAACGTGAGCTTCTCTTTTTATCATAAATGGTTTTGACGTGTGTGCAGCAGGCACTTATTTTGACAAAACACGTGATGCACATGGTTTACACATATTTTAAAAACTCAAGTAACACACATGACGCTCCGAACACATATTAGGCTTGTTCGACTTCATGCAGCGCCGTAAGAACCTTCAGCCGGATGACGTCAAAGTACCGCGAGAGCTATTTACGAACTCGTACGGAGGAATCTCCTTTAAATCGCTCTCGCGGTACTTTGACGTCATCCGGCTGAAGGTTCTTACGGCGCCGCATGAAGTCGAACAAGCCCATTTTGAATAGCGTCCCTCGGATGAGCAGTCACGAGGCACCACTGACGTGAGATGCAAAATCTTGGTATCAATAAATTCATCACCATATTGAATAACAAAAAGGCGACTGCTGATATCAAACTGGCATGAAATGGGCCAACAACAAAAAAGGAAGAAAGGAACCCAAAACCATCACTTCCCCCTACCGCATGCAAAAACAAAATGCACACAATTACACAAATATACACAAAAAATACAAGCCATTATAATTACTTAATTATAATGGGCAATTTAGATTATAAATAAAAAATCTAAAACAATTTACTAGTAACCAAAACTATGTTTAATTAAATGTTTTGATAAATGTGCAAAGCTGTAACAAGTGGCATTCCCTTACTATTTTAGAGTACATCTAAAATAATTTAATTTTGCATTAATCTGTACATCAGTGGTGAGACCTTTTAAAGGGGACAGAGAATAAAACCATTGAACCATTTTTACCTCGTCTTTGTTGAATAATGGTAGTCTACCCACATTCACAAACATACAAAAAGTGCTAGACATGCTAAACATCTGAGTCTCATAGAAATTCCTCTTTTAGAAATGTCAACGGCCCAATCTAAAAAAAAATTTGCTTATGACATCACAAGCATCTCCCTGCCCCTCCACTTTAAAATAATTGGCTACATTTTAAGAGTGGCAGCAAAGTCAGCCAATCAGTAATGAGATTGCAAGTTAAACCAGTAGGGGAGCCAAATAGGTGCAAAACCACTTGTTTAAAATCCCCCACCCCAATAGAGCTATCTGAGAGAGGTTTTTAGGAAGCTTCTAAGGCATTACAGACCCAAACTAAAAAATTTTTATCTACATGTCACATCACAGAACAAGGATAAATACCTAGTTCAATCATTCTATGTCACCTTTAAAAGGCTAGACCTCAATGCCTACATGTAATCTTAAATGACATATATTTACAATATAGTTCAGTATTCAAACAAGAAACAGATACTATTTGTATGTCGGAATCATAAAAAACACACACAGGAGTGAGAGGATGATGATGAATTGAGATTAAAGGGATAATTTACCCAAAAAGGAAAATTGTGTCATAATTTACTCACTTTCATGTTGTTACAACATTTATTCATTATAAATTGTGAATGAAAAGTCGAACAAATGTTCGGTAGTGAACTAATTGTTCACAGTATTTATATTGTAATTCGGTCAGAAATGTCAAGATTGTGAGGCGAACAAATAGTTTTGGATTAAAAGGCTTGGAGATTTATGAACAATTTGTTTTGGACAATTTCACTGAAGTGGATAAAGGGAGGATTTTGAAGGTAAGTAAATATCATAAATCGGCGCCGCCCAATTCAGGTAACTAACAACTAGATAACAGTTTTATGACTGCTATAAATCATATTATGCTTTGTGTGCGCGCTTAATGGAATCCTGAGAGTCTAAGCTTTCAAACGATGTGCCGCATGACCGTATATTTTGAAGATTTAATGGTTCAAAGTTACAATGACGTTTATGCAGCCTCACATGCAAGGAAGGGGGTGTGCTGTGTGCGGCACAGTGATCCTTATCAAATTAAACAAAACTTTGGGAGGAAATAAAAGGATGCTGACCGGAATGCGATGTTTGGCTCTGAAAGACGCCACTCGTTTGATCTCATCATCTTCAATGCTTTTAGGAGTAACAAGTAAGGCAGGATAAGTGTCACACACTTCATAATTACTGTTGATCTTACGGACTGTCCAGCTCTCAGTTGGCAAACCCTGCAGAAAATAAGATAAAACGAGAACAAAGAGATAACAGCTATAAATTGTTGTGAAATTCAAAATAGTAATGAACACAATGTGACGCTTTCATCTCACCATTCTTTTGTACTCCGTCACCGGATCATAAACCTTCCATCCGTCCACTGGAAACTCTTCCTTGTATTGGAAGGCAAAGAGAGGCTGGGAGAGATAAACAAACACCCTGATTTGTGATCCAACTGCAATCACGAATGATTGACAGGTTTAGCAGCCAATCAATGCAGTAAGATTCCAAAAGGGTTCCTGGCTTACCAGTTCATTGGACAAGGGGAAAGCAAACTTGGTCAAAGTCTCCAAAATCTCCTGCTTACTCTCCTCATCCTTTTTATAGGCAAACCTGAGGCTTCTCATATCCTGTTGAGACATCACCAGCGTGTATTTTTTAAAGAATATCAAAAGTCTTTACACGTCTATTGAAATTGTAGCTTTTGAAGTTGAGATCCGAGCAAACTCTGTCAATTCCTTTTAGTAAGTTTGTATAACTTAAAAACAAATGACAAAATAAAACAACAATTTGGATCACTTTTCAATATTCATAAATAATTGTGTGATTAAAGGTCATGCTTGTGTTTGTTTATGCCTTCTGGTTTTGTTAACTAAAAAAGCAACTTGCAAACAAAAATGTAAATCAATGATGCCAAATGGGAAAGTGTATTAAGATATAATGAGAACTAAGAACAGTTTTTTTGGTTTAATTATTCATGAGAAGCCACTTCCGGAACAATGCATGATGTCAATGTATACGCTTGTTATTATCCCTAAAACGTCAGTTGTTTATACTTAGTATTATTAATTAAAAGCTTTTATTCGGAGGTGGAAAAAGCTGTAACATGATTTCAGAAAAAAATTAAGTCATGTTACCGTTTTTGAAATTGTTTACATTTCAGCTGTCAACCATTTTGAATAGGATACTATTATCTATGTCCAGCATAACATAGATGCACTGAAATATAAATCCTCTGTAGAAGACATGTGATTTGCTTATATCGCGTGATAAGATGTATATTTTGTTAAATATCGTTGATTATTAATCTGTGCAATTAAAAAAAGAATACAATGTTTTTTTTTTGGTAAATTATATGGTAATACTTTATTTGAAGGGGTGTTTATAAGACTGACATGACACGTGCCATGAACATGAAGGAGATTTTATGCACATTTATAACAACTGCCATGAAGTGTCATTTGTTTAATTATGTCAGGTGTAATGCAAAGATGACATTGTTTTAGATGTTTTTATTATGACAACTTGACATAAACCAATACATCATAACTTGTTATAAATATGTCATAAACATGACATAGCAGAATAATTATCAAACTTAAGAAACTACCTAGCTTTATGGGTTAACATTACATTAAACTTGAGTTTAAAGTGTATGTTGCAGGTTAACCACCACTGTCGATTAATGGGTACATAAATCACTCAAGATATGTGTATAATTTTTAAAATGTCTCAAAAATGGTCTTAAAGACCACTTTTTTTACGTTTTTGGTATTAACGGTTTTTTTAACGCAATTCTGCGATGATGTCACGTTGGGTAGAAGTGAAGAAAGACTCAGCCAGAGCCATAGAGATAGATGAGACATTTATTGCTGTTTAATACTTACGTATATAATTTGGAAATCATATATACATCGTAGGAAATATATAATGTGTTATACTGCAAAGTTACCTTGCTAATTATTATTTATGATATATGTGGAGATAAATAAAACTTCGCAAATCTGCTGATTTGATCCATTCATGTCCTGACCACCAGGCTAGAGATTTTTAAACATCCTTAATCCACACTTACTAGTCTATCAAATAATATCTCAAATATATTGTTTTGTGAAATAAAAGGATGCTTTGTTATATTGTTTATGCAATTATAACGAATCACACGATCATTTTATACCCAGAAGCAGCAGTCAGCAGCTGCAGCACACTCGGATCCGACCGCATACATACTGTAATAAACAGGCGTTCGGCGGCTTTTTACATTACGACAGGCTATGCCATTTGAAGAGGAACCGCTCATTGATCACCGTATTTTTATAAATCCTGTACATGTTTGGATCTGCCGAACAGGTTGAGCACTTTTATATACTTTATTGAGCAGAGAGGCTGCCTGCACAGTTTGACCAGCGGGCTGCGGGAACCGGCGCACATCACGCCGCCAGACGGTGTTGCTAATATAACTCGAAATGTATAACTATTATCAGATCGGCCCGGGAAAGTCCCGACTCTCTCGATTGCCATTCCGCTACTGGCTGTAAGAAAGTGAGTGCGTTTGGGTCGCTGGTCCCCGCGAACAGACGTGACGTGCTTCACTCACCTTCCAGGATTAGAGACATGCTGCCAAAACCGTTTGTGCTGAAGATCGCATAAAGTTACACCCATTTCAGGCAGGATCATGGACCCCCTCAAGCCAGCATGCACGAGTATGTTAATTGTTTGTTTACTTTCTACACGAAGATATGCTAACCTTATGCTATCTGGCTGTCTGCCTATCTCTCTATACTAGCCTATCCATCTGTCTGTCTGTCTATCTATCTGTCTATCTATCTTATCTATCTATCTATCTATCTATGTATCTATCTATCTATCAATGTATGTATGTATGTATGTATGTATTTATCTATTATCTGCGCGATCAGAACTGTACTTTACTCGTCTTTCTATAGTCATTCTCAATGCTCTCAAAGCGGCTTTGGTCAATTCTCTCCCCAGCGTGACGTCATACAGTGCGTTGTGAGGGAAAGGAGAATCATTGCAAATTGCTGTACTTTTTCATACTTTTTCGGGTTTTGTGATACCCAACAACATAAAATACAATGGATAACAGTTTAAATGTTTATTATCAACAAGCAAATTGCACAAATTCGTTGAAAAATTTTACCTGCAAAACGCCCTTTAAGGGCCCTATTTTAACGATCTAAGCGCATTGTCTAAAGCGCACAGCGCAACGTCTAAATGGGCGTGTCCGAATCCACTTTTGCTAATTTAACGACGGGAAAAATCGTTTTTGCGCCGAGCGCATGGTCGAAAAGGGTAGGTCCTATTGTAATGGGAGTATTTTGGGCGTAACGCGCAGTAAACCAATGAGAGTCATAGCTCTCATTCCCTTTAAAAGCAAGTTGCGCTGGCGCTATGTCTAATCCCTATTTAAATGACGGACTTTGTAAACTGAAAAACTAAGCGGAGGAAGAAGATCCCCAGTTTAAGATTAATGTTAAATAATTGTGTTGTTTTTCCCTTATATTGAAATTGTTCTTTTTTTTATTAAAACCTTTAAAACCCGTTATCTTATAGTCATGGAAGTAAAAAGCAGGCTTGTAATTGCTTTAAATGTATGGCTATCCAATATCATCAAAACATAATTTACAAGTATGTAAGATAAGGTTTGTACTCTAAAAATACTTTATTTGTAACAAACAGGAGATAAAGAAATTACAAACGGCTCTCACGTTTCAGCACTTTGGACAGCGGTTTTTTTAGCAAAGAGTTTTTTTTAAGCATTACTTACAAATGTTTCTCATCTCGCCATATCCACAGGTACAGAGTCATCATATACAATAAATCCGTGAGGTAGCATTAAAAAAAAAACATTTAAAAACAGACGCATTTGTTTAAAGCAAAGCATTTATTTACTTATCAGGCTGCAGGTAAAGCAGCTCTTTGCGCCTTCTAACGTCTCATAATCAGTCCTCATTTATAAATATGTCCAAGAGACTCAATAATAATCTCTTAATTTCAATCCTTTAATCTTTCATATTTAAAAGCATTTTTGTGCTGCTGCGCATTTATGTACTTTGTGATAAGCAAACCCGCGTTGTCCTCCCGTTTAGGCGCTTATTACTAATGTGCTCTTTAAATAACATAAAACACATTGCGCCATTGACTTTAGATTTTAGAACAGGTTTTTGTTGGTCAATGGCGTAGTCTATTTGAGTTGCCTCAAAATAGCAACGCGCCAACAATGCGCCTGAACACACCTCGTTTTTCAGACCAGAACGCCCATGGGCGCAAAGGGGGCGCAAATGCATTTGCTATTTGAACAACGCGGCTCTAAACGTGAAAATTAGGGTGGAAACTAGCGAAAAACACTTGCTTCGCGCATTGCGCTGCATTGCGCCGGGTGTAAGATAGAGCCCTATGTGTTAATACTATGTCAAATAATTTTAAATACCTTAACAAAATGCCACAGACACATCAAAATATTATGTATGTGCACAATAAATAAAAAAACTGACAACTAACAGAACTTGTTTTTCCTCACACAATTTTTTGACATATAAGAAAAACATTTAATCAATTTAATTTAATGTAATTAACTTTGCAGTGATATGGACCCAACGCTACATGGCTTAACCCATTATTGTACTGTTTTCATTTAAAGGGACAATAAGTAGGATTTACCCCAATCTAGTGGTGAAATTGTATTTTGCATTCAAACGAATAGACCCCTTCAAGGTTTGTACACACTGAATGACTATTGGGTGCGCGCGCAGCACGGGGTCAAACTGTTCATACCATTTAGGCTTTTTAGTTTAATCTAACAGAGGGCTTACCTGAAATGAAGTGAGCACTAGAAACACAAGCCTATTTGATCTTTGCATTGTCCCAGTCTGCACGTTTAATTGCTTGCAGCCAGATGTTGTATTTTTTTGTTTTTGCAGGAATCCTGAAAAACTTTCAAGATTTTCAAAGCCCACAATGCAAGTAGGCATTTTTGACGATACCAAATAATATGCAACTCAATCTGCTGTAATGACTTTTCTGACCCCGACATGCGCAGTGGGAACTTCCTGTGACGTGAACTGTGAAGGGGTCTATAGTGCTTTCTAGTGCCACACTTTTCCAAATGCGTGTTGCAACTACGGTAGCCGTTATGTAATCACTGATCTTCTTGTTCGTTTCAGCTGGTTCACGTGTTCTGAATGAAAACGCGGTGTTAAAACGCATTGGTAGGCTAGTGCTTTTTGTCCCTCTCTGCTATTATAGTTTATCAATACGGTGGAACGACATGGAAGCCTCCTTGGACTTACCCGTTCAATGTGTGTAAAAAGAAGAAATTCTAAGCTTACAAAGAAAAGTCATTTCATTGGCAAAGGTCATTTGACACCAATGAGGACATATTTATGAATAAAGACATTGATTTTGATTAATAAAACACTTAAACCCTACTAAGGGGCCAGTCACACCAAAAGCGCTTGAAACGCTTGCAAACGCAAGGCGCGACGCACTGCCTTTTTTAAAAAGAGCAGTGCGGCGCAGCTTTTCATATTGCTAAGCAACCACCGAGTCAGCTGTCTTGTCAATCAAATATTGAAGCGCGAGCGCTCTTTTGCTGTTAACTGTCATATTAACAGAAACTTTAAAAAGAGGGCGCTTGCTCTGACCTTGTTTGAGGGTGAGAGGTGCACAAACACGCAGGAGAGAGTGAGCGAGTGCAGTCCGGTTCTTCAAAGCAACTGTAAACTTCCCTCACCACAACGTAAGTCCCGCCTCTCCTCTCATTCGATTGGACAATGGAAAGATGCGAATGACGTCGGGCGCTTCTCCGCTCTCAGAGCTCCTTCAAAAACGTGTGCGCGGGAGGCGGCAAAAAAACGCAAGGCGCTCGGCGCGCATAAACAGCGCGCAAACGCGCCCTGCCCATAGAATATCATTCAAAAAAGGCGCCTGCAACTGCCATAAACGCTTTTGGTGTGACTGGCCCCTTACTGTCCCTTTACTTTTAGGTGAATCGGTCTCCAAATGCAATAAAATATAATTTTATCTATTTGAATTATTATTATTATTATAACTGAATAATAACATTATTAAACACACAGAGGACATTATGAACTGAAGAATATTCATGATGTTGTTATAAAACTATTTGACAGAGTATTAACATTTAATGACATTTTAATGACAAATGATATTTGTACCACTGTAGTTGAGGTCAAGAAAAATATTCATGACGCTGTTATAAAACTATATGATAGAGTATTACCACTTAATGACATTTTAATCACAAATTCAATTTGTGTCACTGGTAAACAGTGGTCAGTTATGTTTTCTTGGTAATTGTCATGACAAGATATGATGTATTGGTTAATGTCAAGTTGTCATAACAAAGAAATCTCGAACAATGTCATCTTTGCATTAAAAATGACATAATTGAAAAAATGACAGCTGTCATAAATAAATGTGCATAAAATCTTCTTCATGTTCATAGCGTGTGTCATGTCTTATGAACACCCCTTTAAGTAAAGTGTTACCAATTATATTTTATTGACTTAGCCTCTTGGCGGCCTTTGTAAGTTTTAAACACCCACTAGTGTGCATCTTAAGACAAAACAATGGCACTGATACATTTTAGATATAAGTGCAACCTATTTTCAGTTAAGACAGCTCCTCTCTGGTAAAACCACCCCCATATTATCATCTAAAGCAATAAATATCAATGTAATAAATGTAAACGCTATCCCTGGGCTGTATTGCCCCTAAATCCAGTCCTAAATGTGAATGAGTGGTGTATTTTTCCTGACCTTACAGACGATCTCCATGCCAGTAGTATTTTCTCCATGACTCTGTACGCTGATAGTCTCCAGTCTGCTTATGGCACAGAGGTTCACATCCAACACGAAAGGAATTTCCTACATTAAGACAAACCATTAACATATTATCACAAGCATAATAACATGAAAGACAAAAACTGAGCAAAACAACAACACACCCTTTCTAAACTGATGAAGTTGAGTTTGTAGTCTGTGACTGTCAATGTGCCTGTCACAGCTCCAGTGAAAGGACAGATGTACATCACATCTTTAACAGTTAAGACATAAAAACAAATGTTATCCAGTAACACAACACAGTCGAAACAACAACACCACAGCAGGATCTGAAAGGATCGGACACACCAGTGGTTTTGATTGTTTCTCCAGGGACCAACGGGACTTCATCATCAGGCACAGGCCTTCGTACATCTCTGAATACCTGCTGCAGAATTACAAGACAACAAACTTCATTTAGCTTACTGTAATACAGTATCACAGAGTCTACTGATGACTGGAATTAAAACCTTGTTGACAGCAGAACGTAACAAACAACAGCTTATTTATGGCAAGAATGAGTTGAAGAGAAGCACAGGATGAACCTGTTGCACACAAGCAGAACTAAGGAAAAAATAGTGTGAGAAACTTGCCGGAGGGTGAAAGGGCAGCTCAGAGCTCAGACTGTCACACTGATAGCCATGTTCTTCATCAGAGTCCTGAGACTGAACACCAGCAGCAAGACAAACAGACAGATGGAGAAAGAAGGAAATAAAAGAGTTTGTATAAAGAGTGTATTGTGAAGCGAGTCTAGAAGCAAAAGGCTCAGAGAAGAGAGAGCTGCGGTTTAAAGTTGATAGGTCATATCCTCACACAGAGACAGGAAGTGAAATCTGCGGAGGCAGAGAGTACACACAACTAACACTGAGCTGATCAAGCCAATACGATTACAGTACTTCACATGGTATCTAAATCTTGAGCCTCACCCTTAAATTAGGCCTCTTGGATACCTGGGAATCACACATGGGCATCAGACAAAGTGGAGTTAAAAAGCTTCATTAACATGTAGATTGAAAGACACGCATATTTAAAGGAATAGTTCACCCAAAAATAAAAATTATGTACTTATTCATTTATCTTCATGGAGTTTAATTAAACAAAAAATAAGTTTAGTTTGCTAGGGACCGACAGTCGCAGCCAACATTTATGTATACTGCATGTATTTTTTTCATACAGTGACAGTTAATGGTGAATAAGGCTGTCAGTCTCTTACATTACATCTTTTGTGTTGGGTGAACTGATGTGGTTTGTGCTCACATAACTGTTAATAATCTGACAGTTAGAATAATACAAATTTCAGCCAAACATGAATAAAAAACCTTTTTTAATGATGATTTCTTTGTTTTTATTTTTATTTTGGGGTGAAATATGATCTGATTTTTTTTCTGCATAAACATAGGGCATGTACAGAAGACAAACATGTACAAAAAAAAAAAAAACTCGACACAGTAAGCAAAATAAAATAAAGCTTTTCTATTATTGAAAGTCAAAGATGCTGAACACACACAAAAATTAAAGCAAACTTTGCATTGACAGGTGTAACATATTTGCTTTTGTTATAAACACTGGATTATTTTGGACCCAATACTGGGTAAGTATTGGACAGAACACACGTTGGGTTGTTGTTAATTCAACCAACCCAGCATTGCATTAAAACAACCCAGCATAGGTGTATTTGCTCTGTCCAATATTTACCCAGAACTGAGTTTAAAATAACCTAGCTGAATTTAGAGTGCACGTATTTTAAACCTCATTTTAAAGGACAACACCACCGTTTTTCAATATTTTACTATGGTCCCGTACACACTGCATATTAATTCGGTTGTCAGTTCACCTTTTAATGCTTAATCCTGTTTTGTACACACACAAATCAGTAATTTACGAGACTGACAACCGCATTCTACAACCGAATTAACTCCCGCAAAATGCAGGTAGTGACAACCGCCTTTACAGAAACTCTGCATAGTGTGTACATAACCGAAGTGAACAACTAGTAGTTAATAAAGTGTTCAAACATGCATCATAGACATGACAGGTCTCTTTCTGAAAAAATAAATGCCTAGAAGGGGAAAAAGTCTGTATGCGCGGTGCAGAAAATGACAGAGGCATGAGCGTTTGCTGACAGGTGTTGCCAGATCTTGCACAAAAAAACAGCGAACAAGAAAAATCCAATAATAAACCAAAATAAATCCAAATGCTTTATTTCAAAGATCAAAATATTGGGGCCGGCACCTTCACACTTTATAAACACCAAAATCTTGATAGCTTCATGAGCCAAACGCCTTAATGGTTATGTGCCAAAACGGTATGTACGTACAAAACAGACGAGGACCTGGCAACACTGCAAAACAGCCCGCTGTGGAGCAGCCTCAAAAATGCGTACAATGCGGAGGTGTATTACAAAACATAATGTTGTTAAATTATTTTGCCCAAAGCTGTGAGTGATAAGTTGCTATGGTTATCTCTGTGTCAATCATCACATTTTCAGGAGTAAGTCTTGAACCGTACAGAGTAACGAACATTTAGGGGATTCACTCCCGCATTTAAATGCGGTTGCCACTCCCGAAATTTGTAGTTTGTACGAGGCCATAGTTCTTACCTCAACATACATACTTATCTTTATTCAATGTGTGCACTCAATCCCTGCACAGCACGTTGTGAATATGTTAGCATTTAGCCTAGCCCCATTAATTCCTTAGGATCCAAACAGGGATGCATTTCGAAGCCACCAAGTGCTCTTCTGCCATACAATATAGTTCTCATTTTTTATCCGCATTTTATTGGTTGCCACCATACTTACTCGTGTTACTTCTCATGTAACAGTCTTTAAATAGGGAAAACATGGAAGTGTTTGGTGGCTTCTAAATTCCTCCCTGTTTGGATCCCTAGGAATGAATGGGGCTAGGCTAAATGCTAACACATTCATGACGCACTGTACAAAGATTAAGTCCGCGCATTGAAAAAAGATAGGTATGCATTTATTTGTCTAAGTTAAGGTAACAACATAGTAAAATATTGAAAAACTGTGGTGTTTTCCTTTAAAGCAGGGCAGAGCAGACAAGAGTCTTGTTAGAGCAAACTGACACAATATGCAATGCCTGCACATAAATAAAGACACTACGGGCATCACCCTTACCCTGAAATCTATCTTCTTCCCAATCTGTCAATCAAAAACAACATGTATCATATGGCCTAGTCTGACAAACAAATTAGCCACAAAACTTGGCCACAAACGTATCATTTGGATACGACTCTGAAGGGACCTATATCAAAACAAAATGCAGCTTATATAAAAAGTAATCAATCCTTTCATTAAAGATGAAACATTCAAATCGTGACCATTCTACAGACAATAGGTCAGATTATGAGATTGGTGACATTCATGACTGTCAATGAAGCAGCAATCTTCATGCGCTTACCCTGGATTCACGATTTACTGCATCTGGAGCCATCGGGCTGGAGATCTGGCTTGAGATAGTGGCTGCTATCAGCTGTTTGCACCATTCAACATGAGATCCAGGGCTGTGGAGGAATAAATACAATAAAGACAATGGACAGACAGACATATTTTGATCTGACTATTTTCAGAGGACATGTAGAGGGAGTGAGTGATAGTGTAATTGTACAATATACCAATAAAAACAAATAGAAAATGAAACAAAATGGGATATTTGTGTTATGTTTTAGTGACCATCTCTCATTCTAAAAAGAAATAAATATAAAAATAATTACTTTAATAAGACACTCAAGGAACTTGAGGAACCTACTCTCTGCCTTATACAATGATGTATAACTTTTGCACGATGTAAATTGTATGTGGGCTAAAGATGACAGATGGTATGAGGTCAGGAAATGCGCCACACACGCATCCGTAAATGCTGAAAATACTTTAATAATTGATAATATTTTTTAACATGGTTTAAAGTTAGACACATATAGCAAACGCGCCTCATTTTACTAATAAGACACACAAAGGCTAATATATACTGTATGCTCGAAAATACGAGGTGATGTATTTGAACACTTGTTTTCTTTTTAAATGGATGTGTAAACTATCTTTAAAAAGCAATTTATCTGAGCACCAATAAACGAGTTATAAGCTGCAAATATCATAACAATGGCCATATGGGACGCGTTTCAGCAGGCGTGTTTTCATCACATTCACGGCGTTCACATCACTTTAACACACATACTTACAATAAAAAAAAACGTGCAAGGTAAGCATAAAAGCAGGACGTTTACCTCTCTAATGAATCGACGCTGTCCTGTCGAAATGTAATGTTTCCTGCTGCAAGGGTTCGCGGTTTTCTGGGCAACGGCGGCGGCACCGCACTGTCTGGTCCAGACGAGTATTGCTGTTTCTCCATCATACACTGTCCCGGGTTCAGTCCTGGCACTTTTAATGTATTTTGGTACTGGTGAAATCTGAATTTAGGAAGTCATTGCTGTCGTACGTGTGTGTGTGCAGCAGTCTGTGGTCGTCTCTCTGCTTCCTGTAGCGCTTCTGTTGCTGCTGCTGACAAATAACGTTTCTCTGTTTCATTGATATCAGCCATGATGAAACCCCCTCCCATCACAACCTCTAGCATCAAAACAAAATGCTACAGTCTGAATGACAATCACTCTTTCAAGATGCCACTACAATACTGTTCCTGTAAACAGGTATTATCAGGGATGGAAATTCACTGGGGGACTCTAATTTTATATAGGTTATAATAACATACACAATTTATATACTTGTAAATAACATTACAATTTTTATGTTTTCTTCCAAGTATGTTTTCTTTAGTATTTAAGCCACAACACAAACCTTTAAAAATAAATTTGTCCTCAGCTTAAAGCAAAATTTTGTGTGAAAATTTTAGTTAATTAGGCTAATTTAGTAAATGGATATTTTAAAGGGATAGTGAAAATGAAAAATTCTGTCATCATTTACTAATCCTTAAGTTGTTTCAAACCTGTATAAATTTATTTCTTCTGATGAACACCAAAGAAGATATTTTGAGGAATGTTTATAACCAAACCAATCATGAGCCCCATTCACTTCCATAGTAGGAAAAAGAATACTATAGAAGTGAATGAGGCCCATGAACGGTTCGTTTACAAACATTCCTCAAAATGTATTCCTTCGTGTTTATTAGAACAAAGACATTTATACAGGTTTGTAACAATATGGGAGTTAGTAAATTATGACATTTTAATTTTTGGGTGAACTATCCCTTTATATAAGAGAAAAAAATCTAAGATGAAATCAATACTTCAGTCATACAGTGCCATAACATAGTTGCAATAAAGAAAATCATAATGGTGAGTCATTTTTAAATGCTTTCAGGTTGTTTAATTAAATATAATTATTTTTCAATTCCACCATTTAAAAAAAATTCTAATCAGTTTTCTAACCATTTCCAGCACTGGGTATAATAAAAAACAAAAATGCTATAACTTTACTGTTATATTATACTTGGATTAAAATGTCATATTTATTATTTCATTTAAACTGTTCATTCTTACAACTCTGCTTGAGTTTACTAAATCTGCAAATGTTATAACAAAAAAGCTTATTGTTTGGTTTTTAGTACTTTTCTGAACAAGCTATTTCACATAACACATGTTTACATTAGGGCTGTCAAAAGGTTAATCGCTATTAATCGCATACAAAATAAAAGTTTGCATTGTCAACCTTTGCTATCAAGTCCAACTAAATTCAATTTAAGCTGATAATAGTCCGTTTTATTGGCATTTTCGCTGCAGACGCTATGAAAACATGCGATTTTGTTAAATGTTTGCCACTCGACAGGGCGAATTCCGGCGTGTTCACATGGAAAAGTGACATCAATGCATACCCTCTATTGAGAGAGAAACCCTGCCCCCATCAGTACTAATTGATATCAGCTGCTTTAGTCCTAATTGTAGATTTATAAATAACATTTTTCTTAAATGAAATGTTATGTATGTGTGTGTATTTAATTACACACAATACACACACAAATATATTATGCAAACACAGACTTTTGTATGCGATTAATAATCACGATTAATCTTTTGACAGCACTCTTTCACATATTGTCTAACTTAATTATGACGCACCGCATTTTTAATGATTGACATTCTGCTGATTCTGTAAGCGGTGCGTAAACGTATGAGGGGTGTGTAAACGTATTGGCATTTTAAAGGAAACCCAGATATTAGTGATGGATTTAATTTTGGAATTTCTTTGGCATGCATAACGTGCGCCATTGAAAGAAAATACTACAGATTGAAATTCAGTTTTTAGTGCAGTCAGGCACGCTAGGAGATCATTGAAAAGTTTTAATGTTATACTCTTGATATTAATAAATTACATTATAAATAATTACATTATATGAGAATATTAGAGTTTAAATTGGTGTGCACCAATGGCTATGTAAGCAAGTATTTAACTAATAAATAGCTGTACTGTATACTGCAACCTGTAAACATACCATTTAAACACATTAAAGATCCACAAGCATTGATGCAAATAAATGAAAGGGAGGACAATAATGAGCACGTAGCCTTTTTCATATGAACTTGTTTAAATTAATTTAATCAGCATTATGTACAGAACAACAGCTGGCCAACAAATAGAGGATACATGAGGGAATACAAAACACAAATAGTTCCCTTTAAAATATTATGTCTAACTTAAGAAAATGTCAGAAAAAAATCAAGAGTGCAGCTTTCTTTCACTCAATCTCATGCATTGAGCAAATAAATCGAGAACAAAAGACTTCCCTACAGATTCAGATCATACTCCGATCTTTAAAATGTTACAAAGCAAAACCTAAATGCCCGTTACAGAAACAAACAAACAAAATAAGAAATTAGATACATACGAGGATGTTCAAATAATTACCTACAGTTACCAAAACCATCATTTGTTTCTCATTACTTTCCATTTTTATAAAACTGTCAATTTTTACACTGAATAAAATAATTCTACTTTACAACAATAGAACTTTCAACAGTAAAATAGGTTTTGTTTTGAGGTAATAACATAGTTCTGGTACTTGTACAAAATAAAAATAGATTTTGTGTCATTTCTCCCCTAAAAACAACCAACCCCAAATGGTTTGTTTGTTTATTGAACATTTTCTTCTTCACACACACACTATGGTTTAAACTTCATATCCTCATTGAGGTCAAAGTCTTTAGAAGTTCAGTTTTCGGAGGCAGCATTAGCAACATCACACAGTAACCCCCATAATGTTTTCAGTTACTCAATACCCCACATCGGTGACGGCTCCTATAATGGAAAAAAACTGATTTGAGGACAGCGCCGACAACTATCCTGTCCTACCGAAATGACTATGCAGTATTTTAATGCTATGTGATGTCTCTTTGGAGCAATACTGTCAACCCCATTAGAGGCCGAATTATAGCTTTCCGTGGCAACTGCACATCGTTTTAAAGGGGCAACCCAGTATGTAGTACTCGCCCCTCACCGAGTTCACCAGGCGATGAATCAACCCGTCACCAAACACCCGGCAAATGGAAATCACTGACGCTGCCATGACGAAAAACAATGTTTCGTTATAAAATATACACCTGAAAACCTCAGATATGAATCAAGGCACAGAAATGGTCTGTCACTCCCTTAAAAAAAACCCTGGTTGAGTTCAAAAATCTAGTCAAATGTTCAGGACACTTTCCAACCATATTGTTCACTCACCTATGACATTTTTTTTAAATTAAGATATTTACTTCACGCATCTGCTTCCTCGACCTCTCATGGTCAGCCTTCAGTCCATCACAAGCTTAAATTGACATATGAAACGATTGCTCTTCCAAAGGCTGAGGACCCTGCTTGACACTGGATTGACTGGATATAATGATGACTAAAGTTATCAGCACTTCAAAAACAGTAAGACCAGCACTCGGTCTCTAAAACCCTACAGACGCTATCTTCAGTGCTCAACATTCAAAAATGTTTCAACTCTACTCCAGGTCAGATCTAGACATACTATAGATCCTTAATAACATACATAACACATCAGATAAATCACATCCACCCAACTCAATCACATGACCGTTCCAAATAGTATCCAAGTGGATTCTGGGATACGCGTACACAATTTCAATCACTTCCGTCCATGGTATGCAGCACAAAAAAACAGCACTGTTACTTTAAGGCGTTTTTGCGCGATGAAGGCTGTACTGTGGTTTATTGCATAATTGTTTTGTTACTCGTCGTAATCGACGTCACTACTGTGTGTTACCGTATTATTACTATTGCTATGTACAAACGTTCAATGTCCGTAACAGTTTGCGAGTGAAATCAAAATGGCGTTTGTAAGTGTGTAAGGTGCTGATTGGGCGTGGCAGCGTTGGGGGTGGAGCTGTTTGTCAAGTGGGTGGAGGATGGGGCGGAGTCTGTGAGCTGCAGTTCCTCCAGTTTCTTCAGGTATTGATCCCTCAATGCTAATAGCTCCTTATAACGCTGCTCCACTGGACTCTGTTGCTGAAATGCATAAAAATGCAGACAAATGAGAAAAACAATAACCACACGGGGGCAGCAAAACCCTCGCTAACTGCAAAACAGGAAAATGCATGGAGGCTATAGATGTTCGGTGCAATGCGGAAGTGATTTGATGGATTTGAGCACCCAGTGGGTGGAGTCCACCCCATTTGTGTAGTTCTGTGGACATCTAGCAGCAAAATCTGCAAATGCACAGGATGTGATCAACAAATGGACAATCTATAAATGAATGCCAAGCAGAGTTGTGTTTGTGGCTTTAGAGCATCTTAGGAATTTATGTGTGGATCTTTATCAACTGTTTTAGCATTTCTAATTTCGTCCACATCAAAACACATCTTTGACCATCTGGAATACAAGCTTTGAGATAGTATTTCTCATCATTTAAAGTAAGAATGTCTAATTTTACACTAAAAAGGCAGACATTGTAGTACTGGATATAACCAGATTGAGCACTGTTATTACAATGAATAGGGGACAATGCATAGCTTAATATGGCCACTTTGGCATCGGAAGTCCCACCTACCAGTTAAATGAACCGAATAGGCTTTATGCCCAGCTGCACTACTTCCTGAACTTCAGACAGCTCCTTGTTTCCTGTCTGCATTATTGGACAAACTGATTAATCCAGGTGTGTCTGATTATTGTTGTTGTGACTACTGAGGTCAGGCACACCTGGATTAATCAGTTTGGCAGACAGGAAACAAGGAGCTGGCTGAAGTTCAGGAAGCAGTGCAGCTGGGCATAAAGCCTATTATCAATCAATAAAGACTGATTTTCTGAGAGAGGGGCTCTATACAGAGTTGCGTGAGGCACTTGCCAACCTGTGTGGATACAAGTAGCTGAAACGACTTTAAAAGTAGGTGTTTGTTAGAGATGCACCGATTGCAATTTTCTTGGCCGATTCCGATTTTTCTGTAGGTGTGACCTGTCGATAGCGATTTTTGCAGATTCTGATTTTCTTTCTAAAGCCCAGTGCACACTGCGAGATTTCAGCCATGCTTTAGCTCTCCGAGACAAATTTTGAAATTATAAAAGATTCCTGGAATCCTAGGCTAAAATCTGCCATCTTTGATCGCTAGTTTGACACGTTCACAGACAGCCGATTAATGACCGTTGCGATCAAAATGATCCTCTGATAAAATTCTGGAAGTGTCCGAAATTTAGAGACACAATCCTACTGTGTGACATCTCTGTGTGAGATCAAGAACCAATAGAAGCATACAACTCGATGACGCAATTAGTGCGACAACAACCAACCAACGCAGACAAATGTCGAAAAGAGTGGACATACGCGCTGGAAATACAAATGCCAGGTACTCGTCTCCTTCATTTTTTTATTCTTTCGTGCTCGAGACAAGTCATGATTAAAATGAACGCTAGATTTTGTTTCGGTTTGCTAGCTTTTGCTTCAGCGTTTGTTCGCCCAGCCGTCCCCGATTGAAGACGTAAAACTACGGACGTGTTTGTTTGCGTGCATCCAAAGTCTTATAACTCGTACAGTTTGACATTGATGGAAACTGAGATCATACAGTGTGACATGGATTTAACTATGATCTTGATCGCACAGTGTGGCAAGCAACAATCCTAAAGGATAGTGATGGGTCGTTTGCGAACGAGCCGCTCTAAGAGCCTCTTCTTTGTAGGGAACGGGAAGAGCCGACTCTCGTCAGCGAGAGAGCCGAATCTTTATTCGCAGGCAGGGGCGGGACCTATTTGTATGTGACGCACGATGCGTCCAATCAAATGAGAAGACAGACTAGGATTATACCATTATGTGAAAGAAGAAAGGGGGATAGACGTTTCAAAAAGCCAGTGTAGTGGTACAGGCCAGGTACAAAGCGATAGAGGCGGCGGAGCCGGATTTAAATGTAAGCGCTTTGGGAGAAAGTTAAGGCATTTACCAAAAAGAAGAAGAAAGTTAAAGGAACAGTATGCAAGAAATTAATCATAAAATGGCCCTGATATGTCACTAGACATTAAGAAATCATTTTCATTTCAAATACTTATATCACTGACAACAGTGGTCTGGCCAGGATATAGTCATTTAAAAAGTGGAGTTGCAGCCCTCAACTGATGTTTATGTTGTCATGTTGTTTATTGGCCACCAGTTTTGTGATTGCAGTGCCAGTTTTGGCCACAATCCTACATACTGTTCCTTTAAGTCATCATGAGTGAAAACCGAAAAAGACTAATTTTGCCTTTATTTATTAGGTTTGTTTGCTGTAGTTCTGTGTTCATTGTTTAATTAAAGTTTTATTATAATGTTAAATAATAGCAACACAAACCATTCACAAAATTGCTAAATTGGGCTAAAAAAATAAGTCTCCCAGTGATACGCAATAAAGAGCTGAAATCGGAGCCGTAAGAGCCGACTCTTCTAAGGTAGCCAAGCCAGAACAGCCGAATCTATGAAAAGAGCCGGACTGCCCATCACTACTAAAGGACTATTTAAAATAGCAAAGTTTATACTGGGATTAATAACTATAATTGACAGCATATAGGCTACAACATTTTTTTTCTATTTTCATCATGAAGATATTATTACACATTGTACTTTTATCCAAACTGCATTAAACTACATGATCTTCTTTCATTTGAAAAGATCTCAAAATAAAGTGCTCTCAAACTCATTTAGGCTCCCTGAAATTATATTAGATGTCCAAATATCAGTTGCACAGCTGTGGTTAGAAGCATAGTTCCTAGTTAGTATGACAGGCAGACTTAGATTGATCATGCTTTTGAACAAAATAACCAAGCATTGTATAGAGACAGAGCGCAACACGTCATAATCTGAAAACCAAATCCATTCGTCTCCATTGACTTTGTATTGCGTGAGGCTGCCTCCTTGTAATTTCTGGCTTAAAACAAAAAACAGAACAGTGCATCAAAGCTGCTATGTGACAGAGTGCACAGCCAACAAGCCCGAAAACCCAGAAATACATCTCTACAAGCCGCCGACCGCAAAAAAACGAGGTTGTGCGTAAAGACACAAAAGTGGATACAGGCAACTTGTCATAGTACTACTATTAGTAGAACTAAGTCCACTGGAGGGTAACGTAATTGGTGACAGGATATGCAAAAAAAATGCTTAGCTTGCAAAAATATAACACATAAAACTGACATTTGGATATTTGACTTACCAGTGAGAAAATGTTTACTGCAGACGTAGGTAAACTTAGTGTCAGGATCCCACAATTTACCCATTCATTCTGCTGATGCTTCACGCCTTATTGCCTGTATCCACTTTTGTCTCCTTAAAGGCTGGGTTTTACGGCTCGGTAGCTTATAAAAACTTATTTCTGGGGTTTTTAGCTTGTTAGCTGTACACCCTGTCACACAGCAGCTTTTAGGCATTTGTTCTGTTTTTGTTATAAGCCAGAAATGACAAGGAGGTAGCCTCACGCAATACAAAGTCAATGGAGACGGTTGGATTGTTTCCCACTTAGGTGGGCATGGTTTTCAGATTATAATAAATGCGCTATGTTTCTATAATTTGAAAAACAGCTATATAAATATTCCTGTAGACATTTCCTGGAATAGTAATGCTACTTCTTCTGTGGCACAAAGGAATTTTCTGCACGAGAGCGCCCCCCTGGCTTTGGGATGTGCCGGGATTTCACCGTAATTCCTTAAAATTCATTCATTGAGAAAACGCGCATTTGCACGGTTAATCGTTACACACCTTGTCATGACAAGCTAGTTAGTTTATCCAACTATGCATCGTACTATGGTGGTTCAGTGAGTTATGCCGTTGTTCGGGAAACGCACCCTTGGGCCGAGTCCTGCACACGGGTGTGTGAACTTGTGGAATTATATAGACGCCAATATTATTTGCGGATACAGGCGGATACTATCAATATAGGCACGGGCGGACTACATGGGCGGTTCGGGTCGCGGTCTTTATGTAAAACAGATCACGGCTGTGATGTTATTGCTTGCGCAACTGGCAACAAAGGACCGGAATCGGAATGACGTGAGATCATGCGTAAAACCGTCCAATTACGGACTCTGGCCTGTCGATCGGTGCACCTCTAGAGTAGCTAAAAACTGCTGAATGTAGCATTTATTTACCATATTTTCCGGACTATAAGTCGCTCGGGAGTATAAGTCGCATCAGTCAAAAAATGCGCCATGAAGAGGAAAAACATATATAAGTCGCACTGGACTATAAGTTGCATTCTTTTGGGGGGCATTTTGTTTGTTTAAGTCTTTCTCCATTGTCTTTAAGTTAATGTTTCAGTTAACATTTTTTTTCAGGGGTAGGCTACAGGAGCAACATATAGCGCCCTCTCATGGCTGTAGACGGTAATCTTTTCTTTTGGTTCATGTTAGTCAGTATGAATTAATTTTGACATATAAGTCCAGGGCTCCAGATTAACTTTTTTCACTGGGAGCACAGTGGCCCCAACTGAAAATTTTAGGGGCGCAACCAGAAAATGTAGGGGCACAAACCGTAAAACAACATGCTAACCAAATATTCACATTTCTACTCATTTCCACTGTATTACTAATAAATACTTTCATGATAGATGCAGAAAGTACAATGTGCTGTTTCAAATTCAGTGTCCATTCACAAAAAAAGGTCAAATTTAATGGTCGCACATGTGCGACTATAAATTCAGTGGCACACTCTCAAATTTTGATGGCAAAATGCCACCATGTGGTGGCAGCCTGGAGCCCTGAAGTCGCACCTGAATATAAGTCGCATGACCAGCCAAGCTATGAAAAAAATGCAACTTATAGTCCGGTACATATATATCTATGATCCGAGTTGGTGCAAAAGTTTGGACGTGGGGAGTAATTTGCATATCTAGGATTCGAGCTGTGCAATTGTAATTTGCATATTCATAGTTCCTTGTATACTAACTGAGGCAAGGGTGTAAAGGTACATTTAAGCTGTTTTAAAGCATAAAGAGGTTCCAGTCACAGGAAAACATTTACATATGCTATTATGATGCGCAAAGATGAGTTTTAAACTATGAACTACAGGGGGACTTTAAGGATTATTAATCCTAATAATATTAAAGTTGTAAACCAACAGTAAAGGAATGTGTGTGTGTTGATGAAGAACGTTTGAGTGACATTTCGCTGCAATGAACGTAATTACTGGAGGGAGAGAGAGGATTTTCTGCACCACTGAATGAGAAGTGTGCACACATGCACACACATACACCCAAAGGCAAAAACACACAATACAGACACTTCCACATCTCTCATGTCACACGTGTGGTCATGTACGAGTCTACAAAATAGCCACAGATAAATAATGTTTAGCTCAGATTTCTGTTGCTGATGTTGTATGCGAGGGTTCCACCTGATGTAATAAGTCACCCACAGCTCTAGGTGGCGCATACTGGCTACGGGGTAAAGCACACGACTGGACTCCGGCGTGTAGAAAGGGTTTATATACGAGGATGTGTCACTGTTGATGAAAGACCACAGAGACACCGTCTTCGTCCGGACGTTCTAAAGAAACAAATAGCAAAGACAAAAAGAAACGATAATATGCAACAATAACTCATACAGTTAAATAAAGTACAGATGCAAATGCATTGTTAAGACATTTAATGCACTTGTAAAACAGAAGTGGTTGTTCAGGTATTGAATATATATAGTCAATGTGATAGCAGCACTGGTTTACAGCAGCTGTAAAGAAAGACTGTGCTCTCTAACACTGTTGTTGTGGTGAACGACTCTGGAGGGCCGACAGAATGAATGTTTCATCTCCCCAAAGTGCATCTACTCTGACTGAGAGCCAGTGAAGCATCTCTTTTACTCATGCTCTACTTCACACAATGAGCGGAGAGAGAAATAATAGGCAATGTGTGTAAGAGAACGAGAGAGCAGAGGCCAATATACCCCAATGACACCAATGAGGAAAATGGGATTTTTGAGACAAAGGTGTGATGGAGTCAAAAGATAAAACAAAGCCCATTTTAGTTATTATTGCCTATATTTTCATAAAATATTAAGCAGTGATAAAGAGACATACACACAGGGCAGATAAATCTGATGATATATGTGATATTAAATAAATAACCAATGAACATTATGGTTAGGGTTGTAAATGTTCAAGGCTTGTAAGCAATGTGGTCACAGCCAAATTGTCACTGTTTGTAAGGTGCATGCATGTATGCTTTGTGATTTCTTACATTGTTATCACGGACACTCTCGCAGTTGTAGAGGAAAGTGCCAAAGCGGCAGCTGTACAGGTGATCCAAGATTACCACCAGGAGACGTTCATTAAACTCAAATGCTGTTGGGAACTGCAGATGTTAGAGAGAGATATACGGTTAACAGATCATCAATCGCAAAGCTTATTTATTGTAGCATGGTATAGTTCGCCCAAAAATATTCTGTATGTTATATAACTCACATTTCATAGTCTTTCACATTACCAGAGCTGTCAAATCCCATTCACAGTTATGCTGTGTGAAGACAGCGTGTTTGGCATCAGTGATGATAGACTCCGCTTCTTTCCAAATTATGGTAATATGCGAATTAAATTTGTGAGCACCGGTGGAGGAGAGGGTTTTTAGTAAATAGTGAATGAAATTTCGATCCGTTTTATGGCTTTGAAAGACTTGAAAAACATCAACGCTCCCCTTCTAAAGTTTTTTTGTGCTTTCTGAAGCCTTTATAAGGGGAGCGTTGCTTTATTTCAAGTCTTTCAAAGCCATAAAACTAATCAAAATTTCACTCACTATTTAGTACTGAAAACCCTCTCCTCCACCTGTGCTCACAAATTTAATTTGCATATTAACATAATTTGAAAGGAAGCGGAGTTCATCATCACTGATGCCAAACACGTGATTTTACGATATACCTAAAAGTTGATCTCAAATTCTTTAAAGGGAAGGTTTACCCCACAAAAATGTGCTGTTTATTTACTCACCCGCAGGCCATCAGATATGATAACGCTACTAATGTTGTAAATAACGTTCAAAAACTGATCGATTGGCTTTACAAGACATCAATATCTCACCAATATGTCACCAGGAGTCATAGGGATTACTTTTGTATTTAAAGGAGACATATGATGAAAATCTGACTTTTTTCATGTTTAAAGGTGGGGTGCACGATTTTTTAAAAATGCTTTGGAAAAGGGAGTCGGGCGGAGTACCAAAACACGTTGTAGCCAATCAACAGTAAGGGGCATGTCTACTAACCGACATGCTCGCCTGGGTTGCGTATGTGTGGGCGGGTCTATCAAATGAAGGTCCAGATTCTATTGTGGTAGGGGCGTGTTTGTTTAGGTGATTTCAAATGTCAACATTGGCTGTCAGAGATTGTGCACCCCGCCTTTAAGTGCTATAAGTTGGTCTCCAGTGCTTCTATCAACCTAGCAAATGGGACAAAAAACAATCCAGTTCTCTGTATTGTTGCAGCATGTGAAAAAATAAGTAATTAAAATTTGGCTCCCCTTGTGATGTCAGAAGGGGATAATTCCGCCCCTTAATCTGCACTATCCAACCACTTCACATCTTTACAACTTCACATACGTACTTTGGGGACACCGAAGATTTAATATTTTTGCTTTTTGAACTCTCAAAGTGGTGGAAACCTGTTGACTTAGATATTATGAATCACAGAGCGCTTTCTGCCAAATATCTTCTTTATTGTTCTGCTAAGGAAAAATGTCACCAAGATATCGGATATAGGGATGTTAATTTCAATTAATTACTCGTCCGACAACCGCAGCTTGTTAACCGAACAATAACGTTACCAGATAAGATTTTTAATAATAAATAGCCAGTGAGTAAAAAAAAAGTTGACGGCTGTCTATGACCCAGTATAGACAATACAAACATTTTATTTAGCAACAGCAACAGATCAACAACAGAACCAGAATTCATACATTATCAAATTTTCACGCCACAGTACATTACCCATTACGCAATCAGTCCAGAGGATTAATATCCAAAGTAGGCGGATTGTCTTTTTTTCATCTACCACAGTGGCCATTTCTAAATCAGGGCACATTTCATAAAGTTTGGCTTTTTCGTCTTCTTTCTCTGTTTGTGCAAAAATGGTCAGGGTCTAGGACCGAGGCGATCAGCAAAGGTCTGGCCACTAATATGTGCGTGCAGCTTCCAAACCATACTCAAGCATGAACACATATGCAGTACAAATGATTTCTAACACAAATGATTACTTTACCAGACCATCATGGCAGCACTGATTCGCGTCATTTACAGAACATGCACAGATTAAGGATAGATAAGTGACGAAATGTCTGTAGGCATGTGTTGATGCACCGTGAGTTAACAATTTTTCTTCTTTTAACTGATAGTATTAATCAGTCATAAATTCTTACCTTCAATTAAAGCTTAACTGTTCAATATGAGCATCCCTAATTGGATGGCGTAATTAAACAGCATTTTCTTATTTATGGTTGAACTAGAGCTACACGATTCTGTATAAAATGAGAATCACAATTCTTTTGCTTAAAATTAAGATCACGATTCTCAAGAACTTTGTTCATTTTAAAGATGTACAACCCAAACCCTGAACATTAGTTTAACATTTGTTTTTAGAAGTGCAAAGAATTATGCTTCTGAAAGTTTCAGATAAGTGAACATAATCTTTAAATTCAGTTAATGTTAATTGTAGATTGATTATGTATTCATTTTATTTAAAGAAAAAAATTGTAAAATACATTTTAAGTAGACATGGATAAACATTACTTATGGTAATGAGCTATGACGCGGTTCGGCGGCAACCAATCGGAAGGCCGAAACATGCGCTTGAGAGGATTCCAGAGAATGCATTCAAGCGTTTTTTGACGCTCTCGTTGGCGGTGAATAAATCTACATGCACGCTTAGACCTACACCTCACTTGGACCAAATACAGGAAAGCGTATAGTCAAGTGGTCAAGTGCAAAAACAGCAAGTGTGGTTATTTGGCCGCAGCCATTGTTTTCCCCTGTTCTAAAAACCCTTTCGAAAGGGATAAGATCCGGAATAAGATCCTCTTTTTGGTAATAAAACAACGTCAAGGTTCTTGTCGAACGTACCTGCGCATTGCTCTGCCTCACTCTTTCTCTTTAGTTTCTGTTTCTTTCTGTCTAACTTCTCGGCGAAAGCATCCGCTGTACCAGTGGAGCGAGCACGAGCACATCTGGCTTGCACAATAATAAATAATAATAAATGTGACGTCAAGACGTCATCGCGGCCACTGTAATTGCGTGCGTGTTGAGAGAACTGACGAGCCTGCGTCTTTCCTCCTTAAAAATATGATGACCTGAATCGTCGAAATGCTGGATTAAGATCGTTTGGGGGGTCGAATCGAGATCATGATCTTTTAATGATTAATCGTGCAGCTCTAGGGTGAACTATCCCTTTAAAAATTCAAAAACACAAAAATGCAGACCAAGTGATCACTTACTACTGTTTATTACATTAACACATGTAAATGTTACTTGAAGGGTTGAAAGTTGTGCCAACTCCCTTCCTCATGTTTTCATGCACAACTTGCTAATCTTTCACTCCTGTCTTTCTTTCCACACCTTTATCGGCCACTGTTACAATTTTGCTAATGATGAGTTACATTTTGTGCTACTCGTGAGATATAAAGGAGGGAAATTATCTATCAGTGCTATCAAAATTTTATACTGCAGCGGCAATATGTAATTGTTTAAATCTTTTGCACTTGAAAATATCTACACAATATATCGCCAACCCCAAGCTACTGTAGATTAGGAATGTAACGATTAAACCGCGGTTCCCATTTAAAATGCCTGTCTGAATTCAGTTTTGAATCGCAAGGCTGCAATTCTTTGTTTCATGCACAGCTTGTGCGTGTATTACGGCATTTGGTCAGTAGAAAGTCCTTATAAATCTAAAATCATTATGAGTCGGAGTCGTTTATAGCGTGCATTTAAAAAAGCAACACTTATAAAAATAAAAATCATTCAAAATATTCTTTATTATTATGAAAATACTTGAAACAATTTGAAGAACAGCGATATAAATATTACTGTAGACATTTCCTGGGATAGCTTTTGCAATGCTACAAAGGGAGTTTCTGCATGAGAGCTCCCCCTGGCGTTCGGATGTGCCGGGATTTCACCGTAATTCATTCAAATTCATTCATTGAGAAAATGCACATTTGCACGGTTAATCGTTACACCCCTACTGTAGATGTGTAAAACAGTGTGCAAAATATCCCCTTTCGTGTTCCATGAACAAGAAACTTCCTTTAAGATAATAATCTTGATACACATTAAAGGTGCAGTGTGTAAATTTTAGCGGCATCTAGTGGTGAGGTTGCGAATTGCAACCAACGGCTTAATCCACTGCTCACCCCTAGCTTTTGAAACGTATAGAGAAGCTACAGTAGCCACCACCGGAAAAACATGTCATCGTCAGAGACAACTTAGTAAACAAAGTTTGTCCGTTAAGGGCTTCTGTAGAAACATGGCGGCACAAAATGGCGACCTCCACGCAAGGGGACCCTCTGTGTATGTAGATAAAAACGACTCATTCTAAGGTAATAAAAACATAACGGTGCATTATGAAAGGTCTTTATACACCCCTGATAATATAGTTTTGTATATTATTTTGCATTTCTATCAAAAGATCCTTCTAAAAATGACACACTGCACCTTTAAGACAACGTGTTAACATGGTTTAACCATAAGATGTTCATACCTGCTTAGTCATTTGCCAGACGCAGTCGATGAATTGCACAAAGATAGGTGATCTGTCCTGATCCGCATGGTTTTTGTCTCCATGTCCGATTCTCTATATGCACAAATACACAATATGAAGTAAGTAACAGCTGATGCTAAGCTTCAGTTGTTACATAAAAACAAAGCAATTAACCCAGATTTATGCTTTAACAAACTCCGTCAAAACAATCAGCATGTTAACATGGTTGATAAATCACAATATTGTGTGTTTTTGTTAAATTAAGCTTCGAAATCATTAAACGGACTCACCGAAGCAAATTTGTGTCCAAAGCTGACCCATTCCTTCTCCAGCAGCACCTGGAAGCCCCGGAAAGTTCTGTAGTAAGAGTCCAGCATCAGCATGGACAGAGAGGTGAGCTGAGCCGTACGGTCCCAGCCGTCACTGCAGTGAACCACCACAGAGTTTCCAGACGACACCTTATCTGCCACCTGGATGGCCCCCGATAACACCAGCTTGAACAGGTGGATGGGATGGGGTTAGACAGAAATATGCATAGCTCGAATATAGCAGTTCTTAACATTTCTGTTTGCTTTATTATTTTAGGAAGTGGTGTGAGAACAAATTGAAAAAAGAAAAATAGTGAATCCAGTTCCTGTGGTTGTGACTATGCCTCTGATGTTACATTTGTAATGCAAGTTGGTTCTCCAAAGTTACATTGATACCAAACCACATTTGAAAAAGCTTCCCATGTGTAACTATTTAAACTATTAAAGTGCACATATCATGCCTATTTTTACAAGATGAAATATAAGTGTGCCTAGAATTTCTCTGTGAAGTTTCAGCTCAAAATACTCCACAGATCATTTATTATAGCATGTCCAAAATGACCCTATTTGGGTGGGAGCAAAAAAGCGCTGTTTTTATGTATGTACCTTTAAATTAGGGCTGGGCGATTTGACCTAAAATCAAAACCTCGGTTAATCTAACATTTGACATCGGTTACGATTAATAAACGATTATTTTTTTGCCTCATAGTTCACTGACAAGGTTGGAAAGTTTAGGGCACACCTTAAATCAGCCTGCAATGCAATTATTCACATTTTTCCCAAAATAACTGCATTACTGAAAAATATTAAATAGACTTAACTCTATGCAGATGTTGCATGTCATTATGTACAATTGATGAAACTTTCAGAATGGGAAGTTATGAACCAAAGAATCATACAACCCCCATGCCTAATTATAGACATAAGATACATACATAATAAGTTGTATCCAGATAGCATATTGTAATGAGATGAGTAGGGCAAAATACATACTTGGACTGTATCCTTTACACGTTTCTTGTATTCAATCCATTTTTTCTTAACTGGGCACTGATGTCTTTTGGTGTTAATGTAGACTAGAAGTTCTCCCGTTCTCTCTCTCCGTCATCTGTGAAGTGTCTAATTAAACTCACGCGGGTGCGTCTTTTCGCGGTTTTGAGTGAGTGAGATGTGATGACATTACCCGGGCTGCTTAGAGACCCATCGGTAGATTAAACTGAGCGCGTGTGCGGTAAAAACCCGATCGCACATTCCGTATTTTTGTCACAGGTGCCTGCACATTCGCGAGTACTTCTTAAAAAAAAGTACTGTGCTTCTTTTGGGCACTAGATGATCCTGCTGCTCAGTTAAACAGTGTTTGAGTTCTCCTCCATGTTTCGCTGTGCCACTGACAGGACGGGGCGGAGTTACGCAACATCACACGCAGCAGTTTGTTTTTAAAGGGAAAGTATTAACAGGATTAAAAACCGAAATAACCGACATGATAAAATAATGTCGGTTAGAGGTTCTGAATTTCGGTTTCGGTTATTTTTCGATTAATCGCCCAGCCCTACTTTAAATGCAAATGAGCTACTGCCCTCACTCTCTTACCAACAAACAGTGAGTGCTTTCGGTTAAAAATAGATCTGATTCATCCAGTGAATCCAGTATGGAACAATATCTTTATACGCATTAGCGCTACAACGTGCTAACACATTTAGAAAAGCTTTTGAGTAAAAGAAACCAGTCAGTCAGTGGCTATGGGCGAGGGCTTTATCAGTGTGACATCACATTAACAAGAGGATCAAAACTGCATGTCTAATGAGACTGCTTTGGTTTAATGGGGATTAATAAAGTAATAATTTTTTTATTGTGAGGTGGTTGTGTTCATACGGACTACCGGCACATCCGGGAACTTAACTGTAAATTTCGTCACCGCCCCTTTTTGGATGATAGAAAAGCAGCTCTTCCATTGGCTTCCATTCAAAATAGCGGAACAAAGCAACGTTTTTACACAGCCGGCAGGCGTAAATAACTTATGAAATCACTCAGATTAAACATGTCGAGTATTTATCTGTCCACCCTGCCTGCCATAGAGCCATCTGATTTCCCCCAAAAGTGGGCGTGAACCTGTTCAGAGACATTCTATGACGTTGCGCCGGTTGTGCGTATAGATATGTACAGGGGGTAGATGTGTTATGTCTCTAACGTCATCACCTGGCGGCCATCTTACCTCAGACAGCTCGCTCACTCGTAGCATTGAGTTTTAGTGGTGCATGTACTTTTAGATGACCATACCATGCTAAATTTTTTACCAATTTTTAAAAAGTTTGGTTTCTCACAAACTTTATTATCGTGGCTATAATTCAGGATGCTTTAACATGAAAAGTATGCAGTGTCATAGGTACATCTTTGATGTTTATAACTGCCTGTGGTAAGATGGCCGCCAAATGCGGATGTTCCACTCAATTGGCCAGCAGCGCGGGCGAGACATCTAGCCTTTATACATATCTATGGTTGTGTTTACACACTGCCAACAAACATTTATGTCCAAACACCTTGTAAAAGTGGATTTTGAATAATATGTGCCCTTTAAAACAGGATGTTTGGATGACACCAATCAAAGGGCTTGTCTCTTAAAGGGACACTCCCTTTTTTTGAATATTTTCACATTTTCCAGCTCCCCTAAAGGGAAACATTTTATTTTTACCGCTTTGGAATCCATTCAGCCGATCTCCGGGTCTGGCGGTAGCACTTTTAGCATAGCTTAGCATAATCCATTGAATCTGATTAGACCATTAGCATCGCGCTAAAAATAACCAAAGAGTTTTGATATTTTTCCTATTTAAAACTTGACTCTTCTGTAGTTACATCTGACGGAAAATTTTAAGTTTCAATTTTCTAGGCAGATATGGCTAGGAACTATATTCTCATTCTGGCGTAATAATCAAGGACTTTGCTGCTGTAACATGGCTGCAGCAGGCGCAATGATATTATGCAGCGCACGAAAATAGTCCCAATCTATTGAAAGTTACCAAGGGGACTATTTTCAGGTGCTGCGTAATATCATTGCACATCGCAACTTTTAATTTTATGTCAGTCTTAGTCTGTAACTACAGAAGAGTCATGTTTTATAGGAAAAATATTGAAATACTTCGGTTCTTTTTGAGCGTGATGCTAATGGTCTAATCAGATTCAATGGATTATGCTAAGCTATGCTAAAAGTGGTAGCGCCAGACCCGGAGATCGGCTGAATGGATTTCAAAACAGTAAAAATCAAATGTTCACACTCTAGGAGGAAAATAAGCATATTTAAAAAAAAAAGTGGAGTGTCCCTTTAAATAGTTGTAGTTACGCTTTGGCCATAAAGCATGATATGCTACTTGATGATGGTTAAAATTAGCTACTGAGACATTGAAGAGCCACTGCAAAGTATAAAAAGTTATGTGAGGAAGAGAGGTAGTAGGGTCAGGAAACGATACAGGTCAAACTCAAACCTGAATCCCTGTGGGAGCAACACAATGAAACAATTGCACCACTTTTGTCCAACACTCATTATAGTCTTAATCACATTATTATGCACAAATGTTATGACAAACCTTGATATGTTCTAGCCAGTGCGTCGACTCCAGGCTGGACAGCCAATGAGACTCTTCCACATTAGGGTAGACAATGTCCTTTAGTTTCTTTAATGACTCTCTCATAACATGGATATTGTGAATGTCCAGAAAGACCAGCTCAGCATTCTGATATGCATCTTCGCCCTCGTAACCTCCGCCCGTGGCCTGGAGGGTAAGGGTTCAGAGGTCTATACTGGTTAAGGGGCAAGGCACATGATTACATACAGAATCTTTGAACAACTGCTTTGAGACTTTCATGTATACACAAACACCTTGTGTAAGAGAAATTGTTGGATCAATAGGGCCTTGCGAAAATGTTCTTTCAGCGTTCATTGTGTAAAACCACTGGGTGCACACTGAGGTAGATTTAAGGATAAGATCCTAATGTCCAAAGATTGAAAACCATTTGCGTGTACAGATTCGGTGCTCAATCCTCCATGTGAAGAACAAAGTCTTTTTACAGCAAAGTAAATGGAAATGTTTCTCTTTCACGTAGAATATAGATGTTTAAAGGGGCCATGGCATGAAAATCTGACATTTTCCATGTTTAAGTGCTATGATTGGGTCCCCAGTGCTTCTATCAACCTAGAAAATGTGAAAAAGATCAACCTAGTAACTTAGTTTTGGTAAACCATTCTCTACAAGCACATGAAATAATAGGTCATTGAAATTTGGCTCTCCTTATGATGTCATAAGGAGCTCTTATTATAATAATACCACCCCTTAATAGGGCTGGGCGGTATATCGGATTTAGGGGATATATCGATATGGGTTCCCGACGCGATGCGGAATTAGCCCATACCGTTCATATCGATATGGTTTAATACAACTCAAGCGCTCATACACGCGCTCTGCGCGAGCCCGCTCGTCACAGCAAATACGCGACATGGAGAAACACGCAGAAACTCTGTGACGCTTGGATGCGCCTCATGAATGTGGACATTCAAAAACTGCGGCTGCATGCACTCGGAGGATTGTAATAACTGAGTTCAAGACTAAAATAAAATGTCTCCTCAACCTGCTTTTACAGAGAGATCATTGGAATAAAGTTACCGCTGCATATGTGTGCTTTCATTCCAACAACATGTCTGACGCTCCATCACAACACCTATTTATCTAATACGCTATTGCAGTTATTTCTCATCATCACTATTATAGCAATATCAGGTGAGTGATACTGCGTTTATACTTTAGTTCGACGGGACAAATACGTAGATAAAACAGAAACTCCGAAGGAGTTTTATTTTGTGGTGAACTTTTTCCTCAGATTCAAAGCCCAGTATATAACAGCCAGAAACAAGTCTCCGTTATTTAATTTTAAAACGGCACTTTAGTATTAGTAACGAATGATTGTGCTGCTTCAGTGAAGCTATTAGTGTGAATTAATGAGATTATTATTAATAAATAATAAGGGAGGATGTGTGTGAATGAAACAAAGACACTTTAAATGTGCTGAATGTGTGCGCATTATATTTTCAGTTTGCACGTATAGTCAATCAGATTCCAGAACCACATCTGTTCTATAAACTTAATTATTTTAGATCATATGTTTTTAAGTTTTGTCCATTTTTGTGACTGGAATACACTGTAAGGACAAAAGGACTGTGACCCCCTTCTAATGAAGAGGATTGACTACTTTAGTAAATTCTGTGAACACAAATCTTAATGCTACAGACAGTTTAGTATATTAATGAGAATTGTGTGTTTCTAATTTTATGGATAATAATTTCAATAGTATGGGCAGGACCCTTTTCTATAATTATATTATAGATTAAAGATCATATTACATGATAATGCCCATGTCATGTGCACAAAACAAAGTAAAATGAATGATTAAATAACTTCACTGGTTTGTATATAAAGTTAACTAAACCCAGCTAAACAACTTTGGTATGACAAACATTTACCACCCATCAAGGACATGAGCATACAGTCATTTCAGGTAAGATAAAGGCTTTAACAAAGATAATTTTTTTATATGGTACTGCATGGTATATAATTTTAGTTTTGATTTGAAGTGGAATAGATAGTTTATTAGGGAGTGTTTACAACTTTATGGTACAACAACTTCAGCCACAAAGATTATAAAGGCTTTGACTTTCAAGTAACATTTTTATCCTTTTTGTTAAAAAATACCGGATATATATCGGATACCGGGATTCCTAAAAAAAATACTGGGATATGAATTTTTGCTCATACCGCCCAGCCCTACCCCTTAATCTGCACTATCCAACCACAGCACTGCCATTTAGTGCAGAGAAAAGCACAATTGAGTTTTAATTGCAACAAACTACCATCATTGTGATCAGTGTTTGAATTTCATCTACTCATTTGCATTTTAAAAGACACACCCAAAACGGCACATTTTGCACACACCTACAAAGTGGCAATTTTAACATGCTATAATAAATTATTTATATGGTATTTTGAGCTAAAACTTTACATATGTGCTCTGAGGACACCAACGATTTATTTGACATCTTACAAAAAATCTTGTGCCATGGCCCCTTTAAAGGAAGTTTTCATAAATTTTAATATCCTTCCAAACTTCATGTTCTTGTATTTAAAGCATGTAAAACACAGTTTAATACAGCAATAAACTGTAAGAAGATTGATTCATGCAGCAAAGTATACAACATGTATATAATATCTATCTGTGTCTGTGTGTGTGTTTACATACACACTATATCTATTTAAACTACTACCATGTAACCGCGTCCAGCTATATGAGCAGCTTTGTGGAATCTAACCTTGTTCGCCACAGCATTTACATTGGGCCTGGCGTCGTAAATGGTGAGCTTTGTGGTACCATTGGCCTCGCGGATTAAGTCCAAATAACGCTCATCATCTTTGTTGCGTTTGCCGCTCATCCCCACCAAAGGCTGACTACACCGTGTGATCACAGCGTGGTTGTCCTTATGAAACCATGATAACACCTGAGTGTAACAGGAAAGAAATCAGAGTTTTAAGAGGTAAATACATCATCAAATGCATGAATTGACAGCCAAGGTTATCCATTAATATCAATAACAGACATCTATAAATAATAAATATATGGCACTATTTTCCACTTATGGCAGTACATATGCCAAGGCTCTCGTTTTAGTGAAAAAGAGCTCACCGGGATGCGGCCACGAGATCTAAATGTAGCGACTCGTCTAAGATCTTCCTCAGGAGCTTTATATGGGACAACAAGAAGTGTGGGATAGGTGTCGCACAGCTCGTAGCTCTTATTGATGAAAGTGACCCTCCACTCACTATTGGGTAGACCCTGATGAAAACACAACATGTGTGTCATGTGCACATTAAAGACAAAAATGAAGAGAAAAATGTTTCTTAAGAGTGAGTCCTCACCTGCCTCCTGAACTCCTCCATGGGCTCATAGACGGTCCAGCCATTCTCCTCATACTTCTCCTGACTCAGAAACGCAAAGAGTTGCTGTGAACAACAATAAAAAAGAAAGAAAAAGTTCAACCATTAAATCATGTGTTCTTTTGTGGAATGTAGCGTTTCAGAATGAAGTTAAACGTTGAACACTGACCATGCCGTGAGACAGCGGGAAAGCATATTTGAAAAGAATCTCGAAGATGTCTCTTCGACTGTGGCCTTCTTGCTTTAGAGCAAATCGCAGGTTCCTCATGTCCTAACATACGAACACACGTACATATACAAATTGATGATGAAGCTTTGTCATTCTCTTCAAAAATATCAAATTTTCATGTTATCGCTGTGACTGTTTATTATTTTAAGAAGAGAACGATTTATGAAAAGGTCATTGTAGTACATGTTCAGCAGTAAAAATCTGATTTGTGCGTTTCTGGTACGATTTTGTTTTCATATCTGTTCCACCTCATTTTCCTTTGTTTTTGTGGGTGATACCTTGCAGGTGATTTCAAGCCCGTAAGAGTTCTCTCCTCGACTGGTAGCTCCGCCCATCTTCTCTATACGGCTTATGACACCTAAGGGCACATCCAGAGTAACTGTTGTTTCCTTGAAAGAGCGAGAGAGAGAGAGAGAGAAAGAGTGTGAGGAAAGGACATCAACAACTTTATGGACAAATTGTAATGGACGAGGTGTTTATAGTTGATGCGCTCGCTGTTGCACTATTTTTTGAACCATTAGGGGGCGACGCGAGCTAGGGGTGGGCGGAATGACCAAAAATCTATTTCACGGAATGAGTCATTTTATTTCACGAAACGGAATATTTCACGGTATACATGTTTTTCAGTTCATATTGTTTTTTGATGATAAAAATTTACAGAAATACACCACTCACTATAGCTTTTAACTAAATGCTCACCATTTTAAAATATGAGCAATTTAAAGTTAATAATGTTAAAGTAAAAATGCTCAGAAGATAACAACAGATAAGTCTTGATTAGACAGAATCTTGTTTTTAATTGAGTTATTAATTTTATAGACTATTGAAGCTATAGTATGGCTTAATTGTATTTTGTATTTATGCATACATTACATTAAACATATACAATATGTAAAATGAAGAGGTATAAATATATGCAAAAACCTACAGACAGGATACATACCTGTATATGAGAGAAGAAGCTCTAGATATTATAAATGTGACAGGTGCTATGATGTGATGATCATTAAGTTTGTTTTAAGGTCTTGATGCCCTTTACTTTCTATTAGACCTTAACATTTGCATCTCTTTCTCGTCTTTCCGATCAAAAATGTTTGTATAAGCAAATGGCGCGTCAAACTACATCGCTCCAGCAGCGCACGTGTCACTGATATAAATGCAAGTTTTGTCTTAGCTTGCTTAAAGTTCAGAAAACTTTACAACTATTAGCATTATGTGCGAGAAGAACTCTTTATTTGGCGTCGCAGCTCCTTGCGTCTGCCTAGAGACCTCTGCACGCGAGAGACCGGCCGGCTGCTGCAAGAGGAGAGAGAGAGAGAGCGAGAGAGAGAGAGAGAGCGCAAGAGCGAGCAAGACAAGAGTCTCGCTGCGTGACTCGCAGTGGATTCACTGGCACTTATTATAAAAATTACACAAATAACTCGTTCATTTTTTATAAGTGAACTATTTTACATACGGCGAGCATAAACATAGCTTATGGGTCCTCGGTTCTCGCTGTCCCACTGATTGACGTTAGAACTGGGCAAAAAAAAAAAACAAGAAGCTAGGCAAAATCATGTTCATAATCAAAGACGATCTTCCACGATTATGAATCCGATTTTGCCTAGCTTTCGGTGAAATACGGCTCTGTGCAGTAAATGCCGCTCCATCTGAAAGCAGGTGATAGCAGTTTACTACTAATCACCGAACCGGCTTTACTGATGAGACACGCATGAGAATCGCAGACGATTTTTTCGCCAGCTCTAATTGAAGTGTGGCTGTGCTTCTCCTGTGGAAGTGATACGTATAGCTTACCCCTAAAACGTCAGCTGGTCCCCTAATCGAAAAAAACTTTCCGAACCCTGGCAAAGTGCATTCGGCACAGAAATACTCGGTAACACCTCCAACTTCTTTTTTGACACTTTGCATTTGTTATGCATGCAAAATCTAACTCTTAAACTCTTTTAATAAGTCAGAATGCATGAAATACCGTTGAACCCCCCACTTTAACATTAGTTAATGCTAGGGTTGTGCAAAAAAATCGACTGCGATTCTCATGCGCGTTTCATCAGTAAAGCTGGTTCCTTGATTAGAAGTAAATCGCTATCACCTGCTTTCAGATGGAGCGGCATTTACTACACAGAGCCGTAGTTCACAGAGAAGCTAGGCAAAATCGCATTCATAATCGTGGAAGATCGTCTTTGATTATGAACACGATTTTGTCTAGCCTCTTGTTTTTTGTTTTTTTGCCCAGTTCTAACGTCAATCAGTGGGACAGCGAGAACCGAGGACCCATAAGCTTTGTTTATGCTCGCCGCGTCCGCACGGGCGTGTTGGTGCGCGCGTCAAAAATGACGTCAACGTGGAGTGGGCAGTCGTGCGCGTTGGGTGCGCGAGACTCCATCTCGCGTGGAGGTGTGCACGGCATTTTTTGTAACTTTGCGCGCGGCTCCGTTTCCAAAAATGACCGAACTCGAAGCGATTCTGTCCGAGCAGGTAAGCCTGTGACGTATCTCTTTGATCAAGCATTTACTAGAGGTCTACACGGGTCCAAAAATTCCTACCCGAACCCGATCAGACCCGTAAATGTGCTACACTGTAGAGGTCTACACGGGTGCAAAAATTCCTACCCAAACCCGATCAGACCCGTAAATGTGCTACACTGAACCGACCCGGACCCGTCTGTTGTTTGCGACAGTTCATCTAAGTTTTTGTTGCTGTTTTTGAAATATTTTATTTAAATGTGAGTGTGTGTTCTCCGAGTCCGATCGACCTAGGGTATTACCCACAATGTTAAACAGACCCGGGACCCGAATAATAGATTGAGAGACCCGACCCGGCTGATCATTTAAAATGTAGACTCGAACCCGTACGGGTCCCGGGTCTTCCGTGTAGACCTCTAGCATTTACTACACAGAGCCGTAGTTCACAGAGAAGCTAGGCAAAATCGCGTTCATAATCGAGGAAAATCGACTCTGATAATCTATGCGATTTTGCCTAGCTTCCTTGTGAACTACGGCTCTGTGTAGATCTTTTGCGCAGCCCTAGTTAATGCACCATAAACATAAATAACTGTAATGACTAACATTAACTAACATTAACAAGAATTGATACATGTTGAACAACTATATTGTTCATTGTTAGTTCATGCATTTACCAATGTTTACTAATACAACAGTATTGTAAAGTGTTACCAGTACATTATATAAAAAACAACTTTAAGGCTGTTTTTTTCCTTCTCTCTTTGCCGAGTTTACAGATCCTAGCAACAACAAAAACAATAACAAAACAGGGCCACAAGTGCCCCCTAAAATATGCCAAAACAGAAAAGATGACAGCCTCTTTCTAATACGATGCTTTTCTTCCTCTTATAACCTTTATCCTCTTTGTACACTGACTAAAAGATGTTCATTATTAGTAAAAGTTAATCCAAATTAGGCAATACAGTAGCAGGCCTTTACAGGACAAACAGAGAGAGAGAGCGAACAGGAAATAATGAAAGGAGGAAGGAAACGAATGGGTCGGTTTTAAACACAGCAACACCTGGCATGGCCTCATAATGTCTGTGTTTGACTTTGACAGGCGAAAAAAGGTGAGGTAAAAGAAAGGACAATCACTTAACTTTTTTACATGCACATATGCACATTAATTTAAGTTTTACTTACCGAGTCAGTGCTCTTGAAGTAAAGTCTGTAGTTGGTGATGAACACCTTTCCTTTCAGTGCACCATTAAACGGGCAAATGTAGATGATCTCTTTATCTGAGGAGTCAAACAAAAATACATACAGCTTAAGTCCTAAGTCACAAGTATTAAAATGCCATGAACACATTCTTCCAAGTTAAAAAAAAAATGAACAAATACAGTGAGTTCCAAAGTGGGCATCCAAAACCAAATTTATTGGAAAAATAGAGAAAATATTGTTTTGTGACTTTGAAAAAATGTTAAACAATGAAGCACTGTAAATTATAATGAAACTTGTACACATTTCTATTCAAATGAGCAAATTTGTGACAGTCATATTCACTCCCCTGTACCAAAGGTCAGATTTCCTCACTTTTATTGAAGTACACAAGATGCTCTTTGAAACATTTCTAAATCATGCGGGGATAACACGGATTACTTAAGCTTATCTCAAGTTTCAGTATGATACTCTTAACATCCAACAGAACAGAAACACACACACACACACACACACACACACACACTTACCGATAATTCTCTCTTCTCCCGGCAGTGACGCAAGCTCTGCCAGCGGCTCCATCTTTAGACTCTCTCTGGATGTCTGTTATCACACAAAGGAATATTAGGTTGACATACACATATACACTTTGATGTTAGTATATAATAAAATACTATAATATATTCGTAGATATTTAGGAAACATGCTAAGTAAGTTAGTGTATTTGTTTCTCTAAAAAACAGTGCTGTAGCGAGTAGCGAGGCTTTCTCTTTATGAAATGCGCATTCTGTGTCAGAATTTCTGTTTTTGTTTTGGTCTGTGTGATCCCGCCCACTGCCAATTTACCCAATAGTGTATTTCAACAGCTCAGTTGCCAGTTATCACGGTTGCTTAAATGAGACCGTAATGGGCCATAAATGCGACTTGCAGACAAAACATTGCAAACGTTAAAATTAACCTGTGTGCATCTGGCAACCCGAGATACATTTTTCCAATATTTTAAATGTAGACCGTGGTACCAAGTGCAGCCGCTAGAAGCTACAGCTCCTTGAAATTCCGGATGAGAATTGTACCATCAAAGTTTAATATCAGTCACTGAGATCATTTTTATTTTCATCTTTGACATGGTATCACTCAGTCAGTATTAAAATATCAAGGTTGAATTTTCACAGTTTGTTATATTTACAATATATATGATGACTTTATATAAAACAGTAAAAATCACAAAAAAGTGACTTTAGCTTGGCTTCACAAGCAGGGTCACATATTTGTAAAGACAGTTTCAGAAATGTAAACAGTCAAACCCACACACAGAAAAATATTTCTTGTAACAGTGATCTATTTTACTGCGATACTCACAACATTAATACTCAACTATAAACAAACAGAGGTCTGACCTGACTCAGTTTTTCATGGTATCTGATCATAGAAAAAACTAACTGCTGGGAAAAATGATGAGAGTGACAGGAAGTCAATGAGAGGGAGTGGTGAAGAAAGTTAAAGAAGACCTTCTGTCTGTAAGCACCAGTATAAAGTGTGCGTGTGTGTGTGTGTGTGTGTGTGTGTGTGTGTGTGTGTGTGTGTGTGTGTGTGTGTGTGTGGTCAGGGATCCAGATTGTCTTTCCTTGGGCTATTTTCCTGCTGCCACTTGAAGGTTAGTGAACTGAAATGCGAACTAAAAGTGCTGTTTGCTTCATGTAGTCATTTATTCAGTCACCCTTTTGCTGCTGTTCAGTGTATTGTAAACTATAAACTGATGGGCAGAGTGAAGCACATGTTTCCGGGTAATGGTCTGGCCCCCATGTTCCTTTAAGATGACAAATGTAGCAGCCAAACCCATGAACACACAGTTATATATACCGTGATCTTACTAGGGTGATAGCCAAAAAGGAGAGACAAAAAAGAGAAATGAACACAACAAACAAGTAGGAGGATTAAATGCGATGTCAATAAAGACAGAGTTTGGCCTTACTGTGCTTCTAGCAGCACCAAACAGAGTTAAAGAAAGAAAGAAAGAAAGAAAGAAAGAAAGAAAGAAAGAAAGAAAGAAAGAAAGAAAGAAAGAAAGAAAGAAAGAAAGAAAGAAAGAAAGAAAGAAAGAAAGAAAGAAAGAAAGAAAGAAAGAAAGAAAGAAAGAAAGAAAGAAAGAAAGAAAGAAAGAAAGAAAGAAAGAAAGAAAGAAAGAAAGAAAGAAAGAAAGAAAGAAAGAAAGAAAGAAAGAAAGAAAGAAAGAAAGAAAGAAAGAAAGAACGAAAGAAAGAAAGAAAGAAAGAACGAAAGACAGAAAGAAAGAAAGAAAATAGAGACAATCACAGAAACAGATGGGCAGTCCTTTATACAAAATCTTTCTAGCTGTCCTCGGGGACCCTGAGAAAATGGAGATTCTGGTTCTGCTGCCTATCACCGGCCAGGTGTTACGGATCCACTAACATATGTAAGGAACAGCAGTCTCCTGGCTCAAGCATCAGCGTTGTGCCAACTCCCTGTCTGCCTGGCATCCCCTCTGCCCAGTGAGGTGTGATGTGCCAAGTCAGCCACTGTATGCATATGCATGCGTTTAGGCAAAAAGAGAGAGCTTTGCTTTTTAAACTGGGTTCAACTGTAGGTTTTCATTTTAAATTAGAATTCAGTTTTTACACATTTACTAATTTTCAAGTCTAAAAACTTACTAAACGAAAAGGTGAAGTATAATTTGGCTACATATTGGTCTTCAAACAGTGCATTTCTCCCTGTTTTTGTAGTTCACTTAAAAAGTACTGTGGTGTAACAATCTCATAAAAAAACAATAATTGCATGTAGTCATTAAATTAATAAAAAAGGCCATGTATGTGACCCCACAAATTCAGCTATTCAAGTTTAGTTTCACTCACTGTTTCACTTTAATTTCAATATTTAACATGACCTTACTTACAATATTAAAGATATCAAGGTTATATTATCACATTGTTCTTTATATTATGCTGAAACATTAAAGGGCACATATTATACCAATTTTTACAATATGTAAGTGACTGCATTGACGCAGCTGATGTGTTTTGCAAAGTTTTTTTCCCAAAATTACAGCATGCGTCTCCCTCAGACTGTAAACGAAGCTCGGGCGCACACACAAAAAAACCCTGGGGCGCACCAGATAACACGTCAGTCGTGTCACTGCAGTCACGTGACTTCAGTCTCGTGCACGCGGTTCACAACAGAACCGGAAGAGAATACAATGCTGAATAAAGTCGTAATTTTTGTTATTTTTGGACCAAAATGTACTTTCGACGCTTCAACTGATTCTAACTGAGCCACTGATGTCGCATGGACTACTTTGATTATGTTTTTATTACATTTCTGGTCACGGACAGTAAACCGTACGCAGATTTTCAATGAAGGGTCAGCAAGATCTCGAACTAAATCTAAAACATCTAAAACTGTGTTTCCGAAGATGAACGGAGGTCTTATGAGTTTGGAATGACATAAGGGTGAGTCATTAATAGGGATGTGCATTTATGACATTTTTTCATTTCGATTAATTCATAGGTCTGAAAAATGACTACTTGATTAACTGGGGGTGGGGCAATCAAAGGGGTGGGGCGTATAGGTCACAGTGAAAAATGTAATAAAAACACTTACATAAAACTTAATTTTGAAGAAACTATCATAAAAAACTAACACATACTTGATTATTAATTAATTAAATGTTTTTAACAGAAACCTCTAACAAGAAAAGCTGCGTGATGAAGTGAAACTAAAGGGTTAATAAACACAAACTGATGCCCTTTCTATATGACGGACTCTACATAATATTAAGCCTTATATACACAAAATGTAAATACAACATGTATTTATCTGCACAAAATGCAAGACCTAAACTAAGTTGTGTAAAGTTTAACTCCCGTTGTGGATGTGCACCATAACTGCGCACTTTTAAGCACTTCCAGTCAAAGCATAAGCTTCATAACATTAAGCAGCTTTAAGTCTTTTGCTATCATTTTAGCGAAAAGCTGTGCCGTGTTGTCCTCTCACCGGTTCTCAGTCAAGATATGCTCGTATTGATGTTTAAATATGAAATGATATGAGGGAACTTGTGACAGCGGTGTACATTTTGTATCTGACTGACTGTATTTTTCGTCCTACCGAAGTGAATCCCATAATCATGGCATCCTTTAAAACCATAGTGCGTGATGCGAGTTCGGCTTCACAGAATTGCGGATCGGTGGTTGCCGCACCGTGGGTGCGCTGACTTTATCTGTTTTTTTAATCATGCATGTTAACGTTACTGATGTCATACGCTGGTCTGCGTGGCTCAACACAACGTCAAACATGTGACGCACCCAGTCTTTACTACCACAGGCGCTTGTAATGCTAACCAGACATCCAAATGCCGCCATTACCACAAAAAATAAATAAATAAATAAACCCACATGATAATCGTTTTCGTGATCGATCATCGATGCCACGTTCGAGTACTCGAGCAACCGAGTACTCGTGCCCATCCCTAGTCATTAGGTGTGTGAACTATCCCTTTAATACAAGACTGTCAGTCAGTGACCGTGGGCGGGGCTTTAGCAGTGTGACATCACATTGCTGAGAGAATCAAAACAGCATGTCTATTAAGAATCCTTTGTATAATAATAGGGATTAAAAAGGAAGGGGTGAATAGATTTTTTTCATTGTAGGGTGGTTGTGTTTACACACTGCCAACACACATTTATGTTGCGTAATAGGTGCCCTTTAACTCACAAAAAAAAAACTTTCACAGGCTGGGTCATGTTTGATAATTTTACAACAACAGATTTTTTTTTAATAGTTTTATATGAGCATATAGCATATATAGTCACACTATATACTGCCGTGCTGAACTGTCAGCTGCACAGTTATAAAATAAGAAGTGTAAATCCAAAAAACAGAAAATATTGGCTACAAATCTTCCCATGTGGATTGTTCACAGATGTTTCTCCTATAGCCTCTATATATGGCGCTTGATACTATAGAAAAAAAGAAAGCAAAGGGCAGCTCCATTGATACCAGTGAAGCGCATTATTTATTAATGCAGAAAACGAAAGTCTAACCCTCCAACAATAGCTTTGCACGCTTACAGAATAATGTAGTTTTAAAAGCAAAAGGGATAAAAATTACAAAAAAAAAAGACTTTTGAAAGAGTTAAAGAACAAAGAGGAGCGGGTGAATGGAGAGGCTGAACATCAAGATGAACATCACTCACGTTTTGGCTGGAGCTGTTCCCCAGGTGACTGGAGTTGTAAGGCGCTATAGGAGCCGAAGCCATGGATTGGTCTGCTTCTTCCACTGCTACTAAAAGACAAAAAGAAAAGACTCATTGTTTTCTGTTTTTTTATTTTATTAACTACTTTTTATTGACAGTAAAGGGGGCATAAAAATGACGAAACCAGACTAGAATCATTGTCCTTATCTACAGGCCCTTTTTGTGCGATAATTCTCTTAAACCTTGCATTTTTATTATGTCTCTATTTAAGAATCATTATTATTATGGTGGAAACCACAGCTGTGTCAGTGAGTGGATGTGAGAGGAAGTATAGACGGTGAAACTGTGAATCGGCAGTATTAAAATGAGCTATCAATTTACCACAGCTGTGTGAGATCCTGTTAAGTGATGCATTGTGGGACAGATCAGTTGATGTCTATACTATGTACTTATCAAGTAAATAACATGATATACAGTACAGGGTTAATATTTAGTGACATGCTACAAATATCTCACCATCACTGTATCACCACCACCACCACAGTATTTCTCAGTATCACCACAACAACTGTCTGTAATACTCACTTCATTTTATTTCAAGACACCCAAAGAACAACATAGGTTTATTAACATATCCATCGGTGGGAGAAACCATTAAAACTAGCGGTGATATACAGTAAATGCATTGATTTAACAAGTAAAGGTGACGCCTTTGCTTACAGACAACATCCTAACTTTACAGCCTGGTGTCATTATTTAAACTGTATACAGTTATCAGAAAAACCTCATTAAAGTAAAGACCTCATTGGACGTAATTATTTGTGGGGCAAATTATGTTTAAATGTTCACCTATCAGGAATGACTCATGAGGTTACTGTTAAAAAAACAAGACGGTGATAGAGATACAGTATATTTATAATGATGACAGGACAGCTATGGCTCTCTGGCGTGACGGGACACCTTCACGGCCTGCTGTCACAACTCTTCTCGTTCTTCAGCATTTAGTCATTCAGCAGACACAACGACAATTCAAAGAAAACAGAAAACTGTCACATAGTTGTTAAAGCACAGTTAAAAGCAGCGTAAATTAATAGTCTTACATAACCATAAACCATTTATAGACAACTTCTAAAACGCTAGCGATAAGTTTCCATTTGACTTTCTTCATATACCCCAAACTCTGACCATTTAAACGCCCTGGTCAATCATGAGAGACAGCGGCTATAAGTTGACTAACTTGTGTGATGATATGATGGAAAATTCTGACTAGTATTAATCTGGCCCATATATATACCGATCTATTTCCCTGCACAGTGTAAAACAACAACAGACCACGACAGACGCGTGTAAACAAGCTTTCCAGATGTGTGTATACTCAACTTTTATAACTTCTAACGATGTCATCTGTGCTCGTACACAGTGAATGTATTCCAGCACAGGACTGAGACCAGGAAATAGCTTGGGCCTATCTCTAACACAGCTCTCAAGTGTTAACTGTAGCCTGGCTTCTCCTCTAAGCAAACCCGAATACAACCCGAACCTTCGCCGGGAAAACATAACAAGAGACCGATGAGATATGTCGTTTGCAAACGCGTTTACTTACCCAGAATCTGCAATTCTCCGTTGCCGAGATCGCCAGTCTGTTTTGCACAGCCGCAGGAAGCGCTCAGCCCGAGTCACGTGATAGCGGTCATGGCGCTCATTGGCTACTTGTCAACTCATGTACTGCAAGGAATTTAGGGAGTTGTATTTTTGATAAGGAATATTCGTAATAGCGGTCGGCAGGGATTTTTTTATATTAAAATTGCATAGCTTCATCTTGATAAACAATATAAAGGCATGTCTCTCTGGTAAAATTACAATTAAAGGGGCCGAATAATGCATTGAATTTTTTTTAAATGGTTCTTTGATATTTACATAGAAGGTATGTCACTTTTATTAAGTGCAAATTATCCAGAAATGTTTATATACAACCCTAGGATTTATCCTTTGAATTAAACAGTCTATTTGTGCCCTATTTGGAAGGGTTATGAATAATAATATTGAGCTCTGCTCTGATTGGCTCTGCTCTGAGGCTCATGCCAGTAGCTTAGATGTTTGAGCATGTGTCAGACGAAAATACAGATTTTGAGGAACAACTAATTGCTTTGAGATTGTTAATAGATCTTTCTAGGTGGTAAGTTTATGTTTTTTTTTCAGTATGGACTTGCAAACATAACTGTAAAGTCAATAGAGGTTATGCATTGACGTCACTTTTCCACGTGACCACACCGGAGCACGCCCTGTTGAGTGGCAAACGTTCAACAAAGTGGCTGGTTTGCATAGCGGCTGCTGCAAAAATGCCAGTAAAACTGACTATTATCAGCTTCAATTAAATTTAGTTGGACTTGATAGCAGAGTTTTTTGTTATTAGTTACATTTCCAAGCATCTGTGCTTTATTAGGGTGTTTATCTTGGGAAAATTTTGACTTCACTACATACTAAAGCATAGAATGATACTTTGCATTCTTTAATATTGCATATTAAAATTTATTTAATACCTAATTACATTAAAATTGTGTAATTTTAATTGAGTAAAAGTATGTTAATGTTTAAATATTAATTGTAAAACAAAAGCGTGTATATATGAAATGTAATAGAGTAAAAATTATGATAATATGCTTTGGAATGTATGTTTTCCAAAGAAACACACGGATAAAATACAAATACTTGGAAAAAATACTTTTAAGTAGAAAGAAAGTAAAACCTCTGCTTGATAGTGACCCTAGCAACAACCCACCTGTGGTCTGTGGACGTTGGCATGAACGATCAATTTACTATTCATTTTGATGTTTTTTGGCAATCTGTAAAACGATAGCTCCTAATTCTTGTTAAATCTGTTAGTACAGTCTCTCGCACAACTTTTCCCCATTTAGACGCGTTTCCCTCGTGTTTTCGCTGATTTTTCACTGTACACAAATTCTGCCGCTCTGTCTTTTGCTACCCAGTGGGCGTAACCGCAGTCGCTTTCGCCGAAGGTGACGTCACGTGCATACCCTCTATAGTAGAACTTCAGCCTAAACATTAGCATATAGCATTAATTAGCATTTGGTGCTAACTCAGCAGTCACAACTTTATTTTTAGCATTTTAACAACTTTGTAATTAATTTAATGTGTAATTTAATGTTGGGGTGTAGATCTTGACTGTGACGCCACAGTCGGTGTTATGTTAAGATTGGCCTGTTTTCCAGCAGTCTTCTGCATGCACAAGGTTTACATGAAAAGGAGGCAACAAGCACGTTAAAGCTTACGATATGTCATTACCATGTACAGAACTCTTATTGTTCATCTATGCCTAGGTAAATACAGTTTTTTATTCTATGGCACCTTTAAATTAAATATAAGAATAACCCCTTTGGTTTGCACCTAGCCTCAGTCTACACTAGATCTAGAGTCAGATAAAAAGCAACTATTTGAATCGGTTGCCACTTTTTTCTGACATGCAAACTACTCGCACTGTCCTTTCTGGTAGTGCTGTCCAACAAGATCTCCACCGTATATATCACTATGATAACAGTGGAAAAACTAAGGCCAGATATGCACGTTTTTCCTGTCTTTTTACTACAACAATGTTATACGATTTTTGTTTCACTTGCTCAACAGTATCACCAGTAATATTTGGCACATCATTAATGCAGTGCAGTTTTTCTGCATATTAAACTGCCTCTGTTCATTAAAAACATAGTAGCATCTACCAATATATCCTTATTGATTAAAATATAAAGAGTCCTGAGAGTCTAATGGCAATGCAAACTAATTCTCGCAGTTCTTTCAGATGACTGCTAACATTATTTAAGCCCTTTCACACAGCATCTTGTGGGAAATATGACACAATTAAACAGATACTAATAAAAGTGTTCTGAGAAAATTGCCAGATCATAGATATGATGTCAAAAATAGACTGCTTTTAAAAGGATAGTTAATCTTAACCTTGCTTTGACCAGGATGTCTATGTTATGATCTGATCAGTTGCAAGTGCATCTTACATTAACCAGCACATACTTTGTTAAAACGGCTTGACTATCAGCGTGACTAATGTTGGTGCAAAACCAAGATCTTGAGGAAGCAAAACTGCTTCTGTTCTAAATATGAGACATGCAAAACCATAACAGAGAATTAAGAGGAAGAGTCGTATTAAAAACGCATGTCTATTTAGGTTCTTGTATTTATGTTGTGGTGTACAACAAAACTTCTACATAAGGACATCATTGGCATCAGAACAGAGACTGCAGTTTATTAAAGGGACAGTTCACCCAAAAATAAAAAGCATCATTTATTCCCCCCATGTTGTTCTTAAACTAAGTGAGTTTCTTTCTTTGGTCGAAAGCAAAACAAGATATTTTGACAAATGATAATAACCACACAGTATCCACTGACGTCTAGTAAAAAACAAATACTATGGAAGCCAATGTGCCAACAACTGTTTGCTTACCATCATTTATCAAATTATTTTCTTCTTTGTTCACCAGAATTTGTTTTTAGCATCTTCTTAAATATATATATATATATATATATATATATAATTTATGCACACATATCATTTATTATCAAATACTTATCTATCCTACTTACCTATCTCACTGATCATTCTCAGTTTGTTTCCATGGGTGGTTTCAGGTCTGAGACTAGCCCTGTTCTCACTGGTGTTCCTCAGGGCTCAGTCTTGGGACCTCTGCTTTTTATATATCTGACACCGCTAGGTCAATTGTTGCGATCGCTTGGCCTCCATTATCACTTTTATGCCGATGATAGGCAGATTTATATACACTCAAAATCTGGTGAACAGCTTGATGTTGATTTTCTTTCTGGCTGTGTTTCTGAGATAAAGGAATGGATGAGGAAAAAGTTTCTGTTTCTCAATAGCGGTAAACTGAAGTTATGCTTATTGGCTCCCGCCATCAAATTTCCAAAGCCGGTTCTTTATCTTTGACTATTGATGGCTCTGTCTTGGCTACTCAAGCTAAAGTGAGGAATCTTGGAGTTATTTTTGATGCTGGGCTCTCATTTGATTCTTTTGTTCAAAGTACGGTAAAGTCATCCTTTTTTCACCTCAAAATATAGCAAGCTTACGTCCTATGCTAAATTTTGCAGTAGCTGTAAAGCAGATTAATTCTTTTGTCATCTCTTGGATAGATTATTGTAACACCCTTTTAGCTGGAATCTCAAAATCCACACTCAGTAAGTTGCAATACAGAACTCGGCCGCCAGAATATTGACTGGGTCCAGGGCTTGCAATCACATCCGGTTTTGGAGTCTTTAGATTGGCTCCCAGTCCGATTCAGAGTAGATTTTAAAATTATGATGCTGACATGAAGCATTGCATGGTTTGGCTTCTGATTATTTATCTGAATTATTAATTCCCTATATCCCAACTCGGAGACCTCGATCTTCACAATCTAACTTGTTGGTTAATCCTTATACACGCTTGCGATCTATAGGTGACAGGGCCTTTTCTTATGCTCCTGTCTTCTGGATTCTCTGCCTCTTGATCTAAGGGAAGCTCAGAGCTACAACATTTTTAAAGTTAGACTTGACTTATTTTGCATTTGATTGTTGATGTTATTATTACTTTAGTTTTGTGTTGCTTAGTTTGTGTACAGTGCTTTGAGAAGTTGCTTTTAAAGGGACTTAATAAAATAAAGTTTATTATTATAACTACATGCCCGTGTGATAAAAATGTCAAGAGCAAAACATCTGCACTTAATATCAATTGTTTCTGTTGAAACTAGAAATGACTCAAACATTTTCACAGAGCATTGTCACTGCCAACTAATGCACAGTTTATTTGTAAGTCTGGCAGAAGATATTGCAATAAACTGCGACACAAATAACACATATACAAGCTAAGGAGGCTTCAGCCTAGCTGGAGTCTTACATTTCCTTTGCATCATCTTCTTAGATGATGTGATGTGACAGCAATATTTGAAAATAACAGCAACTCTGTTGAGCCGCTTTGCTTGACTAAACCAGACTTCTGATTTCTGCATGAGAGAGGGAAACATATTGTGAACCATAGACCACATGGTCCACTTAAATGCAACATACAAACAAACAGCTCAACATTTCGGATGCTACTGTAAGAAGTGACTGGTTTAACAATTGTTTTATTTATTGTTTGCTTATGTTATTAGTGAAGAGCTTGATAGATCATAGTCTAAAAGGTCTATTGCATAAATTCACCACAGCGTGAGACATTATCTATGACTACTTTGCTTTCCAAAACGTTGCTCAAGTAAAAAATAAAATCCACCTGACCATTATCAAATTACTTTCAGATAAATAAACAGTGATTTCAATTACCAAACTAAAGAGCTACAGTTCATGAAATAAGATATAAGATGACTATAAGGTATAAAACTGTACTATTTCTGTCGCTGGGGTGGTACCCTAAGGCTCCCTTTACACGTATACTAAGCATACAATCATGTACCTTTCTGAGTACATTACTGAACCTTAAGAATCTATTGTGTATCTTTAAAGGCAAAGTTAACTGTTCTGTACCCCTAAAATTTTACTGGCACAACATTGTACCTTAAAGGAAAACCTATTTTTCAATATTTTACTGTTCTTACCTCAACTTAGACAAATAAATACATACCTATCTTTTTTCAATGCGTGCATTTTATCTTTGTACAGCGCGTCATGAATGTGTTAGCATTTAGCCTAGCCCCATTCATTCCTTACGATCCAAACAGGGATGAATTTACAAGTCACCAAACACTTCCATGTTTTCTCTATTTAAAGACTGTTACATGAGTAGTTTCACTATAAATATGGTGGAACAAAACAAAACGTGATTTTTTTAAGCAGATGAGAACTACATTGTATGGCGAAAGAGCACTTAGTTTGCTGCACTTCGACCTCAGCACGCAGTTACATCATCACTACTGACTACTTTCCCTCTCGCTCAAACTTTCGTCATAATTACTGCGGCCCAAGTCGAAGTGCTGCAAACTAAGTGCTCTTCCACTGTAGTTCTCATTTTTATCCACTTATTTTGTGCCACCATACTTACTCGCGTAACTACTCATGTAACAGTCTTTTAATAGGGAAAACATGGTAGTGTTTGGTGGCTTCTAAATTCATTCCTATTTGGATCCTAAGGAATGAATGGGGCTAGGCTAAATGCTAACACATTTCCGATGCGCTGTACAAAGATTAAGCGTGCGCATTGAAAAAAGATGCATTAATTCGTATAAGTTGAGGTAACAACATAGTAAAATACTGAAAAACTGTGTTACAAAAAAGATACAAAAATGAACCTTTGAGGGTACCAGCCCATTGAAAGAAAATGTACAGTTTTGTTCCTTGTTTTCTGACAGTGGTGGAACATGCCACATTTAACATGATAGGAAAGTGAAATTATTCAACTTCAGACCTAAAATGGATATATCCTAATTTCCCTCAGTGCTTTCCATGACATTAATGATAAAGCTGTCTGACTCATCGGAAACCTGTGTAATTTCAAATAACTTCATACCCCAATAAGGCCAAACACTGACATGCCGATTGCTTTACACTCAAGAAACACTTTCCAGAATCTACAAATTGTTTACTTAGTGTGGTTTTTGCTGTCCTTGACCCCAACATCTAGTTTTTCAATAACGCTTAGTGTGCCCAGGGAACACACGTACGTTAAGACCGTTGAATTTTTCGAAAGTAATGCACACCAAAGGTGGTAATGCAATGCACGTGTGCATTATTTTTGAATAATTTTAAGGACCAGAGTCAATTATTCCACTGTTACCGCAGATATTGCTAAGACATTGCTCTGGTGGTTATTTTAAGACATTTAACAGGTTGATTTATCAAATATAATGCATACCCATGGAACATTTTTCAACCAATCAGAATAAAGCATTTAACAGCCCTGTGGTAAAATGATAAAACAATATATACCTTGTAATGCACTGTATGTCGCCTGTGTGCCAACTGCATAAATGTAAATGCAGTTTAGCACAGTAGTTATCAGGCGTCTCAACACTATTTGCAGTGTCTAAAGAGGTGTGGTGCTGTTAAATTTTCTGTGGTCATAAATTTCAGTAACACCATCAGTGGAAACAAAGACAGGAAAACCGAACAACAGTGACAAGGCCATAGAGAGACATTTTTGTTTCATACAGTTTATTTTCCAATCTAAAAATATGAAGACAAAATAAAATAAATCACAATTTCTCACAAATCAGAATGTCTTAAAGTTCATGGCATTCGACTACATGGTCATGAACTGTTGAAACCCAGGACTCTGGCACAAAGGATTGTGGGTATTATATGCACTTACTGTGACAGGTGTTGCTTTTGTATTACATAATAGATGGTGTGAAATATATATATATATATATATAAATGTATATATTTGTCCCTCTGCTAAGCTTGAGGCTGCAGGTATTGTGTAGCTGGTGTGCATATGCAAAAAAAGAACATTCCTAGAATTGTTGAAAAAGTTTCCTTGGTCCAGAATACCTCACAATCCTCAAGATCCTTATTTCATATTTTGTCAGATTTTTACACAGGTGTCTAATGTAAAATGTATTATGCTATGGCATCATGACACAAATAACAAAACCTCTGGACTGCAATGTCAGAATGAAATGCTGTAACAAGGCTGATAAACACTGTACTCCGATATAAAAACACAAAACTTTCTTGAGCCAGACTGGAGTACCAGAAGTCTAGTTATGTCAAAAACATAACATTTTTTTTTACATTGTAATACATAGTATTACTCCAAAACGAACCATACTGTCTTGCATAATACAAATTACAAAAGAGTTTCCCAGTGTAAACACTTCATTTGTAATTTCAATGTGTCGCCTATATCTTTACATCATTGCATTTTTGTTTTATTTATTATTTTGGCATTTATTTACAAAGAAATTCAGAAGAATTTACCAGCAGAAAGAAGCATAAATATGTGTACTTCTCTTTTATATGTTACAGTTTAAGAAACAACATTTTGGTATATTTTACAAAATACGTTATGTACAAGACAAGCCCCTTTTGAAATACCCTCAGATAGTTTATCACAAAAAGCCTGAATATGCTTTTCAAATAGCAAGAATGAAAAGCTACACATACTGTATCTGTCTGGTCTTACATGAGAACAATACATGAGAACTTCCTTTACATTGCCATGTATTCATAAATCAGTGTTTCACTCGATAGTTAAGTTAAAATACTGAACATAATTTACAATTTTATTGTAATATAGTGCAAAGAGCACTGGAAGAGCAATCTTTGAGCAGTTGAAAGGGCATCTTATCAAATAACCCTGCTTGATGGCTCCTCCACCTTTTCAACTCTTTTTATAGACCTGGGCACCAAAGTCATTTCAGGGGGCTTAGCAGTGCATCATTTCCACCAATACATTCTCACTTGTACTAGCCCTGACAAACACGGTTTAGAACCGTATAGAGCGATGACCCCCGGTTCAGGCGCTGTGTGTAGTGATTTTCAACCCTAGGAATGTCTAGATCTGTCATCCCTAGAGTTTTGCTCAAGGTACTCATCAATCATGGTGAGATTATTGAGCCAGTCTTCGTTGCCTCCCACCAGAGTGTCTATGAAGTCCACCTCCCCACCACCGGGTCCCCTCCCAGGCCCTTGCAGTCCCCCGGTCATTGCCCCATTGCTTTGATGCTGTGGTGGGTAGTTATAAGACGGTATCTTATGTCCGGAGTTGTGTCCAGGGCCGTAGCCATGAGGTGAACAATGTTTGCTCACAGAAGCAGTCTGGTAGCTAGGAGGAGCCATTGCATTGGCTGTGTGCATCATAGAGGGAGCCCCAGGCTTCATAACAGCTAGAGCAGAAAGCGGACCTCGGATCCTGAGGCTTTGTTGGGCCATGGAGGAAAGGGGGTGACTGGTGGGCATCTTCTGTTCTTGTCTACCAACCAGACCAGGGGCTACCTGATTAGGAGGAGGACGAGGAAAGTTGGCTGGCATAGCTGCTAAGCTGGATCGCTGTGGAAACTGAGGGCCCCCACACCCAGGTGGGACTCCACCACTGGGGAAGGGATGTTGGTGGTTACCAGGGTCCATGTGTTGTTGCACCCCCTGTTGGTGCTGCCAGAGCTGGGACTGGGACGAAGGCTGCTGCTGAGAAGGAAACATCATACGTGAGGGAAGAGTTGAGGCTTGGTGCAACGCGTGCCGCAGATGGTGAGTTGGCACAGGACCACCTGATAAGCTGGGACAGGGCATTCCTGGCCGGGTCACACCATGAGATGGGTGCAGCGGTTGACGTGGAGGTCCGCTCATTCCCATCATGCTCTGGCCTGGCTGCATTGCCATACCAAAGTCTTGCGACGGGTGGCAGAGGGGTTGTTTGGAACCTTTGCCACACATGTATCCTCCAACCGACGGACCCATCTGAGAGACCGAGTTGGAGGAAAGAACCATCCGATTTGTGGGTATAGGACCGCTGTGGGAGAGCATGGAGGAATTTGGCTGTTGAGAAGCCCCCATAGCATAACCACCACACTCAGGAGGAAGTGGTCGACCTGGGCCTGCAAGGTAGAAAGAAGTTACAATTGACATCGAGCATGACTTAAGGTATATAACCGTTTTATAAAAGAAACGTGTTGGCACTAAATAAACAGGGTTTTGTCATCAGATAGAAATACATCAATGACCAAAAGTGATCAGTTAACATCTTACTCTTTATTCAAGTATTTTATTAAAGATGCATTATATATTTTGCATGCATGCCTCATTGGTGTGTTTGGAGAAATAAACAGAATATCAGCTTTGGGAAGAATTTAACGGTGCATTCACACCAGACGTGGAAGAGGCGACAAGTGCGAGTGATTTACATGTTAAGTCAATGCAAATACGTGAATAGGTGGCGCGGTAAACGTGAATGGCGCGGCGCTTATGGCGCGAAAGGTGCAGCGCGGATGGCGCGTTCCAGGCAAATTAAGCGTTGCCGCGTGATCCACGCGAGTTGAACAATCTGAACTTTGCGCCGCGTTAACAAATCAGGAGCTTCCTCTAGGAGTGAGTAATTACAGGAAGCGATCGGAGGCAGAAAAACAAAACAACAATGGAGGACAATCATCATCACTACACGAGACACCTTTGTACTTCGAATTATAAGGATCTTGTTTAAAAGAAAGTGAGTGAGGAGGTCAAACAATCTGGTAAGTTTACTCAATTTGAGCCATATAAGCCCCTCCGATGACGCAAATTTACGCGTGAATGTCTTGAATGACTAGAATTTCACGCTCAAATTAAGCGAGTAAACTCAAAATGTTCACGCATCCAACTACGCACGAATTTGCCGCCTCTTCTGCATCTGGTGTGAACATACAGTAACCCCCCAGTCACATTAGCTACAAGAGACAAAGACAGAGCGACAGGCTACCATTCATTTTCAATGGGAGTGGCCGTTTGCCAGCGACAAGCGACGAGCTCGCCGCTGCGCAAGCAAGGTGGGGCCAAAATAGACAAGAAGGCTATTTTGTGCAAATGATGAGCGATGCGACAAAGCGACTGGCAATCGGAGTGAAGGGGCAGCGTGACGTTGACCTGTGGCTGAGTCGAAGAAAATAATTCAAGATGGCGGAAAATGCGTATTTCTGTATATATCTGATAAATTTGGCATTTTACCTCATATATTTTGTTAATTTTATCGAGAAATAAATACTTTTCAATCCAAAAACATCTTTCTTGTAACTTAACAATACCTCTAAAGTGACTTTTGATACCGCTTTTAGATACTAGCCAAGGAACGCCCATGAAGCGAGTGTGTGTCGCTCACTTTTGTAGCTAATGTGACTGTAGGGTAAGGAGGCTTGGGACAAAAATACACACAAAACATGTGCAAAGTTTATAAAGTCATAGCCCAGGCCCCATTGCCCAATGACTACAAAATAACCACAAAAGAGAATTTCTATTTTATTACTACTGTATGATGTACTGTATGTTGATGAGAATTATTTATTTTATGTAGGTTTAGTGAATGTACCTTGAAATGTGATAGGCCCTCCATTCATTTGCTCCAATTGCCTCTGCTTTTCCTATAAAAAACAGATGAAGAAGAACTTAAAATTTATCAATACAAACAATGGCACCTAATGTTTATAGTGCGCTTTGACAGTGTGATAAACTGAATCATGTATTTTGTGAAGCACAGACCTGTTGCTGTTGAATTTGGTTGTTTATCAGCTGATTCTTAAGCAGGTTGTAGTTGGTGCCCTGGGTCTGCCGTGGCACTGCTGATGGAGTATCCTGAAGGTGTGGCACCATTCCTGCACTTTGATCCTGAGACGCAAAGAGAGAAGTGTTAAACTGGTACTCAGTTTACATATCTGCATTTAAGCTCCTTTTTTTCTCAGAGGCCAAAACAATGGCCATCACAGGCATGATCTCACCTTCGCTTGACCTACGGCAACAACTGTTACTAACTACACATTATCTCATTGTGATCAAACACATGACGCCATTCTGCGTAACTCAACACTGCTAGAAAGGTCATTTAAAACATGCCAACGTGTTCTAACAAGGCGTCTTTCCTTTCCAGCCAGAGTCGTAAACATCTGTAAATAACCACGGAGGATTCAGAGCAGACCCAGAGCCACGGACGTTTGTTTTTGTTGGCTTTGTCTGAATGCACCCCTCCACCAGAACCGTCCAGCCTAGGCATTCCCATATTCCCATTCCCACAGAAGAAACGCTCCCCACCCTTTTCCCTCTCTACTCCCATCAAGATCCTGAAAACACTTCTCATTCATGCGTGACGGAGTAAAACATTCATCACAGATCATTATAAAGACATAGAAAGATAGTCTAAATTAATTTGTTGTGCAAAGGCATTCTTTTATAGTAACTACATATTTTGTCAAATTGGACTATGATTTATCCTGAGATAGAAACAAAATGTAAATAAAGAGATGTGCATGTACAACACAATTAGTAAAAAAACAACAACAACAACTTAACTTTGTTTACTGCATTTTTCCCACACTTAGGGCACTTACATCCTTGGCAAAGAGTAACAGGAAATACAGAAAAAAGGATCTGTCATATCTCATGACGGAAATAAAATGACAGTAATGTTTTTATCCTTCATTAAATAAGTACTTCAGTTAATTAGTTATTACATTTGACCAATTTAGAATAGTTTTAATCCTAATTAAAATTCAAGTAAAAAGCATAAAACACACATGCAGAAAACCCTTAAAACGAGCAAAGCTTATCTAGGGCACCAACACATACTCCTAGCATGAATTTGGTGTAATCATCTTTCCTTGTAGCAGGCAGGGTGGTGAAACGGCTTCCCATGGGGAATATCGTGGTGCTTTGCAGTGGAAATGAATGGCTTGTCTGCAGCACTAGTGCTGGTAATGGATATTGATCCAGCTCTTGGCTATGTGCAGCCAGACTAGAGAGCTGGTTCAGACACTTTTGTTGATGTAAGGGCAGTACCTGCAAATTATCCATGCTATGATTCTTTTTACCATTAGGAACGTGATAACAAAAATCAAAAATTCCCAGAGAGTGAAAATGTACAGTCGGGGCTGGAAATGAAAGCATGAAGTGAATTTCATGGGGGGGACAGAGTTAAAATGTAGAGGATTTCCATCTTTTATCATCTAAATCACACCAGTGGTTTAAAAATATAAAATAGATCCCTAGCTGCAGCTGGAGTCGCCCAGTGATTTTGTGTATAGTGAATATTATCTCAGATTAGCAAAAAAGCAGTTTGTTATTTAGACTACAAAGATAGATAACAGTTACTTGATTAATATATCGATTAGTAGTGACTATCTCCAACCTATGGTGAATGCTCGATCCACACGCGTGTTTATCTGTATTAGAACGCTAGATGGCGCATGCGCACTCTCAAAAGCCCCAAACAAAAACAGGACGCCGGCGTGTTGAACTGCTAGATCCTCCTCGAGAACAATTTAATACGCTGGGCTTTATTTGAACGACAGCTCTATCGATCCTCTAAGCACTCGAGGGCTGAAACTGCTCTTTGTCCAGCTTGGCATGTGCACTGCTATTTAGATGGAGATGATCTGACTGATGGACATAAAAGCTGGACTGCACGCAAGTCGGCGTCCAAATATAAAATAGCAGTCTGCTCATTCATTGTGTCTTTTGAACACGCGACATGCTATCAGGACGCAGCTTGCGCGCTCTATCCGGAAAAGCTCGCCAAGTAAAACAGCGTTTCCGATTGTGCCCTCGATAAGAGACTGTCCTGAACTACACCCTAACACCTCACAACCTCTCCGGAGCCTCCAGCAACACATGCGCACGCTACAAATAAAGCAGTCCGTCAAACCGCCTCCTTTTCCGTTCGGCTCCGTGCGCGCGCTCGTGCTTCACGCATTTCAGCGCGCGTTTAATAGATGAGATATCACAGCGGCAGAGGTTATCAAAGCAAACCACTGCCATTGTTGCCCAACAATAAGCAATCATTCCTGTGCGTATAAGAAATGCTTAACCCTGGAAAATATATGGGGTGGAAAGAAAATACATTCTCTCTTTCAATTAAGTAAACTTGTTGGCAAACACAGTACATTCGTATTGCGCCATTGCATTTGCATTAAAAAGCAATGTGAAATAAATTATAATAATAAAGCAATAAGGGATAATGTAGGCTACATGCAGCTGGGTGCCTGAATACTGATTTGAAATCATTTTTATTGGCTTGCAACAAATTTAAACCTGGCGTAAAACGTAGAAGGCATACTTAAAATGACTCGAATGAGCTGCGTGTTACCAGTTTTAGTGGTTATTACCAAAGGATAACAGTCCTCACAATGTCACAACTGCAATCAGGATCGAGTATTCAAGACAGCTGCCTAAAAAGTATTAAAATGGGACAGATATATCAAGAAAATCTGACTTTTTTCATGTTTAAGTGCTATAATTGGTATAAGTGCTAAATTTTTGCTCACACCTACAACGTGGGAATTTTAACATGCTATAATAAATTATCTATATGATATTTTGAGCTAAAACTTCACGTATGTACTCTGGGTACACCAAAGATTTTTTACAAATAATTTATTTATTTATTTAACAAATAAAATAAGCATGCACTGCACAGTAAATGTGACACCAAGAGCAAATGTAGCAAAAAGGAATGTAACATTCAATCCAAGTAATTAAAAGGCTAAAGAAAAGATGAAGAAATAGATGAACTATGCCAATAAAAGTAATATGAGCATAAGTTTCGAGACAAAAACGCAGGCACAAGCGAATCACACACTGCTCTTTATATTCTCCCTCAGGGACGAACATTCATAAACCACATAAAAGCGCACAATTATCTATACTGTCAAACTAACAAGAGTAAAAAACAATTATGCAGTCGCACGCTGTTTGATCATGCTCCTGTCAATCACAAATATACAGAAGCCATAACCCACATGATGGCTTATCATCATCATCCTTCTTTTCAGGATATGAAATAATTATTTGCCCAATCCTGATACCCAAAATCAAAGGCTACATAAACAGGTTTATTTTAAATGTATCCATATGTTCAAATTGGGGTCCATGGGTTCCAATTGGGGTCCAGGCTTTAGTGGAATTGCCATGGGAAAAGAGAGAGAGAGAGAGAGAGAGAGAGAGAGAGAGAGAGAGAGAGAGAGAGAGAGAGAGAGAGAGAGATGCAACTAAGTGACCTTGCTTAAAGTAAAAGGGAGAGGGGAAGTTTATTAATGAGTGTTGCAAAAGTAATGAATAGAGGAGACAGAAAGGGAGATAAAGTAATTAAATCCCGCATTTACATTTATGCAACTGACAGACAAGTTTATCTAAAAAGACTTACAATGCATTTAGACCAGGTGTCTCAAACCTTTTTGTGAGCAAGTGCTACCACTTTTTAATATACGGTAGTTTTTACTTGTAGAAATGTTTATTTATTTATTTCGAATTAATGCAAAAAAGAAAAACCATAATAATTAAACAAATTATTTTAATTTTTTAACTATATTCAATGTCCTTTGCCTATTCGAAAAGGAGTGAGAAGAAGAAAAAAACGTATTTTATCCCACCCCTTCTCCACAACTCAAAGCTTACAATAAACGAATCCAAATATTCATACATCTTGCTTCTTATACCTCAAAACAATACAAAAAAAGAAAAAGCACATCAATTATATCAGTGTTGTGCCTGAACGAGTTAATTGAATGAAAGTTCATGAACTCGTTCATATTTTGGGCGAACGTGAACTGAACGTACTGTATTACTGCTACTAGAGCCGCCATCTTGAAACAGGGAAATCCCGCATCAGCGTCATTGTAGGCAATGGTGTAACAAAAATAAAATCACCATTAATCGTCATGAATGCGATTTTCTTGGTTTTCTTTTGGTTCGTTTCAACAGTCAGACATGTATTTAGCATTTAGTCCAGGAAAAAATTAAAGTTTTGACTTTATGAAAATGTACTTTTTTTAACTGTAATGCATAGTGCTAGTAGCCCTAACATCCATACGCAGCACAAAAGTCCGGCATTGTCCATGAATTCGAAGTACAGGCGGAGATAGCAGCTTTACCTAGATACTTCCTATGACAAGACCCCTGTTCTAAGATGGCGGCGGTTTTGACGCATGCTCAGAGCCCCAAGGCGACATCTAGTGTATATATCTATCCTTGTGAACGGGCACGCTCTCTCAGTTTGACGTCGTTCAATAGGGTGCCAGATTTCTATAGTCAAACCCGGCTCAAACACACTGTAAACAGGCCTTAATGTGTAGCGAAAAAAAACACCCAATCTGGCAACACCGCCACCAGTCAGTGTTTCACGCTGAATGCGTCATCAAAACAACACTGACTCTGGTGTTGCTGAAGTCCCTGCCGCGCCAAATTTTGAAATATGAACTATGAACTGAACTAGTTCATTTTAAAATTTGTGAACTGAACTAGTTCATGTAATAAGTGAACTTTCCCAACACTGAATTATATATATATATATAAAAAAAAAATGTACTATGAAAAAAAAAATATTCATTAATAAATGTCTACAACTCAAGAAAACAAACAAAAAATAATAATAATATAAAATTAATACAGTGATGTCAATAACACAATAAAACCAAAGACAATTGATAACCCCAGAACTTCTAGTAAATTATTCACACCCATCTCCATCCCTGTACCTCTATATTTTTACTTGTTTTATCATTGTTTAAAATGTTAACATACATAAAAGAAGCCAAGCCAATATAAAAAATATGTAATAAATAAATATTAAAATTGAGGCTAATAGTAGAATGTGGTTTGGCGGGCATCTCACATGGCACGTGCAGGCACCATGTTGGAGACCACTGATTTAGACTATATACTTTTATCAGTGTGTAAGCCTATTTTCTGCGATCACTACCATACGCTAGCATCATGCTCTGGGACATTAGGGATAGAAAGACGGCACATGAAAGAAAAGTGTAAGAGAGACAGAAAGTAGAACAGAGATGTATAGAGCGCTCTGCTGGGTCCTATCTGTGTGTGTTTAGCTGGCAGAGGTCCAGATGTCTACAGCACAGACAGACACTAAAAGTACTATGATTGCCTTGGTGAATATAGGCTTTTATCTCCAGAGAAAACAAGTTTATTTACGTCTATTACCTTTATGGCTGGGATAAATGGCTTTCGAATGTTAATCAACACAATAATGCCCCATGGTACCTACCTACAGTATACGGGGTGCTTCTACAACATTAACAATACTGTATGTCTATATGAATAGTGAGTGAGAATTGATGACATTGATAATGTTAAATATTATTATAATGCAAGCTTTGGTTTATGCATGTAGTCAAACACACAGCGGTATGTACATGTGCGTAATGATAGTGGGATCGGCTCACATCATTGGGCATGAGCGGAGGATGTTAATGAATGTGACGCCTGACCTACTTCTATAACAACACGTATCAGCTCTCTCTCTGTTTGTGTAGCTTGGAGACAAGAGCCAGCCTTCATGCCAGCCTTCCTCTGCTGGTTAACCACATTGTGCCATGTCCACCATACAGACAGACAGACAGATCCCATTCCAACAATCAGAGCCTGTTGTTGGGGATATCCACATGTTTTGTTCAGACAAGTAAAAATAGATGCAGGCAAAAATCGGTCTCCTCCCTTCATTGAGGGGAAAGTGAATAAAGATTGGAGGTGTGTGGGTGGTTGGATGTAAATGGAGAGAAAGACAGAGCTCCCCCATTCTTGCGGCTTTGAAGCCCGCTAACTATCCTGGGACCCTTTGAAACACCGCCTCAAATTCCTGAACTGTTCCTGGCACGCACTTTTGTGTGAGAACATACGCCCCTCCCCCTAGCAGTGGACTGGAGAGAGTAAGACACACACACGCACACACACTTTTGTGCAAAACCTTGCTTACATTCCACATTTGCACAAAACATATTTACACATTAAAAATGTTCTCACACGTACTACACACACACACACACACACACACACACACACACCTGGGCTAAGAGGGAAAGAGCTGCTGCCAGGCTAGTGTTAACTTGGCAGAGGGTTTAATTTATTCAGCATTCATTTCTACCGCAGCTGGGCTCTGTGTCCTCAACCTTGCAGAACACGAAGCACAGACCCGCATAGGGCTGCGTCAAAAACCGATACCTAATATCGTCACTAAAGCTCTGGACAAGGTTAGTCCCCCTACTGGGTTTTTTGGTATCAGTCCACGTATTAACCCACAATTGCACCTGTGACCTTGCCATTGTTAGCGCCATGCTGCATGATGCACGTTCTGTTTATTATTTTTGTTTAAATCAAATGACTTTACCTTGGCACTCTTCTCAATTCTATAACAATGCATCCCAGTCTTTATTTGTTTGTATTTGTCTGAACTAGGCCTTACACAATACCCTGAAACCATATTCTCCACCATCTGTGTACACCCCCCACCCCACTCCTGTGCCCCCCTTCCTCCATTAGACCTTAGGGCAAGGTCACTAGGGACGGGCTCTGCTTAGCCACTACATTACAACACAAAGACAACACACTCGCCCTTCGCTCTGTCTGACCAAGTGTTTTATTAAGCCATTTTTGCTGTCAAGTCTCATACTGTTTTCTGTTTAGTGTCACTCCTGTGTTCATATTTTAAACTGACAAGAAGTTTAATGATGTTAACAGAACGGGCCATTCTTACATACAATTTCAACACTTCATTCTTTTAATGCATTTATTCACATTGATTGCAAGGCTCCGATTTTGTGTTTCGTGCACAGCTTGTGCGTGTACTACAGCTCTGTGATCAGTAGGAAGTCCTTATCAATCTAAAATCACTATAATGTAGGGTTCACACCAGGCACGGTAGAGGCGGCAAGCAAGAGTAATTTACATGTTAAGTCAATGCAAAAAGATGCGATTAGGCATACTGCGCCACGGTAGGCGAATTGAGCGTTGCAGCGGGAAACGCGTGAGTTGAAAAATCTGAACTTTAGCGGATTTCCGCGCCATGTTAACCAATCAGGACCTTGCTGTAGTAGTGACGTGATAACAGGATGTGAGCGGAGTCTCAGCGGAGTCACAGAAGCCCCTCCAATGTCTCGAATGACCAGAATTTCACACACGAATGAAGCGAGCAAACTCAAATGTTCAAGCGTCCAACTACCCGTGAACAGTGCGTTTTTGCCGCCTTTACCATGGCTACTGTGAATGCACCATTAGTTTGAGTCTTTTATAATGTGCATTAAAAAAAGCAACACTCGTCAAACACAATCATTCAAAATATTCGTTATTATCATAAAAATACCTGAAACTATTTGAAGAACAGCGATATAAATATGCCTGTGTTTGTAATGATACTACTTCAGTGGCACAAATGACGTTTCTGCACGAGAGCGCCCTCTGGCTTTTGGATGTGGTGGCATTTCACCGTACTTCATTCAGATTCATTCATAGAGAAAACGCGCATTTGCACGATTAATTTTCACATCCCTAGTATTATCGCATTCTGACATCACAAGGGGGAGACAAATTTCAATGACCTATTTTTTCACATGCTTGCAGGGAATGGTTAACCAAAACTAAGTTACTGGGTTAATCTTTTTCACATTTTCTAGGTTGATACAAGCATTGGGGACCCAATTATAGCTCTTAAACATGGAAAAGTCAGATTTTGATGATATGTCCCCTTTAAATATTGATTTAAAAACATTTTATTTGCTAATTTGTAACTAATGCAGTCCTTCCGCGAGGAAAACGCATTTACTTTCGGTTTTAAGATAAGACGTTCAAATGTCACAAATACACTATTTGGTTTAATAATTTGTAAATATAATGTCATATATGTTGTGTAACAAGCACTAATCCACACAACAGCAGTTAAAGGCGGAGTCCACAAAGTTAGAAAAACGCTTTGGAATAGGAGACGGGCCGACTACCAAAACACACTTATAGCCAATCAGCAGTAAGGAGCATGTCTACTAACCGACGTCCTTGCCGGGTTGCGTATGTGTGGGGCGGGTCTATCAACAGAAAGTCCAGATTGGGGTAGGGGCGTGTTTGTTAAGGTGATTTCAAATATCAACATTGGCTTTCAAACATCGTGGACTCCGCCTTTAATCACAGTGCTGTACAAATAAAAACTTATAATAAATCAAATCAAATAAATTTATACACTGTCTAGCTGTCACTAGGGCAGTATCCTTTTTAAATGTAAACCTTTGCAGCTCAGTTCATATTAGTACCCTCAGATATGAACACATATGTGCACCTAAATAGTATATTTTAGGACCTTTTTAAGGGGTACTGCCCCAGTGGCAGCTTCGGACCATTTTTCTGACATTATAGTTTAAGTCAAATTTAAGATTAAAGTAACTGCAATAATGATTGGCTTACTGTTACAGTCCCTTTTAATACATGGCTTCTTACAAAAGTAATAATAAATGGACATTAAAATGACTGTGGTTGGTACAATAGTCCATTTTATAATTAATTAGCAAAATGATGCATATGTCTTTGTTAGTCAAAAGACCCCTGACATTTCTTCTTATTTACTTTATGGCATGTTCTGCATTGGTTGCCTTCCTGATCTGCCGTCTATTTGATTACACAAGCAGGAGAGCATTGTTTTCATCATGGACTGTTTACAGAAAAATAAAAATGAGATTTTTCACATAGTTCTCCTGAGATCGCGATACCTTGTGTGTGTTTAAAGTGCTGTGTAGAATACCAAGGATGCAGGTCGTGTCAGTCCATATTGAATAATGAGAGAATAAAGAGAGATGATTGGGAGGAAAGAGGAACAAAGAAATGCGGAGCAGCGCCAGGGTGTTACTATTCTCTTTCTCCTTTTAAACCAAAGTGCTTTTAAACGCACACAAACACACACACACACGCAAGGATGTGAAAATTGAATATTCTGTGACTATTTTAACAGCACGTAACGGCACAGGAAATCACTGACAACTGTTATGAATGTTTCTTTATAAAACAGAACTGAGAGGATGCAATATTACTGCGAGATCCTGGTAAGGCTCTCCAAATAAAATAAAAAAGCATAATATTCACATGCGTGTTCATGAAACTCATATATAATACATTTCTGTACATAAAATGACATAAAAGCATTCACAGAGGCTGTTTACTCGGGAACACATCTTGAATTTATCCATGCTGATTTTTAATAGTTTTTCCTCAATAAACATGCTCGCCGGACACTTAAACAACCGAAATGCTCTTTTTAGAGTCGTTCAGAGCTTCATGTTAAAGCTGTTGCATCAGGTTTTTAAGACTACTTAAAAAGTGTTAAAACACAGCCTTATGGTAATTGCCACATTCAATTTAATGGGAAAATTTACATACTGTACTTGTGTTTTGTGAATAAGGCATTTTAGGTTTAAAAAGCCTTACATTTTGCTTAGTTATAAGTCAGCTAAACTGAAAGATTTTTTAATTATCTTCAGTTTAGAGGCATAGTGAGAGATGTTTGAAACATTGTCTGCTACCATGGTCGGTGGGCGGAGGAGATTTCAGTGAACCCTTCTGTGTCCCTTTTTCTGGTTTTTACTCTGCAACAACAGAAAAACAGCACACCAGAACTTCCTTCCTGTACACCACAAACGTGTGTGTAAGTGTATGTGTGTGTGTGTGTGTGTGTGTTTAAGAGGATGAATAAACGTCAGGCAGAGCTACAATGTGTCTGAGCATCAGCAAAAAATCGTTTCTAAAGGTAATTCTTGCACACGTGCACTTTTACTATGGACACTTATATTTTACGTCTTTCATCACTTCATAAAACTCATATTGTCTTTAACTAACAAACATACACTCAACACACACACACACACACACACACACACACACACACACACACACACACACACACACACACACACACACACACACAGTCTCTCTCTCTCTCTCTCTCTCTCTCTCTCTCTCTCTCTCTCTGTCTAAGAGGGATCGTGGGGGGATTACTGCTGTCAAAACAGATCAGCTGCTTAGACCACTCACCCTTGTCTAAACCAGACTGCTATAAGCCTTATGAAACAGGCAATCCCTTATAAACACTTTATAAACATCTTACACACTCTTCGTAAACCTGTAATCGTAGCTTATTAGCCTCTTATACACTTCACAAAGCTGCCATGACAGGTTTAAATAACGCACATCCCATATACATCTGCCAACTATCCAAACTGCTCCAAATTCAACACCTTATGTGTAACACATAATGCTGAAGAGCTAACAACGAGTGGGTTTACATGCACAGAATAAGCGGATAACTATAAAAAATCTGCGTATTATAGAAAACTGTTTTCATGCGTTTACAAGCAAATCAATTGCCGGCTATGCACAACTGCGTTTACATGGGACTTGGAGAATTGTCAGGGTTCTCGCAGGTAGTGACGTCACCGCCTATAGCACATAATAGTCATTCAAAAAGTCGACGGCATATCTGTCTTAAGCTATACTGTTGTATCTCTTCTCGTGTCTGCAGAACTATGTTGCAGTTTCTCTGCCAACTGCTTCAGTTGAGCGGAGACTTTTATGCGTTACTTTGCGCTTACTTTCGCGTGTGACGTTTATCTTTCACATGCGGAGACATGCGCACATGGACAAAACCATGATGCTGCGTTTACACCAGCCGTGGTAGAGGAGTCAAGCGTGAGTGATTTCAATGCTAAGTCAATGTGAAAACGCGTTGACACACGTCTGGAGGTCTCGCTGCGAGAATGAGACGTTTAGCGCGGCGCGGTAGACGCCATTCCGCATCATTCGCGTGGCTAGTTCACGCGAATGGCGCGAATTGACCGTCTGGCAAAGTATGCGCGAATGGTGCTTTTGTGCATTTTGCGTTTGACCCGAATTTGCGGCTGATGCCCGAGTTGAAAAATTTTAACTTTGGCGAATTTTCACGGCGTGTTAACCAATCAGGAGCCTGCTTGCTGCAACATGGAGGAACGCTTGATATTGTCCGTGAGCAGTCACCCGGAGCATTTTCCGCGCGTCTACTTCGCTCTACACGCGCGAATGCATTCAAAATGTTCAAGTGGCAAACTAGAACGCAGCTGGTGTAAAGCTACGTACACACCAAACGCGGGGCATCGCGTTACAGCTCTAGATTACTCGCGGGATTTAAAATCGTGTCATGCGAATTTTTCGCTCGAGTTGAATATTTTCAACTTGGGCAAAGACACTTTTGAGGCGAATAGCGCATGTTTTCGTGGCAAACGCGCAGCACATATTGCGTCATTCGCATCGCCCCATGCAAGGACGTGTCTGATCGCTTCTTTGCATTGACTTTGTATGTCATCTACTCCCGCAAATCGTTGAACTCGCATCTGGTGTGAACCCACAGTAAACGCAGCATGAGAAAGCCGGTTAAGGTGTTTACATCCACGCGAAATCGGGGTAATGAGCAAAAAACTACCTGTGCCGATCAGTTTTTGCTTACACCGTTTATGGGCTTTCCCCGATAAAAGAAAACCATTTTACGCGTTTACATAATAAACTGATAACACGTGGGGTTAAGCATAATTGGCGTAAGACTGTTCATGTAAACGCACTTAATGTATATGTTACACATCAAGGGATTTTGTACAGTCAAGCCGGTCATTATCACAAAATGAACTCTGAGAGGGCAATCAGGACCTTATGTCAAGCTCATTAAATGGCTACTTAATAATTATATGAGGTGAAATGATCCAAGGTGCAGTTATTTTATTGCGTGAGAATAACAAGACGTCTAATACAAATTGTTGTGTAGAGAGATCAACATTACCGAACAAATGAATTTGACTTCGACTAAAATCAAAATCAAGCAGATTTGATGAGGTGTGTGTTCTTGTACATCTCCAGCCCGTTCAAGGTACTCTGTCATCCTCAGGGAAGGGAGACCTTGGGGTGCACCAGTTTTTGTCTATCTTCATGCAAGGTTAGCAATTTAAATCCACTGATAACACGTGCATAACACACACACAACATGTCCTTGAGCCCTCTCATTTTCTGTCTGTGCTAAGTTACACTCCCTTTGCTTTCACTCACGCACACCTTAAAGTAATTTGGTCTGTAAAGTTTCTTACGATGGGCAGAACTGATGATATATTCTTTCTTTAAATCCATCAATGTCAGTTTATCCCCACCATGACATCAGATGTTGTCTAGTCAACATCTTGCAATACCAAGATCATGGGTTGAATTCTCAGGGAAAACACACAAAATGAAACTTTTGTATATTTTACATAATGCTAATATGCCAAATACGCCAAATGCATAAATAAAAGTCAGTCCAATACAAATAGAAAATGTGTACTATCATGTATCAATGTGTGGTACTTCTTGTCTTGTTTCTCAAAGCCCTTTATTTTTCCCCTCAGTGAACAAACTGCTTTAATAAAGCATGGTAATCCTGGATAAATGAATTAGGTTAATGCTGGGGAACGAATGACACAAACAATATATTTTCTCTCCCTCTCTTCCCATCTCACTCTCATGCTCAATAGGCATGGACTGTTCTTTTAAGCACTGCACACCCGGTTTCATTTGGTAAATTGATTGGGAGATTTGTGTGTTCAGTGGAAGATAAAGAAAGCCCCATGGGAGGAGTATGAGAGCCACTACCATTAAAACTGACAGATGTCAAACACGAATCACACGCTTAGGGGCAACGGTGGCATATCATTAGGTTTATTTATTGTCATTTGAAAAACGGGAATGTTTCTTCGATTGTCTCTGCTTATTTAACATCTTTTCGTGCCACTGGATACAACTCGTATACAATATTGCTACGATTCAGCTCGACCGAGTTGGACATTTAAAACTAAAAATTGGTTTGAGCATGTTATTGGTAATCCGTTTAATTATGCATGCCACGCTTTGGTCCATATGTTCCTCAGCGAGCATGCTACAGAGGAGGTGGAAAAAAGCACCATGTGTGAGATGATCCCCTGTCGGGGAGGGAATGAAACAGGAATATACTGGAATCATTTGCTGGACTGCCAACTTTAATCCCTGTTTTAATCTCATCTAAATGATTCTGTAAAGTATGTCACTGCAATATGTTACTGTAATGGTTACAGAGAAATCTTTAACATGCAGATTAATAAAAGAAACACATTAAGGATTAGACATGATGATTGTATGCATTGTCGGTCGGAGTCTCTTCCAAAAACTCTTTCTTCCACATACAATGAACATTTTGTTTACAGAGTCTAGCTTAAAGGCATGAATTTGTAACGTCAATCTAACCACTGACAAAAACCATCGCGTGGGGGCTTTCGCACTCTCTTTATCTCTCTCATACACACACACACAGAAACAAACATGCACATATATGTGGGTGTAATTCTGCAAGTGGTCGACTTGGTGACTCCGGTTTGTTCTTCGGCCAATGGGAGCAATGGGTGTGCCCAAAGCATTAGATGAGTAGATTTCACCAAATAAACCACAGTGTTATGACTGAACTTGAAGTGTTGCACAGACTTGTTTATTTGTGTCAAATCTGAAAGAATTCACTCTGTGCTCTATGCCTATGAGGACAATTTCTACTTATGAGGGGGTGTTTGCAGACAGGGATAAATGTAGGTGATGAAAGGCCGGTTGTTGGAAAAGATGAAATGCATCAAAGCATTTATGTCTGGCATACAGATCTAGAAGATGGTGCCAGATAGCTTGTGATATTGCACTTAACAACCGTTAATGGGATGGTAGCCAAATAGTTAATGATCTAGCCTGATAAAATAAAGCTGAAGGTTCAACCACCAGAGGAACTCTTCAATACGTAAGGAATGCACACCCAAGGTGGTAATGCGGCACAAAGTGGTCACTACAGACATTGGTCTGGTGGTTATTTTAAAACATTTGACAGGTCAGGTGTGCGTTCATTGAAAAATAATGAATACCCGTGGAACATTTCTTAACCAATCAGAATAAAGTATTCAACAGCCCTGTGGTATAACAGTGCAATACTGATTTTATTTTTAAGGGCACCTATGGTCTGATTCACGTTTTTACATTTCCTTTGGTGTGTAGGTGTGTATTAATACATTTCTAAAAGCTACATTCCCCAAAGTAAATGATAACTCGAGTTATTGTCTCCAACATAAATCTCTTTTCTTGGACTACAACAAACACATGGATTGTAGGCAACGTTTACTCCCAGGGATTGGTAATATAGAGAAGGCCGACATTTTCATAATTCCTCCCACTTCGGACTCACAGACTGTAATTCTTCTCAGGGTTGAAACCTTCTCAGGGTTTCCCGCAGCACTTTGGAGTTCGGGGGGCCCGCCTAAGCTGGGAAACCCTACCACCTTAACTTAAAAACATTTCGCTGCACAAAAGGTGGTCAAGTGCATCTCTATGAATTGCGTGGATGCGCTTTAAAACATGAGCGGGCACGCGGGCCACACGTCTAAATGAGAGAAAGACGTGGTACGTCACTGTCTGGAAGATAACTAGCCAGTTGATAAAACATCTCAGAGAATAGCACAGACACGCTTCACACCGCGAGCGTGCACGCGCGCCACACGGCCGAAAGGGTTTATCACTGTCTGGAGGATAGCCAGTTGATAAAACGCGCGTCCATGAGAACTGTAAGTGGACTTATGTTTTGGGTTTATTTAAGCCCGTTATTGTATTAGTCTATAGTTCTTGCAAATTTAAAGTAAGTTAACTGGTGATTTTGTTGTTTGAGCAACCTGCTAGCTGCTAGCTTCATTCGATATAATTGTTGAGCGCTCTTGCTCACGTTATTTATGTGCATTATTTACATACTATAGTAGTTACACGCCTTTAAGATAATGTTATTAATAGTGGGAAGTAATCAGTTTTTACAATCTTCGTGCTATCTACAATCGTTCGACAGACGTTCTACAACATCTGCTTCAGTTTGGGTTTATTAACCCTTTAGTTTCACTTCATCACGCAGATATTCCCGTTAACTCTTTCACCGCCAGCGTTTTTAAAAAAGTTGCCAGCCAGCGCCAGTGTTTTTCATGATTTTCACAAAAGTTTAATGCCTTCCAGAAAATTTTCTTCTTTAAAAATATAAACATACAATATATCAAATGAAAAACAGTCCCTCTGCTTTCAAACAAAAAAAACACGTTTCATCCTACCTTCAGTGGTTCTTTTGTAATGAGCTTTTGAATATGGGTAGGTTTCTGCAAAAACACCACATTTTGAGCAAAAAGCAGAGATAATTCCATTTTTGTTACAGACTTTTCATAGAGTTCCCATTCAGAGCGATCTTTAAAGCAGACACGGACATGCAGCCGCTTGCCATAGGGCAATACTTCCAGAATTAAAAAGTTGCGGAAGGGCCACCTGGTGGATAATAGCTGTATTGCGGAAAGACGGAAATACTCGTCATTGGCGGGGAAGCGTTTTCTCTTGATTGACGAGATATCTCGTCAATGGCGGCGAAAGAGTTAAAGGGTATCTGTTAAAAACATTTAATTCATTAATAATCTAGTATGTGTCTATTTTCTGTTATAGTTTCTTCAAAATTAAGTTTTAGTTGAGTGTTTTTAATAAAAATATTTTCATTTTCATCATGACGCGTACACCCCGCCCCCTTGATTGCCACGCCGCTGGCCCGCCCACCCGCTCAACCATACCACCTTAACTAACAAATTTTCTGCAGGAAACCCTGCTCCAGTTAGCATTGCATTGTGCGCGAATCTTTCAAACATGGTAATGAGCGTCACATTTCTGGCTGACGTCAGAGGCATTCAGGCCAATCACAGCGTACAGATTAGCTGGCCAATCAGGAACACAGAGCTTTCAAATCCGTGCGTTTCAGGAAGAGAGTGAAATCTGGAGCTACAAAAATGTACGGTATGTGGAAAATAACCATAAACCACGCAAACACATTGTATTATACCAAATACATAAAATAACATTGTTTTTTTAGCAATTGAATAGGTGCCTTTTAATCATGACCTTACTAGTTTTCAAAGATTTTTTACTAATTATTTGGATAAAGACCAATTTGTAAGCTGTTTTACTGGTTCATTAAAAAGTGACTAATGAGAATTTGTACATCAAATTTTGCTTTGTACTCAAGCTCTGCATAAATGTACCTACAATGCATCTTCACTAAATTTAATGATAACAACGATAAAATTAAACTGTATTAACATTTTTGCAGCTTTTTTTATGAAAGTAGGAACCTGATCTAATCTTTGATATTAGGCAACAAAACACTGCATTCTAGCATAACAATTTAATAGATGCTTGTGATTGCTGTATTTTACCCCCTTATGATAATGCATTTGCAGCATGGAGAGCGTTATTGGGACACAGGAGACGGAAAGGGAAGCACGAGAGAATAGGATGAGAGACACCAGAGAGCTTAATAGTACATCAGTTATGATAACAAAGTGATACATTGCCCTCTTACAGCGGTGATGTATTTAACCAGATACACAAGACAAGACACAATACTCAAAATCAGATTCGGTAACCCTCTCCTGCACCGCTGTATTGTGTGTGCAGCGATAAAAGTAGAACAAAGGCTCAAATGCTCAATGCAATTTTGTTTCTCCTTGCACTCCCTCCTTCTCTCTCTCTCTCTCCTTCATCACTCTCTACACAGGGTGTCTGAAAGAAGGCAACGAAAAGACAGCAACAAATAACTGCACGTCATGCAGAATGAATGGAGAAGAGAGAGGGCGAGAGAGAGGAACACACCCAAAAAGGAGCAGGAGGCTTTTAGAGAAGAAAAACACTGAATCAGCATCTACCACAGCAAAAGCTGCCGTCTAAAAGACCTGTGTGTGTGTCAGGGAGGAAAAGATATTCTAGTCTGTATGAGAGAGTGACTTTGTGTATTTATTTATATGTGTGTGTGTTTGTGTGTGCACACACACTGGTATCTGTAAGGAGTGAAGAATAAATAGAAGCAGTGAAGTTACCCTTCACCTAGCAAGGTTTATAGTTAGAGGGTTAAAGGTTTATAGTTATGTTTTCATGTACTCACCCTCAAGTTGTTTCAAACCTGAATAAATGTATTTGTTTTGGTAACACAAAGGAATATATTTCTAATCAAGCAGGAAGCAGGAATATCATTGACTTCCATAGTAGGAAAAAATACAGTACTATGAAATTGAATGGTGCTCAAAAACTGTTTGGCTACATTGCTTAAAATATCTTTCTTTGTGTTAAGAGACATCTGTAAACAAACAAGAAGCAGGAGTACCATTAACTTCCATAATAGGAAAAAATATGGAAGTCAATGTTGTTTAAAAACTGTTTGGTCAAAATATCTGTCTTTGTGTTATCAGAACAAAACAATTTATAGAGGTCTGTAACAATTTGGCTTAATAAATAATGACAACATTTAAATTTTGGTGTGAACTATCCCTTTAAGAAGTACAAACACTTACAGTACATTCACACGGGACGAAATCGTCAACGCTTTATGGAAGGCTTGTCTGAAGCGTAACCAACAGCCAATCACAGTGGCCGCAATACATGCTCTGGTCTTCCATAAACGTAATTGGCTGGCTCTGCCTAGGATATTTTATAAGGCGATCTGATTGGCTGACGCACGCGTTGCCGCTTGAAAAGTTGAGAAATGTTCAACTTCTGCAGCGAGCAACGGCACTGACACGATGCCGACGGATCCATAATTCAGTTCGGCAACGCATGACGTCACCCATTAAAAGTGAATGGGAAGCGTTAACGCTTACGTGTGAATGTACCGTTATGCATGTAACAATTCTTAAAGTAGGAATTAGTAAAGATTTACACTCTATAAAGATTTTTACACATAAGCACCGATTCATTTAAAATATGTGTAAAATGAAATATGCTCACATGAGATGACAACTGCAATTTTATCAGTGGTCAAGCAAATACAATTATTTTGCATTAGGGCAGTCCAACCTCATACACCCCATTCACACAGCACTTTGGTAACAGAAAACTTTCATAAACTTGGCAGAGAGGCTTCTGTGTGAACACAAACGCATCCCGTAAATGTTTTGAGATCGCTCTCGTAAAGCGGACCTAAGCCCTTGTCACACAGATATTACGGAGAATACATGGGGAAATGCGTATGGGATTTGTCCGGGATCTTTATATTTTTGGTTCATTCACACTGCCAATGATTTGCTGGAATCTGTGTGTGCTTTCACACAGATACCGTAAATGTCGAGGAAAGACACGTGACGTGAAGTCCTGCACTTGGTAGTTTTTTTTACTCCGCAGCGAATAAAGTTTGCTTATTATCCATTATTTCTCACTCCAGAAACGACTCACGTGCATATGATAACACTATAAAGGAGCATGTGACGCGCCGTTCTAGTATGCTGGTGAATAATGATCTCAGCTTCAGAGTGGATATTTGACGAGCTCCCTTCAGTCCAGTTTGAAGACATTTTTCATTGTGAATGTAAGTGTGTAGACTCTGTACCGGGTCCAAAATTACTTATTATGACTTAAAATATTCCTTTAATTTTTAATGGTCTGTCATGGACCCAGTACCACATATGAGATACCATTGTAAAGCTTAGAATCACTACTTTCTACAGATATGCATCACTTTGTGGTATATTTTACTGTAAGAAAGATATTTTCATTTTAAACTATTACCCCCCCAAACATTTTTATGAGATTTAATATTTAAATATTTCATGTTTTTCAAATATGACAAAGATGGGCAAGTCTTATATCAAATGAAAGCTCTCACTCCCAGGAATAATATTATCATCACATATCCAACAATCGTCGAATGAATAATGAGGTAAAAATTGTATTTTGTAAATTTATGTGAAACTTGAGCGTGAACTCCATTTTTGTTTATTATAAGCTTATATGAGCGAGTGACGCGCTTTTCTTTTATGTTGTTGAATGATCTCCACTTCAGGGTGGAGAGTGATGAGCTCCCTGATATCTGCTTCAGTCCAGTTTGCAATCTGCATCTAAACCCCTCGTTTTGAAAAGCTGAACCATAATTTCATGTTGCCATGACACACGCATCCTCAATACGGCACGCCCCTTACGGCAATGTTACGGCTTTCCGTGTATCTTACCGCAATGTTACTACAGTAGGTCCTCTTTCCGTGAGCAATCCCAGAACATTTACGGGACGTTGTTTGAGTTCAAACAGAAGCTTGTCTGCCAATTTTACGGGTATTTTCTGTGACCAAAGTGCTGTGTGACTGAGGTTCTAGTAACTTTGTGTAACATATCCACTATCCACGCTGAAAGCATAACACAACAGCGCATTACACGCTCCTTATGATCTTGTCATAAACTAAAATGCATGTGTGTGGTTTCTCGAGAGAGAAATCACGGACAATTAGCAAACCTCAGACGCTGTGGACAAACCTACCAAATGCAGGACTTTAAATATGTCATGGGTCTTTACGAGATCTTTACGGTATGTGTGTGAATGCACTGCATTATCATTGGCAGTGTAAATGAACCAAAACTCAAACAATCTTGTGTATATTCCATTTTCCGTGTATTTTCCGTAAGGTTTGTGTAAAAAACGGCTGTAGTGGCATGTATGTTTAGATTGCATTATCTCTGTAAACATCATTTTTGGAGATACAAAAATGTGCACAATGGAAAACAGCATTAAAGGAATAGTCTACTCATTTTCAATATTAAAATATGTTATTACCTTAACTAAGAATTGTTGATACATCCCTCTATCATCTGTGTGCGTGCACGTAAGCGCTGGAGCGCGCTGCGACGCTTCGATAGCATTTAGCTTAGCCCCATTCATTCAATGGTACCATTTAGAGATAAAGTTAGAAGTGACCAAACACATCAACGTTTTTCCTATTTAAGACGAGTAGTTATACGAGCAAGTTTGGTGGTACAAAATAAAACGTAGCGCTTTTCTAAGCGGATTTAAAAGAGGAACTATATTTTATGGCGTAATAGCACTTTTGGGAGTACTTCGACTCGCCTGAAAAGTCCGCTCCCCTTCTCACTCTCATAATGGGAGAGGGAGGGTGCTACTGCGCCGAGTCGAAGTACTCCCAAAAGTGCTATTACGCCATAAAATATAGTTCCTCTTTTAAATCCGCTTAGAAAAGCGATACGTTTTATTTTGTACCACCAAACTTGCTCGTGTAACTGCTCGTCTTAAATAGGAAAAACATTTAAGACCCAATTAAGTTGCAATAAATAAAATCAGGTCCTGCCCTACATTACTTTTCCCATGAATAAAATAAATCAATAAAAAAAATGCATTCACATTCTATAAAGGTCTTTAAAACGCAAATACACATTTGCACTTTTAAAAACACCGAACGGAGCTGGCCCTAACCCTAACCCTTTTCAAGTTACATACATTTGACATCACAGAGACATAACCAAACACATGATGAAAACAGATTAAACCACATATACGTGAATGTACCGTATCTGGCAAGCAGCCACACTTGAGCTGTCAAACAGCCAGTCGTCACTGTCAACACTGGCTTCGTGTTGCGTTAGACTCAATCTGACATTTATATAACCCGCTGTAACACAAACACAGTGTCCAACCAAATCCAGAAGTCATCACACGCACGTGGCTTTACATTCGCTTTCGTATAAACTGATGCCAAACATAGAAAAAGAGCAGTTTCACAACTCCACCGAGGAAATCTAGACTAAACAATCTACAGTTTGATAAACAAATTCATCCTTTTTGTTTTGTTCATCATCCTCTCAGCTTTAAACAAGAATGTTTAATCTACTTACTGTATACTGTACACATACATACTGTATGAAGGAATGACAGCTATTTCTAACAAGAAAGTGTTTTTTTTTCAGTACCAAATAAATCTGAAGATATACCATTGATATACACACAAACACACACTCTTTCTCAAGAAAAATACCACCTACACATAAGCTCTGATTGTGTAATATTACAGAGATACTTTAGGAATGTGCCCATGTCTGTGTGTGTGTGTGTGTGTGTGTGTGTGTGTGTAAAGTGGCTCCCATAACTCAGTCACCAAGACAGTCTCACCCTGTCTGCCTCCTGTCTGTCTCTCTTTTTCCACCTCCTCTTTCTCTCTCTCTCTGTGTGCTCACACTGTCCTTTCTCTGCATGTCTGCTTCAGTCTCCTGTCTGCCAGTATCCACACTGACTTCCTTGCCTGCTATAACTGTCTTGCTCGCTTTGCATCCCTCCATCTCCCCCTCAGCGTGATGATAAAATAAGAGAATTAAACATGAGCTGCAATGGAAAAGACTAGAGAGAAATCATTTGGCGCAGATGGATTTAATCGTCGGTGCTCTTACCGAAACAGCAGCATAACACATACACTACAAAAACAAACTATGAGATGATCGATAAACGTGTCTGGTGGCTGGAATATGAATAACAGGAATTGTGTGTGTGTGAGAGAGCGAGAGATTTACAGTAAGATTTTAGCCCTTTTATTGTCTTGATAAAAACAGTTCAGACTCTCTCTCTCTCTCTCTCTCTCTCTCTCTTTGACACAACAAGGTTTCACTTAATAGACCTCAATGATATAGCTATAAAATAATGATTAGAGAATTAACCTCTTAAAGGGGAAGTTCACTCAAAAATGACAATTCTGTCATCATTTACTAACTCTCATGTTGTTACAAACTTGTATAAATGTCTTTGTTCTGATAAACACAAAGGAAGATATTTTGAGGAATGTTTGTAACTACACCAATCATGAGCCCCATTCACTTCAATAGTAGAAAAAAATAACACTACGGAAGTGAATGGGGCTTTTGAACGGTTTGGTTGCAAACATTCCTTAAAATATCAGATTGTGATTTACATACTACATTACATGTAAAGAACATTCTGTGAAAATATAACCATAATAACTTTAAAGGGGACACTTTTTTAAGATGTAAAATAAATCTTTGGTGTCCCCAGAGTACGTCTATGAAGTTTTAGTTCAAAATATCATATAGATAATTTATAGCATATTAAAATTGCCACTTTGTAGGTGTGAGCAAAAATGTGCCATTTTGGGTGTGTCCTTTAAAATGCAAATGAGCTGGTTGGATAGTGCAGATTAAGGGGTGGTATAATCCCCTTCTGACATCACAAGGGGAGACAGATTTCAATTATCTATTTTTCTCACATGCTTTCAGAGAATGGTTTAACAAAACTAAGTTACTGGGTTGTTATTTTTCACATTGTCTAGGTTGATAAAAGCACTGGGGGACCCAGTTATAGCACTTAAACATGGAAAAAGCTTAAATTAAAATATTGACTAAGTAGATGCCAAAGATAAAAATTAAAGTGATGACACTGACTGAAATCAAACTTTGACGCTCCAAATCTCATAAGCAGAGTCACCAATTTTACCCTTAAGAAATATATTTGGCAGGAATATAAAACAACCCCATTCCAAAAGGATAATAGGCAATAGTGTACAGACAATCTAACCATATAAAAATGTGTTGCTTTTGGTAAAATTTAAATGGGTCTCTGAGAGTGCAGAAATAAGTTCTGTAACATTTATCCACAGCGAACATAATTAAGTTTTATATTTTGTTCATAGACTCATTAAAGCCCCCCTAACCTAAAAAATGCACTTTTAAATGTGTTGCTAGCAGAAAATGAGTCACCTGTGTGTGTGCAGAAACTGTTATCCATCTATTTTTCTTTGTGTAATCTAATTTAAAGCACAACAGTCACACAAAACAGGCTGTTGGGGATCCCATATCAATGTAATATTACATTGATTACGCCCCACAGACTCCGCCTTATGAGCGCATAGTTCAGTCTTCTGCCCGAGACAAGTTTGATGTAGTCCAAAGCACATGTGTAAACGCTCTACCTCATACTTTGCATACGGGGAGGGGAACAGAAGCTTTCTTTGCATTTAAAGAGACACACACAAAAACAGTGTGTTTTTTATTGCAGCCACAAACTGCCATGTTCAACATTGTATAATTTAAGATCTGTGGTGTATTTTGAGCTGAAACTTTACAGACACATTCTGGTGATACCAGAGACTATTTTTATATTGCTGAAAACACCTAGGTTAGCGGCCCTTTAAGTGTCAACCTGATAATTAAATGTTAAGTGGGTTTTGTGATTTTAAGGGCTTTGGAATCTTAAGTCAGTGTAATATAAGCACTCGACATAAAAAACGTTCAGTAAGGACGGAGCACTGAGCAGTGCAGTACATATTGATAACACACATAAACATGCGTGAACCAACACATGGCACCAAACCCTATAAATGAAGTTTGCGGAAATGTGATCTGTTGATAACAGTGTCTTTAATGTCTGTCTCTTTGTCTGTCGCCCTCAGTATTTCATTTATGTACAGCTGACCCACTTAGAGCTTTTAAAAATGGTTAAAATCAGTGAATGTGCCCAAGCAGAAGAGAAGCACAAAACAAGGTTAGACTCTCCACACCCTGCTGGGATGACTGCTGTGAATGTGTGTGTGTGTGTGTGATGTTGGCATGAAATATTTTCTCCTAAGTCTGTAGCCAACATCCCCCTCACCCAGTTCAGCCTTGAAGGAAGGACATGAACACAGAAACATGATAGACACAAAGAGAGAGGGGTGCACACAGGACTGAGTGATAACTAATAGTTAGAGAGATTGTCTTTGTGCATTAAAACTTTCTGTAAGAGGAGGGAACGATCAATACCCTGTCCTAAATTTACTCTTATCAATTCTCAGCCATCCTTAAAACCACCCCACTGAAGAAAAAAAGAAACAATATTTTAATTGTAAAACAAGAATAGTGTATAAAGAAATGTATGTCACGTACTATGGAAAGTAAATGGAAAGTCTTCTGCCTCTCAGATTTGTCTCATTAGAAATATAATCTAAATAAAATAAATCTAGTATTTGTATATGGGTTATTCTACAAAAAAGGTGGAAATGCTTGTCCCTTGCTTTTGCAGACCCCTTAATCATTTAATTTGACCCAATAATAAATAATGATATATATTTAATAAATATAGACAGTCCATAAAATGATGAGAGAGTTTATTTATTTAAATTTCTTTTTTTTAAACGTTTTTTAAATGTCTGGTCCTGAAAATTGCCCTGTCCCTTTGATCATACATGGAAGTTGAACTGTGTACTTATTATTTAAAACCATGTTTTTTATAAAACAAATCTAATTTACATTTACCTTTATCCCTGTATGAATGTACTACAACACTGAAATGGTAAAAATACACTATTAATATGAGTAATCTCAAATAAATATTTGTCCACCAAATTTATGTCATTGGTGTTACCCTACCCAAAGCACTTTTATTTTGAAACAATGCATCAGCTCTTTGAAGTTTTTCATGGGTCAAGAGGTCAGTGAAAGAAGTGCGGTGGAGGAAGGCAAAAGGTTTTTTAGATGTCTTACCTTATTTGTCTAAAATATCATGATATATCTAAGAATTTTGAGATAAGATTTTTTGGATGTCATTAGTGTTACTCTTTTTATAGCTGAGAGTGTTAAGATCTTTAAATAAAAATACATTATTCTGAATAAGTATGTGATTGTTACATCTCTGATGAAATAGCACAAGGCTAATGGCAGCCATTTTGTTAAAATATTTGTATTTCTTCCTGTAAATTGTCATTGGTGTTTCCGTCATTTGTGTTACTCATCATTGGTGGTAAGTTTTATCATATTCATTATCTATTATTATATTCTAATTTTGTCATTGGTGTTACATTGTCATTGGTGTTAAACCAAGTTTTGGTGTTATGAATGTATTTTCTTGTACTTTCTAGTAATATTTTGTTGTTGATATGGGATGTAAGACATTGTTGATATTTCAGTCTTTGCAACAAAGCCTTTTTGGTTGAATATTTTTGTTTTTGTTGGTTTTAAAGAAAAAAGTCAAACTGAGAATCAAATAATTTCATACAATGCTGGGTAAAGATGAAGAATTTAATTAAACAAATATTAATAATCAATTATTGTTCTTGCTGTTATCATTCCTCTACTCAACCTTTAACTAAATACACAAGCTGTAATGAGAAAAAAATATTTAGTATTAACATTAATGTTGTTTAAATCACAGGTAACACCAATGACAAATAAATGACTCATGGATTCTTAATTAAAATGTATTAAAAAGTTAAAAATAGATTAAGCTCCCCTTTGTGCGGATTCATAGATTTGACAAGTTAATTAATGCTATTAAAGAAGTTTTGGGTATGTTGAAAGAAGTTCATTTAAGCAGATTTCCATCACCCGAATTCCAACTTTTCTGTAGAATGACCCATATGTGTCCCCTCTGGAGTTTCAGAGATCGATCTTAACAATGTTAAAAAAGGGTTCTTAATTGTTTATGATATCGACATTTACGTTTAAAAGTCAGAGATTTCAATTGACTGTAACATTTCTTATCAAAATTCTTTCAAAGACTACGTTATCTGAGCTATGCTTCCCACATTACTGGTATAACTCTAGCACGTGTCAAATACAAGGCCCGCTGCGCAACGTTACAAGTTTTTTTAATTGCTCTTGGCCCGCTTCCATTCCGAACGCACAGCATTGCACTACAAACCCCAGCAAGCGCTGCGCACTCGCTGTGTGCTAAACATCAAGTAAACGTCTCGGTTACTTTTGTAACCTTGGTTCCCTGAGAAACGGGAATGAGACTTTGCGTCAGTAGCTGACGCTATGGGAGATCCTCCCCTCTTTCTATTTTCCTATGGGAACTCTTCCGATTTTCCATAGTGTCGAGTGACCGCTCTTGACAGGGAACGTTTCGGCCCTGAGAGACCGGAACGAGAGAGGAAACTCCTTATCTTGCAGGTTAGGGATTCCAGCATTAGAAGAAAATACGTGGACATAAATATAATCGGTCTGCCATATTGTTACAGCACTGCTTACTTGACTTGGACAATATTAAAATTGTATTTTTTGGTGACATGACCTTATTAGGGTTACACGGGTCAAAAACAACAAATATACACTAGGTCTATTTGTGACCCTACCTGTGAAATCCAGGCTAAAGTCTCATAATCTGATTATAAGATTTGGAGCAGCAAAGTTTAATTTAACCCACTGATTTCACATTGATTTCAATCTTTGACATGGCTTTACTCAGTCAGTAAGACATCAAACACTACACTAGTCATATAAACCAGTCAGCTTAAAGCGCACCTGGGGTTCTCCAGCAACCACTTAAACAGACAGACAGGCGACTAGAAGCAGCATCACATGTGACATGACAGCACATACCACAGAGTCACAAATCAGACATGCTTATAGCCTCTAGGCTCTCTATGTGTGTGTGTGTTGGGGGGGTATGCGGTTTATGAGGAAATTTGTATAACAACATAGGCGGTACATTGTAATAACACATAAACTAGTGTTTTTTAATTAAAAATGCCAAAGGTTTTCTGTTAGGGTGAGGGGGAAAAAAATTCTCAGTAGGAAAACCATTACACATATGGAAACCACAGTAAACCACGTATGTCAATGTGTATGTGTGTTCTTGTCCACTGCAGCTGTGAGGTTAGTAGACTCTCTCTCTCTCTCACACACACACACACACACACACACACACACACACACACACACACACACACACACACACACACACACACACACACACACACACACACACACACCTCTAGGCTTATCCAATCTGTCACACCAAGGCAGAGAGGAGAGCAAAATGAACGAAAGAGAAAAGAAGCACAAAGAGAGCGAAATGAAGAATGTGGCACCAATGACAAAAAGGCGGGTAAAGAATAAAAGATTTTTTTCATGCCTGGAAAACTGGAACTGACTACAAACAGACATACAAGAGAAGCAGAAAACGTGTTTGTCCTCACATTTACAAATGCACATTAGATGTGGACATTAAACAACCCTGGCATCATCCTTTATTTCTGTATTATTTTGGGTTCCCATCATTACTTCTGATCTTTTTGCAATACAATTTTTTTCTCATATTCTCGGACTGAAAACTGTCAGTCAGGTTCACAGAAAAACAGGACAAGGTGCACACAAACAGACTTCCTCCATAAACTGTAAAAATTACACATTAGCGATAGAAAGAGAGGGAGAGAGAGAGAGAGAGAGAGAGAGAGAGAGGTGTTTTTGGTAGATGGAGGGAATCCCCACTTGAGTCAATGACTATATAAGAATACAGCTCCTGATGGGAACTTGTGCCGAGTTCTGTGAATAGTAAGCCTTGATAGCAATCAAAAATTTGTTTTCCGTTTGTATATTTTACAGTGTCACCTTACTCCATGGTCTGAAAGCTTTAAACATATAATGTAATAAACCTCAATGCTAATGGTTTTTTAATGTGCTGTTATGGGATTGTCAAGATGTTCTGTGTGGTTGCAGGGCATACAAATGTTTCATTGATATCAACTGAACAAAAAATGTAAATAGAAAGATTAAATTGAATGTTTGTGATAAAGAGACAGACAAAGAGAGAGAGAGAGGGGTAGTAAGTCTAGGCAGAAAGTTTGTAAGAGTCTCTCTTTAGTTTGCACAATGCATGCCAAGACACCAAAGAGCCCCCCCTCTTTTTTCTTCCTCAATCTCCCTCTCCTCTAAAATTCATTATCTTTTATTGGCGTGATGAAAGAGGGCCACTGGGCTGAAAGAGGAGGACCCTGTCTTCAAACAGCCCACCAGGCAGAGAGAGAATGTGCAGCGGTACTTTGAAACTCTATAGGCATGCACATTTACACACACACTCTTTCTCTATAAGCGTGGATATACAAGCATGCCCTAGTATGGAGACCGAAATGCACTCTTTGGGCATACAAAAGCAACCTAGACATCCCTTTTCCTCACTAAGTTTCTAGTCAAATACAGATACACTGAAAATATCTTTGTGGGACAAGCAATGGTTTCCTAATTAACAGAGTTGTCACATACAAAGACTCGCATTCATTTTGGTTTGGTTGTCCATTTAGTTCAACTTTGGGAACTCCTAAACTGCCTCATGGTACACACGACAGGGTTCCAACAACTCTCCTTATTCCAAAATCAAGTCACGTCTCCCCCCGAAAGTAGCATGTATGTTTAAAGTTACACAAAACATGTGGCCAAAGTTACTTCGCTTTGAGGTCTTAAGGTTACCATACAAGTCCTCCCCCCCAAAAAATCTGTAGTTGACACCATTTTTTCAACACATTAAACAGAGTAAATAACACCTACAAAAATCATCAAATACATAAAATAGCACTAGTCATCAAGGTGGATAAACAGCTAAAGGTTTTATCACCATTACACTAGCTATTCAGAAATTTCTTAAGTATTTTCTATACAGCAATTTAACATATAAGTGATTAGTGAAAGTACTTACATCTCTGCAGTGAGGTACAATGGCGCCAGCCTGCATTGCCCTTTGCATGCGCTGCGGCAGGAGATGCGTGTGTCCTCCAGCTGATGTGGGTGGTGTGGGCTGCATGCTAGCATTGTGGTATGCTGCCACAGCCAGAGGACCAAGTTTGGCCACGGAGGGATCTGGGTCAAAATGTCGTAAGGGCTTAGTGTTATTAAAGGAGTAAGGTTCTGGACCCAAACCACCTGAGGTGGTCTTATTTAGTTGCAGTTGTGAAGGCTTCCCCTGTACGGTTTGTGCCTGCATCAGGAGCTTGAGGCTGCTGCTGGGTGGCTGGTTGGATGTGATGGCCTTAAACAGCTGACTAGACATTCCAGGTGCTTGATTATTTTGTGAGTTAAAAAGATGTCCTTGTGTAGGGGGCTGTGTTCCTGGCTGGCATTGCCCCGCTGGGCTTGAATGTTTATCTTGTCGGTAAGGAGGTGACGGTCGGGTGCTGCTTGACGTCGGGGCCACGCCAGCAAGATAACTTGCTTGAGAACCTTGGATAGCAGGGCCTGAACCCCCTGATGGAGCATTTCCAGACAGAAGACTGTTCTGGGGGCTGAAAGGAGGCTGTGCAATTGCCGGACTGGCTAGCTTTTCTGGCCTGTAGGGTGGTGAAGGTCTAGTGGATGAGGCTGGAGCCATGCTAGAGATTAACGAGCTCTGGGGACTCTGAATGTTACCTGCTGGGCTGAAAGGCTGCTGATGAGGAGATGAGTTAGGTAATTTATCCCCTGGTCGGTAGGGTGGAGAAGGACCAGCCCAGGAAGTGCCCTGCTGACCTAATCCAGACAACCCTGACTGGCCAGATGTGGGACCTGCACTGTTGGTAGAATGATGCTTGGTATTTGATACCATCTGCTGAAGATGCTGGGCCCTGGACATCTCATGCCAGTTAGGTCGGCTTGATAAGGCAGCAGAAAGCATGGGAGATTGGTTCTGTCCTTGTGAAGAGGAAGATGAAATGGGTGATGCTGTGAGTGGAGACGGCACTGGTTTGGAAGAGTGTGGTAAGGAATACGGTGCCCCTGCAGGACTTGGACCCACCTGTGGGGACCCAGCCTGAGAAAAACCCGGGGAATGAGTGAGGTGGGCTTCCAGATGTGACTGTCTCTGTGGGGACCTCTTAGGTGTCCCGTTACCCTCTGGGTGAACAAAACCCCCAGTACTATTTGCCTGGTCATCACCTTCTTTTCCTAATATCTTGTCAATGTCAAGCTCTGGTAAGGAGGGATCAGGGTTCTTTGTAAGTTCATCCAAAATCTCCTGCAGTTCCTGCTCCACTGAAGGTGTGGCTGAACTCCCATTTGGGTTGAAGTTATTTGCCAAGCTTCCTGGGCCTCCCCCAGCCCCGGGAGTTGATCCAGGACTAGCGTTCGGAGGTACAGAATATGGTGAACCCAAACCGTTGTTGTTACTGTTCAGTCGGTTACCTTCCAGAACACCTCCCTGGTTGCCCATCCCAGAAGGGAACGGGGGCTGAGGGTAACTGGAGCCCATGGACAGGGTGACATCCTCCAGGCATAGACGTTTAGCACCTCCCTGGGTCATAGACGTTTCGGAGACCCCGTTCAACGATGCAGAACTCTCCACGGCCCCAGTCAATTTCCTCTTTAGGGATCCAGGCAGCTGAGAAAAAAAAAAGACATGGAGATGTTATCACTCTATAATATACTGTTATTGACAGGAACAGAATGGTGACTTTGCAAATAAAAAATCATGTCATCAATCTCTAAAGAGTAACTGTGGTAGAACGAGACATCTGACAACATCTACTAGCAAGCTAACTCTCAACTTTAATTCACAAGTTTATATTTAGCTCTTTTAGCAATGATTTGATTGTGTTACCATGAGCTGACTGGTCTGTCACTGCCCACAAATTGTCTGTAAGGATCTCAAGGCAAACCTTTCAACACTCTCAGTATGAATGCCTTCTCGAAAATGTGCTTTTTTGGTCCTGAGCCTTCCAAGGACCCAGCTGTTGTCCAACAGTGCCAGAAGTGGGATCTTTCAGCAGACCGTTTCCATTAGTGCGTGGGTCAAAACCCTGCACGCCTTCTCTGTTACCCCATGCTCCCTATTCTAGCCCTCTGGAGAGCCCTCTTAGAGGATTAAGACTAAAGAGCCGCCAATCAAAAAACTCTCATTGACATTCACAATGAAGTTGTTTGCAAACTTGCAAATCGCATAATATAAAGACAGAGTCTGGCGTTTTTTCAGATGTGCAGCCTCAGAGGAATTTCTTTTATCAAAAGCAACAAAGTACGCATTGAATGAAACAGAACGCTGTTAGACTCTAATTGTATATTCATTTAACTTTACTTTATTCTAAATAAACCAGAAAAGTGGCTCAAAATATCCATTCGCAGTGTCAGTCCATGAAATAGTCAATGTTTGAAACTCAAAGCGAAGTAGAAATCTTGTTTGTTCTATGCCAATTTTAACCCTAAAGAGGAAGATGAAGAAGAACTTCTAAATAACTCATTTATAACTGGATAAATTATTTAAAACAACATTCCAGCTACAGAAAAATTTGAAGTATTTTGCCCTCTCACATTCTGCTTCATTCTCTTTATTCTATGAGGATTTTTAACCCTTTCTCTGACTTTTTGTAAGAAATCATATGCATATCATGTAGAAATGTAGTTCTGCAAATCTAGATACAATCTACAAATACATAAACAATATCTTTCAAGTACTACTCCTCACATGTCTCAAAGCAGATTTGTGGACAACTTTCTACAAAAGCACTCTTTCCTCTTGCTTCACCCCCACCCCTTTATTATCTACGAGGTTTTTCACATAGATTCCTCTCTTACTAGAACAATAGAACTCTGGAGACACACCTTCCCCGGCATCGCCAAGCTGTCTGTAGAGTCCACCCTGCCGTGTGTGTGTGTGTTTGAAACGGCGACGAAGAAGAAGAGTGTCTGTGCACGTGTTACAGAATATGAATTAATGCAGCCTTCATTTTAGTGCCTGTATGCTCACTGACACACGCGCACACAATCCTTTCTCTAATGGATGCCAATTTCACCCCGAGTAAACACATCAATACAGACACATCGACTCTCTCTCTTTCTCTCCTTCGCTGCTGGAGGGACGCCTTTCATTCGGTAGCGATCGGATTTGTCCCATTATGACTGACACAACCATCTGTCAGCGCTGAACGCTGGCAAAAGAGAGACAGAGAGCAGACCTATCATCCACACTGCTGTGCATATTCTTCATAATTATAGCTGGTAAGGCATACATCTGATTGCATTCTCATTAAAGCTGCACTGAAACCGCACAAACATACACACAGCGCAGTAAGCAAAACAAAATGGTACAGGGACAGAGGTGGGTTAGTAAATTAGTGCAGTCTGTGTGTATGCGCTTGTGTAGATCGCATTGATTGGAATGATGGATTTAGTGGGCGTTCGGTTTAAAATGCATGGAAAAGGTTGGCACGATGGCATTATCATGTTATTAGATACGCACCAATAATGGCTATTAAAGGAAAACACCACCGTTTTTCAATATTTTACTATGTTTGTACCTCAACTTAGATTTATTACCTACATATACCTACTTTTTTTCAATGCGTGCACTTTTAAGCTTTGTACAGCGTTTCTTGAATGTGTTAGCATTTAGCCCCATTCATTACTATGGTTTCAAACAAAAGTTTTATTTTGTGCCACTGTACTTACTCGTGTAACTACTCATGTAACCGTCTTTAAATAGGGAAAACATAGAAGTGTTTGGTGGCTTCTAAATTTATCCCTGTTTGGAGCCATAGAAATGAACTGGGCCAGGCCAAATGCCAACACATTCACAATGATTTAGTGCACGTATTGATTTAAATATTTAGATTCTTACCATTTTGAAATCCATTCAGCTGATCTCCGGGTCTGGCGCTAGCACTTTTAGCATAGCTTAGCACCATTGAATCTGATTAGACCATTAGCATCGCGCTAAAAATAACCAAAGAGTTTGGATATTTTTCCTATTTAAAACTTGACTCTTCTGTAGTTACATCGTGTACTAAGACCGACAGAAAATTAAGAGCTGCGATTTTACGCAGTGCCCAAAAATAGTCCCCTGGGTTACTTTCAATGGCAGGGGAGTATTTTCGGGCAGTGCATAATATCACTTCGCCTGCTGCAGCCATGTTGTATCGGCAAAGTCCTTGATTATTACGCCAGAATGAGAGTATAGTTCCTAACCATATCTGCCTAGAAAATCACAACTTTTAATTTTCCATCAGTCTTAGTACACGATGTAACTACAGAAGAGTCAAATTTTAAATAGAAAAAATATCGAAACTCTTTGGTTATTTTTTTGCCCGATGCTAATGGTCCAATCAGATTCAATGGATTATGCTAAGCTAGGCTAAAAGTGCTAGCGCCAGACCCGGAGATCAGCTGAATGGATTCCAAACGGTAAAAATCAAATGTTTAACTCTAGGGGGGCTGAAAAATGAGCATATTTTCAAAAAAAGTGGAATATCCCTTTAAGCCGTGCATTTTACAGGTCTGCGTTTGGGATATTTCAATGCAATGACATTTGTCTTATCACCGTTCTGCCCATCAGCTCCACACACACACAGATTTCCATGACGGCTTCTATCGATCCATCTCTGCAACAGCTGATTATTCAGCCATGGTGTCCCTGTCTGTTCGGTCAACCGAAACGAATCAGTGATTCAGACGCTTTTGGATTCTTTACAGACGTTGAGAGAAAGTTATGGAATCTTTGACACTTTAATATTTTGAATGACTCACTAAGTAAGTGAAACCAAGTCAAAAGGACTGCTTTAGTGAATCAGAAAGATCTTTATTGCCAAGTAATTTTCCTTGGTAAATGAAGCCTCCAGTACATACACAAATACATCAAGACGCATAGAAAAATGAATGAATAAAATATAAAACTGTAAAAATGAAGACAAAATAAACATATTCATTACAAGTTAGTTTAGGGATATCAGAAGATTTTCCCTATTAGTTTTAAAGGATATTAAGGACAGCACCTCATGTTACAAAACACAGCAACAGGATGAGGACTGTGTGTGTGTGTGTGTGTGTGTGTTTGTATGTGTGTGTGAGAGAGAGATAGACACAGAGCAGGGCAGAGAGAAGGTCAATGCCAAAAGAAACAGAATAGGAGGGGGTTGGAGTCACTTTTTGCACACATAAACAGAGTTTCGCTTCGTAGACCAACACAAACACGTCTAATGTGCCCATATATGCACGCGTGCCAGAAAGCACAGAGTCAGATATATATATGAAGATACACAGACAAACTCTTATACTTACAACTAAGAGGTGCTGAGTTAGATACAAGAACTTTACTAATCCCATTGGGGACATTGAATGCACACAGCAACGCAACATGAAATGTATAGTGCACGTACATGCACCTAATGTCGTTACAAAAGACAGTGTTAAGACATTATATACATTAGAGTATATGTACATGTAAGAATGAATTAGCAACCAAGTGGACTTTTAGTATGAAACATGACACAAGGCTTTTTAAGGATGCATAGCTATAAAGCTGTTTAAACAAGTAAGCGAGTAAGAAGATTCCTCTCTAAATAAGCCATCTCCGTGAAATCAGTGTGCTTGTGTGACAGGGAAGGAAACGGAAAACAAGTGATTTTTCTGTGAAAGCTAACGCGTTTGCATATATTCATACACACACGCGCGCACACACACATACTCAAACCTGCATGCTTGCAGAGGTAGTGGCCCTGCTGAGAATAAAAGAGCACACTTCATTTATCTCTTTTCCCGATGCGTTCTTTTTCTCTTTCACCGTCTCCCTCCCTCCTTCCCTGTGGCATGTAATGGTATGCCAATCATCATTACGCTTTCCATTGTTGTGCCCTTAATTACCGCTGCCTCTGCGATGGCACTGTCATCTAGATATGCTAATAAACAAAGAATAGCCCGCCAGCCATGCGCCACTGCCTTACTGTCTGTGTGTCTGTTTGTGTTAGTTTGTTTCTGTTCAGCTCTGTCTTAACTGTTATTTCTAGCATAAATGCAAACATGGTCATCTTGTACACTTACAGTACAAACCCCATGACCTTGCATTTGCTCAGAGGAGACCTGCCTGGCTAAATAAATGTTTAAAAACTTTCAGTGGTGGAACTAGGGTTTGATAAATGGGGTGGCCAGGAGGTGGCCAACACTACTTTAGGGGATCCATGAAAGAAAATGTCTTACCTGGCTTCAAAAGTGCATGAATTAGCTAAATATTATTTCAATAGCATCAGTTTGAAATAGTACACTTATTTAATCAATAAAACTAGTGAGCTATAAAAGGTTTAATAAAAAGTCCATTCAAGTGAGGGTTGGATGGATAAAGCTGTACATTTAACAGAAGCTGATTAAAAATTTAAACAAACAAAGACGCATCACTCAATTCTCCTCTGGGAAAAGAACAACAAAGAGGATTACTTGGTATGCGCCCTTTAAAATGAGATACAATTTGTTTAATGGAAATAGAAAGTAAAGCTTGTGTTTAGGATTCAAATTGAAATGTTAGGTATCTTAACATATAGAGATCTCAGATGCAAAAGCCGCTAAACGCAACCTCGGTCAAAAATGAGATCAAGATTATTGACCGAATGCTCCCAGAACATATTATACCTTCATTTAATACTTTCACTTCAAATTTGCTTAATGTGTATTACTATGTGTTTTATAAATAGGCAAAATGTTGTCATCGCAGAAATAAGAAGTGTGACCCCGACGTGATAACAACTGGCTGCCTGTACATAATCTCACTTATTACATGGCTATTTACCTCATAAGTAAGATAAGGAACATTATCTTTAATGATTAGCAAATAATTTTAAAGAGCACGTATTGTCCGATTCATGTTTTTAACTTTCCTTTGTTGTGTAAGTGTGTATTAGTACATGTTAACGATATGCAAAAGGTACAAACCCCAAAGTAAACGATGACGTGAGTTATCGTCTCCAACGTAAATCTCTTTTCTTGGACAACAACAAACACACAGATTGTAGGCAACAGTTTACTTACTGGGACTGGTGACGTGGACAAGACCGATATTATCATAATATATGTATTCAAGCCAATCACAACGTACAGATTAGCTGGCCAATCAGGGACACAGAGCTTTTCAAATCCGTGCGTTTCAGGAAGAGAGTGAAATCAGAAGCTACAAAAATGTACGGTATGTAGAAAATAATGTGTTTTTTTAACCATAAACCATGCGAACACATTGTATTATACCAAATAGACAAAATAACGTTGTTTTTTAGCTATGAAATGAGTGCTCTGTAACAAATGCAGACCTGCCGCGAGGAAAAACCTTTTACTTTGAGTTTTAAGATATGACAAATATGTAAGGGATAATGTAGAGGCAGCCGGTAGTTATCGGGAAATAAGCCCCGACAGTGTGGTCAGGACCCGACGCGAAGCGGAGGGTCTTGTATCACACTGAAGGGGCTTATTTTCCCGATAACTACCGGCTGCCTCTACATTATCCCGCTTATTACACGGCTACTTGTCACATAAGAAAAAAAACGGACATGAATATGAATTTGGAACATTTTATTGGCATATTTGTTTTAAATTAACGTTTTTATCCTTCTGCGAAACTTTGCACAGATGCATAAAATGATCGTAATACCTTATTAAGATCCTCTGCTTCATACTTGTCTGTCTCCATTTTTTTCTCTTTCTGTATTTTTTTGTGTGTTGGCTTCGTAGCTGTCATGTTCTATTTTGTCAAGTTCAGTCTCAGTAAGCTCTCTGTGTCTTGTCGTTAATCGTTCTTCTATCCACTGTTTAAATGTTTTGTTTTTTCCGTACATGTTAAAATTAATGTCAAAATTTTCCATTCTTAATTGTGGTTGTCCAGTGTTTGTCACAAGATGGCGCCAAACAGTAATCTTTATTGGTCTTTATTGGCGCGGAGCGATTTTAATCGTACAAGTAGTACCGGCTATGCGTTATTACTTTGGAGCGGTTATTATTTGAAAAGAACGAACCTGCAAATGTCTCAACTGACCAATCAGAATCAAGCATTCCAGAGAGCCGTGTAATAAATGTTATTAAAAGACATTTTTATTTTTTGTCTAATATAAACTGTACCTGTCAAAATGATTTGCAGCATCCGAGTTACCGTGTGTTATTTCGAGTGGTTGTTAGCTGGGAATAACAAACCTGTAAATGTCACGACTAGCCAATCAGAATCAAGCTTTCCAACGAGCCATAAAAACGCTTTTAAAATTTTCGAAGCTCAATAATAAAAAGATCATATATTCTCTACAAAATAGTTTTCATTTGTTAAAACTGAGAATTCAAACAGAATTTATATAATTGCTAGTGTATTTATGCATATTTATGCATTTATTATTAAAAAAGTTTCTAAAGGGAAATGTCGTATAATTACTTGAAAAATCTCATTTAGCAGACACTTTCTTAGACAAAGTGACTTACAGCACTTTTATTGCACAGGCCCTTCCCTAAGGAACAGCCCAGGGTTAAGTGCCTTGCTCAAGGGCAAAAAGGAGATAGGGGATGCCGATAATTCTACAGTTCATGAACTGCTAACCATCCGATTACAGTACAAGCCCAGATCTTTATTCTCTAAGCTACTAACCTCCCCAAAAATGTGCAGCTACCAGCAATCATGTTAAAATCATCATTAGAAAGTTATAATTGTGAGAATAATTGAATAAGAAACTGAACTGATTACAGATATTGATTTCTTTAAAGTCATTAGTCTTAAATATAATCTACATGCAGCAAGCAATTTATTACCATATGATTGAAAATTGCACCATATTATTATATTATAGTCCCATTGATTTCATATATTTGTAGCATAAAAGAAAATGAGTGATCACATTTCATTTTCTGCCATATACATCTATATTATAGAATTATCTGTTATTTGTTAGTTTATGTCTACTTAAAATCTATATATGTGTCACCCTAGACTCATTTTTATAAATGACATGTGTGCCTTTTTGTGTTTTTTGATGTGGTTTGTCCCTTGAATTCTCATCAGGATGAAGAGATAGTGATGTTTACATAGCTGTGACACTTTTACTCTGAAGCAGCTATTGTTTTTCTTTCAATTCTCGATAATCACTCTCATACAAAGCGTAAGCGCGAATGTTTGTTTGTGTGGTTTTCGGATAATTTCCGGTTTTGATTTCAGTAAATGACGAGTAACAAGTCACAGACAGCGATCAGAATGAGGGAATACCCCAACTACACCTTGCACTCTCTCTTCTCGCCATTGCAAAAAAAAAAAATTCTCAATGAGAACCCTTGACTTGTTTTCCAGTAAAAATATACACAAACAAACACAGGTTTACTAAAAACCGGACGCATGTACCTGTTAAGCGAAACCGTTTGAGATATTGTTGGTTTAGTTTAACATAACATTTCTTAAACATGAGCATGTTTGTCTTAATTAGTTTGAATTGTATTCAAGATACATACATTCTCTTTTGTGCACATAATGTTTTTTATACTAGAGACAAAGATATTCTCATTAGGAAAATGATTTTCTTTCAGTGTACACAGTCTGGCGGCACAAAAGCATGCTATTGCATCTGTTCAGATTGCACAGTTATTCTGTAAGAAAACCAGAAGTGTTCAATTATTGATACAGAATAACATTTATAATCACAAAGCCAGAGAGATGAACAAATTCAAGCGCACACACACACAAACAGACTATGAGCGCAGAGTGCCGGAAGGTCTGAGCGTTCTGTGCTGTGTTCAATGAATGTCAATGAACTTGTGAGAAGTGAGCGAGCGAGCGAGCGTGTAAGAGAGAGAGAGAGAGAGAGAGAGAGAAAGAAAGAGATGCACAGCCTTTTCATAGCGAAATATAAACGCAGGACAAAGACAAAAGGAAACTGAGAGAACAGAAACGCAATACAGTGTGTCTTTGTTTGGATCTCTGTGTGTGTGTAGGCACATCTGTGCTCACGCAGAAAGGAAGTGTTCATTCAGTGATTTTTTACTGCATGTTAGTTATCCTGACCAGACACAGTTATCCCGGTGGTATTCCTCTGCCAGTTTTAAGATACATCCAAGCACTTTTATGAATAAATCAGGAGAGAGATGGAGTAAGTGTGTGCGTCTATATATAAGAGCAGCTGCAGGGCAGGGCTTATTTAGCAGCTCTCCTACTCTCACTGGACACTCCAGCTGCGTCAAAGCAGCGGTAAAACATCCACACATCCACTCCTTTTCAGATTCCGGTCTTTATCCTTTATGAACAGGATTTATACTGACCACACAGGATGATGAGACCATGAACAATTATAGCCATTCACTATTAAATACTTTGGCAGGTTAGCATCACTGTCTACTGGCACCATAGAAGCATCCTTTGCCACCTTTGCCATGATACCCATAAAAATAATATTTGATTGGTTAATCCTTAAGCTCTAAATCGTCAATATAGACTTTGTATCTGCCTTTATGCTTATTATTAGCTTTTAGACCCACCGCTTTTACGATCAATTGCGCCACTGGCAGACAATGCGTGTGATACAACAGAACTGAGGAGATCAATACTATAAAAAGAAAATCTCCATCTATATTTTCATTGCTCCTTAAAAGGCTGTGTACCCACTTTAACCCTCTGACATTTTGACCTTTTGACTATGTGATCTAGAAATGTCTCTCTCTCTCTCTCCGCTTCAGCAGCAGTACTTCTGCCTCTCTCGCTCTATCTCACTCTGACTCACGCACACACAATTACAGTCTATCCCCATGAGCAGGAGAGAAAGAGCAAATAGACTGTAGTAAGATACTCCGTTTTGTATGTCTTCATAGATAAGAAAAGGCTTAGAGAGAATCAACTCTTCAAATCTTCAGAATCTAGTCTCAAAAATACACAAAGGGAAGAGAGAAAGAGAGAGAGTGGGAAAGAGGGAGGGAGAGGGAAGAACAGAGGGAGTGAACAGATACTGTATTCATTTCACACTTGTCAGCTGCGAGAGCAGAATCAAAATGAATACAAGGCTGAATAAAGAATGGCAGACAATCTGAAAGAGCACAGAGAGAGAGAGAAAGAAAGAAAGAGAGAGATGGGAAAAGAGGGCAGAGTGATGTTCCTGTAGGAGAAAACAGCAACGCCCATCCAAATAAATAAGCAACTCAGTATTCATATTCAGCAGCTAAGCAAAGCCATGGTTTTATAGTTCACATTTTTTAACAGTGTTGGGGGTAACGCATTACAAGTAACGCGCAATACGTAATAATATTACTGAAGTAACGAGTAAAGTAACATTACTTTTTAAATGTAGACAATATTTAAGTTACTTTAAAAGTAATGCAAGTTACTTTTTTAGTTTAATTAATTCGATAAAAAAATTATGTACTGAATTAAACTAAACGTAGTCACATTTTGCACTATGCGTACACATTTGCGTTTGAGTGAGAAACTGAGATGGCAGGCCAGAGCTTGACATTTTAGTGATGAAATATGTAATTTCTGAATTTTTCAGTCATAAAAAACACCAACAAATCAAGCCTCAGCCAAGAAAAAGTAACTAAAGTAACTAAAAACTAACGTAAGCATTACTTTCCATGAAAAGTAACGAATGGCGCCTTTCCATTGCATAGTACCCCACAGTTTAGTTTAGTTTGGGTCGAGTCAGCTCACCTCACTTTGGCGTGGTTAGCTTTTCCATCGAGTTTGGTATCACTTCGCAGTGGGAGGGATTATAGGCATGTCGTTATATTTGCGCTGCCTACTGCTGTGACATCATATAAGTGAGAGCGTTGTTGTACATTCTCATACATGTATTTATTTCTCAAACAAAATTAAAATTGGCCACCACAAATAGATGTTTGCTTATCGTGTTCATCACTAACGTTACCTCTGTCTCACATGAAAGTTTCTTTTCAAACAACCGTGGTGTCACTCCGCTGAGCCTCATTGAAGTTTTTAAACATATGCGGACGTGCTTGTGCTCGGGTCGCTTGTAACCCCAACACAGGAGGTACGAAAAAAAGTATCAGTTAAAAGGTACTGAAACCAATGGAAAAAAACACAAAAGTAAGCTGACACAAACCAAAACAAACCAAACCGTGGGGTACTATGCAATGGAAAAGCGCATAAGTAACGCAATTAGTTACTTTTTTTGGGAGTAACTTAATATTGTAATGCATTACTTTTAAAAGTAACTTTCCCCAACACTGTTTTTTAATATTTACAGGCGCTCTAAAGTAAAACAGCGATTACTGTACAGTGTGTCAGCTTGTTCCAAGGCGCTCTATTCAATTTCGGCGTTTTTGTCAAACAGCGACCCCTTGAGTCGCTGTAGAATAGTTGCAACTTTCGTAATTTCCCACCACACTCTGTTCACCTCCGAAGATAATGACCAAGTAATGTTTCACAATTTCATACAAATATTAAGCTACTGCATAGTCTACTAAACTACAGATGATGGTAATAGGATAATAAGAAGTTTATTCCAATTACAGAGTAGGCATATAATAATAAAGTAGCCTCTCTCTTCCGAACGCGTTTTCTTAACTTTTAAATCGTTTAGCATCACGTCCCAAATTTGCGCGTGCAGTTGTTGTTATAGGCTTGATTGACTCCATGAGGCGCTGCAAGAACCGACAGCCAGATGACGTCAAAGTGCCGTCTTGGATCATTCTCGCGGTACTTTGCCGTCATCCGGCGGTCGGTTCTTGCAGCGCCGCACGAAGTCGAACAAGCCTTTGTGATGTCGTTGCCGTAAAGCAAGTCGTGATTCTCGGGAGATTTGTCAGGGGCGGTTCTCTCAAGCTTACATTGCTTGTTTTTCTAGTGGCATCCTCCCCAAGCTTCAACAGGAGGATGATTCGCCCAACTATGACTTTGTTTACCACCAAAATAGTTTTGAAGCTGTTATATTAAGGTAAAATAACTGCATAGTGTGTCTTTAATCCTGGCCCTTTGCGCGCACATTGTACAACACGCAAGTAAACACACCTGTTTCAGTTTTGATCAGTTAGCAAAGATCTAAAAGTGTCTCTCTTTTATATCAATGGGATTCTTCAGAAGCTCAATGAGAGCGACAGATGCCACATAATTCCAAGAGTAACAAAGGCGTTCACACTTTACTCTTATTTTCGTTCTTCTGACTATCACCTCTCGTACTTCCTCTTTGATAATTCACTGTAACCGGGCGGGCCGAGTTTCTAAACACTAAACAAGTGTCATCAAGGTGAATAGTCTTGTGTTACTGTATTTAATTATATTAGAAAGTTGCGAACGTTTCAGTAACTCTTTTCTTTCAAATCTTACAATGAAGATTTGTTTATCAAACTGCATATCAAAAACATAATGAACATTTCCCACAAATATTTTGTTACCCTAATGTGTCAATACGAAAACAAGCACGCCCGACCAAACAGTAACAACATTAGTTGCATTAGTAGTCAAGGGTCATGACCTTTATAACTCCAATAATGAGCTACTACACCAAATGCTCTTATTCACAAATGGTATTCAATGCATTCACAGGCATACAACAGACTTTGCAGTGTTTGTGTGTGTAAGGCCAGCTGCTTTACTGTAAGCCCGGCCCTAAGGGAAGGACCTGTGAGTGTGACCGCCCACCCCTAACTCCAACTCTCAATCTCTCTCCCTCTCTTTTACTCTCTCTCTCTCTTCCTGCAGTAATGGTTTAAAGGCAGATTACTGAGCCTCCGAGGGCTGAATAGAAGAGTAATAAAATAAATGGCTTTGTAAATGCCCTTCCTCCACAGACAGAAGACCACTGTTGATCTCCACAATCTAGTCTGAGCAATATCTTTAAATCCAAGCAGATAAGCACACAAACACACGCACAGCTCTTTTTCTTGTACACTTGTTTGTTTAGAAAATGAATCTGAGGTTTATCTTATTTAACTGTTCATTTCTTGACATCCACATCCAAAAGCATTATGTTCCTCTCTATGTACTATAGTAATCCCATGCTTATTCTATGCACTGTGTAAACCTTTAGTTCAGCTGGTGCAAACAACAACAAGGTAAATGCTTTATACGGCATTTACTGATCAAATAGCACATGCAAATAAGTATATACTGTAAATGTATCTAAAGTACTGGTACTATGCTATGGTACTTGCGAGAGAGAGTAAAAACCCCAAACGCGCGTTGGGTCGATTTGGTTCAGTCGGACTTTATCTCTAAATACAAATGTAATTCAAGTTACAAGTGTCATTGTTATTTTGTGGTTGACACTTTGATAATTTAGGTCTTATTTCGATATTTTTTCTCTCGGCTATGGGGTTACTGGGAAAAAATGAGGTGGGTATCGGTTTCAAAAACTGAAGAGGGCTTTTTCCAGATGTCATGATACAAGTAGGGTGGATTGGCTTGACCTGAGGAAACTCCCTTTTATAAAGACCTCATTCATGTCACTGAAACATTATAGGGCAGGGTGGTTACGCATATGCGTGTGTTATATATCACTCTCAGCCAACAAAGTACAAACAGGTACACAACTGCACACGCTAACGCATGCACAAACATTGCCATGTAAACATATACGAGACACTGAAAATATAGACACTTATATTTACACTTCCACCATGAGTCACTTTTTGGGACTTTTGAGGGGAAAAATAATAAAAAGAAGAGAGAGTTGAGTTACCTAGTCAGTCGTACACTAAAAATTTCCAGACTTAATCATTTGCCTAATTCGGTTTTCTTTCTATCATCACTATGTCCACTTTAAACCTCTCTGTGTTTTGATACACAGCTCATCCATCAGGTGTCGAGCTCTTAATCTCCATTACGACTGTCTGCTTCATGTGGGACAGGAAGTAAAGCATCAGATGTGTTATGAAAGTGTCCCATGTTTAGCTGCTAACAGCATCTAGGAGAAACCATGCAGCCGCTTGTTTTAATATTGCGTAAACACCCTAACCTAACCTGAACCAATGGCAGTGATCTGTATGTGTGTCAGTTTGTCCCAGAACAGGTGTACGTCTGGCTTAATCTCCTGTGTGGTTGAAACCAGCGTCATGCCGTGATCAAAAGACAGCATTGAAATAGGAGCAAAAAGACTTTCTCTATCTCTCTCAAACAAGCTTGAGCACAAGCTCATTTGCTGCATGACTGAAAAAAGGACAGAGATATTGCCAAGATGTGAAAAGGCAGCGGGTGAGAGAGAAAGACAGAGACGCCAGGACTGAGTGTCTTTTGTTTGATGAGGTCCCACCTGCAGCTCTAAGGCCACCGAGACACAGCTGCTCTCTCTTTCCTCTTCCTCTCTTACTTTTTACTCATCGTCCCCTGCTTCTGCTCTCCATTCGGACGTCCTATTCCTCTCTTTACTCAGTTTTAGGAATTTCAGATCTTACTTCGCTTCAGTCTGTAATTCCTCTCATGCATTTTATCCTTAAATTCTAGCATGAAGACAGACAAGACACACTGGTAAATAAAGTATATCCAATAAACTTTTGCGCAAAACAAATAATAAGGGTGAGGTCAAATTATTCAACCACATTTGACATTCAGATATAAGTAAAAAGTGTCTCCATTTATCTGAATATACCTTGTAAGCATGTATCTTTCTAAAGAACAGTTTAAAGGTCACGTTCTTTCTGATCCCATTTTTTTAAACCTTAGTGTGTAATGTTGCTATAATAGCATAAATAATGCCTGTAAAATGCTAAAGCTCAAAGTTCACTGCCAGGCGATATATTTTTTTTAACAGAATTCGTCTTTCAAAGCCTACAGCGAACGGCTGGCTTGGACTACAGCCCTCTACTTCCTGCTTTAAGGGGCGTGCACACCAAAGCTTTTACGCCCGCGGCCAGAGCATGTTTTCAATTGTTGCCAACGGAAGCTCTGCGTTTTTCAAATAAGCCAGCAGCTAGCGGTTTTCTTCCACGCTGAAAAACGGTGCTCCGCGGTTTTTCCACGCTCAGCGCAGAGAGTTGACAAATATTCAACTTTGGGTGAAAAGCTCCGCTCGTCAATGTCAGTTCTCACACACGGCTGTCCAATCACAGTGGAGGAGGGGCGGGCATTACCAAGCAACCAACAGGCTCACAGCTAAAGTATCACAGCTACCAAAGCGCTCAGCTGAAGAAAGCTGGCACTCAGCTGGAAAAACAGCTGGCATTCGGCGTTGTCCAGGCGTTTTCAGCCGCGTTTAAAAATGTTGGTGTGCACAACCCCTTAATGACGTCATTAGAACAGTTTTTTGACTAAACTCCGCCCACAGGAATCCGTCAGGCACCAGCTAAGCTAACGGCAAGCTAAGCTGCTATCGAATCACAACACACTAAACAAAGCTACACAATCAGAACTCGATACGTATATCTGAAGAATTAAGGGACTTCACAGGACAAGGAAGACATCAGCCCGTTTTTAGGACAGTGAAAACAGCGCTATATACAGATAAGTAAATTGTGTCAAAAATACTGCGTTTTTTTACACGTGAAACATGAACATGTGTTATATTGTGCACTCTAAACAAAATCAAAGCTTAAAAAACACAGAAAGAACCGGAACCTTTAAAGCATTTCCAAGAAAGTCACAGAAAAAGCAAATCATCACTTGGGCCGAGATATTTCACAGACGTCACTACAAAAAGCTGTGTTATCCGTGCAAAAATATATAAAAAATGTTTTTTTTCCTGGTTTTCAAATCAGAAGTTAACCTGAGGTTACATCATGGCAGTTTTGTATCAGTAGACTTTCACACCACTCTGAGGAGAGAGAGGTGACGCAAGTCGACCCGCTAGTGCGTCAAATGTGCCAAGACTATCAGCAGTCTCCTTCACTTCTGTGTGAGGACCTGAAGTCTGTTTACAATGGATTACGCTGTTCTCTCTCTCTCTCTCTGTGTGTGTGTATAAGGATAGAGAGAGAAAGAAAGAAAGTGTGGCTGTGGCAAAATCAAAAACATCGTAGTAACAGCAGATGCACTGTCCTTATGTCCTAAAGTGGAAAACACAGTCAAACACGCACACACACGCAATTCCCATCTTTTCTGACCTTCACTAGGTTCTTGTCATTCATGATGTCACAGTCCTTCTTAGAAACCTGGGTTTATACTTAAGTAAAATCAATAAAATGCAGATATGTGTCAAAAAAATCTGTCATCTGTATTCTGGAGCATATAGAAACTATAGGTATGATCCATCCAATTCGTCCATTTATCACAACAGAAACACTGAAATTATCCAAATGAAAGGAACTATCCGAAGCATCTATCTAGTGTGTTGGAGATCTTCACACTTGCATCCACACAGGTTTATGGTTTATATATCAGGCTTATTTAGGTTCATTTTAGTTTTTTTTAGTAATATTGAGTAGCCTGGTTAAAACCAGACCATTCTCAGTACCATATTTTTTGGCCAATAAGCCGTGGGTTTTTTCATAACTTGGCTGGTGCTGCGTCTTATAGTCAGGTGCGCCTTGTAAGTCAGTATGAATTAAAGGCGGAGTCCATGATGTTTGAAAGACAATGTTGATATTTGAAATCACTTAAACAAACACACCCCTACCCCAATAGAATCTGGACCTTCTGTTGATAGACCCGCCCCACACATACGCAAACCGGCATTTGATTTGATTGGCTATAAGTGTGTTTTGGTAGTCGGCCCGTCTCCTTTTCCAAAGCGTTTTTCAAACATCGTGGACTTCGCCTTTAATGTTGACATTTATGAGGCAAGAGACAACATTACCGTCTACAGCCACGAGAGTCCGCCATATGCTGCTTCTGTATTTATGTAATTCAATGGATTCAGTAATGTGGAATGACAAGTATGCAAACTTCACGCTAGTTGGCATGTTCGGTTAATTTAGTCTATTCAACCTTCCAGGTAAGTTCTGTATGCTATGGTTTATCGTTTAAATAACCGATAATATTACTTTAACTGTATCTATTCAGCCTGCTGTTCTGTCTGCTATTTTTGAGTTGAATAACTTGCCTTTTCAGATTAAATGTCTGTACTTCGGCTTGGATTTTGTGAAATAATTTTCTAAATTAACGCGACGTATAGTCCACTGTGACTTATATATGTTATTTTGTCTTAATGACGCATTTTTGAATGATGCGGCTTATACTCCGGTGCGGCTTATAGTCGGGAAAGTACGGTAGTAACTGAGTTATGGTCTGGCAAAGCTTCATAGACAAATAATTTCCAAAGGGGCGTCACCAACAGACATCGCTCAAATGCCTCTGGGCGCAATTGGATAGACCTAAAACCAATCAGAGCGATAAAGGAGATTACGTATGCAGAGCTATATCAGACTTTTGATGGATCCAGGCGGTAAGACAGCGATAACATCTTTTTTAGATATGAAGTCTTTGAGTGTTGTCTTTGCTCGGGTTTTAACGAAAAGGAAAGTGATGTTCCACAACGGCATCCATCTTTGTAATGTACAAAATGTGCTTCACCGTCACTGCGCTGTGGTCATCGTGTAAAGCCCGCCCCAACGTTTCTGATTGGTGCCGCGATTTCTCGGCATTAGAAATGGGCTTGAATGGCGTCTTTGCCAGACTACTTGCAGAGCAAATCTAAATTTCCCGGAAGTTGTCTGTGTTTTCCCAGGCTAAATATTGAGTGGAGCTAGCAAAACTACCTCTCAGTACAGTACACAGGATGATGCACTACGTATGTCAAAATGCATCATGAACTGGGTGGTGACCTGTAAGAATGATCTCTATTTCCTGCACTGTTGTACACCTCTCAGAAACGCCTTTGACCTGATGGAGTAATGCTAGTTCTTTACTTCTTTTTTCATCAATTGAACTCTGTATGAATCCACAAATAACTAAAATATAATATGAAAAAACAACACATACTGATATTTCTGTATCAACAGGGCCTGATTTTAATAAAGCTTTTTCAATAATCATGGATGACGTCCTAATGTTGTGTCATTGGGTTTGGGGGGGTTTAGAAAAACCTGTGTATTGTTCATACTTGCTGCTATGTGTTCACTTTACTTTAGTGGGCATATATCTGTTCATCCCAGATCCTAATGCGCACATGCCCTACAGCATTTTAAAAGATTTCCTACTCAACATGTTGTACCGCAGGTGTGCAGAGGAAACACAGCGCTCAAGAGTATAGCTTTCAGTCAGAAACAAATCAAACACACGCATGAGCTCAACGCCTCCTAACAGGAACCTGGATACACATTAACAGATCCATGAGCACGTACAAAGGGAACACACCTGCTAAACAAACACACAATCTGTTATGAATGTCTACATGTGCTGACTGTTTCTGACAAGCGGGAGGGATGAAAAGTGAAGATCATGTGTGAGTCGGGGGCGGAGGTGATTTGGAAATAGGTCAGCTTAGGCTGGGTTTAGTGGCATTAGGCCAAGCTCAAGCAGAGATCAGCCTTGGGGCACAAACACACACATCTGCGCGCACACACGCCTCTTTGTTAGCGAAGACAAAGACGCACAATCGTATATCTGAACAAAAACGAAAGCACGTATAAAGAAATTAAGATACACGCAAATAAAAATGATAAAAACAAATTATCGTTAGACTATAAATGTATAATGTTTTGTCTCTATTATACAATGCAGTACCAGCTGCTACTGTGATGGCAATAATAGAAATAATTCACCCATATGTGAAAATTCTCTTATAATTTACTTATCGATAGTTGACTTTCTTTCTTCAGCTAATCATAAACTAATTTTATATTAAAATCTCAATATGCTATCTTGGGGCTCAACATGGCAAAGCTCCAAAAAGCACACACATCCATAATTTAAGTAATCCAAATGGGTTAACATACTGAAGGTTTGAGCTTATTTAGCAATTGATACTTCACATATACACGGCCACATAGAGATCAGAAAGTCGATAGAAAGTCAATAATATTAGATCTCAATCAGTGGCGGCTCCTGACTTCTCTTCCGAGGGGGTAAATTTCTAATGGTTTCCATTAAAATCCCAATAGGAACCATTAGCTTTTACCATTAAAACCACTACACTGTAGTGTGTTTTGGGCCATATTCCATTAGAACCAATACATACAACCAATACATACAATTAGAGAGAGACCAACAAAAACCAATACAATGTAGTGTGTTTTGGGCCATATTCCATTAGAACCAATACAATTCCCAATAAAACCAACAGGGATGTGTTGCTCGTCTTTTCAAAATAAGTGTTTGTTGCTTCATATGAACCATGTATCACGTGTTTTGTCAAAAGGGCCTGCTGCACACGCGCCAAAACAGTTTATGATAAAAGAAACGCACAGGCACGTTTACAAAATACACGCAAGACACTCCCTTAACAGTAAACTCTGATTAAGCATAAGATTATGCGAGTATCTGGCAAATGCGAGAGTCTCTTTTATCATAAACCCTTTAGATGCGTCAGCAGCAAGCACTTATTTTGACAAGACACGTGATGCACACAGGATCTCTTGACGCACAGAACACATATTTTGAAAAAGGAAGCACACACATGACGGGCTACATACATGTTGTGATAAACTTCGCATCGAGCGCCCTCAAAAAAAGAAGTCACCGGCCGCCACTGATCTCAATGTGACACAAGAAACAATAATATTCAAAATTATCAGTGTACTTTAACAATGCAGGGTTTCCCGCAGCACTTTGCAGTTCAGGCAGCCCGCCTAAGCTGGGAAACCCTACCGCCTTAACTAGGTCATCCAAAAATAAAGTGCATCTCAGAGAATAGTGCGGACGCGCTTCACACTGCGAAATGAGAAAAAGACGTGGTCCGTCACTATCTGCCTGGAGAATAGCCAGTTGATAAAGTGGACTTAAGTTTTTGGTTCATTTAAGGCTGTTATTGTATTAGTCTATAGTTCTTGCAAATTTAAAAGTAAGTTGGGTGGTGATTTTGTTATTTGAGCAACCTGCTAGCTAGGATGCATGTGGCGGTTGATTCGATATAATTGTTGAGCGCTCTTGCTCACGTTATTTAGGTGCATTATTTACATGCTACAGTAGTTACACTCATTGAAGTTAATGTAATTTATAGTGGGAAATAATAAGTTTTTTACAATCTTTGCGCTATCTATCATCGTTCGCCAGACGTTCTACAACATCTGCTTCAGTTTGTGTTTATTAACCCTTTAGTTTCTCGTCATCATGCAGCTATTCCCGTTAGAGGTATCTGTTAAAAACATTTAGTTCATTAATAATCTAGTATGTATTCATTTTCTGTCATAGTTTCTTCAAAATTAAGTTGTATTTGAATGTTTTTAATAAAACAATATTTTCAATTTCATCATGACGCGTACGCCCCGCCCCTTTGATTGTCACACCCCGGCCTAAAACCACCTTAACTAACCAATTTTTTTTATGGACATATGTGCTTTTTGGAGCATGTATGTTGACCCCCATATAAGAGATATTTATATTATTATACAACACACATATAAAAGTATTTGGAATAAGGAAGTCATATACATCTGGGATGAGTCAATTATGAGACAATTTTATTATTTGGGTGAACTATTCCTTTAAGCACTAGATACAAGCAAACACACACACGTGCGTGCGCGCACACACACACAGGCTCTTTAATTAGCAGTACATGGTCAGTCTACTGATTGTGAGGAAAATAACAGTAATGAGCTTCACCTCACTGTGACATTAACACAACCTGCTGTCTTCCCTCACACACACGTCTGTGCTTTATCTCATAAGCAGCACACAACTATAAATCAACAGGGTAGTTATAAAGACAATCATAAAGACACAACGCACGCTAAACACCATAAATCTTAAACATTAACCTAACAGTAACCACATATAATCGAAAGATGAAAACACTCGGTCCATGAGAGCTTGCAGAATAATACACAGACTTAAAAAAGAGAGAGAGAGAAAGAGAGTCTGTGAGAAAAAGAAGACATGAAAAGAGAGGAGCAGATGAACAGAGAGATGATAAATGAGGGGAAGTAGTGAAAGATGGAGGAAAAAAGAGGAAGTGCTAGTATCTGTTGTACCGGCTGCCCTTAGACCATTACTGAGGGGATCTCCCAACGGACACACACACACACACACACACACACACACACACACACACACACACACACACACACACACACACACACACACACACACACAGTCAAACAAAGGACAACAGCACAACGAGTTAGAAAAAGACAGAGAGAAGGAGAAAGAAAGGGTGGAGGTGTTGGAGTGAGTTTGAGAATAAAGCTAAGAAAAATACAAAACTTTCATTTAAAGCTGTTTGTCTATGTAAAAGTCACTTAAAGAAATCCATGTAATGAACATTCTGTCATTCTTTAGCAACCCTCATCATTTATAAATAAAAATAGTTTTCTATTAAATGAAAGTGAATGGGGGCTGATGCACTTGAGTTCCAAAATGACCAATAAAACAAACAAACAAATAAACAAAAAAAAAGCTCACTGAATTTTAAGCCACCGTTTGCTGAAAATGTTTGTCATTCATGCTAATGAGACGACAAAACAACTATCTTCATTTGCATTTCACAGAAGAACAAACGTTACCTGGGTTTAAAACACCATAAAGGTAAATGAATGATGATAGAATCTGTACTTGTTTTCCTCAAAAACCTTAAAGGAATAGTCCATATTCTTAAAAGAAAAATCCAGATAATTTACTCACCACCATGTCATCCAAAATGTTGATGTCTTTCTTTGTTCAGTCCAGAAGAAATTATGTTTTTTGAGGAAAACATTGTAGGATTTTTCTCATTTTAATGGACACCAACACTTAACACTTAACACTTAACTCAACACATAACAGTTTTTTTCAACTGAGTTTCAAAGGACTATAAACGATCCCAAACGAGGCATAAGGGTCTTATCTAGCAAAACGATTGTCATTTTTGACAATAAAAATAACAAATATACACTTTTAAACCACAATTTCTCGTCTTCCTTTGGTCCTGAAAGCGTCAGCGTGACCTCACGCAATACGTCATGAGGTCAAGAGGTCACAGAGGACGAATGCGAAACTCTGCCCCAATGTTTACAAGTGTGCTGAAAGAGGACCGTTCCTACGTTGTTGTATGTCAACTGATACTAATTAATGTCTTTGTGTCAGTTTATTGTTTAAAATGGTCCGCAAACATGTGACCTCCCTACGTCACTACGCATTTAAGTTAGGTCGCGCTGGACCGGATCTAGACGAGAAGTTGTGGTTTATAAGAGCATATTTTTTATTTTTCTTGTCAAAAATGACAATCGTTTCACTAGATAAGACCCTTATGCCTCATTTGGGATCGTTTATAGTCCTTTGAAACTCAAACTGTTACGTGTTGAGTTAAGTGTTGGTGTCCATTAAAATGCGAAAAATCCTTCAATGTTTTCCTCAAAAAACATAATTTCTTCTCGACTGAACAAAGAAAGACATCATTTTTTTTTGATGACATGGTGGTGAGTAAATTATCTGGATTTTTTTGTTTATGAAAATGGACTATTCCTTTAAATGTTTTAACACTGCAGCAACCTAAAAGCTTATCAGACAAATTAATTCCTTGTGTAAAGCAAGAAGGGAGAGACCAAGAAAAGACCCTAAACTTAAGCCACATGTTTATAAAATTAAAAACCAATGCATGTCTGTTTGTGTTTGCGCGCGTATGTGTGTGATAAGGAGAGAGAGAGGGAGAGAGAAAGAACTACAGAGAAGTACAAGCAATAATTTTGCACCCAAGGTTCACCAAATTTTAGTCTAGCCAACAAGAGAGCCGAGGGGATAAAGGACTTGCAAATTGCCAGAGTTAGTTCTGGAACACACACACACAGTCTTGCTGGTCTCAGCCATCCTGTGCTGGTTGTTAAAGCAGTATTAATATTCATGTGGAGGGCTGCTGCTGTCAGTAAGGCAGTTTTAAATGAACACGCCGACCTTGATCCAATCCATGGGGTCTCTCCTTATCCAATACAAGAATGTAACTTCAAGGTCTCCGTCTCTCTCCCTCTCTTGCTCGTTGCACGCTTTCCCTCAATTTTTTGCTTTTTCTAGCCTCTCCCCCCTTCACCGCTTTTCTCCTGATTATGCAGACTTGGTGTATGTGTGTGTGTGTCTCTTGTCTCTGTTTGATTTTGCTCACAGACAAGAATGGATCTGCCTTGATAAAGATGGCTGTTCAGAAAGAGCCACAGAGGGATTCAGATTACCCTGATCTCTCTCTCACGCTCTCTCTCTTTCCCTCCCTCTATCTCACTGCTTTTGTTGATGAGATGGGTGGGATACATTTTTTAACCTGATATTGAGAGAGTAAAAAGTACCTCCCATCTGGAGCTCACAATATGGTCAGAAAAATGCACTTAAAAGTCTGTATCATAGTTAAAAACATGTTGGTAAGATTCTCTTTTAACAGTGGCTCTACCATGAGAATCCTTTTAGCGGTAATTAACATGTAACAAAGTATTTTTTTTAAATCAAGTAACGCAGTTACAATTACTGACATTTTATTACCGCTAAAAGGAGTGGAATTACAGTAATGGAATTACTTTGTAACCCGTTACTCCCATCACTGTTTTTAACACAACTTGTGTTGGCCCTTTCATTTATTTTAACATGAAATAACGCCTTAAATGGCATGACACACACAATGTGTTAAAAATTAACACATCATTTTTTGCAGTGTATACTCAGGGGTGTTCAACTAGAAGTATAGTGGCATTTTTACGCATACGCGAAGGTCCACCTACAGTGATGGAAATTTCCTCATTAGAATAATAGGCGTGCACTGGTGGATTTTTGTAACCGTGCAAACTTTGTACACGTAGGCCGTGCATGCCCATACAGGAGAATGTAAAATAGCCCAGCAGATTTAGTGCTCGCATCTGTGTGTAAACACAAAAAATTTACAGAGATATTAATTTTTCCTATCCGATCTGAGCCACTTCAGTTCCAAATGTGGAATTTCTACATATCCTATTCAGCTTGATTATGACGTCAGTTTTACATGTCGGATTGCGCTGACCGTCATCATTTTGCACCTGAAGTAAGGAGGAGTTACATGCGGCTGCACCTGGCTGCTATGCCAGCGCAAAATAATCAGCATTAAAGCCAAGTATTAGAAAGTTAAGGATCACAACAACCACAGGACATAGCGACTTGCCCATTTTATGAGCAACTGGAGCAAATTTTGGGCAATAAACCTAGCTGCCGACCCCCCCAATGTTCTCGACAGTTTTTCATAGGAAGGCGTGATGACAGAGAAAGACAGTGTGGATGATGCCGCAGATAATCATTTACAATGGCCTTTACTTTAAATAAGTGATTTTAACGCTAGATAGCTAACACTAGACCCAGTTAAGCTAGCATTCTGTCTGGGCGGGAGTTTAATCTAAACACGGACATCGGATGTGAGGCATATCTGAAGTACAAAAAAAATCGGATATGGTCAAAAGATCGGATCTGTGCATTAAGATTTGAAGTGTAAATGCAGCCTTTGTCGCAATGCGCATGTGTACATGTGTGAACTAAACAAGGCGTGAAAACAGACTCTGGCCTTAATAGATAACAGCCCAGACAGAGAATGGCAGCTCCATAAAGCTCATTCTTTCTCATTCGCCTCACACACAATCACTTAAGTGGACACTTGTCCTCTGTGGTTACGGTGTATCCCTTCAACCCTTAGCGAGTCACCCACACCTCAGGACCACCCGGTCTCTTTATCTCTGCCCAGCTAAATAATGAAGCTTCGTTAGGAGGGTCAGACTCTTCGACCATCTGATCAATGTCCACCAGCAAAAACCAACACAAAAGCGAGTCCACTGATGCTCCATCCCTCAGCCCTTTATCTCTTCCTCTCTAGTATGCGGTCATCTGTTCTTTCTGCCTTTTGTCCTCCACCTTTCTCTCCATCTCTCTTCTTCATCCTCTCTCTCTCTCTCCCACTTCGGGTAGACCCCAATTCTAATAAATCTCATGAATGGTTCTCTCAGTAGCTCTACTCCAAACACGTCACAGCAATTACAGCACTCATAAAACGGCGCCATATAGACTTACACCCTGTGTGTGTATGTGCAAGTGTGTGTTTGTGAGAGTGAGAGAAAGATAACGTCCTTCAGGGGGCAAAAGAGAAGCTGCTTATTGATTGGAGAGGTCCCTGTATGACACGTAGGCTTTTGATTTCTCTTGTAAGCACCCGCGTTCCCTTGTCCTCCAAAGAGTATTGTACAAAATCAAACGCGACTATTGACTGCTGCTCATCTATACGGTTGTACACTGTTTCTGCAGTCATGTGTCTTTTAAAGGGCTTGCACGATAAAATCAATTTTTTTCATACACCACAAACCTATTAGCTAGTGTACATATTAATATGTGCAATTTTCAGCCGATTCGCTCTTGCTAGAGTGATGATGACGCACCACATGTACGTCAAATGGAGAACTTTACATTGAAAGTCATGTAAGTATACAGCAGATGTCTGGTGGAAACAACATTTGTTGATTGGAAGCTGCCAAAGCAGCGAGCCCGGATGCACATATGTCTAACATACAGATGTAGTATGGGGCCCAATGCTTATTAAAGCAGCAAGAATAAGCCTTCATTATGTGGTGCAGAATATTTCGCTGACAAATGTTAGAGTTACTGTTAGTGGTATCTTGGTCAAGTGCATGTTGTTAAAGGATTAGTCCATTTTCTTAAAAAATATCCAGATAATTTATTTACTCACCACCATGTCATCCAAAATGTTTGTTTTCTTTCTTTGTTCAGTCGAGAAGAAATTATGCTTTTTGAGGATTTTTCTAATTTTAATGGACTTTAATGGAACCCAACACTTAATTTTTAAAATTTCAGTTTCCCAAGATCCCAAATGAGGCATAAGGGTCTTATCTAGCGAAACGATTGTCATTTTTAACAAGAAAAACAATATGTGCTTTTAAACCACAACATCTATCTCTGGTCCCGTGACACGCCACCGCGACGTCACGTAATTGCGTAATGCCGTGGAAAAATCACTTGTTACATATATGAAACCCACATTTGCGCACCATTTTAAACAATAAACTGACACAAAGACATTAATTAGTATCATTCGACATACAACAACGTCGGAACGGTCCTCTTTCTCCACACTTGTAAACACTGGGGCGTAGTTTTGCATACCTCCTCCGTGACCTCTTGACGTATTGTGTGAGGTCACGCTGACGCGTCACATGACCGGAGATATACGAGAAGTTGTGGTTTAAAAGTGCATATTTTTTATTTTTTCTTCTCAAAAATGACATTCGTTTCGCTAGATAAGACCCTTATGCCTCGTTCGGGACCGTTTAGAGTCCTTTGAAACTCTGTTGAAACTGCTATTTAAAACTGTTACGTGTTAGGGTCCATTAAAGTCCATTAAAATGAGAAAAATCATGTAATGTTTTCCTCAAAAAACATAATTTCTTTTCGACTGAACAAAGAAAGACATCAACATCTTGGATGACATGGTGGTGAGTAAATGATCTGTATATTTTTTAAGAAAATGGACTAATCCTTTAACTACACAACCGGGTGGCAGATATAATACTAATATACGGTATATAATGTAGGTATTTGCCAACAATCCCAAACTGCTAAATATTAGTAGATTAATTCAAGCCTTTATATTCTTCTCTATGATAGAAGAAGATATTTCTGTACATATTTACTGTTTGACATTTATGCTTGAAATTATAAATCCTGCAGCAATTAATCCAGACAAGAGAAGCTACTGAAATAACCTCTCCGTACATACACATTCGAGACACACTTATTGGTTAAAACCATCTTTTGGATAAAGAGAGGTCTGATAATCTGCACGAAGAGAGATTTGATGGAATGAATAAATGCATTAATACTCGAGGCGCTTAGCATCGCAATCAGCGCATTTCAATGCAGAGAGAACTGCGCCCGCCCCGCAGCGCTGCCGCCCGATCCGACGTGTCAGATGTTAATGACCTGCCAAGGAGAGGAATCTATCCACATGTTCATTTATCATTAAGCAGGAATATTTTAACACCAGTCTCTCAAGTGCTACAGTGGAACAACAATTTACCACATCAAGAAAGAAGAGGAGGCGAAAAGAGACAGGAAGGGAGGTTTGACAGATAAAAACACAAGGAATGTATTCCTGTAGCCAGCAACTCTTTAAGGCGGATGGTGAAAACAAAAAGCGCTTCGCATCAGCACAAACGTGAAAACGCGGGACTGCGCCGCAGCGCTGCTGAGAATATTTTGTTGTGTCAGTAGGTCAGTGAACGAAGAGCATTGTGGGAGATCATCCCTCTAGTGCTTAGACTTTTCGTATGAGAAAGAGTATACGAGTAAAACCGCTTGCTTAGTGGTTAAAGGGGCAATGATGGCATCCAACCCGCATCATTTTGTACTTTTTAAAGCACAACACATGTAGCTGTCTCACTCATTGACTCCTACACAACCGCATACGCTCCGAAAGTGATGTCATTACCAGCAGCTGCACAAACATGCAGAGGAAAATCAATGAGCGTATGGCACATTTATTAGGTCCTGATGTGGCAGGTGGGATCGAGAGGCCCATCTGTTACAATAGAGAGCAGTGTGAGAGAAAAATCTGCTCACCTATGAAGTGATGAAGAGAAATTCTCTCGGCCAGCTAGTCTTAAAGCCACTTACATATCAAACAGCGTTTGATGGAGCCCTGGGGCTGAAACTCTATTAGACCTAATCAAACTATAAGATGAGACAAATACACGAGACACTAAACAGAAATTACAAAATAACAGGGCACTCTGGAATGTAACTCTGTAGCAAGATAGCACGACAAACCCTGAAGTAAAAATATCTCGATTAAATACAAGTTTAGCAAATTGCCATAGGGACGTGCAGACTCTGACAGATGTGATTTACGACACACAACTGAATTACATTTTTGACTTCATGCCCATGCTATTTTTTCTGAACCTTCTTAACATTTTTCAAAACTGACACAATACGTTTCAATCTTAATCTACACTTACCTACACCTGCGGTTGCCTACAGTATTATGGTACAAAATATAACGTAATAACAACGCATGAGAGATACAAATTTGATTTACAAAAATGTTCACAAGGTGGTTATGATATACAATACTAGGGATGCATAACGATTAATCGCGATTAATCTATAGCAAAATAAAAGTTTTTGTTTACATCATATATGTGTGTGAACTGTGTATAATAACAACGTTGTACAGATAAATAAACACACACTACATGCATGTAAATATTTAGGAAATGTTTACGTGTTTATATAAATTTGTATATTTATGTATTATTTATATTATATATATAAATACTTAATATATAAATATATATTTTTTCTTAAAATTATACATGCATGTGCGCAAATTTATATAATAACCATACACAGTTCACACACATATATGGTGTAAACAAAAACTTTTATTCTGCAATTGATTAATCGTGATTAATCGTTATGCATCCCTATGCAATACTACCAAAATTTACCAAAAACAACAAAAATGTTTATTTGATGAAAAGAGTGCTTATCTGTTATTTAGCTACACCAACTTGCTGTTTCTTGCTGTTTCACAATTCCAAGAACGCAAAGAATGGACTTGCGTTCTCGTGGAGATCAGTCTTGCCAGGCGACCTTGGAAGAACAAACTCAGAACGTCGCGAGAACACAGAACGCACTTGTGAGAATTGAGTTGTGTGCGATCTTCCTGTTGGTCACCCGCCATCGTTTTGCCGCAAAGACTTCTGGGGCGTAAAGCGAGTTCCGCACGCAAGTCTGCACTCGATGCATCCTCGATATCAAGAACATATCCGGGTATTTTCATGCGTCCTTTGTACTTGTGTTTTTGAGTATTGGAATTGAACTTTGACGGTTAATGATGACGTAGAGCGAGGACACAAGGACGCAAGATCGCTGAAGAACGCATATTGAGAAAACAGCCCCTAACTGTCCTGTGATGAGTATTTCAAAATAACCATAAATGAATTAAAGAGCACCTATTTGTCAGATTCACGTTTTTACATTTCCTTTGGTGCGTAAGTGTGTATTAGTACATGTTAACGATATGCAAAAGGTACAAACCCCAAAGTTTCAGGAAGAGAGTGAAATCTGAAGCTACCAAAATGTACGGTATGTGAAAAAAAATGTGCTTATAACCATAAACCACGCGAACACATTGTATTATACCAAATACACAAAATAACTAGCAATGAAATAGGTGCTCTTTAACCCCCTGGGGTCCAAAAACGCGGGGCCGCGTTTTGACGTGTTTTTTCCTTATCATGGCAGAATCAACTTAAAATACTCCATCATTAATAATTATACACTTACGTGTTTGACATCATTTGAAACGGTAAAGTGTCTTCTTTAATATGTGTTCATTCACAATAACAACAGATCTTTGTGTTTTTGTCAAATAAAGAAAATAAACAGGGTGTGCATCCAGACATTTCTGTCTCCGCCAGCTGTCTCTCAAAACACGTTACAAAAATCAATTGAAACTCCGCGAATACTCGTCACACAAGCATTATACACATATCCAAAGAAAGCCTGAAATGTCTACTTTTAAACAAGCTAAATATAATCGAACACAAATATTGCCTGTTTATGTAATCTGCATTGAAGTAAAGAGAGTACAGTTTTTCCTGGCTGACTTCATTATCTTTAATTCGGCCACGCCCACAGCTGTTGACATGGTAATGAAGACACGAGCTGTTCAACCATAACAAGCAAAGCGTAAAGTTTGATCAGATTTAAAGACTTTACCGCATGTTTGGGAGATAAACTTTGAACACACGTGAGGAATATCTTCATTTATGTGTATATGGACATTGAGGAAGAGAAGCATTTATCTTTAACGTTACCTAAGAAGAACAGTTCAAATGATGTAAACAACACTGGTCCAGAAACACTTCCTGTTACAGTTTGTGACAGTTATTTTTTTATTTTACATATATTATTATTTTTAAGATGTTTGTTTAACTTCAGTTAATTCAGGTTTATATGTTCTGTTGGTTTATTTTATCCCAACGTTTATCTAGTGTTAAAAAACGGAAACAGGAAGTGCTTCTGGACCAGTGCTGTTTACATCTTTTGAACTGGTCCATACCATTTATATTTGCTATCATGTAACTTAATAGGCTATGCTCATGGCTTGTGCAGTTCAGCCTACATACAGTAACGTTAAGCAACCTTAGCAGACTGCACGCTTTGGATTGAAAATCTTTCTCATTGTTTACAAACGGACGCGATCTCACGTAATGGCGGATTTCACTGTTGCATGCTGTAACAGTGTTAAACACAGTTATTCACATCCTTCATGGCAACTTTCAGTAAGCCTGAACTGCTGTATCTTTTAAGTGTGTGCTGTAATATGATTCCATGTGTACATGCTTATTTACAAAACAAATCCGCGTGACCTCCCGTAATGGCGGATATCTGTTACATACTGTACAGTGTTAGACACACAGTTATTCACTTTCGTATCCTTCATGGCAACTTTGACTAATGCTGCACTGCGGGATTTGCTGTAAAATGATTCCATATTTTTCACATGCAAGGTAATTCCATACATTGCGCTTTACACGCGAAACCGTTTTTATGAGCGCCGTGTTACACGGAGACGCGAGCTCGCGCACATGGACGCGCCATATGCGATGTGTTTTTAAAGTTCATACGCGCTTACAGAAACACGTTTAAAAAAGAAGCTAGACGATAAGGGGATGGGCATCTGAAAACAGTCATCTGAAAACAGTCCTCTGAAAACAGCTTTTCATATAACTAATTGCTGCAAATGTTTATCTGAGATTAAGTTTATGTACAAGATAGTTTATGAATGTAGAATCATATTTACCCATCAGTTATATGTAAGGGTATTTCTGTGGACAATTTATGCTAACAGCTGTTTATAACTCTCTTAGAGGTCTGCATCTCTCTCATCAGTACAAAACTATGAAGTGGAAAAACACTTTTTGGACATAAAGTTATATGGTAACATGAGCCACATTAAGTTTACAGCTCTGTTATCAGTTTCTTACAAAGTTTTTGAATAGGGTATGTTTCCAAATAAACTGAAAATGTCCTACTGACCATCATTTCTATTTTGATTATATTGTTAACTTAATAAACCTCAAACAAACGTATACATTTGTCCTCACATTCTTTACTGTAGTTCATTCTCACATTCCTGCCTCATTATGCAGCTCATTATGCGAGCCTTTGTTTGCTAGCTGTCAATCAATCCTTCTCGCATACGGCCACTCTAAACAAAAAGTGTCTTACCATTTCTAAATCAATATATTATTTTATGTGAATAAGTAGGCAGGGTGATTTTCACATCATTTTAAAGAAAAAACTCTAGACTACTAGATTCTGTTTAGGAAAGTCTTGTTAAAACATGTTTAGTATGGGTTTTGTGGACTTATATCAGTGACTTAAAAATTTTGCTTTTTTAAAAACCACGCATAAACATTTTTCTCTCAAAAATACAAACATGTACATACATGTAGCTCATATAATATTTTAGCCCAGTTTGTGCTGAACGCAGTGGTATGAGACACTAGCCATTATTATGTTTTAAAGCAACTGAAAAAAGACCAAATGTAAGAGCATGTCAGAACCTCTGAGAGTGTCCCAAAATGGTCGGACCCCAGAGGGTTAAACTGGCCGATAATCTCTAAACTAGGTGAATCTCATTTTAAATGCGAACAAATCTTTCCCATATAAAAAGGGTAACCAGAGTAACACAAAAACAAAGGTAAACACTTTTTCATCATGCTAATTAAACATGGAATTTTGAATCCTGACAGAGGTACATTGTGATAGACAGATAGCGTGTTGAAACAGACTGATAGATAGTCAGACAAGACGAAAAGCCCCTGGCTGTCTGCTCACGCGTTTAAGACTTTGCCTTTCATGTCCATCCCTCTTTCTTTCAGTCTTTCCTCCTCCTACTCTTAACCTTGACTGAAGCTCCAGAAGAAAGCTGTCAATAAATCCCCCCATTCCTAGGTTACCCCTGTTAAGACAGCTGTTGAGTTTAGTGGATGTCCTGTCGAAGCAGATGTAGGGTGAGCTTTACAGTGCTAATATTATTACTCTTTCTTTATTCTTTAGCTGTGCTTTCCATTCACTGGCAGATGTTTGTTGGTGGTTGTGTTTCTTAATTGCACAGATGTACCTATTCTGCAGTATCTATCCATCCAATGGTCCATAAAACATGCATGGCTGTTAATGTTGTGGCATCCCCTTAAACCCTTGGAAAAAACTTTGTGACAAAGTGAAAGTGGGAATAATATTCCCTGGCTGCGTGGCAGCTGTGGAATTTTGGTCCTTACGGAGAATAGCTCAAGCTTGTTGTTTTGGATGTCTGAGCAAGGCAGTAATATGTTCCCCTCTTCCACCGAAAGCTTTGTTGCAACAGCAAACAACCCTGGGCAACACACTTATACGCTGCGAGACGTCCGCTACTCCACTTCAGAAAGCGCATTACACTCGTTTTTTTTTTTTTACAGACACACTGTTGCCACGAGTAAGGCTCAACTCAAAGCCAATTATCAAAGGATAATAAACCTGGCTCTGAGGAGATAAGCTGGGAGCTTAACATACAGTGGGAAGATTTTCGTGGGTATATTTCACCTGCACCAAGAGATATTGATCTTAACAACTATATAGTTTAAGTGAAACTTACGGCACAGACTGACTGCGCTGTTTGTGTGCTCAGTCTAATGTGTGAATTATGGGACAGTTTCAATACTAACTTTTTATGACCAACTTTTTATGAATTCTGAAGCGAGTACCACCAACGCAAATGCAGAAGAAATCCACCACTTTGATGTCTTGCCCTATTTTGTGGTTTCGACAGGGTCTTTAGCGATTTTAATTCATCTCTGAGCTCTCCGGGGTTTTAGGAAATCTGGGCCAAACAGTGATTGAAGCCATTAGAGCAACCCCTTCAAAAATACTTTAGGGTGTGCATGATCAAATGAGAAAAAAAAGAGGAGAGGAGCAGGAATGACTTATTGGTAACAGTCTGACCCCTTTATCTAAAAGCTGAGAGGTTACATTAGTTTATATTAAGGTTTTCCCTTCTCAGACTCCTCCCATATTTCCCAAAGCAAGAAAGAGAAAGCATGCAGTAATGTGTGCAGTAGAAAACCACACTGAAGCAATGGGAAAGCCAGCTTTACCTAATGACCAGGCTCTCAATTACATCATCATCTGTTTGTAGGACTCATGGGACAAGAGGTTAAGATACTTATACCCCCCCCCCCAATTGCCACCTGCAGTAATATAAAGACACTCCCATTCACACGATCAAATTTATAGTCATTTTAGCAGGCCAAGTATGAATTCGAAAGGCTTCAGTTTGCTTCTGGAAACAAATGTTTTAATATTCTGGTAATGGCTTGAGAATGTAGGAGAGGGTAGAGACTCAGACAAGTATGACTGATTTTTAAATGGCTTTTGTAGTGAATGATTCATTATCTCTCTTTTACACACACACAAGCTCTTTCTCTCCCTCGCTTTGACTTCCCTCTGTCATAAAGGACTGTGTTGCTGGCGTGCAATCACAGCGCGACACGAGTTTGCCCCTCCACCAAAATGAGCATCTCACGCTCTCAATTCCCATGTTCTCTAAAAATAAAATAGTGGAAGGGAAAAAACACTAGAGCCGTAATTGTCCTGCTATAGCGATGCGTGTGTGGAGATTCTCAGGCTTAAACAATGGTACCAATAAACTGTTTTTTATTATATATTTTTTACATTAATATTTTTTTTTTTTTTTGCTTGGTTTAGTGCTTTTTGCTTTCTTTGTGTTTCTGCATTATTTATATGATCATCTGGATTTTTCAAGCTATTTAGGCAAATGCAAAGCAGAATTTGGACAAAACAGTAAGGAATGGTCTGTTTTACCAGATTGTCTGGTTTCTTGACTCAGTCACTCGTGTTTTTAGCCATTCGCAGGCTCTCACAATATCAGCACACACGGGTATCAAAAAGCAGATTTTTATTATGGATGCTCCGATAAGGATTTTTGCAGTCGATTCCGATTACCGATTTGTTATCTTTATGATCGGCCGATACCGAAGCTCTTTGATGACTGTAACTGTTAATTTTTTTCTAGACAAAGTAATATCACAGATAATGCCTTTGCTATATTACTTGCAGTAATTAGGTATTATTGTTTTAATAGAGAATCAAATAAATAAGCACAACAAATATAACTTCTGCAAAGAGATATTTAATATCTCTTTAAAAAGGTTTATGTCTCTTAAAAGTAATGAAAATAAAACACTTCACAGTCTTTACTGTATGAATTAAATATACACGCATTCGTATGAAGTACAACAGTTCTTTAGTCAAGAGCAGAGAGTGATTTTATGGAGAGGTGAATTAGGTTACTGTAGCTTTAAGACGTGGAGAGATCGCTCTGTTCACGTGTATCACTGATGACAGGCTGCTGTGTGTACGCGCGTTTGGTTTACGCAGACAAGAGCAGCTGTAAGGAAAATGAAAGTTTAAATGGTCAAGACTTTAAACGCATGCAAAAAATAAACGTTTGGCTTTGGCATGAGGATGCAATTGTCCGCGATAGATATGTGTTGTATATACTGTTTGATAGGGATGTGAAGATGCATCGCGCTTTTGACCGGATCGCGACCTCATAGAAAATACACATATCTCTCAAAGAGAGAAATCCAAATCTGCACGTCGCACATTAGCTGCCGCATTAAGGATCCCTATAATGACAAAAGTAAACAGAAAGATCGGTTCATGAGATCGGCAAATTTAACAAGTACCGATCGAGTCATTTAATGCCGTTATCGGCCGATTCCGATCAGCGGCCAATCGATCAGAGCATCCCTAATGCTGCATTCACACCAGCCGTGGTAGAGGCGTCAGACGCGAGTTATAATGTTAAGTCAATGTGAAGATGCGTTGACGCACGTCTGGAGGTCTCGCGGTGCGAATGAGGCGTTTAGCACGCCGTGGTAGATGCGATTTCGCCTCATCCACGCGTCTAGTCGTGCGAGTTTAAAAATTAGAACTTTGGCGAAAAAACGCGCCACGTTAACCAATCAGGAGCTTGCTTTAGTAGAGAGTAGAGACGTGATTACAGGATGCGAGCGGAGATGCAGAACCCTATAGAAGGTCCTCCCATGACGCGTGAATGTCTCGATGACTAAAATTTCATGCGCGGCTTTCATGCACTAATGAAGCGACTCAGCGAGTAAACTCAAAATGTTCAAGCGGCAAACTAGACTTTTTAAACTTTTTAAAATAACTTTCTCTGTCTGTGTTGTTTCACTGCTGATTCTTGCCATACTTCCGTTTCCAAACTGCGCGCGCATACATTGCCAAGTCATCATTGTATACAAACAGTAAAAGGGTCTATTTCTATGGAATTGGAATAGGTGTCATTCACAAAGTTGTAAGTATTCATATATGTCCAATAAATAATTGGTTGCTTGAGGTATTCAGTCATCACAATGTGATAGCTGGCCAACTGGAGCACACTGTGCCTTTCAGAACGATGAGCTTTGAACAAAATCTATGCGTTTCAGAGAAGCAGGGCATAGAGGAGAAACAATAATGTACGGTATGTGGAAAATAACGTTTTTTTTAAACAATAAATCACGCAAACACATTGCATTACAACAAATAAACATTTTTTAGCAACGTAATAGGGGCTCTATAACCCATTTCATAGAATTCTGCCAATTTCCACTAAAACTGCCTTTTGCCCATCACATTTATCTCATCTCTGTCACAAAAGTCACTTCAGTTATAAACAGACACACATAACAGAAACAAATCTTTAGTCAACAGTATAATACATGATGTTATCGCTCTTATTCATGCGCTCTATACATGCATCACACCCTCTTACTTAATCACACTCTAAAAGAAAAAGAAGGTGTAAACCGAGAGAACATGCTCTTAATTGTCATTTTAGCTTTCTGGGTGGCTTTCAAGTTGACGGCAAAATGAAATGGCAATTACACTAAAATAGACCAGAGCGGATAGGGAGAACTACTAATCAGTTATATCAATTACAGAGACTCCACCCTTTCACTGGGTGGGGTCACGGGGGTCAGGACATCCATGCTATGTGGATCGAGATGGTGGGAGATGCCTGTATGCGTGTGTAACCCGAGTCACTGGCCAAACCACGGCCAACCGTGGTAAAACATTATGTCCAGATCAAGTTACTCAATGAACCCTTCGCCACAATCTGTTACTGTGGGCTTGCAAACTGACACCTGTGTTCCTGCATGGGCCCTTTATTGCCGAAGTGGCACTCTTACTGACCTCGCGCACTCATGTTGGGAAAAAAAATCAAGGATCATTCTCTGGAAGTGGAGAATTGGTGGGAAAGGGAGGGAGAGAGTAAGGAAGGAAACGAAATGGCATATGTAAAGTACATGTTTTAGAGATGGGATGCTGTGTGTATTTGATGAATAATAAAGCAACAAAGAAGAAAACCTACAGTAGAAATATAGGTGCATATCCATCTTTATGAAGAGCGAGTGCATGTAACTGGAAGAAACACACACTTGTGATCAAACATAGACACACACACACACAAGCACATTCTGTTAATGGATGACACGAGGGATGTTAGAGGAGGGGGAGTGACCTAGAATACCAATCTCAGACAACAATGGAAAAAAATGCAAAAGGCAGCTCATAATATTCACTAGTTCAACACTACTATTGCTCCCAGTAACATAATCACACACAAACAGTAGTAGTAGTAGTAGATTGGCATCAGTACTAAATCCAAATATTTCTTTGTTTCTTTGTTGAGTAGTACACGCACGGATAAAAATGTCTTTGTATATGAATAAATAACATCCCTTTCCTACCATCTCCACTAATTAATAATTTACACACCATTCCATTTGTAGACCTTAGAAAGAAGTAAGAAAAGATCACACTTGTGAAAAGCTGCCATGGTTACTCCAACAACTGTTTCTGGGAATCAGTGCATTATGAAGTGCCAAGAATTCTGGGTAATTCTACTTTGGACCACAGATGAAAGCACGGTCGGTTGTGTGCATGTACATTCTAGTGGGCATGATTACTGTCTTGCATGATCATTCATCACGGTGTATCAAAGTGACACGTTCAAATGAGAAACATTTACTTGTTCTTTTGCTGCACGATCATTTCTTTGAAGTCTTGTGTGAGTCAGGGTACTGGTTAATTTTCACACACCATCTGTTTCAGTTGCACTCACTAAAGATGTCAACTTTAAACAACCATCCAGAGTGAGTATTATTTACTTTAAAAATTCAAGACACTAAACATTCTTCTTAATACTGGTGCTAGGTCTAAGAAGTCCCCGTGAACCGGAAGTCGCGGTCGACTTTACTTCCGTGTTGTGATTGGCCATAGACTGCAAAAAAGATGGACGTAGTGTCCGTGACGTCACCCATAGGTTTGTGAAGATCGTTTTTGAGGCCAATAGTAGGCGGTGCCTGCCGTCGGCATCTTGGCCGTGCATCACTCGCGGATATCTGAAAATCGGTAAAGAGGCGGGACGTGGGTGAAGCTGAGGTGGCTGGTTGCTGAAACTAATGCTGCGTTCCAGGCAGGTTTTTAAACCCGTAAGTTACGACTTTAAAACCACGACTCACGACCTTATGCGTTCCAGGCAGCCTGTAACTCGTGTTTTTACAACCTTCTACCGGTGAAAGTGCACTGGAACGGCAGTCAAACCCGTGACTTCCCACCCGTGAACTCGTACTAGATCGATGTACTCCCAGTTCAGAGTCGTAAGTCGTGGTTTTGAAGTCGTGAGTTACGGGTTACAGGTTGCCTGGAACGCAGCATAAGCCCCCCTAGCTCGACTCTAGTGACGGCAGTGGCAGTTCACCCATCACTCAAGTGGCCACACCCTTAATTATGCAGAACTTTAAAGCTTAATATAATTCAAACGGATAAGTTACAAAACAATTTACCTCCCTCACCCGTTGTCATGAAGGGCAAAATTAGCTACATAGACCAAAACCACTATTTGTACCAGGCTGTAAACACATTTTTTCTACTGTAAAGTTGGGCATTTTAATATGGGGGTCTATGGGAATTGACTCCCTTTTGGAGCCTGCCTCTAGCGGCCAGTCGATAAATTGCAGCTTAAATCACTTCCGTATTGGCTTCATCAGAGAGATCGGAAGGTTGTCCCTTGGTTGTGACGTATTTCCAAGTAAAGCAGAATGCCACGCGAGGAAAATAGTGGGCGAAAAGGAGACGTTTCACTCAGAAATGGAACTGGCAGCAGACTGACAGTTGGAGGGGGCGGAGTTAACAGATTCTCCCACCCAAGCTGTCAAACTGACATCAGCTGTGTCCTAATTCGAAGGCTGGGTCCTTGAAAGCAAGTACTAGTTCTTTGGAGGTCGCACCGTCACACTCTCAGAAGTCCGCGAAGAGTAGGGATGCACCGATCCGATATTCTGGATCGGTATCGGGGCCGATCCGGCATTTTTTGCTGGATCGGATATCGGACTAACAGGACCGATCCAATTCCGATACTGCGCATTACCCATGGTTGTCACTGACAAGCGATTAAAACGTCAAAGTATTATAAAAGCACCATAAACGTTTTTATGCACTATAATCAAAGTCATCTTACACTCAATAGCTTCATGTGAAGGAACAAACGCACATTTAAAAATATTCATGTTCACAGAAACACTGTAACTTACTTGCAAACTGAGTTAATCCACTGATGAGAAGCGGACGGATAAAAACGCGTCATTCAACACACGCACACACACAATAACACACACAATAACTGTAACGTTAGGCTTTATTAAAGATCTGATTTCATAAAGTCTCAGTAAGCTGTTGGATGGATGCAATTCACTATGTGCTGAGGATTCACAGGTGAAGCGGACGGATGAAACGCGTCATTCAACACACGAACCCTCAATAACTGTAGGCTGTTTTAAAGATCTGATTTTATAAAGTCTCAGTAAGTTGTTGGATGGATGCAATTCAGTATGTGCTGAGCACACGATGCATCAAATCTTTTTGTGTTTTAATAGTTATGAACTTAGCTTTCCATTGCGGAGCGAGGATTGCCATGCGAGTGTGAGGACGCTTCTAGAGCATCAATGCTGCACAGTATTGCGCAGAATGCGCACTCAATATGATTTAGGCGCATCAATTCTGCACCCGAAATGTGCATAAAAGGTCCGGTTAAGTGCATAATTCCCAAAATAACCATCTGCACACTAAAGCTTTTTTACTGTGACTTTTTGCGCAATTAAGGAAAATATATTTAGCATACTTATTTGATCAAACGTGCCTATTTTATTTTCTCCTAAACACTGCCATGGTTAATAATTACTAATGTTCTTGTAACTTGTAAATCATTTTAAATTATTGGTTTTTAATTTAAAAGTATAATTATATATAATATAATTATACTATGCTAGATTTAGACATGTATATAGTGTATGTGTGTGTGTGTGTGTGTGTGTCTGTGTGTGTGTCTGTGTGTAATTTAAATTGCTCAAGAAAAATACAGTAGTATCGGATCGGCAGGTATCGGAATCGGCCGATACTCAGAATTCGGGTATCGGAATCGGATCGGAGATGGAAAAAGTGGTATCGGTGCATCCCTAGCGAAGAGAACTGAAATGAGACTATTTAGCCTTCGGAGGATCCATAATTTGCATCACCTGCTGTACGCGCCCACCGCGCCTGACTTATTAGAATAAATATGGAACCAGAAACTAAATAAAATATTACTTTTACTTTAGAAAATATGACACGATGCAATTTTAACTAACCAACAGTTTATTCAGTGAATCGACCTTAGAAATATACGCAACATACCGAAAATAATATTAATACAAAACATAACGCATAACCTTTTTCTGCTAAAACATACTTTTAGTTAATAAAGGTTTTGAATGTTTACTTAAAAATATCCAGCCTGGATAGCCTCGGCTGTGATGGATCCATTTGTTCTATCCTTAGCAGTGCAGGGAAATAAGGACACATTTTGAGGCTTAATTTTAAGCAGCCTTCGAAATGGGAAACAGCTGTCATCAGAAAATGATCGTCACAAGAGGGCAAGTACCTTTTCAGATTTTGATTTCATTGGAACTTTAAAGTAAACAATTTATCGGTGCACATAATTCCATCTTTTATCGAAATATAACTTGCTCTGCTTTTATCCTCTTAGTTTTCAGACCATTTTCAATAATCCAATCAAGTTCCCATTGGATCCAACGACAACCTGCCCCTGCATTTTCCTGGTTCAAATTTCCGGTTTCCCTAAGAAATCTCTCGAATTACAAAAGTAAATATCACTCAACTTGACTTTAAGAATGGACAGTCAAACTGTAGCTTAGGAAGTCCGGTCCACGCAGAATGGAAACATGTTTTACTCAACTGGCCAGCCATTAAGACTAAATAATCGATCCAGGCTGAGCTAGGGCTGAACGTATTCATGCTTGAACACACACACACATTAAAAAAATGTTGAAGATCCTTTTCATACCACTCAGGGTGCATTCACAGTTCACACTATCCTAACCAAACCGTGCCCCGAGCGATTGTCCCCCTCCCTACTCCCCCAGAAGCACGCAAACACACTGTACTTTTATCTATCCGACCCCGGGCGAACATTTGTCATTAGGATGCGATTGTTTTGAACAACACAGGAAGTAAAGCGCACTCTTCACATTGGAACCCACCGTAATGTTAAGTCTGCGTTTCTTATTCGAAGTCGTTTGGTGCGCAATGACACACATAGCCCTCTCACATGCCATCATATTGCTTAGTTGGTCTGTCGCGTGTGCACCTCAGACATTCACGTAACCGTCAGAAGGTTTTACGAAGGCAGATGAAGGTGAGTGGTCGCGCAATTGGCATCTCTCCTTTTGAACCACGCTGGCAAACCACGATTCATCAGTAACACTAAGAATGTTCAATATTATCTTTCTTTATCTCCCAAAAACAGTTGCAGTTCATTTCATCACTGTTAGATACTTGCAATAGAGTTTATAGGATTAAAGCAGTGGAAGATAAAGCAAAACTGTACCTACCGTCCGTGTCCCACATGAACATGCCAACATTCTTAAAAAAGACTAAGCTACAGGTTCATTACAGTATGTGTGTGCGTGTGTGTGTGTGTTTAAATGTGAGTGTGTGTAATGATGATGCAAGCGAGAAGCCACTGCTGGTCCTGAACAAAGACTTGTATTCCATGCAGTATTGCAACATTGTCTCAGATTCAGGAGGAGAGTAAAGAAAAAGTGAAAAGAGGAGAACAGGGGAGGGCGATGGGAAGAGAAGAGGAAAGATGAGATAACGATCTTTCAAGATTACTAATTAAACTGTTCAATTGCATGCTAACAAATTGTTTGTAGGTCTTTTAAACGTACATATAGACAACTGAAGAAAAAACTGAAGATCAGAGATAGTCAGAGAAAGACTGTACATTTGGATAAAAACTAAATACACAAGGACCAAAAAGGAAACATTCAGTTACTAAACCACAGCAACAGTCTTTTTCCCAAGAGTAACAGAGATATTTACAGCAAACTGCATCCAACCAAATTTGTAAGCATGATATCATTCAGCGGGTATGTGGAGATTTCCATTTGTCATTGTTTTGTCTGTTTTTCCTCTCTTTTTTTCAAGTGTGACCTTCCCTTTCTCATAAGCTATGCCATGGAGAATGTGTTGGACACAAACAAACAGTGAAGAAATCAAACCATCTTGCGTCTTCATTCGAAATGCTGGTTTGGTTTGCTCCAATCTTAGAGACCTCTATGATGGCATAAGCTCAAACAACTAAATTTATAAGCATTGGTTTTTTAAATATTGCCATTTGCTTAAACACCCTCAAAGAACAAGCAATGAACACGAACGACGGATTATTTACAGATGAGGGCTCAGAGGTCTGGAATCAGTCATAAATTTTGCACATATCTGCAGAGAAACAGAGACTTGGCAGAGCTTCTTCCCAAATCGATGAGAATAAGCAACTTTTTAAACATTTAAGCTGCTGATGCAGCATGTATATGATGCTCCATATGAGTGATATTTCTATGGGCCTTCGAGGCATAACAGATGTCGAGCTCACATGAGACTTCATGCCAAATGATGGTAGTTGATTGTCAGAGGTAATTTAAGTTGTACATGTGGCACTTTGTATTTTTAGCTGTTACCTCTTCTTACAATTTCTCCAGCAAAAAGGCAGCATGTTTCCTTGTTGCCAAGCTGTGCCGTTTTTACTTTTTCTGTATACATTTAGACTTTCTTTTCTCGCTTATTGAGCTTTTCACAAATGTCAGGTGCTGATAAACTTCCTTCCATGTGTTTGCGACACACAGGGGTTTCCGGAGAAAGTCACTGGTAGCGGGAAAAGCTCTGAAGCGAGCGTGTGTGGGTGTGTTCTCCAGTCTACTACCTCTGACGGAGTTTTTGTGCAAAGTGCTGGAGACAGAAAAAGAAAACGCACAACCAAATATGCCGTATGTGCTCCTGTTTGTTTTTCATCCCTAGGCAACACTGTTATTTCCTGGTGAGGTATTGCCGGATCACACTGACGCAGTTTTTCTCTCTTCTAAAGGCGCACTCATATCACACCAAACCAAACAGTGTCCAAGTGCGATTGTCCCCCCTCTCTACCTGTCTAGAAGTACGCACTCACACTGTACTTTGACCAATCTGAGCCCAGGCACACTTTCTTCATTAGGATGCGATTGCTTTGGGAAAAAAAACAGGTAGTAAAGCGCTCTCTTTACAGACCATCCATGTGCATCCATGTATAGAGGATAAATTTATCCACCAACTAGAGATGTGCACTTCGGTCATTTAACTACTTGAGTATTCAAGTCCTTAAGTACTCATGCTCATTCCTACAACAAACACAGCCCCTATACTCATAAAAATGCCATAGGACAGTGGTTCCCAACCTGGGGTCCGCTTCAGATATCTGTTATATATATATTAAAGCTTTTTAAAAATAATTTGCTTACATTGCCAAGTAGTTACGAAAAGTAATTATTTCAATTTTGCTTGCTTCATCTCAACGTAACAGCAAAATCATAATTAAAGATGGATGTGAAAGTTAGAGTGGGGGAGCCCAAGGAAAAAGGTTTGGGAACCACTGTCATAGAAGAACAGTTTCTATTAACAGTCTCAAACCTTTTACCACTGTTAGTAACTTTATTTTTAAAGGTATAGCGGAGGATTTTCTCAAATTGTAGAAAATAACCACCTTCTCGACTTTTTAAAAAAATGCAATTGCGCAACAGTCCTGATTGACAACTAGGGGGACCAATAGTATTGATGATCCACCCGGAAAAAGAAAATCTTCCGCTATATCTTTAAGGTTACATGCCGAACAGATTGTTTTGTTGTCTAGAACACATTACAAAAACACCTTATCTTTATCTCTCCTTCCCATCTTATATGTCTCCTCGATGTACCATATGGTTCCCCAGTGCTACTCAGCACAATTTCATCCTTCGCGTCACTCACTCCAGGTGATGCGTCGAGAGCGATTCTTAGTTAGCGCGGGAAATGACAGAGTGATTGTTTGTGGTATAAGGGTGTACTGAGTGTCTCTTTGAAGACTGCTTTTGAACTCACAAAACGCCGTCTCTCTAAAGAAGAAAACCCCTCAGAGTTAAATTCCTTCACACAAGCCCCGACTCAGTGATCTCATTCTAGAAATGTCGGTAAGATAAAAGTCGGACGTGTTGTTTTAAACTTTCACCTAACTTTGAGGTGAGATCCAAGTGTATTCACGAGCGGTATACTCGCATTACAGTGCACCTCTCTGTGCGTGCACGAGATCTGAGGACTAGAGCGCGCATTCCACTTCGGCCCTTTTATTCATCCGTCAACAGCAGCTTCAAAGCGCTCTGACTCATTTGGCCACAGATCAGTTCAAATCGAGTGGAGCACAGAGATCCGGTGCGGGAAATCTACAAATTGGCTTCTAGAAAAACAACACGGTTTAAGCAAAGGTCCCTTTAAAAATTAAAAGTATACATATTTATTATATATAATTGCCATCAGTTTCAATACGATTTACATTATTATATCGTCATCATAGACTAACGGACAAATCGCAATAAAATAGCTTGGGTCTGTCAAAATCATATTTCTAACATTGATGACCTAGCCTACTTCAGAGATCGAAAACCATTAAGATGGGAAAAGGGGGTCAACGAGGTAATAAAGACCACTCTAAATAAATTAATATTAATTATATATTGAGAAAATAAGAATTAAACCCTGCCTCTTGTCACTCTAGAGGAAAATCCATCTTGAACTAAAAGGAAACTTATAATACTGACAATAAGGGATTGTCCACTTAACACGTGCTGTAGCCTATCTGTGGAGATACATTAATAGCTTTCGGAAGCATGTAGGCAAATCCACGACAAAGCGCAGTCAAAGGGGGCAGTGCGTAAATCATGCTTGTCACTGAACGCCTTTAGTTAATTGGCGTCGATTATTGCTGGACAGGGCATTGAATTACATGATATTGTTAGCATAAAGATGTTCACAAAGCACAGGGTTACATGCATCCTTCTTGTTATGAGAGTAATCGAGCCATGCCACCTTTATAATCCCATTACGTATTCTGGTATAGCTCGGCTTAATCCTTGACACGCTGGTAGTTTGTCCCACATTTCAAGGATCGTCTCTCTCTCTCTCTCTCGTTTATCTCTGAGCAATCCACATTAAATGTTAAACTGTTTAAATGCAGCCGCAATTGCGACAGTGAAAACCCACATTATCGCTAATTTTAAGATGATTTACACAGCGCCTGCAGCCTCAAAGCCGCGCTCTCATCCAAGTCCCTAGTTTTCAGTCTTTTGTTAGTGAGCGCAGCCCTGCTGTGTGTCTGATAAATGCCATTTCATTCCAACAAGCAGACCACATGCTGCTTTAACAGTGTGGGGCTTTTACCTCTCTGACTCGAGATGTGGTCATTCTACGTTGCCTTCAGCCGTGTGTATGAAAACAAAGGTTTATTAATAGTGAGGTTGCGTTACATTCACCGACAAAGCAAACAATGGCACACAAGCGACCAAAAGCTTAAAATATTAAAAACACCGTGCCTATTGATATGATATCTGGTTTTGGTATGTTCCCCGAGTCAGAGTTTGAGTAGTTAATGCAACTTCCTCGCAGTAGTGCGTAAATACGCGGGGCAGCGGCAGTTAATCAGTTTAATGCAGTCTTAAACCTGTCATCTAATCTATCTACCTTATCTCTCTAACACACACACAGAAAACCCTGGGATTTCTCCGCTCGAGTTTCAAAACTTCACTGTGAAGCAAATGTAGCATAAAAATAGCGGCGTTACACTTTAAAACCAATCACTACGTTAAACGCATATGATGAACGCGTAATGACATACGCGGAGTTGCTTTAAACATCAGTTGGTCGTTAAACCGAAGTGAGCCACCATTCATGTCAATGATGTAAATCAATAAAATGAAACTCTTAAACTCACTAATGGGTCCATGCGAGGTGAGTCTAGCCGCTGGGAGACCAGAAGCATCTTGGAGTGCGGGTGAACCACGTAGCCACTGTTAAATCCACTTTGTTTCAGTACGTGTGATCTGTTTTAGTAAAGAAAACCCAGATTGGGAATCTAATAAAAAATGATCACTTGAAATCTTTAAATTAGGCTATCACTCAGTTGCGTGTGCGATAGGCAACAAGAACGAGGAATGCTGCCAACTGCAAGCTAATCTGACATTCCGTTTAAGCGCCAGTCACGTTCATCCTATTGAGCGGGGACTAATAACACAAACGTCTGTATCGGCTCTGGTTCTACACGGCCACTTACGATCACAGAGCTGTGTATCTTCCTGACTGCTGGGCGGAGTCACGCACTCTATAGGACGCTCTGCTGCGCGATGTCACAGAGGAGGAGACACAGATGTTCCACTCGCCGTCTGCAAGACATTACAGGCGTGTTTGACTTCATTTGCCGCTGCGCAGACAGATTGGCCTATGACATCAAAGTACCGCGCGAGCGATTCGAAAGCTGTGCTCTCGAATTGCTCTCGCGGTACTTTGATGTCATACATTACGACTACATGCAGATTCGCTGTTGAAAGGTCATATTAAAGTTCATATTTTCTCCTAGTTCATGCTTCATTTTAGGTTAGTATTAATCACGTGTAGGTAGTGTCTGACATTTCATTTTTTCTAAACTCCTGGGTTAAATTAGCATATTTACTAGTTAAAAAGCATTATTACAAATCTTAGGGATTTTTTTGAATTTCTCAATTTTTACACATATTTTTTTACATTTTGTAGGAAGATTTTGTGTAGAAATCACAGAAAAATGACATTAGCTGGTATTGTGGATGTACATTATTTATATTAACATTGACTTTCTCAGGTGTTCAAATACTTATTTGCAGCTGTATCATACAAATAAATAGTTAAAAAATAATTTTATTTAGATTATGTCTCTCACAGTGGACATGCACCTACAATGACAATTTAAGATTTGGGAGAAGTGGGAGAACTTGCAAAATAGCAGGGTGTTCAAATACTTATTTTCCTCACAGTGTATATATATACATATACATATATACACAGTGAGGAAAATAAGTATTTGAACACCCTGCTATTTTGCAAGTTCTCCCACTTCTCCCAAATCTTAAATTGTCATTGTAGGTGCATGTCCACTGTGAGAGACATAATCTAAATAAAATTATTTTTTAACTATTTATTTGTATGATACAGCTGCAAATAAGTATTTGAACACCTGTGAAAGTCAATGTTAATATTTGGTACAGTAGCCTTTGTTTGCAATTACAGAGGTCAAACGTTTCCTGTCGTTTTTCAACAGGTTTGCACACATTGCAGGAGGGATTTTGGCCCACTCCTCCACACAGATCTTCTCTAGATCAGTCAGGTTTCTGGCCTGTCGCTGAGAAACACGGAGTTTGAGCTCCCTTCAAAGATTCTCTGTTGGGTTTAGGTCTGGAGACTGGCTAGGCCACGCCAGAACCTTGAAATGCTTCTTACAGAGCCACTCCTTGGTTATTCTGGCTGTGTGCTTCGGGTCATTGTTATGTTGGAAGACCCAGCCTCGACCCATCTTCAATGCTCTAACTGAGGGAAGGAGGTTGTTCCCCAAAATCTCGCAATAGATGGCCCGGTCATTCTCTCCTTAATACAGTGCAGTCGCCCTGTCCCGTGTGCAGAGAAACACCCCCAAAGCATGATGCTACCACCCCCATGCTTCACAGTAGTGATGGTGTTCTTGGGATGGTACTCATCATTCTTCTTCCCCCAAACACGTTTAGTGGAATTATGACCAGAAAGTTCTATTTTGGTCTCATCTGACCACATGACTTTCTCCCATGACTCCTCTGGATCATCCAAATGGTCATTGGCAAACTTAAGACGGGCCTGGACATGTGCTGGTTTAATCAGGGGAACCTTCCATGCCATGCATGATTTCAAACCATGACGTCTTGGTGTATTACCAACTGTAACCTTGGAAACGGTGGTCCCAGTTCTTTTCAGGTCATTGACCAGCTCCTCCTGTGTAATTCTGGGCTGATTTCTCACCTTTCTTAGGATCATTGAGACCCCACAAGGTGAGATCTTGCATGGAGCCCCAGTCCGAGGGAGATTAACAGTCATGTTTAGCTTCTTCCATTTTCTAGATTGCTCCAACAGTGGACCTTTTTTCACAAAGCTGCTTGGCAGTCTTGGCCATGTTAGTAGTTGAATTCTTACTGATTGTATGGGGTGGACAGGTGTCTTTATGCATCTAATGTAGGATAATAAATGGAGTGGAGGTGGACATTTTAAATTCAGAATAACAGGTCTTTGATGGTCAGAATTCTAGCTGATAGACAGGTTTTCAAATACTTATTTGCAGCTTTATCATACAAATAAATAGTAAAAAAATCATATATTGTGATTTCTGGATTTTTTTAGATTATGTCTCTCACAGTGGACATGCACCTATGAATTTCAGACCCCTCCATGATTTCTAAGTGGGAGGACTTGCAAAATAGCAGGGTGTTCAAATAGGGTGTTCATTTCCTCACTGTATATATACTTGCACCCTAATTGTGTCCCTCATATGCTAAGTCTAAACGGCGCATGATAGCTTTTCAACTATACAAAAGGAAATTAATATTAATATGACTAGGATTGTTTTGATTAAGAGTTTACGATTAGTTGTTGGAGGTTAAACAACTCAATCTAGAACAGTTTTGTTTTACACTGTATACCTCTGTGGAGCAAGAGGTTAAATGAGCTGTTAACCCCTTTTCAAAATTACAAGCGTGAAATGTTGGTTGACCCAAAGCTAAAAGCTGCCATAACCCAAGGTAAAAAAAAAACACGTTTAAGTACTGTGTGAAATGGCCTTATTATTTAATGTGACAACAGCAACCTACCTCTGCTTTATGTTTTTGAATTAATGAAAAATTAGATTTATGTAAAAGATTTTAATGGTAATGAACTGTGAAGCTTTAACATTAAGAAATCAAGTCAAAGATAATAGTTATGAATATTGGATACTCAAGCAGCAGGACTGACACCATACATTACTGGAGATTTTCTGCAATCATTTTGTAGATTTGGAAATGCATGTTTTTACTTTAGCATACCCCCCCCCCCCCCACACACACACACATAATTCTGATACTGTTAGTGCTTTCTAATCTCCAATATAAAAATCTGTTTATTCAATGAAATTAGAAAAACACTGGTTTATTGTACACAGACACTGTTGGGGAAATTTAAACTGAAAATATATGGGCTATAATTAATAAAAGAAACTTCTATGAAATATTTGCCAAAAAGCAATAAAATGCTGATAAAAGGGAATACTTTTGATTATGTTAGTTAACATTAGTCTGATATGGGCAAAAAAACAAGGGTGGCTTGCACTTAAAATGTTGACTCTCGAATAAGATGCCATGTTTATAAAAGCAGACAAAGTACAAGGTGGCACAGCCAAAACTAAGCATCAGTAATACCCAGGGACACAGGTCAACAGAGGGCAGCATCATTTCAGCTCACAGGAAATAAATGAAAGATGCAGTAAGACAAAGTCTGTAGTCCCATGTAGCAACTTGTTAGCAACTGCACTTTATATTTCATATCACGTAAAAACTCATTAAAGAATAATCACAAGTAGGATACTGGTGTGTTTATGTGAAAATATTGTTAAAATATCTTGAGCTTGTAAACTGATAATTAGTTTCTACAAAAACGTGTCATCCCTGCAGCTTTCTGTCTCCATCTTTACAGAAAGTGAGTGTAATGTTGCACTAGAGCTTTTAGACTTCCCAGAATCACCTGCTGTCTAGTGCCAGTTTAACATGCATATCACTGCAAGCATGTGATGCTGAAAGGAATTAAAAGGAAAGGCGTATGTCTCTTACAAGCAGTTGTTGGTCTGACGTCATTACAATGATTATCTTATTACCAGGTAAAGCAAGAAATCACTGTTTTTGTTTTAAATCTATTGAGTCAGCCTGTGGTCAGTTTCATAAACATAGACTGTCAAATATTTCTGTAGAAATTACTACAGCTGCTGTTTGCCAGTAACTTACTGTGGATTTAAATGTATTTACTGGCAACAGTTTGTTCAAAGTTAAATGAACATTAAACATTAACAAGTCTTTACGTTTACAAAATAAAAGTATAAAATAACAGCCTCACGCAAAGCATCATGGGAATCAAAATCTGAAGAGAAAAAAAGGTAAAGATAAAGACTTGTTAATGTTTAATGTAGCTTTGAACAAACTGTTGCCAGTACACAACATACTTTTAAGTTACTAGCAAACAGCTGACTATAGCAAAATGTTTACAGTGTAGCCACTAAGTTAAAACTGTGTCTTACTTTTTGGCTTTTATAACTGATTTTAAAAAGTTATGATCTGTTTTGAAGAAAAATAAATGACAAATTTTGTAAAACTAGTCTAAGCAGTTTATGCAACCAGCAACAGGTACTTTGTAAACATGACTTTGTTTCTCGGCAGACAAACAGATAAAAAAACTGTCTTCTCTTACTCCCAGAAGTTGCATGAAGCCAGCCAATCAGATTAGAGCGTGCTAGTTCGAGCTCTTGGGCGTTTTGGTTAATTTGAGCAAATGCGGCTGAGATTACAAAGTACTGTAGATGATATGTGTATTTTGTCTCTAGGAAACTGCTTTAATTGTTAGTGCGAATGACAGAGAAATTATAGAGTTCTTAGATACTGTCATATATCGATAAACTTACTGTAAACGTTAAAAGGTCTTGGAGGAAGTTCTTCTAAAGCTTTTCTCAAAATGTGTCTAAGCACAAAACTATTATACATCTATATACTGTAAATGACATATGTAAGGTATTATTGATAACGGGCCGTTGAATTATTAGAAAATAATGCACACCTTGCACTCTCAGAACGAATGTGTTAAAAACAACCAGAGGCAGACAATACTTGAGTACTTTGAGTAAATTTTCCAAGCATCGGTGCTTTATCAGAGTATTTGTCTTGGGAAAAACTTTACTTTACTTTACTAAAAAATGTTCACTACATTCTAAAGCATAGAATCATACTGTGTATTCCTTTTATACTGCATATTAAAATTTAATTTAATACTTAATTACATAAAAAAATTGTGTACTTTTACTTTCTTGAGTAAAAGTACAAAAGTACTTTTTACATAAGTAAAAGTAAAAAAAACCTAGATGTTTAATGTACTTAAATATTAAATATAAACCAAAAAAATTACGAAATGTAGTAGAGTAAAAATTATGATAATTTGCTTTTGAATGTAAGTTTTCCAAAGAAAAACACTGATAAAATACGAATACATGGAAATTTACTTTTATGTAGAAAGTAAAAATACAACTAACACACTAAAACACACTAAATGCGTTGTCCCAGAATCCACACATCTCTGTGTTATTATTGAAACAACACATTTTGTGTTATTTTTAACACAACTTGTGTAATAGTTTAACACAAAATCAACACAAAATGACACATGTGTTAAAATTACGCATAATGTGTTAAAAGCACAGACAATGCTAAGAAATTGGTTAGGTGTGACAGGTTAGGTGTGTGTTTATCGAAAAATAATGCATACCTGTAAGATATCTCAACTAGTCAGAATAAAGCATTTAACAGCCACGTGATATAATATATTATAAATTCTGTTTATATTTTGTTAAGTGTTTCTGTAGCTCAGTGTTATTAGAGGATTGTGACTGTTGATCCCGGTGAACACACATAGTGATAAAATGTATAACTTGTACTGCACAGTAAGTCACTTTGGATTAAGGTGTCTGCCAAATCTGATCTATAATGATATGGTTGGGTGGTGAAATTTTGTCTCTTTTCAGTTGGTTTGGTTTAAACAGTCATGGTGGATTGAGCTATGAATTTACACAACTGCATTTATGGCATTTGTCCACGGTCTTTTCATAATGGGAATGTGATCAGTAAAAATGTAAACCAGAGTAGCATCCATTACTTTTATTTTTACATAAGTGTATGTGTATCCAAAACTAAAAAAGTTTTATACAAAAAGAATATTAAAACTTACTCATTGCAGCAGAGACACATTATACACAAATAACCTACACCGCCTCATATCAATGCTGGCACACACAGAGAGAAAGACTGCTCTAATCCTTCACTTGCACCTGGAGGAGAGTTTAGGTTACAGGGCACACACACACGCACACACGCACACAGACACACACACAAAACAGAGGCCCCAAGCCCTTTTACACACAATGCCCACATAAAGAAGAACCCCCCTCCCTGCTTACTCAAATACAAAACAATACACAGTTACAATACTCATTTAATCACTTTTTTCATGTTTAAAAAAACATTGGAAATATATGGTAGGATGCTAAAGCTGCAAGGGTTTAATAACATTAAGGATCAATTTCTCATCATTCGGCATATTTGTACTTTAAATACAATGACAAGTGTTTTAAGCAGGCCTGCCTCTCTCATGACAGTGCATATGGTTGGGCACACACACAAACATACACAAAATGTGCAACCCCAAACTGATAGCAATCTCAAGCATTCAGACACTCCCTGCAACTCCTTCATACGCATCAAGTTACAAATGTGCTAAAGCGCTTCATCATCCCCCCCCCCCCCCACCCGCCCCTTTTTCCCTCCTGCGTCCAACTGCATTGTTGAATGTTCCAACTCTTACATTCTGAGGCTATCACAATGTCTTACATTGCTAGAGGGAGAGAGAGAGAGAGAGAGAGAGAGAGAGAGAGAGAGAGAGAGAGAGAGAGAGAGAGAGAGAGAGAGAGAGGGGTGCTCCTCAAAAGTAGTCTAAACAAGATCACCATTTCCATGGACTTATATGTTTAAGCAGTGATGTCACTCATTCCAGTCAGGCTGAAATGAAAGTTAAGGTCTCGCTGGTTAGGGAGTCCTCCACCTATTTTTTCAATTGCTATGTCTTTCCACTACAGCTTTACACGCATTTGCACAGCTGTGTGCACTTTGTAAGTGTCGTTACCTCAAAACAAACCCCAACAGGGTGATCGCAAGATCCCAAGGAGGGGGCCACAACTGAACAATCAGAATCAAGAATTTCAGCTATTCCTGTAATCATGGATATACAGTATACGAGGATAAGCTTTTCTCTCTTCTCTTTTCTTACTTTCTGCCTTTTTCTCTCTCATCCATCATTTGGACAGCTGATCCAGGGAAAATGCTGGTTACATTTTCTCTGTTCGATGCCTTGTGAATTCAATTAAGATGATGATTGCTGAGTGCAGTTTTAGAGGGCTGATGTAACACTTTAGCACAGTCGCACAGAATGCACACATGCAGACAGGACCACTATACAGCACAATTTACTAAATAATATTATGGTAGTGCCATGTTTATTGGACCCGCATTGTAATATCATGGTATTTTCTGATGTTTCTTAGAGTAACATGCCATTTGTAAATGCCACTGTGTATGAAAATGGTTATTTATAGTTCTGTATATCATTTATTACTGTGTAGTGTAGAAGTCCCATGGTATTACACTCTAAAAACAGATGTGTTAATACAATCAAAATACAAAATACTGACAGACACATCTTCGTGTTATTATTGGAACAACACATTTTGTGTAACTTTTAATTAACATTAATTATTATTTAAAACACAAAATAAACACCAAATGTGTTCAAATGAAACATAATGGAGATGTTTCCCGAACAGGTCTTACCATAGTCCCAGATTAAAATGCATGTTTGAGCTCCCTTGAAAGTCACGTTCTTCCTGATCCCATTTTTCAAACTTTAGTTTGTGTAATGTTGCTGGTAGAGCATAAATATTACCTGCAAAATGATAAAGCTCAAAGTTTATTGCCAGGTGATATATTTTCTTTAACAAAAGTCACTTTAAAGCCTACAGCGAACTGCCGGTTTGGACTACAGCCCTCTACTTCCCGGTTGAACAACGTCAATAAAACAGTTTTCAATTAAACTCCGCCCACAGGAATACGTCAGTCGCCAGCTTTGCTAAGCTGCTGTCGAATCACAACACACTAAACAAACCACACAATCAGAACTCATTACGCATTTCTGAAGGAGAGACTTCATAAAACAAGAAAGACATCAGCTTGTTTTTAGGACAGTGAAAACAGCACTATAGAGATAAGTAAATTGTGTGAAAAATACTGCGTTTTTTAACACATAAAACATGAACAATGGTTTTACTACAGTTATGACCAAAAAACCATGGTTACTATAGTAAAACCATGGTTACCACAAAATAATAGTTAAACCATGGTTAGTGTAGTAAAACCATGGTTTTGCTCATAGTAATCAATTGACCAAAAAACCATGGTTACTACACTTTTACCACAATGGGCGCGCACTGTAAACACAATCAAAGCTTCAAAAACACAGAAAGAACGGGACCTTTGCGCTATTGTTTTATTTCAGGATGCACACCAGTATAGTTTTTTGTAAGGTTTGTTTGTAAAAACTATTTAAATATAACTAAGGCCTTGTCCTGGATTAATCTAAACCCTGTTCGGGAAACCACCCCAGTGTGTTAAATAGCAAAAAACACACAAAAATTTAAAATTTGTAAAATCAACACATCCTTTTTTAGAGTGTACTATCATCATTCAACCTAGTATCACGAACATACGTACCTATAGTCACGTAATTTTGTGAGTGCTTTCCGCGACACTGACACATTTTTCCGCCTTTTTGCGTGAACATGTATGTCTGTTTACGTGTCACTGTCACGTATTTGTTACTCAACTGTTTTGTCCTATTTTCTTACTATTGTCGCTTCGGTTTAGGGTTAGATTTAAATAAAATGACATCCGTACCCAAACCCATCTCTAACCCGAATACCAGGCGACAATTAGTCTCGCGTAGCCAGACCTTCAATACTGAAGGCATTTCAGTTTTTCTTCAATACTGAAGGTCTGGTGTTTTTTGCTGCTTTTTCTGGACAAAGCCCGCCCAGGAGCTGTTTGACCGACATGTCAAACAACCAATCACAGTTTGTTTTTTCTAGCATCACGTTTCGTACTCCCCACAATAACGAGCCGGCTGGCAACAAGTCAGTTATTGAAATAACCAGCCAACCGAATAGCATCTAAATAAACAACATTACTCACCATAGAACAATGTTGTGCACTTCATCATCAGCCACACCAATGATACGCTCACGTTCACTTTTTAACACCTAAGCAATTCAGGAGAACAAAACTTTTTTGACTCCACTAACTCCCTCAAGCAAAACTCTTGGACGTCTTTTAGAGAGTCTATGCCGCAAACTTTGCATATTTTTGAGAATCCAATGTTTAGCTGATCATGATAATTGCTCATTATTATACGTGAACACTACTGATTCTCTTCCTCAATAGAACGTCAGAGCTTTGTTTTCCAGGGACCGAAACTAATCGTGACACTTGCGTCTCCTGGAAATCCGTTTTATTTCAACCAATCAAAGACGACTTCGACATTCCCACAGGGTTTCCAGTAAAGTGTACAAAAAACATCAGACGTTTAGCCAACAATCTGTTGGCGTGACCATCTGAGGCTGAGACTAGGCGACAATGGTTTAAAATCATAAATTATAAAAAAAAATAAATCTTGAAAAAGGTATAAACCAATACTTTAAGTGACATCCTAAGGCAAACACCAAATCTAACCCTAAACCGAAGCGTCAATGGTTTGAAAATATGACAAAACAGTTGAGCAACAAACACGTGACAGTGACACGCAAACAGAAACACGCGACATGTCCACGCAACGGAAAAACGTGTCATTGTCACGGAAAACACTCACAAAATTACGTGACTATAGGTACATAATTTCGTGATACAGGGTTGCATCATTGTACTATGGTACCACCCCAGTAATTTTGTAATTGTATGGACAAAAAGGAATCGGTATGTGTGTGTGATATGGCTCTTTCTGGTTAATTAGAGTTTCGTTTATCTACAGTATGTGTGTCTACATGTGTCAGGGGATAAATCATTATTGCTTGGCCAACGTCTCTGCTTTCATTTTTCTTGGATATACAATATTAGGAAAAGAAAGCAAGCAAATTTCCCAAAAGAATTATCATTGTGTAGCAACAATACAAAACGAGAGGGAAAGAGAGACAAAGACAAACATTGTTAGAATAAATTTCAGAAAAAATGCAATGAATTTGTTCCGTATTAGTCTGGCAGGAACTTTCGGGAACACAGTGTTAATGATTAATATGAAGTCCATGCCTGGCAGCTTTTCTCTCTCTCTCTCTCTCTCTCTAACTCCCTCACACACAAACACTATCTCTCTCTCACACACCAGAGAAAATAACTGACTCTTCGCCATCTCTCTCCCTCCGCTTCCCCCTCTTTCTTTTCCCATAGGCCCAGGGATGGCCAAAATCAGCATAGCCAGTTGTCAAGGTAACCTCAATACAATCTATTTACCCACCTCTCCTCTCACTCGCCAAGGTCAGCTCTCTCTTTCTGCCTCTCTCACTCTCTCTCTCTTGGTTTTCCTCTCTCTCTCCTGCTCTCTTGGTTTTTGTTCTTTAAACAGCAGGGTAGAACACCCCCTAAAACCATCATTAGCACAAAACCAAAAGAACTGACAAAAGAACAAGAACTGAACTTTCCAAGCCACCAGCCCGCCACTGCATTCAGCTCCATTGCGAGGCCTCCCATTATTGAATTGTAATTTCCATCTTCTCCAAACACACGCACACACACAAACCATAAAGTCCTGCTTTTAAGCCAAAGCAAGATTAGTGATTATAAAGAGCCCCTGCCATGAGGCAGCCCTTAAACTGAAATAAATGCACCAGGCTACAATCATTTATCGGTATTAGAACTAGTGCTAGAGTATTAGTTGTTTTCTTTATTATTGTATTTCTCATCTAGTGTTCAATTTTACTACAATATTTAATGAATGTATATATGCATATACACTCACCTAAAGGATTATTAGGAACACCTGTTAAATTTCTCATTAATGCAATGGTATAATGGTGTAGGGGATATTTTCTTGGCACACTTTAGGCCCCTTAGTGCCAATTGGGCATCGTTTAAATGCCACGGCCTACCTGAGCATTGTTTCTGACCATGTCCATCCCTTTATGACCACCATGTACCCATTCTCTGATGGCTAGTCCGTCACAAAATGTCACAAAGGTCGAATCATTTCAAATTGGTTTCTTGAACATGACAATGAGTTCACTGTACTACAATGGCCCCCACAGTCACCAGATCTCAACCCAATAGAGCATCTTTGGGATGTGGTGGAACGGGAGCTTCATGCCCTGGATGTGCATGCCACAAATCTCCATCAACTGCAAGATGCTATCCTATTAATATGGGCCAACATTTCTAAGGAATGCTTTCAGCACCTTGTTGAATCAATGCCATGTAGAATTAAGGCAGTTCTGAAGGTGAAAGGGGGTCAAACACAGTATTAGTATGGTGTTCCTAAAAATCCTTTAGGTGAGTGTATTTTTTTTAATCTACTAAAGTAAACCTAACTAGCTCAAATACTAATTATACATTTTCTGAAAAGCAAAATATTTTTTATAGATACATTATTAGTAGATATGCGCTCCAAATGGATAATGCAACGTGGTGTCGACTCGACTGCCCTAGACAGGATAGACCTTTAGAGGGATGAAATATGTTATAATGACATTCAGATATTTCCATGGATAAAGGGTGTTGTATTAGTTCCATAAATAATGATTTTCAAGTTCACACCTGGAGACTCACAATATTATTTCATGTTGTCATGGTTTTTGCTCTTCACCTGTAAATTACCTGTAATGTAGTTTAATCTCTTGAGTCTTTTTTACTGCCTTTACTGACTAATGACTTTTCCTACTCTTGACTAAGGCTTCATGAATTCGTCTGGTTGTCGCACGTTTCACTATGTTGCAACATCTCTGGAAGTTTAAAGAGCTTTGCTGAAAATGGAGTGGCCCTCATAAAATCTCCCTACTACCTGACAGATATCACTGAAATAGGTATCTTGAGAATTCACACCTGTCTGATAGCCCTGGGCTCTGTAAACACCAAAGTAAATGGCCTGCTTCTTTGGCCAATCAGAAAGCTTTAAAAGCACTCATCGCCTGTGAGTCATTTTGTGTATTTGGTCTTCGGAGGCTCTTGGACACAGGGTGTGTCTTTAAGTTAGCAAGATGGTCAAAAACTGGTTTCCTAGCTGAGGCAAGACGTTTTCAAGCAAGTTTTAAGTTCAAGTTATAATACAATGTGTTCACGTGGTTTATGGTTAAAAAACACATTATTTAGTAGCCTGGTCCAACCAGACTCTCGTACATTCATTTCATTTGTACAGAGAGTCTGGCCACGCTCCATTGCAAAGCGTTACTTCCGTTAAGGAAGGTCCTCTGTTGAAGTTTAAAACTATTGGAGTCACTCAGGATCTGCCATAGCCAATCGCTAACGTGTGGTCGTGACGTATATCATGCGCTGAAACCGTCCGGAAACAACAAGTCTGAATGATCAGACCAACAAAACTTAGCAAATATTGTTCTTGCTCCGGCTTGAACTTCTGTATATTCGGCAGTTTTGCAACAACGGACCGAATAGCTTTTCTCACGTCTTTCTCCGCTGCCATTACTGAACTACAACTCAAACTTACGCACGACCTCAACGTCATCGTTCTTAGCTACCCTCTTCTGTTCGCTGATTGGACCTGCAGAAAACGAAACTCTACACAGCAGTCCCAAACGTTGTACTGAAGCGAAATGAAAATTAAGCGGAAGCACGTAGCAAGGAGGGCGGAGCCAGGCTACATTTTTGGTAGCTCAATTTTTCACTCTCTTCCTGAAACACACAGATTTGAAAAGCTCTGTGTCCATGATTGGTCAGCTAATCTGTACGTTGTGATTGGCCTGAATACCTCTGACATCAGCAGGAAACGTGACGTTCCTTACCATATTTGAAAGATTCGGTTGCTAACAGGAGTTAACTTACAGGCTGTGACTCCGAAGCGCAGAGCCGGCGCCAGACCATAACTAACAGGGGGGCACTCGGCTTCCAACGGGGGGCACGCAATAGCAACAATAACTTGCAAAAACAAGACATTAAAGCAACAAATACAGCAAGCACACACACATACAACTAGTACAGACTGTCAGCTCCTTTCCCGTATAAAGTGCAAAAGACAACAAACTATGCACAAAACTATTGAACTTCGACCGCGGCGTGAGCGCAAGCTGAGCTCCGCTGCGCTCGCGCTTGGCTCGACGCAACAACAAACCGCCCTCGCGCGGCGCAAGCCATTGAAATGAATGGGTTTCATAGCGCAGCGCACACCGCTTCCTAGCTTTAAAAAAGCCGCTTTACCATAATCACGTCGTAATGCTGTTAACGGTCTATAGCCACACTTCACATTTAAGCTTATGTAATTTAAAACAACGCTAACCTACCTTTAAAATAGCTGAAGACGGCATGTAAGAACATTAAACTTCCTTAAAACAGTGTCCTGTAGATTTGTAAATTCCACCTCGACCTCTAATCTCTGAGTTTGAGCCAGTCTGTGTTTGCATGAAGATGAAGCAGGCGGTGCTGGTTCGTTCTAAATGTTCTAATATCCATATTTTACACAATCCATAAAATGCCGCGAAAAAACACGTTGCTAGTAGTCACAAATATGCTAAAGACGTAAGACGGGTGAGACGCGGCAATACATCCAATCAGAGAAACTGGTCTATTTTAATTAAAGAAAACATATATCAACTATATTTTCCTCATTTGATTACATTACAAGTCATGAAACATTCAATGTTTAATTTATTTTAATTATTCTTGATATATATTAAAGTAATAAAAAACTTTGTAGGGGGACACAACAACCTGTTCGGGGGGGCACTGCCCGCGAATGCCCCCCCTTGACGCCGGCCCTACCGAAGCGGGAGGAATTATGATAATGTCGGTCTTGTCTACATCCCCAATCCCAGGAAGTAAACTGTTGCCTACAATCTGTGTGTTTGTTGTAGTCCAAGAGAGATTTACGTTGGAGACAATAAATCGCGTCATCGTTTCCTATGGGATTTGTACCTTTTGCATATCATTAACATGTACTAATACACACTTACACACCAAAAGAAATGTAAAAACGTGAATCGGACAGTAGGTGCTCTTTAATCATTTATAAATAGAATCTCATATATGTTTTAGTAATTACGCATATTTTATTTATTTGTAAGTATTAAATTGCACCGGTCAAGTTGACTCGTAGAACCTGAAAAACGTGAACACTGCTGTTGATTTTGATAAACAATCAATTTTTCCATTCCCTTTCAGGCGGTTTCCCAGAGTCCCAGACTAAAATGCATGTTTGAGCTGCCTTACATATCAACAACTTGCCCTGACATATCTTAACATATATCAGTGTATTGACTACATCTCCTAATATAAATAAGACCTAGTCCTGGCTTAACCTAAACCCTGTCCGAAAAACTGCCCCTATATCATTTATCCTGGGATCACACGGAGTGCTGAAGCTTAGCTATCTCAGGCTGTGGCAGGGAAACACCCTGGACAGGTGGTTGGTTAACTGTTGTAGTTAATTAATTTGTTGCAAAATCTTTGTGCATCGTATACAACAAGTTTTAAAGTAATTGAGTTTTTATGTTAAGAGGCATATGTCAGGACTAGGATTGTGGTTGCTTAATGTCATTTTGAAGTTCAAGTGTGCGCACTGTTATCTTACAAGGGAAGCTCCCAGTGTAAGTAATAGGTCAGTAATTCCTTTGTGCCCTGCTGGCAAAGCTGGCACCATCACACTGCAATACCCAATGCCAACATTTGAGGAATTGGGGTGGGGGGAAACAACACTCTGCATAGTAGAATGGCAAAATCTGTTAAAATGCCTCACCTTGTTTGCTTTTTACACTCATTATCCGGAGTGAGTCAGCCAGTAGCGTGTCAAAGAATCACACTTTGCTCGTGCATGCTAAGCAAACACACTTATACATCGGTTAAATGAACTCGCTATGATGGTAAACATACAGGGACCAGAATATTGTTGTTCTTCGAAAGGTCATTTTTACTAGTAACCCTGGTTGTCTGGTTAGATGTGTCAACTGCACCGAGACTCAAGGGAAGGAATCATTGTCTGCTAGTGTGTGAAAGAGAGAGACCTATGTAAGATGTAGGAGAACGTGTGAAGGAGAAACACTTAGAATGCTCTCTCTATTCGTTCATCCTGTATCAGCAGAAAAAAGGAAAATGAAAAAAAAAATGCTGGCCTCTGTTGACACAGCCCTGACCTTCCCCTCATTCTGCTCCCCCAAGTGTGAAATTGAATGCCTGCCAGGAAGAATGAGGGAAGAAGGAATAGAGAGAGTGAGACAGAAAGGGAGAGAGGCAGAGGGGAAGAATGAGATCAAGAGCGGGGGAAAGGATCGACACAGAACTAAGAGAGAAATCCAATATCAAATGTATCAAACAGGGCAGAATGTTGCTGTGATTTTTCATTTATGGAGAGTCCTCAATATGACGACCACACCGGGGGTCTTTTTTTGACACAAGTGGCTCTTTCAGGAGAATTAAACGAAACCCCAACACTGGGATAGAATCAGATACTGTATAGATATTGTAGGTTTAACAGAAAGTTCTGTTATATGGATCAATTACGTTTAACACACAGGAGACCTTTGAGTTTAATGAACGAGACTTTGAATATAAATAATAACAAACACATTTCCCTTATATCCTTATTTACTCTGGAAACGTGCAAGAGATGCCAGAAGGCGAGACTTGGTGTCGGGAGGTGGGTCTGTGATGTCACAGGGGGTGTGTTGTCCATGGCCACCGGCCTCATGCTGACTCCAGACATTTCTGGCATTCCTACGAGACCAGCTTCCATTGTGCTGTAAGGGACCTTCCATTCATCCAGCTCAGGAAAGGAAAAGAATGGGAACAGGGAGGGAAACGCAGAAAAAGGCAGGGTGGGATGTTCTAGTAGTACAAGGTTTTGTGAGTAAATTAGTGCTGTTTTTTTAAGGATTTCTAGGATATAAAAATGTTATTGATAGAGCTTCAAAATTCTTGACACATTATTGGCAACATTTATACTAAATGGATGATCCAAATACACAGTTCTCCTCTATTATGTATGACCTGTGAAAGACTTAAAGATTGTATGGATTTGAACATTAATCTTATAGATTTTCTCCAATCTCAAGCAGAATGATGCTTTCTTACATTTCATATGAAAGGTAAGCATTATATTAAAAAGGTCCTTTATACATTTATTATAAGGACTAGCTTATTCATCTTATTGATTTCTCAATTTTTTGTCTTTTATTTTTTGAAGCACAGACTTTACAGCCAGTCTGATGGTAGTTTATATAGTACTAGCACACCATCTAGTGGCTTTGTTTGCATCTTAATTTAAAAATGAAAAACCTTTCATAATTTTCTCACCCTCGTGTTGTTGCAAACCTGTATTAATATCTTTGTTCTGTTGAACACAAAGGAGGATATTTGTACTGAAGCATGAAACAGAAGCACCATTGACTTCCATAGTAGGAAAATACTATGGAAGTCAATGTTGCTCAAAATTTGGTTACAAACATTGCTCAAAATATCTTCCTTTGTGATCAACAGAACAAATAAATTCATACAGGTTTATAACAACTCAAGGGCGAGTAAATGATGACAGAATTTTTATTCTGGGTGAACTATCCCTAAAAAATTATTATAAGGAATATTCCAGGTTTATACAATAAAAAAACTGTTAACAGAAAAAAACAATCCATCCACCTCTTCTCATGCCTTTAAATTGCATAATGTACAAGAAATATTATTAATATCATTAATATACATAGACAGTTTTCATCACATTTTAAAGGGGACATATCATGAAAATCTGACATGTTTAGTGCTATAATTGGGTCCCCCAACCTAAAAAATGTGAAAAAGATCAACCCAATAACTTAGTTTTTGTAAACCATTCTCTGCAATCATGTGAAAAATAGGTAATTGAAATTTTGCTTCCCTTGTGATGTCAGAAGGGGTTAATACCGCCCCTTAATCTGCACTATCCAACCACAGCACTGCAGAGGTCAGCTCATTTGCATTTAAAATGACACACCAAAACAGCGAAAATTATATATATGCTATTTTGAGCTAGAACTACACTACGCACTAGTAATCAGACACAGTACATGATCCAAATTCCATAATAGTCTCTAGTCACTGGTTTTGAGAGTTTAGCAATTACACGGACGGATAATCAGAGGCTTTTTGTTCACACCTACTTTTTTGTTACAAGGACTGAGAAATGGATAAAGTTTCTCATTGAAAGAATAACCAATGAAGGAGTAGATAAGATACTTGTTCTCCACATCATAAAAGGACACCAGACCCTTTTCATAATCCACAAACACACCCACAGTCTGAGGCTTCTGCTTTATGGAAAGGGAAATGGGACTTGATTCATTAGCCATATATTCATTTCCATTTCTAAGCCATATAGACCAGAACCCATGCTCGGGGCACACGGTTATTTTTCCCTTTTTCTTAATGGACTCTCTCGCCACACCTATGTCCCATTCAGGTTTATCACAGACCTGCACCTCATAGTAAAATATACCACCGCAAAACCCATCCTTTCCCAGGACACAGGCAGAGCAATCATATCTCTCCGGGTTATTGGGCACATCTCTCCAGGTTCCATCATAATTCACTTGTTTTCCATCCTTAGACAGATTTAGTTTGGGGTAAGCTGTGTTGGGATCTAAAATCACATTCACTGCAAGATAATCACATTTAAAATAATAAATACTTGACAAGCAAAATAATTGGCTGATTCTGAGAAGAAACTTTTAACTGATGTTGTTTGTTACCTGTATAAAGTTTCTGTATTGTACCGAGATCTGATAATGGAAAAATACTGTTAATATATACACCTATGGTAATGTTAACATAATAAACAAGCACATTGAGTGTATTTGACTTACCCACACCCAAGCTTGACAGCTGCCGTGGGATAAATGGGACAGATGCATCCTTTTTCCTTATTGCTAGGGAACTTTTAGATACCATTAAAGGAGGTTTAAGAACAGAGTCTGTGCTAGTGCTGCCAAAAACAAATATTCCATTTTCCAAGTTTGGTTTAGAGACTGACGCAGAAGTCTCCAGTTTTGCTATAAAGTTGAAACCTTGAATAACTGAAGGCTGAGCTGTAAAAGAAAGTTGTATCACTGACGTGTTTAAATATTCAACAAACAGTATATGCACTTTTGCAGGCCTTATCCACCGGTTTCTCGAACGCGGAAGTTAGTGATGTGACGTATTTTCCTTTCCGGTCCGAGACTTCCGTTTCAATAGCCAGCCGGTAGAAAACAGTGTAGTGGGAGCACGCATAAAACATGATTTAAACAGTTAATATTTACTACACCTGCCATGTATGAACCAGTGTGAGGGTGAAATTAAGAAGTGGCTTGAGATATGAAGATATATTCAATCATTTCGTGTTGTTGATCAGAGGTGCAAGTCTTAAATGCGCAAATATCAAAGCACAGAGACGGGAAAGTCAGTCGAGTTTTTGTACATGGAATTTACCAAGACTTCGTGTTTTTAACTTTTCAGGGGCTGGTTTAAATGTCACAACTGTCCCTCTGGTGTAAAGTTTTTTTTAAACAGCAATTTTTAATGGACTTGTTTATGGGACACATCGAGCTTTATGCAGTCCGACACAGTCAGCAGTATCTTTCTCATTCAACACATTGTAAGTTATTTGAACAAACCATAATAAACATATTAAACTACTCCATGTATTGAGTATTGTTTTCGCTTTATGAAAATATTATTACATCACTTCTTACGCATGCACTAGGTGGAGATATGAGCTTATGAAATTATTTGCTTACTTTTTAAAGTATTTGCTTTTTTATTTAAAACATAACAAAAGTAAGTGCAAACACATTATAAACATTAAAGGATTAGTCCATTTTCTTGTCATCCAAATGTTGATGTCTTTCTTTGTTCAGTCGAGAAGAAATTATGTTTTTTGAGGAAAACATTGCAGGATTTTTCTAATTTTAATGGACTTTAATAGAGCCCAACATTTAATACTTAACTCAACACTTAACAGTTTTTTTCAACGGAGTTTCAAAGGACTATAAACAATCCCAAACGAGGCATTAAGGGTCTTATCTAGCAAAACGATTGTCATTTTTGACAATAAAAATGACAAATATACACTTCTAAAGCACAACTTCTCGTCTAGACCTGGTCGTCATGCGCTAGCGTGACCCGACGCAATACGTCATCACGTCAAGAGGTCACAAAGGACGAACGCGAAACTCCGCCCCAGTGTTTACATGTGTTAAGAAAGAGGACCGTTCCTACGTTGTTGTATGTCAACTGATACTAATTAATGTCTTTGTGGCAGTTTATTGTTTACAATGGTCCGCAAATGTGCGTTTTATATATGTAACACGTGACCTCCCTACGTCACTACGCATTTACGTTAGGTCGCGCTGGACCGGACCTAGACGAAAAGTTGTGGTTTAAAAGTACATATTTTTAATTTTTCTTGTCAAAAATGACAATCGTTTCAGTAGATAAGACCCTTGTGCCTTGTTTGGGAGTGTTTGTGGTCCTTTGAAACTCCGTTGAAAAAACTGTTAAGTGTTGAGTCAAGCATCAAATGTTGGGCTCTATTAAAGTCCATCAAAATTAGAAAAATCCTGCAATGTTTTCCTCAAAAAACATAATTTCTTCTCGACTGAACAAAGAAAGACATCAACATTTTGGATGACATGGTGGTGAGTAAATTATCTGGATTTTTCTTTTAAGAAAATGGACTAATCCTTTAAGATTATGTCGCATATATTCTGTACTGTATTCGCATTTTTGTAACAATATATAGTAGCAGAATAAATAAATCAGCTAAATCAGCATATTTTTATCACACACCGGAAGTCATAAACCATAAAGCTCAAAGATGGCGGTGCGCACATTTACGTCAAGAAACAGGTGGAAAGTAAGTGGATGTGATTGGGATTAAATAGTTGAGTTAACCATTAGAGAGCTAAAACACAATTTACAAAATAAATGAACAAACAATATTACCCCAGTCTTAACCAAGGGTCATAGTCCAAATTAGAATAATCTTTTATTAAAGTACTTTAACATGTTAATAAATCACTCATTGGCCTAAAAACATGTTGTATGCTTGCAAAATACAGAGGGAATAAGCCTCGCTTATTAGCATTGTGTTGGCTGTAAACATGCATGGTGAGACATTAGCTGTTATGTATATCACACAGAGCAGGTAACAGAACAACACAACTACAAATCCAAAGACCATAATACCCGTTTGCATTATTGTGCTCAGATTCAGCACTGCCTCGCACTTTATTTCATTGCACTATACATTTACTTAAAAAAAATCACTGTACATTTGTACCAAAAGAATGCATATTAGTGCCATGAAGGAACTTCACAGATACATTGGTACCTCACAGGTATACCTGAATGGTATATTAGGACCATTCAAGTGACAGCTTTTATACCTTTGTTTTCTTTCCAACATGTTGTTTATTTAATACTCACTGGTCTCAAAAAACCTTTTCAGTTCCATTTGGATTTTTTTCTTCAAGGCACTTCAGAGTTTTCTTTAGGGTTTCTGTGTTAAGATCAGTATCGATGCTGATGTTGTTCCAGGACTTGAATTGCAGAGGGCTGCACACAGATGAGTACGTCTACAGTACTGAAGGAGACAGACCTCTCAATAAAGATTGATTTCTGATTGAAAGAATTTCTGAGAGAGGTTTACCGAGTGAACACCTACCTGAAGGAGGTGGATGTGATCTTCAGTTTTTAAGAGGTTCTCCAGCTCGATGTCTCTCATCTTTAGCTCGGCGATTTCCTGCTCCAGCTCTTTAATGAGATCTTCAGCATGAGTCTCTGCTGCTTTCTGCTTCTGCTCCATCACCTCCAGCAGCTCAGACTGACATCTCACAATGGAGCGAATCAGTGTAGTAAAGAGCTCAACACTGCATGCTTTATCTCTCTCGCCGTTTCTCTGCATGGTTATGTTAAGAAGAACATTAAATGAAACTATTATATCCACCACACCAAGGTTAAGGTGTTGACAATTCATATCTGTTATCATTTATGTATTTCTTCTAATATATGATACTGCACCTTGTTAATATTTGCTACGTTTTTTATCTGCTTCATCTTCTCGCATCTTTCCTTGATCATTTTTTTGACAGCCTTATGTTTATCTTTCACTTTAATCTAAGGACATTAACAGAAAGCAACAAATAAGCAGTTTAAGGTAAGCATAATTTGTGCATAAAAACTATAGATTTGTTAGATTTGATTTTGAGTCTTACCTTCCTGTGTGAACTTTCTTGCTCTATAGGAACACAGTCGTGAGTCTTATGTTCTGTTGTTGTGCAGAACAGACATAGAAAGGTCTGATCATCTCTGCAAAACATCTCCAATGGTTTCTCGTGTTTACCACAGAAATAATCTTCCAGGTTCTCCACAGGGTCGATCAGTTTGTGTTTCATGCGTCTCGGTGACGTTTTGTGACTCTCAAGGTGAGTCTCACAAAAAGAAGCCACACATTGCAAACACGACTTCACGGCCCTTAGCTTACGTTCACAGCAAAAGTCACACAGAACGTTTGGTTTTTTCTTCTTTTGCATCTTCATGTGGTCAGTAACAAACTTTGCAAGTGCCTTATTAATATTCAGTTCTGGCTTAGTTTCAAATTCTGTCCTACATACTGGACATAAATAAAGCTCTCCGTTCTCCCAGCATGTTTCAATACAGACTTTACAGAAGTTGTGTTCACATGAAGTGGTGACTGGGTCAGTCAACTCGGTCAGACATATACCACAGAGGATCTGCTCAATAGTGAGTGAACGAGCCATGACTGTTAGCAAAGAAACAGTGACATCATGTGGCTGTATGTAGGAAGGGTTAAGCAACTTATTTTTTATGTATAAAGTACAGCATTGAGTATAACGAACAAAGATGAAACAATGTATGTGAGCTTTGGCTTAGATAAAGGTGACATAATATAAAGATACCAAATGTTAATAATGTATCATTTGGTTTTTATTAAACACCTTCATTGTAATTTAATTTACACATGAAAGGTCACCTTCTAAAAATTAAATAACAAATACACGTTTGTATAGGGTAGTGCTCTAGTTATATAATTTTATTTTGATGTCTAGTGAACTAGTGTCTCTGAGCATTGAACAAATACACAGCACTAAAGTGAAACCGAAAGTGACACTGTACATTATTTGCATTTCTTCAGTTTCAATTTATAGTAATTCATAAATACATTCTACCATTGCATTAGATTGTCAAGGCAATGACGTCATGCACAATGACATAATACAACTAGTACCATATATATTTTGATTTACTTATGAAATCACATGATAAGTATTATTGAAATTGAGAAAAAAATAATACAGTATTTATTGGACATTTACTCTGCAATGAGTATATCCATGTTGGTTTTACTTTTTTTAAAATGTTTATGCCAATTGTTTTAAGATATATGCAACATGATCTCACAAAGTTCCGTGGGATAGTCACGGAATTTTGTGCTCATTTTTCCGTGGCATTCTCACGGATCTCCGCATTTTTCCGTGGCCCTGCTACAGACTGTCTTTTTCCGTGGCATTCTCACGGATTGGTTACTCAACTGCTTTTTCCTATTTTCAAACCATTTTCGGTTTAGGGTTAGATTTGGTGTTTGCGATAGTATTGTCACTTTAACTATTGGTTTATACTATTTTTTCGGATTTATTTTTTTATATTTTCTAAACTTTAAACAATTGTTGCCTGGCGTTGGGGTTAGAGTTGGGTTTGGGTAGGGGATGTCATTTCATGTAAATCTAACCCTAAACCGAAGCGAAAATGGTAAGAAAATAGGACAAAACAGTTGAGTAACCAATCCGTGAGAATGCCACGGAAAAAAACAGTTCGTAGCAGGGCCACGAAAAAAATGCGGAGATCCGTGACTATGCCACGGAAATTCGTGAGATCAGGTTGATATATGTGACTAAGATGTATGTGACATGTTTTCTACATTAAATCCTACATAACATTCTATAAAAATATTGACTGGGTTTTGACTGAGTAAGGCCATGTCAAAGATTAAAATTAAATTAAAATTAAAATCAAACTTTGATGCCTAATATCTCATAATTAGATTATAACACTTTAGCGTGGATTTTTTAGGCAGGGTCATATATTAAAAAAATACCACTTTCCAAATTTCCAAGTTTCTTTTTTTGTGTACTTTTATTATATTAAAATCATTGACCCATTTATTTTGAATAACTGCTTTGAATTTTATTCTTATCTAAGTGACATTTATCTACCTATAAACAAATGTGTACTGTAATTATAATAAACACAATACTTCTTTTCTACTCATTGTAAAGTTTCAATCAATGGAAAATCATGCTTTGTCCTCACCTGTCGGTTTGATTTTCCGTCTTTGAGTCAGGATAAAAATAGTTATGAACTCCTCATTCGTTCAAGACCAAGAACTCAAGCGCAATCTCTTGTAAGGGCAAGTTTACATGTAAAGTTTCAGTTTCAATTCACTGTAAAGGTAGGTGGTGCAACTATCTATTGTTTACCAACACACAAATCTATTGGCTTCTCTTTCAGGAATAAATATTTGGTTACTTGTCACTGGACTAGTAATTGTTCCTGTCTTTATCCTCATATAGTAGGAACTGACGTGTCCTTTAGGGATAAGCACTGTTAAAAACAGCATTAAACTCTCTGTTGTTTAGGAAGCAGTTCCTGCAAAAAATAAAGTATACAGTATTTCATACATTAAATGTTTACTAGTATTTAACTGAGCACCCTCATTTGGTTTTGGAACTGGGCCTGCTTGACCCTTGTCTACTTGCATCACGTAGGCCTATTTCCTGTATTTGGCCCAAGTGTTCACGAAGCTATGAAGACAGCAAGTGTGCGTAAAGCTTAATCATTACTGAATGGGACACACTTAGTTAGCAAATACAAAAATGTTAATCCAGGCTGCGATAACAGTTCTCATTATTTTTGTAAGAAATACTTTCAGTGACAGATCACAGAAACAACTGACGTAACTCACAAAGCAGTTTTAAAATGTACATTGATAAAGCACCAGTGTTAAAGGTGCTCTAAGCGAATTCACGCATTTTAGGCCATAAAACATTTTTTGTTTCATACAGTAAACAACATCTCCTTATCTGCTAGCTGCCTGTCCTCTGAACACACTGTAAAAAAACACGGTCTCTGTAGGCAGCCCAGGCTTGCAAACTGCGACAAAAACAAAGTGGTCAAACCTACCACTACGTAACATAACAAAGTGTTCCAGCCAATAAACGACAAGAAGGATTTGGTAGTGGGAGTTGGGCGCGTTCATGACTCGTTCCGAAAGCACGGAAGAGAGGGGGAGGAGTTTAGCTACGCTCCGTTTTGTTTGAAAACACTTCGAACCTCTACAAGAAGTGACGTCACACAGATTCGCTTAGAGCGCCTTTAACATTTTATTATTTACTTATTACACAGAATGCTTGATTCTGATTGGCCAGTCCCAACTCGCAGATTTTATATATAAGGTATAGAATGATCCTGCTTATTACACGGCTATATACCTCACAAGTAAGGTTAGTAAAATGAAATATTGATTTAAAAGAATTTATTTGCTAATTTTTAAACGAATGCAGACCTTCCGCTAGGAAGACCTGTTAACTTTCAGTTTTAAGATGAGACAAGACGTTTAAATGTCATGAACACACTCATTTGTTTAAATATTTGTAAATATAATGTTATATGTGTTATTAAAAGACATATATATATTTAATTTTTGTGCAATATTAAACTGTACCTGTCAAAATAATTTGCAGCATCCAGGTGTTATAGTTTTAAGCGGTTGTTATATGGTAATAACAAACCTGCAAATGTCATGACTTGCCAGCAGTCCAACAAGTAATAATCCCAGATAACTTAAAAAAATTACTCAATTTTCTTAAAAAAAAAATATCTTGATAATTTACCCATCCCCATGTCATCCAAAATGTTGATATCTTTCTTCATTCCAGGATTTTTCTCTTTAATGGACCTCAACAGTTTACAGTTTAAATGCAGCTTCGAATGGCTCTAAACGATCCCAACCGAGACATAAGGGTCTTATCTAGCAAAACCATCGTCATTTTTGGCAAGAAAAATAATATACATTAAACCACAACTTGCTCCAGAAAAAAAGGTACAAAGTTCTTCCTTTTTCTGTCACTGGGGTGGTATCCTAAAAGGTACCTTTTTGTACCTTTATGGGTATACAACACATTGAAATTTTGCACCTCTTGGGGCACAACACTATACCCTTATATACCTTAAGGAACAATTTTGTACCAGTTAAATTTTAGGGGTACAAAACAAGGTACATAATAAATCATTAAGGTACAGTAATGTACCCCAAAAGGTACAACATTGTATTATGTTTATATACCTGTAAAGGTACAAAGTTTAGTTATTTCAGATGCACTTGACCATATCACAGGGCAGTACTCAAGATGCGATTAAAACTAATGACTGCATCATATCTTTTAAAACTTAAAGGACAAGTTCCGTATTTTACACTTAAAGCCCTGTTTTCAGATTGTTTATGATGAAACAGAACGGTCTTGACTGAAATTTCGACGGCTGCCCCGAGAATTTTCGGGTGTTTGTTTTTCACCTCCCACCTCTACAATGGGTCTATAGGTGCACCGGAACAATCCTTCCTAAAATGCATTAAACATTTACATTTACATTACAAAGACGTGAAACTCACTGAGTGGTCAGGGGTGTTCACTGATACGCCCACACAAAAACCACTGCAAAAGATGCCCTCCAACAGCTGTTCTACCATTCGTTGTAAACTTGTGGACCTATTTTTCCAAACGCCTCACCCGTACATTCTTCCATTGAGAGCTTGAATAATAGACACTCCAGCCCAGTTGGTGGCGCTAATCCACCTTTACCAATTGCAAGAATACAAACAACGTTACCGGCGCTGAGTAATACCGTACCTCACAGCACATCTAATACAAGTCAATGGAGTTGGACAAAACTACGATAAAACCTGTTGGAATGCGTCCTTTGCAGCGCAAAAACAGGGCTTTAAGTGTAAAATACCAAACTTGTCCTTTAAGATGGAATAATTGCAGAGCATTTTCTGGCCACTGCTATTACCTTTACCTTTTACATATCTATACGATTGGACCAGGACAGCATATTGTCAAGTTTCACACCCCCAACAACAATTTAATATTTGTTACTTGTTCTACTGACATACCATCAATAAATAAATTCAATTTAACAGCTCAATTCGAAGGCTGGATCCTTCGAAGGCCACATCCTACCACAGGAGGATACAACAAATGGATCCTTCAAAGCTTGGCTTACCCAAGATTTCTCTATAACATACTGTAACCACTTAAAAATGTGCTTAAAGGGTTCTTTAAATCAATGCCACAGAAAAACCAATTTTTGGTTCCTCAGGGAACCATTCAGTCAAAGGTTCTTAAAAGAATTGTTTCTTTCATACCTTTTGAAAATCTGCTGAATTTCTGCAAAGAACCTTTTATGAGACAGAAAGACTTTTGATGTAAATGTTTTAGATGTAAATGTTCTTTACTAAACCATACAGCCAGAAATGTTTTTTCAATGGCACGTGAAGCACCTTTATTTTAAGAAGGGAACACGGCAACATTTGCTACGAAATTTCATTATATAGTCACGTAACTTTTCGATTACTTTTATTATCACGAATTTCCGCGTTTTATTGTGATCTTATAACGAATTCCTGTTTTCGTGTGATTATCATGTATTGGTTACTCAACTGTTTTGTCCTATTTTCTTACCATCGTCGCTTCGAAAAACCGCGGAAATTCATGATATCGCGAAAAAAGAATAAAAAAATTTCGTGACTATATCACGAAACCTCGATATCTCACCCTTTTCCATCTCGTGAGCATCCTGGGGTGTAAAAACTTTGGCTATTTAGTTAAAATGATGGTTTTGTCAAACTATGATATGACAGGTTAAAAGCTGGAGTTGAAAATTAGTAGCTATTCTGTAGTCTTATTTGATTCATTCATTCAATTAAGTGAAAAGGTAATTTCTCTATATTATTAAAGAAAAAAAGTACAACACCTTGTCAATACTATCTCCTTTTCATCTGGACTACAAATACCATAATCCCATAGAGTCTAAATAATTGGTGTTTCGATTCTGTTGGCAGCACGATTTCAGGAGTATTCGATCTTACAGAAACATATTTTGTACCCAAACCACAGCGAATTTTAGAAGTTTGAGGGCTTCACATAAACTGCACTTTAGCCATTTAAACAGACTTCAAACACCAAGTATTTCTTAAGAGCCAGAAGCCCACGCCTCACCCTCATCTGGTCTCCCTGATGGAGAAAGACTTGTAAATACTCATTATTTGCTCTTTCCGGTTTCCATGTCCATGTCTTCATTGTCAAACTCCATATCCTCCAAGTTCACCAGATCTTCTCAACAATACTACTCGCCTGAAACCAACTCCAGGATCCTTTATCTCTCCGGTTTAAGTGTGTGTGCTCCCCGACCTGGTAAACAGAAGCTATATCATCATTATTTTCAGTTACTTTTACAAAGACTCTCAATAACATCACTACTCACCTGCATTCCTTTAACTTTTCTGTTCATCAATAAATGTGCCTGTTTGGTTGAATCTTGGTTTCTCAGAGTCATTGTATCCCATTATAAGTCCAGGCTATACTGTACTGTAAACATATATTTATTCTGTTGTTTGTCATGATGTGAAGTGAAACGTTTTTTTGACTATTTGCAATATGATGCTGGCTTGAGTGGCTTATTGCTTTTATAAAGCAGTTACCAAATACTAAAAACACAAATTAAAGATCATTTAATGTCCACGTAGAGGATATAGTTACTGACATAGTTACCTGTTATAGATTATTATTTATCTATAACAGGTAAACAAATAAAAATCTATTTTTAGTATAAATAATATCCAGAGATGGGCATAAATACATGGAAATGTATTTCAAATACAAATACAAAATACTGTGTCGAAAAATGTATTTAAATACAAATACAAAATACTGTGAGGAAAAATGTATTTAAATACAAGTACAGTATTTTGTATTTTGAAAATACACAAAATACATGTGAAATTGGTGATTCTGTGCAAGTATCCCTATTAGGCTGAAATCTATCTGGGTCTATTTCTGAATGCCAAAAAGCATTTAGATGTGTGCAACTGCGTAGAAACTTTCATTTTATTTTACTTACCTCTTGCTTTCCCCTGCCATGTAAAAAATAAAAAACTAGAAAAAAAAAAACTTGGTAACACTTTACTTGAAGGGGTGTGTATAAGACTGACATGACAGCTTCATAATCATAACATGACACGTGTCATGAACATGAAGAAGATTTTATGCACATTTATGACAACTGCCATTAAGTGTCATTTCCTTAATTATGTAATTTTTAATGCAAAGATGACATTGTTTGAGATATCTTTGTTATGACAACTTGACACATAAACCAATACAACACAACTTGTTATAAATTATAAACAATAATTATCAAACTTAAGAAACTACCTAACTTTGTGGGTTAACATTACATTAAACCATGATTTAAATGGCATTAAGTGTTAATACTATGTCAAATATTATTAATACTCGGTCAAATTAACATTATGAACTGAAGAATATTCATGATGCTGTTATAAAAACTATTTAACAGAGTATTAACACTTAATGACATTTTAATGACAAATTATATTTGTATCACTGGTAAAAAGTGGTCAGTTATGTTGTCTTGGTTAATGTCAAGTTGTCATGGCAAGTTAAGTTATAACAAAGACATCTCAAACAATGTCATATTTGCAATAAAAATGACATAATTGAACAAATGACACTTAATGACAGTTGTCATAAACATCCATAAAATCTCCTTCATATTCATGACATGCCTTATAAACACCCCTTCAAGTAAAGTGATGTTTTATAAAAACATCATAAAAACTTTTTCATGTGTCGTCAAAATGACCCACAACCTAAACAGTTTATATGTTAAGAAATCCATGCATTTACAAACGTCTCACGAGACAAATTATTCGGCAAACTGATTCCTCTCATTGCTGGTTTTTGATGGTTTTGAGAACAATTACTCACGAGTCGCCCTCTGTCATTTCACAGAATTATACAATGGAAAGCACGTCAAGCATAAAAGCCTTTTAGGTTTACACAGTTTTTCAATATTTTTACTATGTTCTTACCTGATGAATGAATACATGCCTATCTTTTTTCAATACTGTTTGTGCACTTAATCTTTGCACAGCATGTCATGAATGTGTTAGCATTTAGCCTAGTCCCATTTATTCCTTAGGATCCAAACAGGGATGAATTTAGAAGCCACCAAACACTTCCATGTTTTCCCTATTTAAAGACTGTTACATAGTTACACAAGTAAGTATGGTGGCACAAAATAAAACGTGATTTTTAAGTGAATAAAAAATGAGAACTATATTGTATGGCGGAAGAGCGCTTGGTTTGCGGCACTTCGGCCTCTGGCGCAGTAGCATCATCACTCCTGTGGGGATGTTGCTGTGCGCTGAGGTCAAAATGCTGCAAACCATGCGCTCCTTCTACATGCATTGAAAAAAGATAGTCATGCATTAATTTGTCTAAGTTGAGGTAAGAACATAGCAAAATAAAAAAAAATGTGGTTTTCCTTTAAGTCAAAAGTGTAGGCCAATTTGTCAGCATTCAACACTCTGTCTCAGTCGTGCAATGTGCAAATGCAACTGTAGCGTGCAACTGCCTGCCAACGTGCAAGTGTGAATTTGAATTTCCTTTTGCGACAGTTATAACACAAATCACATCACACCCAATAACTCAATAGCCTTTGCTTTATTTCCCACTCCAACATTTCAATTATTGCCCACTAAAAGCTGCACAGATATATTTGCTTTCCTTAACTCTGTTGTCTGGTCTGAACTAGTTGATGCATGAAAACAGCATCCTGACTGGTTGACTGACTCAAAGTATTTTGAGTATTTTAAAAATACAAAAATACTCATCTTAAATGTATTTAAATACAAATTACATTTCATTTTTTTCAAAGGCTTTAAAATACAAAATACAAAATACTATTTTGTATTTCAAATGCGTATTTTAAATACATGTATTTGAAATACTGCCCATCCCTGATAATATCCTTGTATGTCTTAAAGGGATAGTTTTGATGAACAATTTGGTTACAAACATTTATCAAAATATCTTCCTTTGTGTTCATCAGAACAAAGAAATTGATACAGGTTTGTAAAAACATGAAAGTGAGTAAATGATGACATAGTTTCTTTTTTGGATGAACTATCCCTTTAAATTTTGTTGCTACCAGAAGTTCATTCAGGTGTTTACCTAAACCATTGTTCCAATGAAAACACCAAACTGCGTCATAAACTTGTGTGGTTGTACCTATAGCTCTCAAGCTCTGTACAAAAATAAGCAAGCAATTTGTCGAAATAATTAAACTGCTGCTTCTGAAGAGTGTGTATACATGCTCTAGTATGCCAAGGGCACCCCAAAATAATATAAGTGAGAACTGCAATTAAATGAAACATCAAGGAAATAAAGCAGTTTTGATATGTTTACCAGTGATGTAATTCAGGCTTTTGTTTTGCTAATTGTTTAGGCATGTCCAGCGACCGTAGGTTAATTAGGCAGCCTGTTTACCAAGCTAACTTGGGAGAAAGCGACTCATCTCCAAGGGAACACAGTAGTACATGAGTTTGCTATAGACTACTATCTAAAGACAGCAGCCCTCTCATAGTACTTGGGGAGAAGCCCTACGCTGTGTACTTTCACACACTTCTCATTCGACCTAACTTGTCTCACCACATCTGCCACTCATAGATTAGGAAACCAGCTTCATCTCATCTATAACCACAACTGCACTACAGACAACATTAATGTCGCTCCTCTCCATCTCTCCGACCACTTCAACATACACCATACTACATCACCCACGCTGCCTCCAATTCTTTTAGGTGTAACTCTCTCCCAACCCTCTCCACTGAAGTGGCATGTTCTCTTCCATCTCACATCTTCACTTCCTGCTCATTTCCCTTCACTTCTTCCTATTGCAATCCAGTCAGCCACATCTCTTACGACATTAAAAAAATAATTAAAAACCCATCTCTTCCAAAAATACTTGACATACTGTTGATATTGACCGCATTTCTATCTCTTCTCTCTTCAGTAAAAAAAAAATATTTTTCTCAGGTATTGTTTCGGAATCTTAGTATAAGCACATTTTATTGCCTCCCTTTGACACATCGCTTTTAATGTTTTCTAATCTTTGTAAGTCGCTTTGGATAAAACAAAGTCTGCTAAAGGCTTAAATATAAATGTAAAGCAGAGCACTGAAAAAAAAATTATTCATTAAGATAAGTGGTCGCAATCAATTTATTTAAGCTACATTTAAACAAAGAAAATTAGAAAAACAAAACAAAAAAGGTTTGTTTAAATGTAGCTTACATACACTTACCTAAAGGATTATTAGGAACACCATACTAATACTGTGTCGCCTTCCGAACTGCCTTAATTCTACGTGGCATTGATTCAACAAGGTGCTGAAAGCATTCTTTAGAAATGTTGGCCCATATTGATAGGATAGCATCTTGCAGTTGATGGAGATTTGTGGGATGCACATCCAGGGCACAAAGCTCCCGTTCCACCACATCCCAAAGATGCCCTATTTGGTTGAGATCTGGTGACTGTGGGGGCTATTTTAGTACAGTGTACTCATTGTCATGTTCAAGAAACCAATTTGAAATGATTCGAGCTTTGTGACATGGTGCATTATCCTGTTGGAAGTAGCCATCAGATGATGGGACCATAGTGGTCATAAAGGGAAGGACATGGTCAGAAACAATGCTCAGGTAGGCCGTGGCATTTAAACGATGCCCAATTGGCAATAAGGGGCCTAAAGTGTGCCAAGAAAACATCCCCCACTCCACCACCAACAGCACAGTGGTAACAAGGCATGATGGATCCCTGTTCTCATTCTGTTTACGCCAAATTCTGACTTTACCATCTGAATGCCTCAACAGAAATCGAGACTCATCAGACCAGGCAAAATTTTTCCAGTCTTCAACTGTCCAATTTTGGTGAGCTTGTGCAAATTGTAGCCTCTTTTTCCTATTTGTAGTGAAGATGAGTGGTACCCAGTGGGGGTCTTCTGCTGTTGTAGCCCATCCGCCTCAAGGTTGTGCGTGTTGTGGCTTCACAAATGCTTTGCTGCATACCTCGATTGTAACGAGTGGTTATTTCAGTCAAGTTGCTCTTCTATCAGCTTGAATCAGTCGGCCCATTCTCCTCTGACCTCTAGCATCAACAAGGCATTTTCGCCCACAGGACTGCCGCGTACTGGATGCTTTCCCTTTTCACACCATTCTTTGTAAACCCTAGGAAATGGTTGTGGGTGAAAATCCCAGTAACTGAGCAGATTGTGAAATACTCAGAACGGCCCGTCTGGCACCAACAACCATGCCAAGCTCAAAATTGCTTAAATTACATTTCTTTCCCATTCTGACATTCAGTTTGGAGTTCATGAGATTGTCTTGACCAGGACCACAACCCTAAATGCATTGAAGCAACTGCCATGTGATTGGTTGATTAGATAATTGCATCAATGAGAAATTGAACAGGTGTTCCTAATAATCCTTTAAGTGAGTGTAAATTGATACCTTAAAAAAATCAGTAAATTGAATGAATCATTTTTTTCCAGTGCAACGGAGAACAGAAATAGGAAATAGTAGTCATTAGATACATTTAGGTCTTTATAATGATATAGGACGTTTTATACATTTTGTTTACATTTATTTTTTACAGTTAAAAATCTTAATAATAGACTAAACAAATATTAAACTGGCATTTAAATTTTTTTTATTAAAAATGCATTTAATAACAGATAAAAAAAATTAGGGGAATAGAGGGTTGGTGGTTTGCTCATAGTGGTTTTTATCTATGCTGCTAGTGTCGGAAGTTCAAGACTGCCAGCTGTTTTCAAAACTAAATATGTTAAACAACTGTGTTAAAGAAATGTTTAGTATTGTTAACAATAACTTGTGATCATGTCTTAATCTCTGGCAATATTATTTATTGTTAAATCAAGCTTTTTACATATCAATGTAAATTCATTCAAAACTTGTCACGGCTGCTTTAACAGGTGCTAACCGAAAGTAATCTGTCCCATAAATAGTGCCGCAGTCTGTAGTGTGAATATGAGTCAGGGGCTTTTCTGAGCCAGTCTTTGTCTGCCAGGAAGTGGGCCAGGAAGTGGCAGTCCTCTCTATTTATCACTCTGCATCACTTTCTCATCTTCTCAGTTTATTATCTATTCTTGGAGAGAAAGACAGATAGATTTTTTGAGACTTTGGATCCAGACACACCCCTAGTGGTCCGTCTCTGCACTGGACAACAGTGCACACTGCTGTGCTGTGTCACTATCCGTGCTGGAGTAGTTGCGGATCCTTCTGTACTGTAACTGCTGTACACTCATGCTGCGTGTGTTTATCCTTTGTGCCCAGAATGTGCTGACGCACGATGAAGACATCAGTGATGCCTACTGCAGCGTCACATATGAAGGTAGGGGACAGCATGCTGAATCTGGGTTGTATTCAATTATGTCAGTGGTGTGTCAATGTATTTACTGGATGGTAAAATATGTTAGAGTTGTGGTTTTCTTTAGCATGGCATATTCTTTTTTTACGGACAATCTCATCATTATCTTTTGCTCCTTCTTGTTGGTCTGTCTTCCCACTTTCCACATTCCATCAAGCGTGCTATTATTGGAAAAGCAAATGCAGTGCCTCCATGACTTGTGTGTGTGTATATATATGGGTGTCCTGTTGCACTCTTAATATGTGTGTGAGTAAGTGCTGCAGAGCTGTTGTATGTGTTTATAAAAGATGCTATGTCATCAACATTTGGTTTAGTGTGGGCGCTGATGGCTTCATGTTCAAAGGTTTTGGTGACCCGTAATTAATTTGGAAGGACCAGAGGGCCCCCTCTATGCCAACTAAGCTTGTGTTTCCCTTGGTTGTTATTTGTTCCTTGTGAAATCTTGAATTTGCCATCACAATCCATGTACAGTATTTGCTCACTTTGTTGAATGGTTCATCATTGTATGCAGTATGTTAAGACCTTTACTGTTATGTTAAGTTAGAAATTATAATATATATATTAATAAATATGGTTCTATTCTTTAATTAATGTCTGACCAAACTGCTTAAAAAGCTTTATTGACCTGAATTTTGCTAAATGTTTATCAGACGCACATTCCCGTTCCCCCTCTGGGTTGAGAAATATACTGCTTGTGTTTGCTCAATAAAGTGTTTGTGTAGGTTTAGTCATGAGACAATTGTAATGATGGCACAATCACACACAGCAGCATATGGGTTAAGTGATAAATCATGATTTAAAAATCAATATACATTGTAGTGGAGCATTCCTCCATTGTATTTGTTCAGAGTACATTTTAGATTAGCTTAAAGCAGTGTTTCTCAACCAAGAGCCGGGGCCCACAGGGGGGGCCTCGTCAAATTTCCAAGGGGGGCTCAAGATAATTTAAAATGATAAAAATCGGACAAAACAAGCATTAAAATAAGCTAAAACAAATCAAGATGTTTCTTTTTTTTTGTCATTTTAGTATAGTGAAAATACATCTGTCTAGTCATTCCAAGGCTTAGAAATATTGTTGTGGGCAACTAGAGGGCCTTGAAGTGAAAAATGTTGGGACCTACTTAAACTATTATGAGAGCAGTCTTGAAATTTGGTTTTGTTATACAGGTGTTTTTGATGCTTTATTGTATATAGACGATTTTAACAGTAACAACATAAACAAGCGGCTTTTGTGGAACACACATAACTTTCGGTAACCTTTGCAAAGAATCAATAACAACAGAGTCATTTTAGAGTAGGCTTTTTTGGATAACAAGCAAAATAAACAACAAGTAGCTGAAGCGTATAAAAAACACTACACAACTACCTTACCGTTTAAAATGTGTACTATATAATGTATACAATCTTGACTACAGTTCGGCTGCCAAACAAACCTCCCTTCAAATAGCGGTGATCCATGATCACTTTGTTCCCTCGTCTTTAGGAAACCAAAACATTTGTTATTTTCGACGAGGTATTCGTTCCAGAATTCAGTTTAGCCACTAGTCAGACCATTAAATAAACAGAAACCGGAAATTAAGTTCCACCCAGATGGTAAGTTCTGAACCAATCAGAATAAAGCATTCAACAGCCATGTGGCATAAACACATATAATACATTTTTTTTTAAATCAAACAAAACCTTATATAAAGAAATACAGAAAGGCAGGTTAAAATCTAACATCTAAAAACCACATCAACAATTTTAATGCATTGATTAAGTTTAAGAGTCAGACAGATATGATGCTTCAGCAGTCATGGCAGTAGGTGGTGCTCCTCTCCTTGAAATGTCCACCAACAAGTAACAAGTCATGACTGGCACAAACACCATAGAGACTACCGATGTGAACAATATTGACAATATCTGCAATCTAAAAACCATTTTTGCATCACACTTTTTAAGTAATGCCAACTTGGATAATTTTACTTAAAATTAACAAGAAAACCTGTGCTTTATATACTTACATTTTTAAATAAAGAATGTTACATGATCTCAAATATTTAAGTTCATATAACACATATTTTCTTGCTAATTTTAAGTAAAATTATTCCAAATTGGGATTACTTTAAAAGTGTGATGCAAAAATGGTGCATATATATTTTAAGTAAATCCAACACATCATTTGTTCCAAATCCAACACTTCAAAATGTTATTTCAATAAAGATAATTAAGTAACTTGAATAAAGATTTTTTTGTTGAAGGGCGTCAATTCATTATTTTGTGTTCACTGAATGAAATAATAATCCTGCTAACAATTATTATTTTGTTGACTGGACGTAGATATATACCCAACTTAACAAACTGAGTAATCTGAACAAGCAATTCAAAAAAACAATGGTCTGAGTGGTTCCCAGCATGCATTGCGACTCGTTCACTTTTTTGGATAATATTTACTAAAAAAGATGACTGTTTTAATGTTGCTGGTTTTATTTATATTGATATGTTGTTAATGTTACACTGTAAAAAATACTTTGCTGCCTTAAACATTTTTGTCATGTCAACAGAGATGAGTTGTCATAACTTATAAAATATAGTTGAGAAAAGTCAACTTAATTTTATAAGTTATAACAACTCACCTGTAACAACTCATCTCTTGTCAAGATAAATAATAGTAAGTTGAAATGACTTGTAAATCCGAGTTGATTTAACATAAAATTTGAAGGCAGCAAAGTATTTTTTACAGTGTCGTTATATGTTGTATTAAGAGTTATTTTGATAGAATGATGTTTGTTCATTGTTACCATGATTGAGAACTGTGTGTTCAGTGTAGAGGCAGCACAGTGGGTTAGTTCAGGAGACCTTTCTGTGTACACTCCCACAGTCCAAAACATGCAGGTTAGCTGAATTGGATATACTAAAGTGCCCTTTACCCAACTAATGTGTTTCACAAAATGGCTATGACAGAATTTTTGGCTGGAAAGGCATAATGGGAAATTTGCCTTTCACGTGACTCTTTAATTACATTAAAATGTTATGCTAGATTTACTTAATTTTGACGCAATTGTTATAGTAGTTGGCATTACTTATATTTTTTCATTTTATTTTTGCATACATATAAGTTCACCTGGTAACTAAAATGTAACTAAATATGTACGAAATTGAAAAGCTATAATTTTTTTGTGCTTAATCTAATTACTTTAATAAGTGATGGTTGTTCAGCCAACAAATTGTTTTTTATTGTGAGTGAGTTATATTATTAATTTACAAGTGGCAAATTCCAAAAATAACAATAATGGAATTTCTCCAAGATTTTATTTAACTAAAATTTAAATGTGTTTATCCTTATCATAGGTTAATATAGGTTTTTTAACGTTCTACTTATCAGACTTACAAAATACAGATGTGGAGAACGAATGCAAGGCGGCAGGAAATGTTTAAATTTCCTCTTGTATTATGGGCAGGGTCACTGGAGGGAAAAGCGTTGTCCAAAGTAAGCTTGTCTACACTGGCGCACTATGCTCTTATGACAGTCTCTGTGTAGTCATTTAAGAAGTGCTTTCAAAGCACCTCAGGCTTCTTATCAAGGAGATACAGAGGACAGCGATTGATCTTCTCAGGATTGAAGTAGGCTGATACAACCCCTGACACATTACATTCTGGAGGTCAAACTCATCTTCACCTTTGGATCTAGAGATCACAAGACAGTTTTATCTTCAGGGCTTTCGTTCTCTTCGGGATCTGATGATAGTTGGGCTTGCTTCTTGGTTGGAGAGTTGTTTGGGCATCAAGCAAAATGTTGAGGTGTTTGCTGAAGAAGGCGGCCAACCTAAAAAATGTAGAAAAGGGGGAAAGATACAGTGACCCTCTTGCTAGCATCACATTCAGAGGTAAGAGATGACATCAGAAACCTGTGATTTAACACCCAGCATGAATAAGTAACATATAAAATTATGGAACTGTAGAAGATGCGTTATATATTGGATTTGTAGTCTTTGAGAATCTGCTGGAAATTGTCACCCATCTTGGAGTATTCATCATTCTGCTGGATGCAAACATATGTTTATACCATATGATTAGCAGAAAGTCTGTGTGATGGTTTTGGTAACTTGAGTGTAGGAATTTACATCATTAAAGCTAACGCTATATGATCAAACTGTAATACTAATCATAATAATCATAATAATAATAATAGTAATTTTAATAATAATAATACCTTGATACATTTCTCTGTAGACTGGAGATCCATTTTTTTTTTAGATTTATTTGTTTGGGTTTATCAGTAAGTCAGTTCTGTCTTTGAATGAATGAATGAGACCCTTACTTCTTTTAGACTATACCCTACAAACTGAGTGACAGTTCCTCTCATTGTTCCAGATTTCCTGTTCTAGCACAGGGATATACAGGAACATGCGTTTGTGTTGTGTTTTTGTATGATACGTTTCCATGCCAACATCAAACACATGGCTCATGTGAATGTCTAAATGACTTAAAACCCAACAAAATCCCATCTTGTAATTTTTGCTTTAACACTGTAGCTTTATGGTTTGTTTTGATTGTGACTTGATTTGGTTATTGGCTGATAGTTATTGCAGGATGCTTTGAGGAACAATGCAGTTCCTGCCTTCATTATTAACACATCACTGGGAATTGACTTGAAGTTTCATGTTAATTTCTGCATTTACAGTACTAATACATTTATAAAATCAAGCATTGTAACATTTAAAATTATTTAATGCACCATGAACTAACATGAATGACTGTATTGACACCAATGAACATTAACAAAGGTTAATGCCGGAAAACTATAAACAGTTTGTTTATGTTAGTTAACAAATACAGCTTCAATGTACACTCTAAAAACAAACGGTGAATAGCACTAAAAGTTATTCTTTGCTCGTAATCATAGAGGATTTATTTTTAGTGCTATAGGACCTATGAAGCACCAATAAACAACCATACGGGGGTTATATAGCACCACATATGGTTCTACATATAGCACAATATGGTTCTACATCAGTGCTACACAGGTACTTCATCTGTGCTATATGGCAATTAAAATGGTTCCTCTATGATTACAAGCCAAGAACCACTTTAGTGCTATTTAGCACCGTTTGTTTGTAGAGTGTTGTATTACCGTTTTTCATTTTAAATTAGATTATTGTGAGTTAGATTTTGGTACCACACTGGCAAACAGCTTTCACAAAGGCTAGTTAGGGTTTTCTAAAAGCAGGGCTTAAAATCCTTTATTATTTTGCTTCTTATTTAAATATGTATTGTTTTAAAGGTGCAGTGTGTAATTTTTAAAAGGATCTCTTGATTGAAATGCAAAATAATATCCAAACTAAATTATCAGGGGTGTATAAAGACCTTTCATAATGAACCGTTATGTGTTTATTGCCTTAGAATGAGACATTTTATCTACATACACAGAGAGTCCCCTTACATGGAAGCCGCCATTTTTGCAGCCATGTTTCTACAGAAGCCCTTAACAGACAAACTTTTTTACTAAGTTGTCTTCAACAATGACATGTTTGTCTGGTGGTGGCTACCGTAGCTTCTCTATGTGTTTCAAAAGCAAGAGGTGAGCAATTCACAACCTCACCACTAAATGCCGCTAAAATTTACACACTGCACCTTTAAGGCTGTTTAGATATACAAAAAGTATTTGTTCGTTCAGCTTTTGTTACTTTCTGTCATTCCTTTATTTACTCATACATTTTTAAATTTTCCTGAGAAGAAGACAAAATTAAGTAATTGGAGTTAAACTAAGAAACCACAAATTTGCTTTTTTAGGGGTGTGACGAAATATCATGTGATGAGAAGAATTGTAATTATCTCGCGAGAATAATAATGTGATGAGATTTCTCGTGGAGGTGAAATGTTCTCTCTTGATATATCAGCAGTTTGTAGCAAAACCTTTTACAGTGCATGCATTATATCGTCTTTTACTGCATGTGTTTACTTTTTTGTTTAGTTTTCCAATAATGTTTATTTGGTAACTCATATAAAGGCTAAGATGCATTGTGTTAGTCTGTTAATTATTTTCATGTGAAGCGTCTCAGCAGATCAAACCCTCACTCTGAGTTTACACGATTTAATGTCTGAATGTTCTTGCTCAAGAATGACAGTGGCTGTATCATTTCTATTGTAAAGAATTGTACATATATTAAATATTTAAATAGATTTAAACGTTGTTTGGCCAAAGGTAAGTGTTTTACCAATCTAAAATGAAAGCAAAAAATAACAATCAATAACAATCGTGAGTCCGATGGCGCCCTCTACAGGCATTTGTTATAATCCTGCTACATATTTTTTTTGTTTATTAAAACCTGGTTTTACCTGTTTTTGATACTTTATTTGAACCAATTATTATTGCTTTGTCATTACTATATGTAATTTTAAAGGTTATTGCTCATCTAGGTTTATTTTTATTACCAAAAAATATCAAATTACTTAATTAACAACTACCAAAATAATTGTTAGGGACCATCCTAGAAACATGTCACAATTATGTGATAACAGTTTCCCATTCATATATCATTGATTATTTCTTAATAGGTGTAAAAATCTTGTCTCGTCTATGGCTGCCAGTGTGAGTTACATCAACTTATCAATAGAACAAATTAAAAATTATAAGTCGAAATAACTGCCAATTTGATTAACCCTAAAAATGTAAGATGTCAATATATTTTTTAAAAGTGTCTAAATGTGTGACACTTTAAGCTATATCATTAATATAAAAAAATGCACTTAATTATTTTAATGTTAATTAAAAAGTAGTTTTTGTGAATCTGCCTAAAATAGTTGAGTTGAAAAGCTTTATTATAGCATGTGTCTATTCACTTAAAATATATGATGAGAATAATTCATGGTCAGTCAACTAACTTGGATCCATTTGCATTGGGGCAGAGGCACTGAGTCACTTTTAAAGAATGGCACTTTTATTTAGATATGAACAATGAGAAGGTCACTGCTTTTGGGGCTGTGTGATTGCAACGTATGATTTGCACATTTTGAACAATTTAAAGTCTGCTCTTTGTGTTTAGTTTGTTCTCATGACTGATTCTGCAGACAAAGTTTCAGTTTCACATAGCTGCCACTTTACCAGCAATTCATATAATTGCATTTTAATCTGTGTTTCCTCAATTATGATGTAGCGTTTGTGTGTTTCCTGTGTATGTGAACCTTAGAGAGTTAAAATAGCTGCAGTACAGTAAGTGTTTATTTCTAAGGCCTGACTGGAATCAAATAACTTCTCCATTTATAGATGTCAGGAATGCCAATGATGCTCTCGAAAGAATTGTCAGAGTACTTAATTTGAACTGAGTAAGCAACAATACATGCAAACAGTGAGAGAGAGTGTGAGATTAAATGAAGTATTTACTGTACTCAAGATAATTGAATGATCTTTAATAATAGCAAAACAACAGCAAAATTATTTTCATCTGTTTTGAACATCAAAAGGCCTTTGGAATTCTTTAGAATTTTTAAATTCTGTTTATCAAATGTATTAAATGGTTCACTTTCTGAGATGATGAAGATCCCCACCTCATTTTTTGACATATTGTAAAGTTGCTTTTATTATCAAATTTAAAAACTAGTTTTCAAAATAAAGATATACATTGTTTAAGAACTGCTTATTTCTTGTTCTTGAAAAAGCAGCAAGACTTATTTTAGTTGTTACATTTATTTCATGTTTATTAAAGGTGTCTTTCCTGGTTATGTTCAAAATGTTTCCATACGCTTTTGAACTCTGCGCAGGACTTTGAGGGTCACATTCCAGTCAGTTTCCTTCAAATAGTTGATGAGGATGTCATGGCAGACTTTTGTCCTTTCCTTATGTAAACTTGGGTTTCAGGTCTGTTTCAGGTATGCACAGACTGGCGAAAAAAGACTGTTCCCAAATGGCCACTTTGTCTCTGCCAAGTAGCTTGTTTTTGCTGTATTCACACATTTTGACGTCTATGGTCAAAACAGGAAGACAAACAGAACTCTTGTCTGAAACACTTAATCAATTTGGATGAATACAAATTTGGGCATCATTTAGTGAGACAATACATCAAAAGAACTTATACAATCTCAAAAATACAAAGTCTGCTCATTAGATCAGTATACAGGCTTCATGTAACTTAATCTGAGTCCCTGTGGAAATCTTTCATGTGTACTTGTTAAGTGGATGTTAGTATCCATTGTTCCTCTTCCTCTCACTGAAAGCATGTTCATCATGGTTTTATTGGAGGTCAGCCACTGTAGAATATGTCAGAAACCATGGCCTCATTTGACCCTATCTGATAGGATGTTACTCTGGACAAAAAGTTTTATCCTTTTTTTATTATTTTTTCTTGTTTAATATTTATTTATGTATATAGATTAAACAAAGATGTAATGATTCTGTCATTGCAAAATAAGATTTATGAGTACATCAAATTATGATAATCGTAACAAAGCTGTTATCAACATCATTTAAGCACCTGCATCACTGTGTCACTTAAAGGACAAGTTTGGTATTTTACACTTAAAGCCCTGTTTTCAGATTGTTTATGATGAAATAGAACGGTTTTGACTGAAATTTCAACATATGCGGCTGCCCGAGAATTTTCGGGTGTTTGTTGTTTCACCTCCCACCTCTACAATGGCCGCACAGGTGCACTGGAACAATCCCTCCCAAAATGCATTATACTTTCGTTTACAAAGATGTGAAACTCAGCGAGTGGTCAGGGGTGTTCACTGATATGCTCACACAAAAATCGCTGCAAAAGATGCTTTCCAACAGGTGTTTTAACATTCATTGTAAACTTGTGGACCTATTTTTCCAAACGCCTCACACCCGTACATTCTTCCACTGAGAGCTTAAATAATAGACACTTCAGCCCAGTTGGTGGCGATAATCCGCCTTTGCCAATTGCAAGAATACAAACAAGGTTCCCGGCGCAGAGTAATACCGTACCTCACAGCACATCTAATACAAGTCAATGGAGTTGGACAAAAACTACGATAAAACCTGTTGGAATGCGTCTTTTGCAGCGATTTTTGTGTGAGCATATCAGTGAACACCCCTGACCACTCGGTGAGTTTCATGTCTTTGTAAATGAAAGTTTAATGCATTCTAGGAAGGATTGCTCCTGTGCACCTATACAGCCATTACACTCTAAAAAATAAAACATTGAATCAACAAAAAAAAATATGTTAACCGTTTCCACTAGAATTTTTGACTTTAGACTGCTTGCAGAATTACATTAATTCAAAGTGATGTTTTGAGTTTGGTGAATTACCTTTTATGCCACAATAAAACGCATATTTAAGTTGATCCAAAACAATGTTTTAAGTAAGGTGAAGTAGCTTTTAGGCCACAATGAAACACATTTTTAAGTAATATGAACTTAATTATTTTCAACATGAATGCAAGTAATAAAGTTGATCTAACATAATATTTTAAGTTAGATGAAGAAGTTTTTGCCCATAATAAAACACATTTCTAAGTCACATGAACTTAATTATGGTTGACCTCTACAAGAGTTAAGATGAGCCCTGCCTATAATAAAGACATTTTCCTGTGTTTCCCAGTAGGCAATTTTTTAAATATATACAGACACCAGTAATGATCAGGGGTGCGTTCTCCAAAAACGTTGTCTCTTAGCGCGCTACGAAGACTCTTAAGTTAAACCTTAACTACAGGTATACCTTTCCTACGTGTGTTCTCCGAACTATACCTTAGGATGTTGCTCAAGGTAAACCTTCTTAAGTTCGACCTTAGCGGGTGCTGTCCATGGTGGAGGTGCTGAATAGGTTGATATCGATTGCTCGACAATCAATTATTCACTTCATAGGTTTCGCTGCGTTATGATAGCGGTGTTCTTTATTAAATAAACATTTTAGAAATAGTTCAAGTTTAATTTATTAGGAATATCTGGTAAAAAAAATATTTCAAATTGCAAACAACTAAATTCAACCTTCTATATTTTATATCAAACCCGTGCAAAACCCGCAACTTTATTACCAAACGTATCATGTTTAAACTGCTCCAATTCATCCGCTATGCCTTGAAAGGATCATTTATATTAGGGGTTCCCAATAAGTGCGTTGCACAGGGGAATAAAGTGGGTTGTGCAAGTACTTGGCTGTGCATTACACTTAAAGTATATAAAAACAAACTGCTGTTGTTCATTAGTTCACGCGTTTATTGTGCTTGGAAGCAGCGCGTTAACAATGCGGATATGGACGCATTTCTGGAGCCTGTCTGTCTAAATATAACATATCAAATATTATATAATAGCCTATAAATATATAGTATGATTGCTTTAGATTTTAGCTTTGATTAGTTTTAATGTGGAAATTTTGTTGACCTTAGACTATCCAAGCAGTAATGAAGTGCACAGTTTATTTTGAATGTTTATAAAGAATATGGCATGCAGTTGCCTCAAAGTTATAAAACATTAAAACTTCGATGCAAAGTCGAATTAACATTAATAATCATAATTATTTTTTGTAATTTTACCCGATTTATTTATGCAGCTAGAATACTAGCCGTTAGACTAAGATTTAACGGATATGAAATGCACAAATGAAATAGTAGGATTCGCTGTACAGCTGCCAGTTTCACCAACTCCATCACCCAAAATATATATTTTTAAATAGTTTCTTAATCCTGTAGCATTTAATAGTTCGCAGTTGATGTCCCTTTGGAAAACATAATTAAAAATCTAACAACCATCAATGTAATGATGTCTAATTATGTAAATGTTTTATTCTTTAAATATAAAAATATTTGCCTAATTAAACACGGAGTGTATTGCATTTTTGTGGGATAAGGTATAGCTAAGAGTGCTCCAGACCAACCTTCCGAACGAACGACTTACAGAAGTGATACGTAACTAAGAACGTTTCGGAAAACACGTATTAGCGATAAGGTACAGCTTAAGGTACAACTTAAGAACGACGTAGCGTTAAGGTAGTTTCGGAGAACGCAGCCCAGATTTTTTTTGAATCAGTTGTGACATTATGCATCCTGTACACAAAATGTTTTACATGTTTCAATCATTTTTAGTAAATGGTGAATAATGTTCAAGAAGAACTCTGGTGAATTTAAACATTGAGCTCATTTATTTGTAAATTTGGAGTGCTGTCAGTACACAGAACAATGACAAAAATCTGTGTTGCCTACACTGTGTATTCCTCTTTTTAAAATTTGCACCTTGTCGACTTCAACGGAGCCAGTTTTAAACCTGCTTTTAGCCTCTTAACATCCTTGATATGACATTTCAAGTGCCCAGCTTTTATGAGTGATTACCTTAAGTGTGAACCTCGGTGAATCTGATTGCGGTAGATGTGAAAAATATGAATAAAAGTCTTCTTTCTTCTTTCTTCCTGTTTTCAGTCAAAGTTTACAGTAGTCGATTGTCAAGTTCACGCGCATCTGAGTCTCCACCGTAGCTTAGTCACGCGTGGGATTTGGACAATCGACTACTGTGGACTTAAATCGAAAACAGGATGTAAATACAGATATGTGGCTGGCTGAATTAACATCAATTTTATACATATTTTTCACATCTACTGCAGTCAGATTGACTGTGTTCACTATTGAGGGAATCACTCATAATGGCTGGGCACTTAAAATGTCACATCAAGGATGTTAAGAGGCTAAAAGCAGGTTTAAAACTGGCCGCGTTGAAGTTAACAGGGTGCAAATTTTAAAACGAGCATAACACTGTGTTGGCAAGACCGATATTTGTTGTTGTTCTTTGTATTGACACACAAACAAACACACACACACACACACACACACACACACACACACACACACACACACACACACACACACACACACACACACACACACACACACACACACACACAATAAAATAAGTATCAGAATAAGTATCAGAACTGTAAAGACAAGGTTTTTTTGTTTGCTGTGGAGACCAGAAATTGGTAAGATAAATATCAGTATGTCAGAAGCTTAGAATGTCATATTTTATTAACCTTTGTTTATAACACATATATGCTTTAACAACAAAGAACAACCGCATTAAATGCTGACTTATGTGTATTGTACACAAATGCACATAAGTGAATCAAACTGATCCTACACATTTAATGCTTTTCATGTGTAAACAATCAGGACACAGCTCAGTGCCCATTAAAAAAAAATAATGTGACAGATTCTGTACTCATGTTCATCTTTTAATGTTTAGACATTTCTTGACTCCACAACAAAGAGAAGAATACTTATGAAGGGCACAGTATGTGTAAAACTGCAACATACACAAACAGTACAAAAAAAGAATACAAACACAGAAAAGACAAGCATTACAAATTAACATTAGTCTAAATGTTGATGTAGCTTATAGCTGAAATATCAAACAAGTAAACTGACAACAGTTTTGCATAAAGTTGGAGCCTCCTAAGATGGTCTAAGGACATTGACAGTTTACACTTACATAAAAATGATTTTAGACAAAACTCATGTTTTCATACGTTGTCATGTCACGTGTGTTTTGTGAGAATCACTTACATCATACAGTACATTATGCAGCGAATCAGACGTCAATCATCGATGGATTTTCTTCAATCTGTACTACAGTGTTTCTGGAGGTTGCACGCGTTTAACTGTGTTTGACGACGAACAGGACTCGCGCGTATGTAATGGCGGGTACATGTGTGAAGTTTTGCTTTTAGTTAAAAGATTGTTAAATTCATTTCCACGTCACCCAACACTGGTTATATTCTGCGTGTTTCTACATAGGTTACGAGTAAAACAGCTTCGGACGATTCCGTTTTTGCAGCGATCTGAACAATTCATTCAAACTGTTTCGCGAACCAAATTAAAACGTTTGGCCCATTCGCTTTGTAAAGAATCGACTCAAACGAGTCATTAATTTGCGAATGCGCCAGAAACACAAGATAGCAAATTAAAAATAAAATACAAATTTCGTAATTAATTAAAATACAGTAACGAAGGAACGCTGCATAGTGTAAACGAAGTAAAAGTACATTTTTTTCCACCTCGGAAGGGCAACTTGAGTCGAGACTCGAGAAGGGCATATGGGCAGTTGCCCGGGCAACCTGAGCAACCCCCCTGTGCACGTCCCTGAATTATTTATCACAATAACCGTCTTAACATAAATATGAGCTTATAAACCCTTATTAATGAAATATGGTTCCTCAAATTCATTCTCAACAGACAAAAAGAGCATGCTGTCAGAGTGTTTCTGTTGAAAAAATGGAATTCATAGGGCCTTGAACGACCGTTAGCTACAGGCTAACATTAACTTACAGCTAACTTTACCCCAGCAAACAGGCTATCAACACTGCTCAAATCTCAGTTAGGTTATAGTACATGTTATCACTAACAGAATCCTGAGTGCAAATATGTGCAATTAAGCATAAAATTACTTACCATTCACTACACTTCAACGAGTTTCAGCTGTGGCACCACAATCGTATCCTTGAACATGGCGCCGAAACTGTGGCCCGGCCATTCACACGTCATCAAATAGTATTTTACATTAACAGAACTTAAAATTAAATTATTTTTGATTAACTGAAAATGTTAAATTCAGACAAGTCATGATAATACATTTAATCAATAGGCATAATTTATGTGTCATCCTAGCTCGATAAAATAACAATCACAAGTAAAAAGTCTAACTGTATCTCTGAACTTGATTTTTTATTTCACAACAATGTATATATTTAAGTAATGACTAAAGGTCGTCTGAATTACTTTTTAGAGTGTATAGAGGTGGGAGGTGATACAACAAACACCCCAAAATTCTCAGGCCAGCATCATATGTCCAAATTTCAGTCAAAACCGTTCTATTTCATCATAAACAATCTGAAAACAGGGTAAAATACTGAACTTAATATTTGAGTCAAGTCTATTTTCCATAACTTTCTTTTTAGGTAACATTATCCCATATAGCAGTATCTCATACATCACACCAAATGTATTTGTCCTTTCTGCAGGGACAAAAAAGAAGACCAAAGTCATCAAAAATAGTGTCAATCCAGTCTGGAATGAGGTTGGTTACTTCTTACAGCAAACCTGATAGAACAATGTGTTTTAAATAGATATTTGCTCAGTCATTTTCCTTCTTTCACTTTCTCACAGGGCTTTGAGTGGGACTTGAAGGGTGTGCCCTTAGATTCTGGAGCGGAGCTTCATGTTGTCGTCAAGGACCATGAGAAAATGGGCAGAAATAGGTAGAGATTATTTTTCTCTTTATTCATATGTCTAACAACAACACATCTGAAAATTATGCAAAGTGGGCTTTGATCATGGCAAACAATTGCTCAACAATTCATTTGGGAGAGCTGGTGAATTTACGGAATGCTCCATTGTTTATATTACCAGTGGCATTAGTGTGGGATGTGGTAAACAGACTTTCAGTGTGTTACACATTCCCACATCCTCATTGTTCCCAAAGGCAATTCTTTAGTTGGCCAGTAGCTATATCTATAAATTGCCTTACACATACACATACTGCTCTTTGAACATAAACATAAAACAATGACTAAAAAACTGAAGCTTTATATTCATAGACAACAGAATTTGATCTATTGCTTTGACACTTAAATGCTACATTTTTAAGAAATGCAAAGCCAATAAGCCATGCAGTACATACTTATACTAGCACTGACTATGCTTATCCCTTCTATCAGGCATTGGCTCACATGGAATGTCTAAGTTGTGTAGGTTTATATAAATAAGTAGCCAGTGGTATTAGATTAATTTAGATTATTTTAACTAAATTAAGTCCATCTTGAAAAGGAAAAAGTCTGCCATTACCTAATTCAAGTTATTTAAATAGTTTGAAAAAATAACGGACACCATAAAGGTTTGGAAGATCTGAAAGATTATTTTTAGAACACTGCAGTTCAAAGTCTTGCTATTTATAGTCTCTGACTCAGAATGATTTGCCTGCCTGCACTAATAGAGACAGAGCGCAGTTATGCAAATCTGAAAAACACACCCACCAGGGGGGAATTAAATCCAACCGTCTCCATTGACTTTGTATTTCGAGAGGCCGCCTCCTTGTCATTTCTGGCTTATAACAAAAAACTGAATAATGCCTAAAAGCTGCTGTGTGACAGGATGCACAGCTAACAAGCCAAAGAACCCAGAAATACATTTTTATAAACTGTCGAGCCGTAAAACCCTGCCTTTGAGGAGAAAAAAGTGGATCGCCGACTATGTTTCCCCCTAGTGGACGCAGTTCTACTAATATGAGTACTATGAAAAGTTGCCTGTTTCCACTTTTCTGTCTGTAAACGCTCGTTTTTTGAGCTCGACTGCTTATAAAAACGTATTTCTGGGTTTTTTGGCTTGTTAGCTGTACATATTGTCACACAGCAGCTTTAAGGCATTATTCTGTTTCTTGTTATAAGCCAGAAATGACAAGGAGGCGGCCTCTCTCAATACAAAGTCAATGGAGATGGTTGGGTTGTGTTTTCCCCCCCGGTGGGCGTGGTTTTCAGGTTATGACGCGCTGCGCTCTGTCTCTATGCTCTCAGCAAGCACTAGTTAACCATTTATAAACCAAAACATTTCATTCAATTCCGTTGTTTTCTATAGCACTTTTTGCATTTATACAAAGCAGCTTTACAGTAAACATATTATAGTGAATGAAGTAAAGAGAAAAGCAAAATAATAAATCATCGCCGCCATTGATGAGATAACTCGCAACTTATACAACCCGTAACACCGTAAAAAATACTTTGCTGCCTTAAAATTGTTTGTTGAATCAACTCGGATTTACACGTCATCTCAACTTACTATTATTTATTTTGACTAGAAATGAGTTGCTATAACTACAGGTGAGTTGTTATAACTTATAAAAATAAGTTGACTTTTCTCAACTGTATTTTATAAGTTGTGACAACTCATTTCTGTTGACGTGACTTGTAAATCTGAGTTGATTTAACAAAAAATTTTAAGGCAGCAAAGTATTTTTTACAGTGAAGTAGCGCCTCACGTGAAAGAAAAAGAATGCCGTGTATGTTTTAAAGATCAATCTGCATCTGATCTTTATCAAAAGTCCTTCACAAAAATGGAAGTATCTCAGCTTTTTGATCAAAATTGGGTGTTTTTGAAGAAACCTTCCCATATTTGAGAGGTGATAAAAAGAGAACTAATGAAGGTAGGATGATACATTTTTTGTTTGAAAGCAGAGGGTTGGTTCTTTCATTTGATATATTGTTTATTTATATATTTAAAGAAGAACATTTTCTGGAAGGCATTAAACTTTTGTGAAAATCATGAAAAATGCTGGCGCTGGCTGGCAACTTTTAAAAAAAACGCTGGCGGGGAAAGAGTTAAAGTCCCCCTGTAGTTGATAATTTTATCACTTAAAACTCATCTTTGAGAATCATAATAGCCAACATGATCTCACAAAGTTTTGTGGTATAGTCACGAAATATTTTGCTAATTTTTCCTAATATTCTCCAAATTTTTTCGTGGCCATACCACAGACTTTCCTTTCTGTGTCATTGTCACCGATTGAGTACTCAACTGCTTTTTCATATTTTCAAACAATTTTCGCTTCAGTTTAGGATTGACACGGAATGATATGGAAAAAAAGTCTGTGATACAGCCACGGAAAAATTTGCAAAATATTCCGTGACTATACCACGGAAATTTGTGAGATCAGGTTGATAATAGCATATGTAAAAGTGTTTTCTGTGACACCAATTTCATCATGCTTTTATCTAACTATACATTTCCTCATTTAGTACACGCGTATGCACATTATTGCCCCCTCCACCTTTTCACACCACCTCAGACTACAGATATATATGTTGATGCTACATTTGTCAGTTTCAGTTGCATAACTGCTAACTCCAGTTTCCAGTGCATGAACTGTGCGTTTGCAGCACAATTTATTTTTTAATTCTGATGATGTTACAGTTTAGAGCATTCACACTGCAGGTGTGAGCATTACATAAGTGGTGCAGCCATCGTTCAGACGTGATGACATTTGGTTACATGTTTGTGTACACAATTTTGTGTATGCGGTTCCACTTTTGTGAAGAAAATACTCAGCAATGGTGTTGAATAATGAATTTGTCTTTAAGCATATTAAAAACACCACATAGACATATGAAAAAACAATAAAAACTTGATTTCCCACCTATACTTAATAATATCAGGTCAAATGCAACTTGAATGAACTGGAACATAAAGTTGTAACAGCTGAAGGAAAGATAAGAAAGGAAGAGCCAAAGAGGGAAACATTCACAGGAAGTGAGTCAGTGTGGTTCATTTTGTCTGTTGTTTGCCTTGTAAACCATATTCAAGGCATAGAAAACAAATTAAATCCCATTTAAAGACTGTTAACTCAGACGGTGAGCAATTTGCTACCTGAAGTTAAATGATTAAATCATTTAGCTCAACCCGAAGCTAAATAAAAATGTTTGTGTGCGGTTTTATTTCTTGTTGTGCTATTGTTAATCCACAGCCTTTAAGTAACATGTCAGTTGTTAACATAGCTGTTTGTGTGTCTGTACAGATTTCTGGGGGAGTGTCGGGTGGCTCTTCGAGATGTCCTGAATGCTCCAAACCTAGCTGCTACTTTTACTTACTCCCTGCTTGATACCAAAAGAAACACCACAGGGGTGTGTTTATCTTTCTCTCTTATTTTTTGCTGATTTGTCCTTTACATTACACCCAGTAAGTTGTGTTAGTTATGTAAAGGGAAACAGCCAAGTCTATATTAGCAGCACTTTCCTTAAATTTGTATTTTTATTCTGCACCACCCACATCTTTCCTCAGTACAGTCTGTTCAGTGTGATGTCTTATAAGTGAGGCAAGTTTCGCAAAAGATAAAATTCACACACACTCACACAAATAAAATGCTTCCTTCTCATGTCTCAGGCCCCTTTTCCTGTAAGTCCCATTTAATAATGAGATCTGGTCTGTTAAAGTGCACTGCTTATACTGTAGATGTGAAGATTGTGTTTCTGAAACAGTTTAAAAATGCTGGGAGAAGTATATACCTCTGCCCCTATAGCAAACGATTTCTGCAGTCTCCCAAATTAAACTCATGTCACTCCTGCACCATAGACAATTTAAGAGTTTTTTGAAGAAATATTACTTAAATTTCTTACATCAATAAAATCATTTCCTGCCATTGTGTGTGTTTATATATGTGAAGGTTGACATTGAGTGATGGAGAGCAAAAGGGCGGGAAAGGCGGAGTTCGTTTTCTTAGCTTCTTTTGCATCCGTGTTCTCTTGAAATAGCTAAACCCGGAAATCATTTCAGGAAAGTACATTATAAGGTATCACCCTGACGCCGGTGCTATCTCAAAAACAACTCGAGCAAGGAAACTTTTTCCCAGACCAGTCCGGATAGTTTGCAGTTTTACATATTTAGGAATTTGGGAGATGCTTTAATCCAAAGTGACTATTCAAGGCATACATTTTGTTACCTGAGATCAAACCCATGAGATTTGTGCTGATAGATATACAGTAAATATAACTTTGACAAAAACATACATTTTAAACGACTTTCATCCAATCAACTTTTAGAATTGGAGCTATCATTACATCATTGCACATCTTATGACACTTTCTGTTTTCCCCGTCAGGCCACAATAACCCTGCAGGTATCCTACATCCCTCCTCCAGGCGTGCATCCCATATTCCAGCCTCCTCCACAGCCAGAGGCTCAACACAACCCTGTGGAGCTAGACACAGTAACAGGTCAGTTTCTCAACAAACGCCCTATTATAATGTATAGCTCCCATTCATATACATACTGTGAGTTTAATGTGTTAAATGTTGATGTTCTCTGTCAATGAGGCCTTTTCAAGCAAATAAAGCTTCATACAATATGCAACAGTGTGTGATGGAAGTTTGACATCACCATGATGTGACCAGTTTGGAAAAAAGACTCTTTACTGTATCCTGAAACTAGCAGATTTAACTGGGTAGTTCTGGTTTTGTGATGTTTTCATACTGTATCTGGGTCAGTGTCAGTGACAAAAACGTTTGGCAAGATAAGAAATTCAAAAATCTTTGTGGAGCTAGACACAGTAACAGGTCAGTTTCTCAACAAACGCCCTATTATAGTGTATAGCTCCCATTCATATACATACTGTGAGTTTAATGTGTTAAATGTTGATGTTCTCTGTCAATGAGGCCTTTTTAAGCAAATAAAGCTTCTTACAATATGCAACAGTGTGTGACGTAAGTTTGACATCACCATGATGTGACCAGTTTGGGAAAAATTGACTCTTTACTGTATCCTGAAACAAGCAGATTTAACTGGGTAGTTCTGGTTTTGTGATGTTTTCATACTGTAGTAGCTGGGTCAGTGTCAGTGACAAAAACGTTTGGCAAGATAAGAAATTCAAAAATCTTTTTTAAAAAACTGTTTTAAAAGCATGCATCAGGTTTATTTCAGTGCACATAGTGTATTTATGTTGATTTTTTGCAATAAAAAATTACATTTGCACCATTTTATGAAAGTTAAGACTGAATGGACCAGAAAATGTCAAATGGTGTAAACGCTAATTGTGCCAAAGAATAAGAAATATTTAATATTTTATCAACCTTGATGGCATTTAAGCGTAATCATAAAAAAACATTAAAAAATATAATTTCATTAGTTATTTCTTAATATACATTTTCTTAATAATCTTTGACAAATGATTTAAAAATGTATGCGAAAAAATCATATTACACTAAACTAGATGATTATATTTTATTCCACATTTTTTATGAACCATTCGAACACAAAATAATTAACGCCACGTCATTGACCCAGCTATCGTTTATCTAAGGTCTTATTCCCTATCCTGGCTCTGATACCAAAAAGCATCTTCTTTTGGAGAATAAAAGTTAAAGCCATTCATTATATTATGCAGGCATGTATGTTATTCTCAACGTGTGATGTATTTGTATTTGTGCAGTGTTCTCAATGGACACTTTAGGCGAGGACGACACTGAGAGTATGCTTATGATAGAGGCAGCGGAGGAGGCCGAACCTGTTCCAGGACCCCAGGGTCAGGATATCGGGGCCCCAACAGCACCACCAAAAAGAGCCCCACCAAACTTCAACCAGGGCCTTAAGAAAAAGAAACGACAGAGCAACAAATCCCCACTGTCCGACAAACCACAGGACCTCCAGGTGTGTGTGTGTGTGTGTGTACCTGGTAATTATCACGTTGTAGGGACAAATTGTCCCCACAAAAATAGGAATACCAGTAAATTTTGACCTCGTTGGGACATTTGTGAGGTCCCCATGAGGAAACAAGCTTATAAATCAAACAGAATGATGTTTCTAGAAAATCTAAGGGAGCAGAACGTTTTCTGTGATGGTTGGGGTTTGGGTTAGGGGAAGGGAATATAATATACAGTTTGTACAGAATAAAATGCATAACGTCTATGGAATGTCCCCACAAAACATGGAAACCAGAACATGTTTGGTGTGTGTGTGTGTGTGTGTGTGTGTGTGTTTGGTGTGTGTGTCAGGACGAATCTTTGTCTTTATCTATAAGTGTATGCTATGAATCCACATAATGTCATATCGGGCTAGTCTCTATACTGCCTTACCATATTTCCATACAGTCTATTAATAGTGGTAATAATGCTATAATAACACTATTATAACAAGATAATAACACTATTAACAGTGGTTTCTGCACAGTACAGAACTGACTCGCATGGCTTAACACATGTCTTAATTAAAGGCTGTCTGTATTACATGACAATCCCTATCGAATCCAGCAATTTGGATTTATTGTTATTTTGAATTTCTTGTAGTTTGATAATGGTGCCATCTTGTGGCACAGACAAGTCGCAGACACATTAAGACAAATAGTGGTTTAGTATCCCTTTCTAAATTAAACCTTGGTTTTATTAGTATAAGTGTAGTACCATGGTTTTTCAGTAAATCTTTACTGTAGAAAAAATATTGTTAATTTTTGGTAACCACACTGCAAAAAATTATTTTTAAGAAATTATTTTTTAGTATTTTTGTCTCGTTTTCGGTAAAATATCTAAAAATGATCATGCTTTTTCTTGATGAGCAAAACGACCCAAGAAAATAAGTCGAGTTTTTAGACCAAAAATCTTGAATTTAAGCAAAAAAATTTAAGCAAAGAAAAATTTGCTTACCCCATTGGCAGATATTTTGGCTTGTTTTATGCACAAAATCACTTAAATTTGATATTTTTGGTCTAAAAAGTAGACTTATTTTCTTGGGTCGTTTTGCTCATCAAGAAAAGGCATCTTAATTTAAGAATTTTTTGATATTTTTACTGAAAACAAGACATAAATACTAAGACATTTTTTTCTTGAAAACATTTTTTTTTTAAGTGCATAGTTTTACTATATATTTTTTGGTTTTATGTGTAATAAAACCATGGTTAATTTTCATTAGGGATTCTTTATCATTTGCTTGAGGCAAGAAAATCTATTGGTCATAAAACAAAAGTTTGAGTATTGGAGTTTTTTATTTTATTCTTTTTATTTTAAATTCGATTCATTCAAAAGACACCTTTGGTAGTTTCTTTGATACTAGTTTTACCTAAAGTGTAAGCATGAATTAATGAAAAGTATTTTCATTGTACTGTAGGTTCGGCTGCGCATCATCGAGGGAAGACAACTGCCTGGTGTCAACATAAAACCAGTGGTTAAAGTTGCAGTTGGAGGGCAGACAAAGAGAACACGCATCAAGAAGGGCAATAATCCTTACTTTGATGAGGTACTTCATTTTCCTCACTGATAGATTCATTCTCTCTAAATGTTTCCACGTAATTTGCCAGTTTCCAAGTTAATATGAATTATGTGTCTGTTTTTGTCAGACGTTCTTTCTGAACTTCTACGAGAAACCTTCAGATCTTTTTGATGAACCTATATTTATGACAGTAAGCATCATCATCATCATCATTATTACTGTAATGTTCTTGCTTTTGTCATTAAAACCAAGTAAGTTTTACATAAGAGCCAGTTACTTATCCAGTTATTTATGTCCACTTTAAGGTACTTGACTCCAGGTCACTACGCAAGAACTCTGTCATTGGTGAATTCAAGGTAGATTTGCTTTGTTTTCTTTTCCTCCTTTTTTGAATCACTTCTTTTATTAAAGGCGGGGTGCATGATTTTTGAAAAACACTTTGGAAAAGGGAGTCGGGCCGAGTACCGAAACAAACTTGTAGCCAATCAGCAGTAAGGGGTGTGCCTATTAACCGACATCGTTGCCTGGGTAGCGTATGTGTGGGGCGGGTCTATCATAAGAAGGTCCAGATTCTATTCGGGTAGGGGCCTGTTTTTTAGGTGATTTTGAATGTCAACATTGGCTTTCAAAGATCATGCACCCCGCCTTTAAGTGATATATTAAAAGTATCAGTCAGTAGGCTATTTTTTGTTTTTGTTGTCTTTTCTGATTCCATGTGCTTTTACGTCCCTGTGGTTTGAGTCTTAACTAATAACAGTGTTGATTCTGTCAATTTGTTTTATATCTCAGCTGGATGTTGGCATGGTGTACAATGAACACAGTGAGTGACCCTGCATCCTTTTAATTTGCTCTCAGAACATGTTGTATTTGTTATGCCAATTGAATGTCATTTTTAGGATTTAAAGAGGAACATTACTTCTAAATTGGTATGAAAAAACACTCCAGGGTATTAATCATGCCACGTTTCCCTATTTCATTGAACAGGACATGCTATACTGAGGAAATGGCTGTTGTTGGCAGACCCTGATGATATGTCTGCAGGTGCCAGAGGTTATTTGAAGGCCAGCATATGTGTGCTGGCTGCTGGGGATGAACCTCCAGTGAGTTTATACATTTAAATCTAGTCAAACTGAATCACCACTGTAACTGTTTTGTTTTGTGTAATCTTCCCGAGGGTCATTTTTCCTAAAGTTTTGCTTTGTGTGTATTAGACGGATAAGAAAGAGGGCCTGGAAGAAAAGGAGGATATTGAAGGAAACTTGTTGAGACCAGCTGGTCTTACACTGAGAGGAGCGACCTTTACTCTTAGAGTATACAGAGCAGAAGATCTGCCTCAGAGTAAGTAGCACTTTGTGTGTACCTGTGTGCTTTTTTTGTTCATGGACGTCTTCTTTCCGATTTTTTTTTCATACAGTGGATGATGCGCTTATGGATGGCATGAAACAATTTCTTGGTTTCGAGTCCAATAGAAAGAATCTGGTGGACCCACTGGTGGAGATCAACTTTGCAGGAAAATCGGTACATCATTTCCTGTCCATAGCATCTTTGTAATTCACTTTTTCAGGCACTAGATTAATAACTTGCTTAGTAGTTAATGAATTTATACTTTTTATATGTAGATCTGTACTAAGATTCTGGAGAAAAATGCTAACCCGCAGTGGAACCAGAGTCTCACTCTACCCATCAGGGTAAGTAAAAAAAATTGGTAAAAATATATGAGAAAAGCAAATCTGCCAAACAAATCCATTATTAGATTCATTAACAGTCGTTTTTCACTCCAGTTTCCATCCATGTGTGAAAAGATGAGGATACGCCTTTTAGATTGGTGAGTCAGGTTTCATTGATATAAATTGAACAATTCTACTTTAGGTAGTTTAGGTAATTGGTTATATCAAACAATGATGTATCAGCTATACAGGCATTTGGATTATTACAGTACATTCATGCAGACACATCCTATAAGCGACTTAAATTATAATGCTTTCCGGGTCTACCTTCCCAGATTATGTATTCTCAGTGATATTCGGCGTACAGTAACATGCTTACATTTGAGCAACCATGTTGCTATCTCATTCTCCTACTTTCAGGGATCGGGCCAGCCACAATGATGTTATTGGCACTACAAACTTATGTATGTCAAAAATCTCAGCCCCTGGAGGGGAGATCGAAGGTAAGCATAGGCTTTTTTTAGCTGTGTTTTGTAGATGTTTTTATGTAAGGGTAAGGACACACCAAACCGATGCCAGCAAAGTAGTGCAGACTGTAAGGGCAGCTGACATTGCTTAAGTACTGGCTGCATCTGGGAACAAAGTTGAAACACTAAATGGACGGCGGCCATTCTGCACCTGCGTGAGATAAGAAAGCTTTCTGTTCCACCATTAGTTGGTATTCATTACTCGAAACACATGAGCCATTGCGCTCGCTTACCAGTTTCACACCAATATCACTCACCACAGATGGATTTGTGATATATAGTTTAGCTCCAACCCTAATTAAACTTATTACACGGCTCTCTGGAATGCTTGATTCTGATTGGTCAGTTGAGACATTTGCAGGTTCGTTCTTTTCAAATAATAACCGCTCCAAAGTAATAACGCATAGCCGGACTATTTGTACGAGTAAAATCGCTCCGCGCCAATAAAGATCAATAAAGATTAGCGTTTGGCGCCATCTTGTGACAAACACTGGACAACCACGACAAGACACAGACAGCTTACTGAGACTGAACTTGACAAAATAGAGCATGACAGCTACGAAGCCAACACAAACAAAAATACAGAATGGGGATTAAAACTTCTCAAAGACTGGCTAAAAGAGAAAAAATGGAGACAGACAAGTATGAAGCAGAGGATCTTAATAAGGTATTACGATCATTTTATGCATCTGTGCAAAGTTTCGCGGAAGGATAAAAATGTTAATTTAAAACAAATATGCCAATAAAATGTTTAAAATTCATATTCATGTCCAGTTTTTTTTCTTATGTGGCAAGTAGCCGTGTAATAAGCGGGATAATGTAGAGGCAGCCGGTAGTTATTGGGAAATAAGCCCCTTCAGTGTGATACAAGACCCTCCGCTTCGCGTCGGGTCCTGATCACACTGTCGGGGCTTATTTCCCAATAACTACCGGCTGCCTCTACATTATCCCTTACTTAACCACCTGTGATTGTCTACCTTGATTAGCTTGCTCAGGTGTGTTTGATTAGGGTTGGAGCTAAACTATCCAGTGCTCCGGCCCTCCAGGGTAAGATTTGAATAGCCCTGTTTTTTAAACATTCACATGTTGGAATGAGAGATAAAAAAATTAATTGAGCTTTCCCTCTTGACTTTGCCGATGCCAAACAGGCAATCCGAATGATTGTCTCCCAGGTGAGAGCCACCGACATGATGAATCGGCCAAAAAACCATACCGTAACATACTTAAGCCATGTTTATGTCAGACGATGCTCAAAACCTGCCCGGCAGCCGGCTTGGTGTGTACCTACCGTAAGGCTGACCATGACAGTTCTTCAGGTCAGGGGTTTTCAAACTTTATGATAACAGGGACAGCTGCATCCTTTATGACAGGGCTAGTCAACTTGCGGGCCGCGGGCCAAATTCGGCCCTCAATTTATCTTTATCTGGTCATCTTTGTCTAAATTAAAATCAACGTGGTTACTTTTACCTTTCCACTGTACATAACAAATGATGGCCAATAAATTGGAAGGAAAGTCAGAAAGGAGCTACATGGGGTGCCAACCATCTGTGGGTGCGTAGTTAACTTTATCAGTAACACTTGAATCCTTTAAAATAATTGATTATTGTTAAGTAAATTATTAACTATAAATATTTTCGTAGATTAAAGGCTCTTGCGCTGGAATGAGCTTCTCTGCCGCATTGACAAGGATTTATGATTAAACTGAAATTTCATTACGACTGCAACTAGGGGGCAAACTCTGACAGTCACATCCGAATGTAGTGTACAATGGAAAGGTTTAGCCTGTATCCAATTTAGAAGAAGACTGGCTAAAACCAATGTGTTAAAATAACACATCTGGTGTCTAGTTAAGGACAACACATCTACCGAATGTGTTAACTTTAACACATTGTTTTGTGTTAAAATATTTAACACATTATGTGTCATTTCGTGTTGATTTTGAGTTCATATAAATAAGGAACAACACAAGATGTGTTAAAACAACACAAAGTGTGTCACAGAGATGTGTTATGGACAACACACTAGATGTGTTGTCCTTAACTAGACACAAGATGTGTTATTTTAACACATTCGTTTTAAGAGTGTATGCTGTGAATACTTGAAATGTAACATTTTATTAAAGTTAAACAGTTATAAACAAAAGAAGTTTAAAGGAATAGTCTACTCATTTTCAATATTAAAATATGTTATTACCTTAACTAAGAAGAGCCGACACATCCCTCCATCATCTTAGTGCGTGCACGTAAGCGCTGGAGCGCGCTTCTACACTTCGATAGCATTTAGCTTAGCCCCATTCATTCAATGGTACCACTCAGAGATAAAGTTAGAAGTGACCAAATTCTTCTCAAATCCTATTTAAGACGAGTAGTTATACGAAAAAGTTTGGTGGTACAATATAAAACGTAGCGCTTTTCTAAGTGGATTCAAAAGAGGAACTATATTTTATGGGGTAATAGCACTTTTGGGAGTACTTCAACTCACCTGAAAAATCCGCTCCCCTTCTCCCTCTCATAATGGGAGAGGGAGAGTGTTACTGCGCCGAGTCGAAGTACTCCCAAAAGTGCTGTTCCGCCATACAATATAGTTCCTCTTTTCCGCTTAGAAAAGCGCTACGTTTTATTTTGTACCACCAAACTTTTTCGTATAACTACTCGTCTTAAATAGGAAAAACGTTGATGTGTTTGGTCACTTCTAACTTTATCTCTGAGTGGTACCATTGAATGAATGGGTTTAAGCTAAATGCTATCGAAGTGTAGCAGCGCGCTCCAGCGCTTACGTGCACGCACTAAGATGATAGAGGGATGTATCAACTCTTCTTAGTTAAGGTAATAACATATTTTAATATTGAAAATGAGTAGAGTATTCCTTTAAGAGCTCTATACGCTACATTTAGTGCTACACAAAATACATGTGTAGATTATTTACATTTGCAGTTTTTGTGCACTGTTCATAGTTAAACTATTAATTAAAATATTAAAATTAAATTCCAAAAATAAAAAAATAAATTATATTAAAAAAAGAAATATATATAAAAAAAGAAATTACGAGTATTCAGTAATTAAATGGCAAAATACTGGATGCAAGATGTGTGCATCTGTTTTCAAAATGCACGTTTTTAATGAACAGAAAGAAACAAAAACAACATAAGTTATAACATTTATATTCACAAATTTTAAATCGAAAAAAAGTAGTTAAAGACCCCTGCTGTATAATTAATTTTAATGAGGGACCCTTTCCTAAAAGATATATCCATATTTCATATAAAGAAACGAAAAAAATGTTAGATAAATAGTAATTGTGATGTTGTAAGGAAAGCACCTACAAACCCATGTAATTGGATACACAGAAGACAATTTGTCCTTCTTTTTTTTCTCTTGAAACTTTTTTAAGGTCCCTCTAGAATCTTTGAAAACCCCTGCTTTAAGTCACTGTCCTGCTCTACAGCCTTTTACACTTTGCATTGTTTTAGTCATTTGTAGTGGTCCTGGATTACACTAACAAAACATTACAATGGTTCATTTTTGTCTATTGGCCTACACTCTAAAAACAAACAGTGCTAAATAGCACTAAAAGTGGTTCACTGGCTCGTAATCATATGGGAACCATTTTAGCACCTATGTAGCACCTGTGTAGAACCATATTGTGCTATATAGAACCATATCTGGTGCTATAGTGGTGCTATATCACCCCCGGATGGTTTTTCATATGCGCTTACAGGTGCTATATAGTACTAAAAATGACAACGAGTTTTTAGTGCTACTTAGCACTATTTTTTTTGTGAAGTATTTGGTGTCCTGGCTTTGTTTCTAGCACTTAGTGTTAGTATTGGAGTATGTCATTAATATTTGCTATGCATTGAAACTACAAAATGATACTGTGTGGTGGAAAATGTGATGTTAGCTTGTGTGTTTGAAGTAGTTACAAAGAGTTTAACATCAAGATTTGTTATGGCTTTTATGACAATTAGTGTTTGAGAGCATTGTTAGAGAAAGTTTTAGTAGATTGTAAGTGTAGACAATGGATTTGTTTGTCAGCAATTTTTGGGCTGCATGGAGTGAGTTTGGTGTCTGAACTAACTCTACATTGGGGACAGAGAAGGCTGTCAATAAAAGCATGCACGAGACACTGCTCACATCAGTCTTCTTGTCTTTCAACCTTTTAACTACTGTATCTCAAAACATTGTATATTTCTCTGTGCACTCAGATGAGTTTTCTTCCAGGACCATCTCCAACACCAGTATGTGTGTCTCTCTGATCTTAAATCTGTCTGTTTCCTTTCCTGTACATCTCTTACCATGTTTCAGAGTTGGGCTTTATTGTATTTGTCTGTAGTGCATGTAGACAAGGTTTAGATTGTAAGTAGCTGTATAGCTTTCATTCGGCTGGGTGTTGGTTAAGGTATTTACCGTAAGAACGAATTGCTCAACAAGTAAAAGAGTACCATTATTATTATTATTTTTTTTTTTTCAATTTAATGATCATAATGTTAGAAATGGTTGCTGGATAACAGTCTGTCTAATTCTTGGTGTTCTGTTTTTTCTGTCACTATAAGTGGATGACAATATAGGCTTCTTACCAACCTTTGGCCCCTGTTATGTCAACATGTATGGAAGCCTCAGAGAGTTCACAGCATTCTCAGACCCACATGAGACACTGAACCATGGAAAGGTGGGATGTGCTATATAAAAACAAAACAAATAATAACATTACAGTTGACATTTCATAATAAAATACAGCATTAGACTTTTCTGCAATTGATTTTTCTATACATTGGAAAATTCTAGACCTTTGCATGTCTTAAAATGAAAAACAAACACCTAAGGAGCAGTTTCCCGGACAGGGTTTACATTAATCCAGGATAAGGCCTCAGTTATAATATGACATTTAAGTAGTTTTTACAAACAAACCTTACCAAAACAATACTGGTGTGCATCTTGAGACCAAACATTACCATCGATATACTGTATGTTAAGAAATGTCAGTGCAAGATGTTTTTAAAACATGCATTGTAATCTGGAACTAGGGTAAGCCCTGTCCGGGAAACCGCCCCTAAAAGTTTTTAATATTTTGAAGGATTCATCTGATGCTTTGTGTTTTTTTTTGTGATGTAGGGAGAGGGCGTGGCTTATCGAGGGCGTGTGCTGTTGGAACTCATCACAAAGCTCTCCGAACAGGTGGACCAAAAGGTTGGAGATATACACTCTGATGACCTTCTGGTAGTGGAGGTAAGAGATCAATCACACTTTTTTTATGAAAAACAATGGGATCAGGATTAGTCCTGTACTTATGCAAGCTGTTAATTCAAAGTGAAGAGCCTCTATGTGTGTTGTTCCATAGAAATTCATGCGGAAGAGGAAGTACTCTCTGTTTGCTGCATTCTACTCAGCCACTCTTCTCCAGGATGTGGATGATGCCATACAGTTTGAAGTCAGTATTGGTAACTATGGCAACAAGTTTGACAACACCTGTCTACCTCTGGCTTCCACCACTCAGTTCAGCAGGGCGGTGTTTGACGGTGAGAGACCACCTATGATTAATATTATGATATTGTTTCTGGCAAACGGTGAATCAGTAAAAAAACTTTTTGAGATATTACCCTAGTCTTTGTGACAGCCTCTTGCTCTTTCAACAGCAAAATAAAAGTCAGTAAATGTCCCAGTTTATTCAGAAATGGAAGAAAGTAGAATTATTAAAGAAGTGGTTCACCCACATACGAACATTTTCTCATCATTTATTCCCCCCATGCTCTCCCAGATGTACATGACTTCCTTTCTTCAGCCGAACGCAATAAAAAAAAGATTTAATAAAATGCCATTGTGTTATCTTCCTATATGGGACTTAAAATGTCAAAGCTCCAAAAAATCCAAATGACTCTAGTTGGTTAATAAATGCCTTCTGAAATTAAACAATTTGTTTGCGAGAAAATCGATTACTATTTTAAGCTTATTTAGCAATCCATACGTCACATATACATAAAAAATACCTACACTGTGACAAATTAAAATCTGACAGGAAGTCAATATACAGCAAGGAAAATAAGTATTTGACACATCAGTATTTTTATCAGTAAGGAGATTTCTAAGTGGGCTATTGACACAAAACGTACACCAGATGTAGACATCAAGCCAAATATTGAATTCATAAAGAAATCAGAACATTTAAGTATACAAGTTGAGTCATAATAAATAAATAAAGTGAAATGACACAGGGAATAAGTATTGAACATATTTTATTTAATACTTTGTAGAAAAGCCTTTGTTGGTGATTACAGCTTCTAGACGCATCTTGTATGGAGAGCAGTGTCTGCATTGCTCAAGAGTGATTCTGGACCATTCTTCCACAAAAATGGTCTTTACATCTTGAAAGTTCCTTGGGCCTCTTTTATGAACTTTGATCTTCAGTTCTCTCCATAGATTTTCTATGGGATTTAGGTGATTGACTGGGCCATTCAAGCAACTTAATTTTCTTTCTTTGAAACCACTTCATTGTTTCCTTGGCCTTGTGTTTGTCCACCCATTTTTAATTTTCAACTTTCTGGTAGATGGCAGCAGATTTTTATCCAGAATGTCCCAGTACATTTCTCCAGTATTGTCTCCCAATAATCCACAGGCTTCTCCAAATACTCTTTCACAAACTTTAAACGAGCCTCAACATGCTTTTATTCAGCAATTGAGTCTTGCGTGGTGAGCATGCATGAATGCCATGGCGGTTCAGTGCATTGCTTATAGTTTTCTTTGAAAAACCAGTACCTGGTGATGCAAGGTCTTCCTGAAGTTCTGAGTGAAGGGTTCTTGGCTAAAGGAGAACTCTCCTGATTATTCTTTGGACTCCTCGGGCAGGGATCTTACGTTGAGCACCTGATCGTGGCCAGTTTACGGTGAAGTGTTTCTCTTTCCAATTCCGGATAATGGCCCTCACAGTGCGCCTATAACCATTCCCCCATTCAACGATAAGATTACAAAGATCTTGAGAGAGTTCTTTGCTTTTACCCATCATGAAGTCTTTTCTGTGTGCCTCCTGGGTAATGAGAAGCCTTTGAAGGCCATCAATTAGGACTAAAGTGGCTGATATCAATGGTATAGTATAGTACTGATAGGGGGCAGGGTTTCTCTATCAATACTGACAGATTTTAGATGATCTCCTTGCTTTCTATGCCATTTTGCACCTTGTTCTCTTCATGTGTTCAATTTTATTCCCTGTCATTTCACTTTATTTATTATGACTCAACTTGTATACTTAAATGTTCTGATCTTCTATGAATTCAATATTTGGCTTGATGGCTACATCTGGTGGAAATTTTGTGTCAATAGCCCACTTAGAAATCCCCTTACTGATAAAAATGCTGATGTGTCAAATACTTATTTTCCCAGCTGTCACTAAATCTCACTGGTTCTTGCAAGTCTCATGACTAGTTGTCATATTTCAACGCAACACATGGAAGAACTATTTATATTCAACATTGTCAACGTAATTTGGTAAACTATTCATTTAAGAGATGATATCTTGGGAGCAGATATAACCAAAATAGCTGTAATGCCATATTTCATTATATTATATTAAAAAGCATAAATCCCAGTTAATTATTATGTGAATGACCAAATACATTTAGTTATGAATAGTGACTGTTAGTCAGTGTATGGCATTTATACAGTAATTCTAACATCACTTGGACTGGTTTATACAGGGTGCCATTATTACTACCTGCCATGGGGAAATGTGAAACCTGTGGTGGTCCTGTCTTCAGAGTGGGAGGATATTAGTCCCCGTATAGAGGCCTTAAACATGCTGCTCAATATAGTTGACCGACTGGTAAGCAATGTTAATGGTAACACTTTACAGTACTGTAGGGTCACATTCATTATTAACACTACCATTAGCTAACATGGTTGTAACCTTGTAACAACTTATTGAAGTGCAGTGTTGTTTAGTATTGTTTATTGAATGTACTTTAACTTTTAACAAATTGAAACTTGAAGTGTTGTTTACTGCTAGTTCATTTTACCAGTAGAACCTTAAACTGTTACTATGTTTTATTCTCTATTTGAATGAAACACTGCTATTAAAACTCATGAATATATTAAGACTCAGTAATATTCCGCTTTGTGAAATAGGAGTCAAACCTGGAGCAGGTCCAGCTACAGCTGAAAGGAAGAACTGATGAACAGGAAGTGGAGCAGAGAGTTGTCCAGTTGCTTGATGATGTCATAGCAGACTGCAGGTTCTGATAGACTCGGTTGTTTATGAAGGCTTAACAAATACAATATGACTAATGCTTTCTTCTGTGTGAATGCAGCGAGGAACTCCCTGAGCTGGACAACTGGTCCTGTGTGACTCCGCTGGATAAAGCTCTGAGGAAGCTGCGAAAGATCAACATGCAGCAGATAGTGCAGGGTGCGTTGGCGCTCAAACATGGTCCAGAGACTGAGCTGAGTGCAGTTCTGGAGCAGGCTGAGGACTGGAGCTTGAGGCTGCGCAACCTCGCTGAGGAGGTGAAGTGGACGAAGTTAAAAATATAAGTTTCAAAAGATCGTTGTCACATGTGCATTTTACGATGTGTATGTGATGTATTTCCTTAGTTGAAAAAGTGAACTGTTGATTTAAAAAAGTTAAGTAAATTTTCAAGTGGTGGAGAAAGGTTACAGACTACAAAAAGATACAGTAAGATAGAAATAGTTATAAGCTAAAAAAGAGTAATTGTTCTTCTACTGTATGGCATTGCTGTGAAGAACACTTTTTAAGTTTCTTTATTGCAGTACTCCAACATTTTGCAATGTGGTCCTTGGGTTGACATGAGTTTGAGTCAAAAAAGTCTTCTTAGCAGTGTTTCTATAGAAATATATTTAATCTAGAATCGTTTTGATTGTACTTTATTTTTCTTTCTTTCTTTCTTTCTTCCTCACTGTCTTTCTTTATTTCTTTCTTTTAGCCCCAGAACAGTCTGCCAGATATAATAATCTGGATGCTACAGGGAGACAAACGAGTGGCCTACCACAGAATCCCTGCCCACCAGGTTCTCTTTTCCCAGGGTTACCGTGGTAAACACTGTGGCCAACTTCAGACGGTTTTCCTAAAGGTAAACATCCTATTCTGAGGCAAAGCAGACGCTAATGATACCATGCAAATGCCAAATGGAACAGGATCAATTGAGGTATTGATAAATAGTCTCTCTGAATCTATTCGTCATGTGCGTTCAGCATCCACAGGATGAGGGAGGAGACAGTAAGATTCCAGCCCAGATCCGGGTGAAAGTTTGGTTTGGACTCAATGCTGATGTCAAGTCCTTCAAAGAGTTCGCAGAGGGCAAACTATCTGTGTTTGCTGAAACGGTAAGTTGGACAGTTATACCGCAAACAATTGTTAACCTACAGTACTGTTTAATTTCAGTTATAACAAAGTAATTATCATTCATTAATTATAAAGTTATGCAGAAATGTTTCATGTGTTTGCCAAAAAATGAATGAATGAATAAATAAATAAATAAAACAGGACACTCTGTGAAATCTCATTTCTGCTTATCCCAATGTAGAAATATTTTTGTAATGGCTTCTTATCAAAATATCTATTTTATCTATAGTATGAGAACCAGACAAAATTGGCCCTAGTGGGGAGCTGGGGTACAACCGGTCTGACTTACCCAAAGTTCAGTGACGTGACGGGCAGAGTTAAGCTGCCAAAGGAGAGCTTTAAACCTTCTCCAGGATGGAGCTGGGCAGGAGACTGGTACATCAGTCCAGAGAAAACGTGAGTACCATATTACAGTAATATAATACTGATAAAGAGTCCAGACAAATTTTGTGTCATTAAACGCCTTTTAACATTATACATCATGACTTTTTCATCCTAGAATGCTGTATGACGCCGATGCAGGTCATACAAGCTTTTTGGAGGAAGTGTTTGAAAATCAGATGCGGTTGCCAGGTGGACAGTGGATTGGCATGCCAGAGGGATACACAGATGTGGTCAGTATGTTATTACGTTAAAACAAAATTAATATTCTTATTATTTCTTGTACAGTGTGGAGAGTAATATACAGTATAAGTCAGCTTTATTTTTAAAGCACTTTACTTTACTTGAATAATATGCCACAGATGTGGAGGAGATATGTTTTACATTACAATAAAGCCAACTGACAGGGACTGACCCTTTGTTTTTTATGTGTCCACGTGGGGCAGAATGGAGAAAAAGCAGTGCCCAAAGATGAGGTCGAATGTCCTTCAGGTTGGGTTTGGGAGGATATTGAGTGGAGCGAGGATCTGAAGCGTGCGGTGGATGATCAAGGTTGGGAAACTTAAACACATAAGCCAGTATATCCAAAAGCTAATGTCTCCACCGTAAATCTGCTTCAGAAAATCTTCACTTGGATCTGTCTCACCTATAGGTTGGGAATATGGAATAACCCTTCCCCCCGACCGCCGGCCAAAGTCTTGGGTTCCATCCGAGAAGATGTACCACACCAACCGCCGACGACGTTGGGTTCGACTTCGCCGTAGAGATATGCAGAAGATGGAGGCACTTCGAAAAGTACTTTACCAGTCATTAGCAAGATGTTAGCACTCACGGCTTGTTTTCAGTCCAACTCATAACATTTTCATATTGAGAGCAAGTTATGAAAAATGAAAGCTCTTGGCCTGAATTTCCCTTTGAATTCTGGGGGATTCTGGTAAAGCTCAGGATGGCGTGATATAAAGAGCTCTGTGTACTCTCAGTAGGTCTTCCCCTGTCCCTGAACGCATCTGGTTAGAGGCAGATGGAGGTTGAGATGACACCTAATTAATCATGCTATCTGAGAATAATCTGAAATCAATCCCACACCTCAAATCCATTTGGCAAGACAACCTGGGTCAAACTTTAGAGTCCCGCCGCAAACGTGCTTAATGTTCATCATCTGTGTGATGGTGTGCGTGTGGGTATGTGTATGTTTCTGTGTGACAGAGAGAAAGATAAAAGCATTCGATCTGCTCGAGCAAAAAACATTGCATTCTGGGTATAAGGAACAAGTTAGTAAGGTTATCAGTGTTTCATTGAAGAGCATCAACAAATTTGCTATTTGATGCACAAGCAGAATGCTTGCTCATTCAGTTTAATCTGAGTGTACATAAGACAGACAAATGGAGGATTTACAGATAAATGCACAATGAATAAGCCTCATGTGTAAATAAGCAAAAAAAGTGTTTACATGTACATTACACTGAATTATTTCAAGTGGCCTCAAAAATTTGTAGACTACTAAGGCACACTTAAATTATATTATATTTTGACTGAAGTAATTTGCACTTGTAGTTATACCAGTGGCGGCCAGTGACTTCTCTTTTTGAGGGCACTATATACGAAGTTCGTCACAACATGTATGTAGCCTGTCAAGTGTGTGGTTCGTAATTTCAAAATATGTGTGATCCTTTGTGCATTACGTGTCTTGCCAAAATAAGTGCCTGCTGCAGACACGTCTAAAGGCAGGGTTTATGATAAGAGAGAAGCTCGCATTTGCCAGATATACTCGTATAATCTCATGCATAATCAGAGTTTAGTGTTAAGGGAGTGTCTTGCGTGTATTTTGTGAACGTGAGCGTATCTTTTGTCATGAACGGTTTGGACGTGTGTGCAGCAGGCACTTATTTACTTATTTTGACAAAACACGTGATGCACATGGTTCACATGACACAACAAACACATATTTTGAAAACACAAGCAACACACATGACACTCCGAACACTTATTTTGAATTTGTGCCCCTCGGATGAGCAGTCAAAAGCCGCCACTTATATCTAACTTTAACTAACATTTGTGTGAAATATTTAGCTTTTGAAGTGTTTTTGTAATATTTTTCATTAAAATCAAAGCCACACTAACTGATACAATGATATCCATTGCAATGGTAGTCATATATTTGCAAGTGTGGCTTTCTAAATACTTTGTGGGGTGTAATGACTTGAATTTTCCACATGGTGGCAATCTTTAAACACAGATTCAATAATATCCTAAACACTGTCCCATCCCAGGTGAAAAAGAAGTACACTTCCATGATGTACTTAAAGTGCTCACACACTAATTTTGTACTTAATATACTTAAAAACTCTTTTTTTATTACTTTTTCAACTTTTAAAAGTTCATGCTCTCACCCCACCAATATGTTTGAATAAATAAATTATTTTAATATTAATTAATATTACGAGGTTGCTCAAGACCTTTGAAGTTGAACACATTTGTGTATTATGTGATACTTTGTGATAGCATGTATAATTGTTTAATAATATATACTTATGGCAGCTATGGACTTATCTGACCATGCTCCATGCTATTAAAACTCCTGTTTTAGTATCACATAGTGATATGTCTTTCAAAGCAAGAAAGCTTCAATGTAAATGAAGCACATAGACAATATACACTGAGACAATGGCTGAAGAAACACAAAGCAAGTCCGCTATATGGTTACTCGGATCAGAAGAGACTCAAATAACTGGAACAAAGTTACCCTCCAAGAAGCAAGTTTTATGTGTGTTGTGCATTTTTAAATGGCACAGTTTTTGTAAAAATATGTGATTTCGGAAATATTCAAAGGCTTTGAGCAACCTCTAGATATTGTAGGAACAATTTAAAATGTTTTTATTTATATCCTAACACATTTAGGGGGTGAGAGTTGAACCTTTAAAAAAAAACATTTTACCCTATTCTAAGTGTAGAGACAGTAGGTTAAAAGCACATTTAAGGTCATATTCACAGTTACTCAAAATAGCACAAATAAGTACACTTAGATGTTTTATAGATTATCTTAAGGAGTACTGAAGAATAATTTTTAGTAGGCCTATTGTCAAGGTTGAGGACGGAGGACAAGAGAACCCAAGCGCAGACGATATCGGGGAGTGAACATTTATTTCCTTAAACATGAAACAAAAAACCCACGAGGGGGCAAAACTCAACATTAAACATGATATACCAAATACAGACACAACTTGATTAACAAGACTAAAACTAAACTTAAGAACAACATGACATACAGCAACATGGCACGAATGAACACAATGAACCAGCACAAGACAAGAGACAAGAGGAGATTAAATAGGGGAACTAAACGAGGGCAACACAGGTGCAAGGGATGAACTAATAATGAATAATTAACAGGGAGAACAAGGGGGGCGGGGACTAGAGACGAGACACCAGAGGCACATGCCACAATAAACAAGGCATGAGCCTCCACATGAAACAAGAGACTGTCAGAACCCTGCCATCACTATAAAACATAAATATAAAACCGGACTCTTGTGGCAGAGTCCTGACACCTATATTAAGTACAAAATTAGTGCACGAAAATAAAGCAATTTAAGTACATCATGGAAGTGTACTTCTTTTCACCTGGGATTAGTTTCTCACTCTATTAAATCACCTCAATTCTTCATTAATCTGTTTCTCACTAATGTCAAGATCCTCATGTCATCTATTGGTAATTTTGTGTCTGTAACACATATAGAAGATGTACATTAGTGTTACCATTTTTTTCTGTGTGCACGCTTGTCCACCAACAGCAGCGTCCAGACGAGTCTGAGCGTGAGGGCTGGGAATACACCTCTCTCTTTGGCTGGAAGTTTCACCTCAAGCAGAAAAAAACGGACTCCTTCCGTCGCCGGCGCTGGAGATGTCGAATGGAGCCATTAGAAAACACGGGACCGGCCGCCATCTTTGACTTGGAGTGTTCACTGGTAATGAAGGTTGACTTTTCGAAAGATGTTGGGCTGGAAATTAAAAGTGAGACGGAGAGAGACTGCAAAAGAGAATGCTGATAAAGTAATGTTAGAAAAGGAAAGTGGTTCGAGTGAATGAAATGAGGGTGAGACGGAATTGAGACATGGCAGAGGGGAGAATGGGTGTGGAAGGTTTTGAGCTTGGATGAATTGGAGGTGCTGAGAGTGACTGGGCAAGCAAAGTGAAATTAGCCTGGTAAAATAAGGGCATCGTGGGATATCATTTATAGGGAAAAAGAGATGGAGCAGTGAACATGAAACAGGGTACATGTAGAAGGTCCAGATAGTATGTTTATGTTTTTACTTTTGGTCTGGTCCGCTGGGTCCACTGTTACAGATCTATTCCTGGCATGAGCTGTCATGTGAGCCAAATTGGCTTTCGATTTGAGGGTTGACGAGAGTCTGCAGCTGAAAGGTCCCACCAGCGCCTTAAAAGGCTGAAGTGGAGGATTCCCTTTACTCTGCCACATCAGGGCACCTACACTACAGTATACAGAGGCAACCATTTCATCTCTAATATTCATTTTCTGATTTAATCCAGTAAATCTAGTATATCGAGAAAGCTGTCTATTATGTAGCTCAATTGGTAGACTATAGCGTCACAGCGCAAAAGGTTGTGGGTTTGATTTCCAGGAAACACACATGCTGATGAAAAATGCGTCGCGCCTTGCGTTTCCAAGCGTTTAAAGCGCATTTGGTGGGATTAGCCCCTTAGTCATCGAGACAATTACTCGGTAATTCGCGTCATCAGAGGGGCTTCTGCCACTTCCCTCACTTCCTGTAATCACGTCACTACTAGAGCAAGCTCCTGATTCTCCTGTGGCAACGTTCAATTTGCGTCATTCCTGCAAACTAGATGCGCGAATGAGGCAGAATCTTGTCTACTGCGCCGCGCTGAACGCCTCATTTGTGCCGCTAGACCTCCAGACACGCGTCAACGCGTCTTTACATTGACTTAACATTGAAATCACTCGTGCTTGACGCCTCTACCACGGCTGGTGTGAACGCAGCATAACAGTAGTTAACTGAGCGCATGTTGTGCAAAACATTTGGTCTCATTTATTAAACATGCGTACGCAGAAATTTGTGCGTGAGATGTGTGTACGGATGTTTTCACAAACAAATCGAGATTCAACAAAAACTTTCGTATGAAAATGTCTATGCAAAAATTTAAGAAAACCTAAAACCACTCGTACGCAATAATCACGTATACGCTATAATCAAATACTATGGTATAATTATAATGTTTATAATAATGTTGATATATAAAATGTACACGATTATATTTTATATTATAGTATTTTTTGTATTATATATTATTATACATGATCTATATTATTATTATTATAAACATTATATTATACATTATTATACATTATTATAGCCTACTTATTTTTTTCTACACATATAAAGAAGATGCACATAATGACAAATCGTCACACATTCCTTCCTTACTTTTTAAATCTCTATATGAAAGCATCTGCTTAATGCCTAATGTAAACGGCATGTAGATGTAATAAGAAGTCCAAACGTCAATCACTTGATCTCCTGTCTGTTTTATTTTAAGACAAGATGCGCTTCTCTGTCATATTAATTAAATGTCATATTTGTAAACGCATTCAATACTTATTTAATGTTCGCCGGTCGGTGGACAGCACTGGCTTCGTCCAGCGACAGCAAACCCTCCCAAATAAAAAATGCAAAGCAAAACGGAACTTTACTGATAATAAATATGATCGTGGATTTCTTTTCGAGCTCTTTTGCTTCTATGACAAACTGCTCTAAAATTTTCTGAGGACCAGCGCAAAAACCCTTATATGGAGCTGGTTTGGGCGTGTTTTATGCAAATTCCCAACCTCCTGGACGCGGCCTCTCATGCAGAACACACCAAATTTACTAACATAAGAACAAATGAAGAGTTTGGTTCCAAAACGCAATAAATCCATTTTGACAAATTTTGGTAAAAACGTGTTTTCTATACCAAGAAAGTGACAAGATGAAAACAACTATTTTCTGTTACAAACTTTCACATAGCATCTTTAGGTTATAAAAACATAAAAAATTCAAATCCATAAGTTGATTTTCAAAGATTTATTATAAAAACTGATTATTTTTTCCACAAAATGCAATAAATCCATGACAAGTTTTTATTCAAAATGCTATAAATCTATTGAATCAATAGCCTATATAAATGTGCATTCATCTTTGCCATGTTATATTCATTTAGTTGACTAGTTGTACACACTAATTAAAAATATAAACATTAATGTCATTAATCAAAACACTTACTTTGTCATATTAAGAACACTGTCATTGCGGTTACTTGACGTCGCCGCTTAACGTCTTTCACAGAGATCAGCTGTAAAATGTTTTTGGTCCTGCTCGATTTTCGTTGACTTTGAGTAAAATTATGGAAAGTTTTTCATAAGATCCTCTGGGGTCAATGTGTTAGCATGAGAAGCTTGATGCTGTCGGGAGAACAAGCACCCGAGTGCCTCTCAGGGAAAATATTAGATGCTGATGGCTTACGTTTCTTTCCCATCACAGAAAACCATCACAGGTTTAGCGATGCAATTAAAGTATTATTTTGTTTTGTTTGTTGATCACGAAGTACAAAGTAGATGAGGAAACTAGGACTCCGTGGACTCAGCGCGTCCGCCATTGTTTGTTTACATTGCGTGACTGGTGGGCTGTAATATCAGAAATGGATTTATTGCGTTCTGTAAAAAAGGAGCAGTGGCGTTTATCGCATTTTGGGAAAAAAGGGAGAAAAGATGACAGAATAACACGGCGGATATTGGATTTTGCGTAAAATTAATTATTTACTTTTAACTACTGACCTGGTATAATACTGATTTTGGCAGTAACTCATTTTTTTCAAAAATGGCGTTTATCGCGTTTTGGAACCAAACTCTTCAAATATAAGAACAAATTCATGTGCGTACACACGTGTTGTGAATTAGACGGAAAGTTTTCGTGAGAACTTCAAGTGTGTGTATAAATACGAAAAACACAATCATTAATCATTAATGAAAGAGACCCAATGACTTTGAAAGGAAAGTGCATATTGATTAACTTGTACTAATCAAATCATCATCACTAATGTTTATCTTGCTAGTGAATGAGCAAGTTTATTTTACCTCTATTGAAACTGAAAAAGAAGAGCTGTGGTAAAATACTTCAATTTCAATAAGAGTTTCGTTGCAAAACGAGATAAATCAATTTTTTAACATTTTTGTCAAAACATGTTTATTATTATGTTATCATGTAATTATTTTGATTTATGGTGCTACTTAGCTGTATTTTTTAAGTTATGAAGGTTTAAATCAAAACAAACCAACTGCTGTTGAATTGATATTAATTGGAATGCACAACCAAAAAAATGAGTTATCTCGTTTTGCAACGAAACTCTTCATATATAATACTTCAATAGTCAATATATTTACCGAAATCATAGCAGAAAAAATGGCTGTACTGTATATGTTCATTTGAATAAAAGCATTTGCCAAAAGAATGACTATAAATGCATACTGACAGCTGTATGAAGCTATGCCTTTGACATACCAATGTGAAATGCAATGTGGTTATGAACTTTTCTGTTGATTTGCATTACACGTTTTTCAGCCCAAAGCTCTAGATTTCTGGATCGCATTTGAAAAACTTCTTTAATGTTCTTCACATTCATGTGCTTTTGAAGCATATTATTCCTAAGAAACACAAACGGGAACAAATTTGTTTGTTGTGTTCCTGTAATTGTTTCTTGAGCATGTAGTTACAGATCTAACATGCCAAAAATAGCAGAGGAGCTATATACAGTTGGGCTTAATCACATACAGTACCTACTTTCTTCTTGATATTCAAAGGCAAGATCTAGTTACACCTAAATTGAAATTGACTGAATTAAAATTCGGTTCTTACTTAAGTGGGCACTCTGTAGGGCACGTTTGCTTTTCTTTGCCTTTATTTCCACAGACCGTATGGGGGTATTGGGTTATGTAAATACATTGAGCCACAAATGACATAGCAGTTTCAGTTTGGTGAAAAGACATCATCAGGCAATTTTCTCGGAGAAGGTCAGGATTTCGTATGTGTCAAAATGATATGCCAGTGTCTTGGGGTGGTGACATGTAACTACCTCATGCCAGTGGTTTGTGGTGTATATTCAGTTGCCGTTTCCACAACTGTCATCATCAACACATTCTCTGTTTACCATTTTGGTTAGAATATTTTGATATCTGATCCAACTTGAATGCCTTGTCCTGTCCGGATGCCAAAATCTGGAGTCTAACATTGATGTCGAAGGAACGTAATGCACCCATTTTGGTCTCAAAGAGTGTTTTTTCTTTTTGTCAACAGAGCAGCGTTATTGATGAGAAGAATGATGATAAGTCTGTTACGACAACATTTGGTGTCAACCGCCCAACCATTTCCTGCTTCTTTGATCATGAGTTACAAAGTCTTGGCAAGTTTTCTGACTTTTATTTTAAAGTAAGGAATTTATATCACACTACTGTTTGATTCCTCAGATGGGACACTGTATCATTTGCGATGCTACTTGTATCAGGCCAGAGACCTGCTGGCGATGGATAAGGACAGTTTTTCAGGTTAGTACATACAGTAATATCTAGATAACTCACTATCAAGAAACATTTGAACTAGCAATCCAATTTTGTAAGCATCTGTCTGGCATAAATAACACATGGCATAAAATTCAAGTGGTCAAGAACTCAAGGTTAAAGTGTGCATGAGCACTCATGTAGTAACGCAGATTGAAGTCAATGGTTAGTACTAAAGTGAAGCACTTTTAAAGTGATAACAGAACATAGCATTAAAAATTCATAAAAAAGGGCAGCATAGCCCAGCATAATACAAGCATTTTATAAATAACAAAATCATAAAAGTGAAGTCTTTTGAGATATAATTTTAGGAACCGTGACTGAGCTTACGTCAGAGTGGGTGAAATATTGTGCCTGGCACAGTTTGGGCTGAGGCAGTTCGGGTCAAGTGCAGCCCAGAGAGAAGGGAAATGAAGGAGATTTACAACGGTGGCCGCGACTTTGGCAGCAGAGATGTAAAAATCTAATTCATATTGAGAAGTGAAAGTAGATACGATAAAACAAGTCAGATGGTTGCTAAAACTAAACTAATGAAGTCAGAGTCGTTGTCTGTTTGTCCGTGAATGTGCTTTGACACTGTTGCTTATACGAGCTTAAATCTGGCTTGCAATGTATTCCCTCTTTTTCTTCCAATCATGTCTATTGCATTGCACGTTTTCCATTTTAAAGCTACACATGACACTCTTTCAGGTCTTAGGACAGGATTTGTTGTAAAACTGTAACACTTACAGTACAATAAGGTTGTATATGTTAACATTAGTTAATGCATTGGCTAACAAAACAATGATCAGTAGTTCTTCAGCATTTATTATTGTTTGTTAAAGGTGCTCTTAGCATATTTACGCGTTTTAGACCATCATTTTTTTTACATACAGCAGACATCTCCTCACTATCTGCTTGCTGCCTGTCCGTAGATCAAACTGTAAAAAACTCGATCTCTGTAGACAGCCTAGGCTCCACAAACTGCAATTAAAACAAAGTGGCCAAACCTACCACCAGAAACGATAACTAAGTGTTCCAGCCAATAAACAACAAGAAGGATTTGGGGGTGTGGGTTGGGCGCGTTCATGAAAGCATGGAAGGGAGGGGAAGGAGTTAGCTATGCTCCGTTTGTTTGAAAACAGTTCAAACATCAACAAAAAGTAACGTCACACAGATTCGCTTAGAGCGCCTTTAATGTTAGTTGTTAATGCCAATACGATTGTTTATGCACTCTTAGAAAGGATGTGTTAATTTTTTACACATCTTTGTGCGTTATGCTTTTAACACATTATGTGTAATTTTAACACATTATGTGTCATTTTGTGTTAATTTTGTGTTCAAATATAACACAAGTTGTGTTAAAAGTAAGACAAAATGTGTTGTTTCTTAATAACACAGAGATGGGTGAATTCTGGGACAACGCATTTAGCGTGTTGTCCCAGAATCAACACTAATGTGTTGTTTTTAACACATTCGTTCTAAGAGTGTCTTCACAAGAGAGTTCATTGTACATTAACTTAACAGTTACAACTTTTGATTTAAAAAATGTATTAGAAAATACTAAAATTAATATTAACTAAAATGAAAAAATGCTGTAGATGTATTGCTCATTGTATAGGCTAATTGAATAACTAACGTTCACAAATAAAATCTTATTGTAAAGTGTGACCATGTAAACTTGATGTGTAAGAATCTGTAACAAAACATACATTTCACAGAATTCCCTTCAAAATTCAATGTATAACATGTTGATTCTGTGTATTATTATTCTGTAATAACTAGGGCTGTCAAAATGAACGTGTTAATAACGATAATAATGATATTGTTTTTGACTTTGTGTATGCCAAATCTATTGATTTTAACGAATGGGTGTGGTAATTTTTGGATTTTTCTCAAAATTGACTTTGCTGACTCTGTCAACTTGAAACAGGTGTGGCTCTGTCATTTTTTGTCATATTCCAACAAATCATACATCGTTTTCAAGGTTTTTAATAGAGAATGTCTAAATATTCATTTTTGAAAATTTGCTCATTCCGACTCAATTTTTCCAGCACGGGTCACAAATGATGCAGCAGCAAACAGAAATGGAGAAAGAAAGGGTCTTCTGAAAGGAAAATTCATATACAAAACAATGGCTAATGGTTCTGTCGAAAATGTAAACAGGCCAGTGTAATCATACACTTGCATAAAGCATTTATATTTGTCCACACCCATGTTGATTAGAGTATTAAAAACTTGAAAAGTATTAAATTAAGGTAAATTTAGATTGGCAGCCCTAGTAATAACATATTTATAATCACTGATAATAAGTTTGGACCACAAACAGTACCTAAAAAAAGTAAATTAATATATAAATAAAATATAAAAAGACATCCTTGGCAACACCTAAGCAGCTTTTCAACCTTTTTGTGTCTTCTACTGCATCTCTTTTATGTGGAGTCCCTCAGGGCTCCATTCTTGGACCTATTTTCTTTTCTTTATATATATATATATATATATATATATATATATATATATATATATATATATATATATAGCCCAGTGTAAAGAGACTTGACAAACAGATTAATTTGGTAGTTAAATCATGTTTTTATTAGCTAAGGCAATTATCTAAAGTCAATTTTTACAGCCTGGACTACTGTAATAGCCTATATGTATGCATTGGTGATGCATCTCTTACGCGTTTGCAGAGGGTACAAAACGCGAATGCACGCTTATTAATGGGGACACGCATGCGAGAACACATTACACCTATATTGGCTTCCCTTCACTGGTTGCCCGTTAATTTTAGAATTGATTTCAAGATCTTAGTTTATAAATCATTAAATAACATTAATCCTAAATATCTTTCAGATCTATTACAGCCAAATGCTCCATCCAGAGCACTTATGTCTTCTGGGCAACTGCTTTTAGTTTCCCCTAATGCAAGATTAAAGAGCAGAGGTGACCGTGCCTTAACAGTAACAGCCCTGAAACTCTGAAATAATTTGCCTTTGTACAATGCATCTACACTTTCTGTTTTTAAATCACATTTAATGCGGCATATAAAGCAGTATGTGTAATGACACAATAAAGTGGAGGAGGCAAGCGCAGACGATCAACACAGATTTATTAATAATGATGGTAAATATAATGAAACAACAGAGTGAATGACTGAGTCCAGGATGTTGGCAATGGTGATCGAAGGTCTACGGTGGCGTGAAGAGTGTTGAAATCGTGAAGTCGGTGATGAGTGTGATGATGGCCAGTGGATAGAACCAGGAACAAACCAAACACTCACACGGAGACGACAACACGAACACAAATCCAACACGACGACGAGAGACGATAATCCAAGTGATTGCAGCAACATGAAATGAGGATCTGACAACAGGGAGAGAACTGGGTGAGTATTTGTAGCTGATGGGTGATGAGGATCAGCTGGAGCGAGACAATCATACACAGGTGACAACACTTAATCAAACGAGCACATGGCAGAGGTGAGTGAACAAACAAACAACACACACACATGACACGGAGGAAACAGAGGATTTCCTACCGTGACAGTACCCCCTCCCCTAGGAACGCCCCTTGGCGTTCCCAGCCTGCTTTACCTGAAGATTGTAATCATCAATAAGGCGGTGATCCAGTATGTCCCGAGCAGGAACCCACCTTCTCTCCTCCGGACCGTAACCTTCCCAATCCACCAAGTACTGAAAACCGCGTCCCCTCCGTCTAGAGTCCAGAATCCGATTGACCGAATACGTGGTTTCCCCATTAACGATACGAGGCGGGGGGGGAACCGGGGCAGGCGGATTAAGACGGGAAAAAATCACCGGTTTAATTTTGGACACATGAAAGACGGGGTGAACCCTCCTGTACGCAGGAGGAAGGCCAAGACGCACTGTTACCGGATTAATGATTTTGGTAACAGAAAACGGGCCAATAAATTTGGGCGCAAGCTTATTCGAAACGGAACGCATCGGAATGTTCTGGGTTGAAAGCCACACTCTTTGACCGACGACGTAACGGGGAGGCTTCGACCGGTGGCGATCGGCCTTAGCCTTGGTGCGCGACCTTGCCTGGAGTAGAGCTCTACGAGCTCTGGTCCAGGTGCGGTGACACCTCTGGACTAGTGCGTTTGCGGAGGGGACCGACACCTCGGATTCAGTACTAACAAAATTAGGTGGTTGGTACCCTAAACTACACTTAAATGGAGACATGCCCGTAGATGACACTGGCAGAGAATTGTGTGCGTACTCCACAATTGAGAGTTGTTGACACCAGGATGAAGGATTGTTGGATGCCAAACACCGCAATGCCCTTTCGACATCCTGATTGGCTCGCTCGGTTTGACCATTGCTCTGGGGATGGAACCCGGAAGAAAGACTAACAGTCGCTCCTAACAATTTACAAAACTCTCGCCAAAATTTGGACACAAATTGGGGACCCCTGTCAGAAACCACGTCTGTCGTAAGGCCATGTATACGGAAGACGTGGTCAATGACAGCTACCGCTGTTTCCTTGGCTGATGGCAATTTGGGCAAGGGGATGAAATGCGCCGCCTTCGAGAACCGGTCCACTACGGTTAAAATCACCGTATTACCCTTGGAGGGTGGGAGGGCGGTAATAAAATCTAGCGAGATGTGGGACCAGGGTCTCGAAGGGACAGACAGCGGTAAGAGTAACCCATCTGGAGGTCGATTGGAAGTCTTACCAACAGCACAAACCGAGCAAGCCAAGACGAAGTCGTGGACATCACGAGCCATACCAGGCCACCAAAATCGTTGCTTGACTAGAAATCTAGTTCTACTAACCCCTGGGTGACAAGCAACACTGGAACAATGACCCCACTGGAGAACGTCTGACCGTAACCCCTCCGGCACAAATAAACGGTTCGGTGGGCAACGAGCCGGGGGCGTTACCCCTTCTAAGGCAGTCAACACCTTCGATTCGACCTCCCATCTGAGCGCGGAGATAATGATGGTCTCCGGTAAAATGGGCTCGGGAGTAGCAGTACGATCGGAACGCTCAAAAAGACGGGATAAAGCATCGGGTTTGATGTTTTTGGAACCCGGCCGGTAAGAAAGTGTAAAATCGAAACGACCGAAAAACAATGCCCACCGAGCCTGCCTGGAGTTAAGTCTTTTAGCAGTTCTAATGTATTCGAGATTCTTATGGTCCGTCCATACAATGAAAGGTACACCCGACCCTTCAAGCCAGTGACGCCACTCCTCCAGTGCTAATTTGACGGCCAACAACTCCCGATTGCCAATGTCATAGTTAACTTCCGCAGGAGATAAACGATGAGAATAATACGCGCAAGGATGAACCTTTCCGTCTGAGGATGCGCGCTGGGATAACACTGCTCCTACCCCCACCTCTGATGCGTCGACCTCCACTATGAATTGACGTGAGCGATCAGGGGTGACAAGAATAGGAGCTGAAACAAAGCAGCTTTTCAGTTTGGCAAACGCAGCCTCAGCTGCGTCTGACCACCTGAACGTCAAACTAGGGGAGGTCAAAGCGGTCAGAGGTGTGGCTAGTTGGCTGAAATTGCGAATGAAACGCCGATAAAAATTGGCGAACCCCAGAAATCTCTGCAGGGCCTTGCGAGGCTCTGGGGATGGCCAATCTACCACAGCCTTAACCTTCTCAGGATCCATGCGAACACCCTCAGTCGAAATGATGTGTCCTAGAAAAGAAACAGACTGTGCATGAAAAACGCATTTCTCCGCCTTGACAAACAATCCATTCTCTAGCAACCGCAGAAGCACTCGTCGTACGTGTTGCACGTGTTCCTGAAGAGACGAAGAAAAAATCAATATGTCATCCAGGTAAACATATATGAACTGATCGACCATGTCTCGCAACACGTCATTAACGAGTGCTTGGAAGACTGCCGGCCAGTTAGATAGACCGAAAGGCATCACGCAGTACTCAAAATGGCCACGAGGGGTGTTAAAAGCAGTCTTCCATTCGTCCCCCTCCCTAATGCGGACCAAATGATAAGCGTTACGTAAGTCCAATTTAGTGAAAACGGACGCTCCCTGCAACCTCTCAAAAGCTGAAGACATAAGCGGCAAAGGATAAGTATTCTTTACCGTTATGTTGTTCAACCCTCGGTAGTCAATACAAGGTCGCAGAGATCCGTCCTTCTTTCCCACAAAAAAGAACCCCGCCCCCGCTGGAGAAGAGGAAGGGCGAATGAACCCCCTTGCTAGAGAACTGGATATATATTTCTCCATGGCCGCCGTCTCTGGAATAGACAAGGAATATAACTTGCCCTTAGGCGGAGAGGTACCTGGCAATAACTCTATCGCACAGTCATAGGGACGATGAGGAGGAAGAGAATCAGCCCGCGACTTACTGAACACCTCCTTCAGGTCGTGGTACTCCGCGGGCACGTTAGTCAAATCCACTGCTTCCCCCTGAAACACAGACTCAGAAACATTAACACCAGCAGACAAAAGACAAGACAAATGACACTCCTCGCTCCAGCTAACCACAGATCCGAGACGCCAATCGATCCTGGGGTTGTGTTTATGGAGCCAAGTGTGACCGAGAACAATGGGAGTCTGAGGTGAGTCTGTGATGAGGAATGAAATCTTCTCCGTATGGTTACCAGATGTGATGAGTGAAACAGGAATGGTGGTCTGAGTGATGACTGGAAACTTGTGTCCATCAAGTGCAAAAGGTGCAATGGGGTGTTTGAGAGAGGTGAGAGGAATCTTGGTCTTACATGCGAAATTAAAGTCCATGAAACTGCCCTCGGCCCCAGAATCCACCAAAGCGTGCTGATCCAGTGTGTGAGTAGACCACCGTAGTCTCACCGGAAGGAGTGTCGATGTAGATGAGGTCTTCCTGGCAGAGATCCCACCCGATAGTAGCCTCAGATTTACTATCGGGCTTGATCTTTTACTGGGCAGCGCTGGATGTGATGTTCTGGACTGCCACAGTATAAACACAGTCCATGGGATCTCCGCCTGTTCCTCTCCTCCCGGGAGAGCCGAGCTCGCCCCACCTGCATGGGTTCCAGATCTCCAGGTGGGCTGACCGCAACCTCTGGCCGCCGATGCTGAACCTCGGGACTGGTTGTGCGAGTGGTTCTCCCCCTCCGTCTGGCGGCTTGGTCTAGCCGGTTGTCAATACGGATAGTAAGATCGATTAACCCATTGAGTGAAGATGGAAGTTCCACAGCTCGAATCTCCTGTTGGATGCGGTCAGCCAACCCATGCAGGAAATGATCCCACTGCGCCTCTTCGTTCCACTTACACTCCGCCGCCAGGGTGCGGAACTCGATGGAGTAATCAGATACGGACCTCTCTTCCTGCCGTAGGTCCGCTAACAGTCTGGCCGCCTCTCTCCCGGCGACGGAGCGGTCGAAGACCCGTTTCATCTCCTCCGAAAGGGCGTGGAACGAAGTACAGCAGCTGTCGTGGTTCTCCCACACCGCCGTCCCCCAGAGGGCAGCCTTCCCCGTGAGCAAGGAGAGCACGAACGCCACTTTCACTTCCTCGGTGGTGAACGTGCGGGGCTGCAATGCGAAATGCAAAGAACAATGAGAGAGAAATGATCGACAAAATTTCGGCTCACCCGCATACTTCTCCGGAATCGGAAGGCGTGGTTCGGACTGGGGAATACCCCCGGTGGCGATCGGCGGTGTGGGTGGCGTGGGGGGCGCAATGGGTGGCGATGGATGTTGTTGTTGAGCCTGAAGGGCGAGCTCGGAAACCTTCGTCACCATTGCTTGGAAGGCTCGACCCATCTCATCTATCGCCTTGTCCTGGCGATCCATACGACCCACAGCTCTCTGTAAAAACTCTTCTAGATGAGATGGGGAGCGATCGCCTGCTGCCTCCATGATGGTCAGATCCTTCTGTAATGACACAATAAAGTGGAGGAGGCAAGCGCAGACGATCAACACAGATTTATTAATAATGATGGTAAATATAATGAAACAACAGAGTGAATGACTGAGTCCAGGATGTTGGCAATGGTGATCGAAGGTCTACGGTGGCGTGAAGAGTGTTGAAATCGTGAAGTCGGTGATGAGTGTGATGATGGCCAGTGGATAGAACCAGGAACAAACCAAACACTCACACGGAGACGACAACACGAACACAAATCCAACACGACGACGAGAGACGATAATCCAAGTGATTGCAGCAACATGAAATGAGGATCTGACAACAGGGAGAGAACTGGGTGAGTATTTGTAGCTGATGGGTGATGAGGATCAGCTGGAGCGAGACAATCATACACAGGTGACAACACTTAATCAAACGAGCACATGGCAGAGGTGAGTGAACAAACAAACATACACACACACATGACACGGAGGAAACAGAGGATTTCCTACCGTGACAGTATGAGAGCAACCTTAAGGAGCATTTTAAGTGTCTGTTACTGATTATTACTTTATTTACTGCATTTTAATTGTGTTTTTATTTTGTTTTATGCTTTTTGAGTTTTATATTTTATTTGATATTATACTGTATGTGCAGCACTTTGGTGAACACACATACTTTTTAAAAATTGCTCTATAAATAAACCTTGAATTGATTTGATGCCTCTTTAAATCATAGCATGTCTCTTGCTATATTGTATTATAACTTTGATAACTCACATTATCTAAGTTTACTTCATCAAAAATACCAACAAAACACCCAGAGGTTATCACCCACTAGAGATGCCCGGTATTAATCTCCCATGCATGGAAAAACCATAGAAGCTAAAATGGGAACCAGAACTGACAATGATGAAATGAGAGAGAGAGAGAGAGAGAGAGAGAGAGAGAGAGAGAGAGAGAGAGAGAGAGAGAGAGAGAGAGAGAGAGAGAGAGAGAGAGAGAGAGAGAGAGAGAGAGAGTAAGGTGGAGAAAGGTCTGAAGTAAATCCGTTTTTTTTTTCTTCTTTTAAATCCTGGAAGTGTAGCTACCCCGGCCTATGGGTTTAGGGTTCATTCCGAACCCACAAGCACAGATGAAAAAACATAGAGGATCCTTTTAAAAATACAGGCCTGATATAAATCAGAGCAGTCTGGCGCTCTGATTACAAATCTACAAATAGTTTCGGGTTGTTCCCCCGATCTAGCTAGCCTAGCTTTTTTACAGGGTTCTGACTTCTGAGGAAAATGAATAAATCAAGTGGAAGCAGAAATCACTTGTCCTTCGTACGCTTGAAACGGAGTTTGGTAAAGTGAAATGATCGATGGGCCGCAATATTTATAAAGGAGGGGAAAATGTAGAGCTGCATCAGTGCTTTAGCTACTGGAGTGGGATTAGAGGAAGGCAGAGGTTTGGGCCAGATGGTACATGGCTGTAGGCCCCGTTCTGTTAAAGTCTGTGAAACCGGCTGTGGATTATACTCAGATGTCAACAAAATGTTCGCAGAGTTATTAAAAAGTGCATCCATCCATCAATTCATTCATCCGTCCGTCCGCCTGTCCACTCATCCGTACCCTTTTTTTTGACATGCATCTATGAGTTGTGAATAAAGATTTTTCCACAATTAAAACTGTATATAATACATCTATAGGAAAAATCCATAGCAGAATTTCTTGTCTTCCTTCCCCTGTTGTTTCTGAAAATGTCATTGTTCCCGAGGGTCATACATCATGTCTGAGTCGTACACGTGGGCAGTCTGGCGGTGTCCAGTCCCACAATGCCCTTGGGCTGGACAGTTTATTTACTGTGTTCACTGTAAGCAGCCAGATTAGACACTGCCTGTGTTTATTTCCCATTGGCTCCCGGGTAACAGTGCACGCTCCCTATGGCTTGTTTATCCTTTTGTTTATTTGAGTCACTGTGTTTGTGGGAAGTAGTTGTGTGTGTGTACGTGAGGTAGCTTAATAAGAGCTGGGAAAAGTGTCTGTTTCTTCCTCCCAAGTGAAACCCTGTGACACTTGTTTAGAGCATATTATACCACGGGTCTGTTGAATGCTGCATTCTGATTGGCTGAGAAATGTTCTATGGGTGTTGATTATTTTTCTGTAAACCGCACACCTAACTTTTCAAATGTCTTAAAAATAGGCACCAGAGCAATGTTTGTGGTAACCGTGGTATAAGCGGAATAATTGACTCCGGTCCTTTGAATTATTTGAAAATAATGCACACCTGCGCTGTAACGGCACTCCGCTTCGCGTCGTGCCGCATTGCCACCTTGGTGTGCATTATTTTCTTATAATTCAATGGCCCATCGTCAATTATTCCTTACATAAACATGTCATTATACACTATTCATGTCTCCGTAAACCACATACACCAACACCCACATACACATCAGCATCCTGCAATACCAACTTTTCATAGACCTACGACCTACTAAAGTTTAACCATAAGTTCATCTCACACCTCACAAGGTTTCGTGATATAGTCACATACATTTTTCCCCTTAATATTATCACAAATTTCTACGTTTTTACGTGATTGTATAACAAATTTCTGTTTTCGTGTGATTATCACGTATTGGTTACTCAACTGCTTTTTCCTGTTTTCAAACCATTGTCGCTTCGGTTTAGGGTTAGATTTGGTGCTTGCATTAGAATGTCACTTTATGTATTGGTTTCTAAAAAAAAATCTGATTTATTTTTTAATATGTCGCCTGGCAATAGGATTATGCTGCGTTTACACCAGTCGCGATAGAGGCGTCAAGCGCAAGTGATTTCAATGTTATGTCAATGTGAAGACGCGTTGACGCGCGTCTGGAGGTCTCGCGGCGTGAATGAGGCGTTTGGCGCAGCGTGGTAGATGCAATTCCGCCTCATCTGCATGTCTAGTTCGCTCAAATGGCGCGAATTGAGCGCCTGGCGTGGTACGCGGGAATGGTGCTTTTTATGCATTTTGCGTTTGACACGAATTTGCGGCTGACGCCCTAGTTGGAAAATATGAACTTTGGCGGATTTTCGCGCCGCGTTAACCAATCAGGAGCCTGCTTGCTGCTGTGGCGGCAGCCCCACCCGGAGTCACTCATTTAACATGAAGCAACGCTTGATATTGTACGTGAGTCACCCGGAGTTATACGACACAAGTTTTTATTTCTATAGAGACAGGAATAAAAAGGACCTCGCTTGGAAGAGTGTCAGAGAGGATATTAGGCAACCTAAGTTGTAAATACACATTTCACTTGAGTCACGTACATCGACCCGCGCCGTTTATTTTCCCCCTATAGTAATGTGACCAAATACAAACCGGTAACTCTCTCAATAGTGCACAATCAACATCAGCCATCTTGCAAACAGACAACCGCATAGCACTTGCCCCTCCCACAAGAAGCAGATTTTGCCTTTGATGCGCGTCAAATGCTCTAGACGCGCGAATGCATTCAAACTTGTCAAGCGGCAAACTAGGCATGGTAGAAACAATTTTGACGCCTCAAACGTGGTTGGTGTAAACGCAGGATTAGAGTTGGGTTTGAGTAGGGATGTCATGTAAATCTAACCCTAAACCGAAGCGACAATGGTAAGAAAATAGGACAAAACAGTTGAGAAAACAGGAATTCGTTATACGGTCACGAAAAAACACAGAAATTTGTGATAATATCACGAAAAAAAAATCAAAAAGTTACGTAACTATATAACGAAATTTCGTGAGACTGGGCTGCTCTGCACTATATTTCAGGGTATTTCTGGGTATTTTCACTTATATAATTGATCTTTTATTCTTGGTGAACTCCTAACCCTCATTACTAACCCAATAAAACCAGAAATACTTGTTTATTGATGCTTTGGAAGCCTTATTCTGATGAGAAATAACCCAATCACCCCCACAGTCTAAATGGCTGCATATCTTTCCCAATGAGGCAGTAACCTCCATCTGACCTGATGCTGGCTTTCTTTGTTTCAGATGGCAATTCTGATTGTTTTGAGAGGTTACAAACGCACTTTGGATGTTGTTTCGTATATCTGTTTAAACTCAGCTCATGCTTCATCAGATCTCAGTGCAGTTTAGTGACATTTGATCTTTGACTCTTTGTTTAGATCCCTATGCCATTGTGTCCTTCCTGCATCAGAGCCAGAAGACAGTTACTGTTCGAAACACACTCAACCCCACCTGGGACCAGACTCTCATTTTCTACGAAGTGGAAATATTCGGAGATCCATGCGTGACTGAGAAGAAACCTCCAAACATTTTGGTGGAACTGTATGATCAGGACACATATGTAAGTTTTTATTGTGTTATGCTATATTGTAACGTGCTTAATGTCTTTTGAGTATTGGCATTAAACAAAAGTATTGATGTCATTTAGTCTTATCCTGGTCAAGAATTGCCCACTTAGGAGTAAAAGCATCTGTTGATTAAAACAGTTTTTTTCATCATCAAAAATATGTGTGCCATCTGAAGCTTCGACAAATACATGTCTGTGAAACAAAAAGTAGCCATATTGAAATGGGTTTTATTTGACCTCTGCCCTGCAGGGTGCTGATGAGTTTATGGGGCGCTGTGTGTGCCAACCATCAATGGTGTCCTCCCCTCGCCTTGCCTGGTATCCCATCCAGAAAGGTGGGAAGGCTGCTGGAGAAATGCTTGCTGCTTTCGAACTGATCCGCAGAGATAAAGTAAGAATGATCTTAATCTTTATTATTATCATAACCACCATAATGATAATGTAATTGATTCTGGTGCTTTTTGTGATTGGCCCATCATGATATCACGATGCAATGTCATAATTAAAGTCACCCATAAATAAGATGAGTACTGTGATTTTTATGTGGGATTATTTCGGTCCTCCAGACACATACTGTATTGTGTAGATCTGTTGTTGCAGCATCTCTATTCTGAGAAGATAGTTTTTGTATTGTAGTTATTGTAGATTTACCATTGCTTCTGTTCTTTCCTATTGAATTCTTTCTTCCTTTCTTTCTTTCTTTCTTTCTTTCTTTCTTTCTTTCTTTCTTTTATTCATTCGTGCATTCCTTCTTTCTTTCTTTCATTCTTTTGTTTTTTCATTCTTTCATTCTTATTTCATTTTTTCATTCTTTATTTTATTCTTTTCTTTCTTTCTTTCTTGCATTCTTTATTCTTTTCTTTTTTTCTTGCACTCTTTTATTTCTTCTTTCTTTATTTCATTCTTGCATTCTTCCTTTCTTTCTTTCTTTTATTCATTCTTGCATTCCTTCTTTCTTTCTTTCATCTTTAACTCTTTATTTCATTCTTTATTTTATTCTTTTCTTTCTTTCTTCCTTGCATTCTTTATTTCATTTTTTCTTTTTTCTTTCATTCTTGCATTCTTCCTCCTTCCTTCCTCCCTTTTTTCTTTCTTTCTTTTATTCATTCTTGCATTCCTTCTTTTATTTTATTCATTCATTCTTGCATTCCTTTATTCTTTATTTCATTCTTGCATTCTTCCTTCCTTCCTTTCTTTTATTCATTCTTTCTTTCTTTCTTTCTTTCTTTCTTTCTTTCTTTCTTTCTTTCATTCTTTCTTTCTTGCATTCTTAATTTCATTCTTTTCTTTTTTCTTTTTTCTTTCATTCTTTCATTATTTTTTCCTTCTTTCTTTATTTCATTCTTTCATTCTTATTTCCTTCCTTTTTCTTTCTTTCTTTCTTTCTTTCTTTCTTTCTTTCTTTCTTTCTTTCTTTCTTTCTTTTATTCATTCTTGCATTCTTGCATTCATTCTTTCTTTATTTCATTCTTGTATTCTTCCTTTCTTTCATTCTTTTATTCATTAATTCATTCTTTCTTTATTTTATTTTATTTTATTCTTGTATTCCTTCTTTCTTTATTTCATTCTTGCATTCTTCCTTTCTTTCATTCTTTTATTCATTCATTCTTTCTTTTATTTTAATCTTGCAATCATTCCTTCTTTCTTTATTTCATTCTTGCATTCTTCCTTTCTTTCATTCTTTTATTCATTCATTCATTTATTCATTCATTATTTCTTTCTTTTATTCATTCTTGCATTCCTTCTTTCTTTATTTCATTCTTGCATTCTTCCTTTCTTTCATTCTTTTATTCTTTCTTTCTTTTATTCATTCTTGCATTCTTGCATTTATTCTTTCTTTTTTAAATCTTGCATTCTTCATTCCTTCCTTTCTTTCTTTCTTTCTTTCTTTCTTTCTTTTTATTTCTTTCTTTCTTTCTTTCTTTCTCTCTTTCTTACTTTTATTCATTCTTACATTCTTGCATTCATTCTTTCTTTTTTCATTCTTGCATTCTTCCTTCCTTCCTTTCTTTCTTTCATTCTTGCATTCTTCCTTTCTTTCATTCTTTTATTCATTCTTTCTTTCTTTCTTTTATTCATTCTTTCTTTATTTAATTCTTGCATTCTTCCTTCCTTTTTTTTCTTTCTTTCTTTCTTTCTTTCTTTCTTTCTTTCTTTCATTCTTGCATTCTTCCTTTCTTTCATTCTTTTATTCATGCATTCTTTATTTCTTTCTTTAACAGCCCGCAGTTCATCACATCCCTGGTCAAGATGTAAGTAATATTTTTCAATCTGTCCTTTTTCTTTTCTGTTCATTCTCTGTCCTCATCTACACTTACAAATATACACACAGCCAACACACTTCCTCCAAGACACAGCTACTCCCTCTTTAAATGACTGGTTTGAGCTGCCGTAAACATCAATGCATCTGAACCGGTTTCACTAGTGCTGTCTGGTTAGAGACTGGTACTGATCATCAGTTCTCAGTTCATGCAAATGGCCCCGTCTGGGCAATGCAGACAGCCAGGAGTCTGATTGGAGATGCCAGTAGAATTAAAGAGTGCCAGAGGTCCCACCCACTGCAGACCTGCCCAGCTGGCATCAGTTATAGTGGTATAATCACAGGGAAATTGAATTAGAGTGCACGCTTAGAGAACAGTCAAACCACCCACCCATGCACACAAACACACATACAAACACACACACACTCAAAAATACCCACACTGTAACATTTATCTTGTATGCCTAAAATCTTTCATTCCCATTTTTCCAGAGAGATTTTTTACCACCCTCACATATCATGGATGAAGTAAGTGCTGATAGAAGCCCTTATTTTAATTCAAATGATGTCATTACTTTGAAATACTTTGTAGTCAGTAAAAGCAATGAAATATTTTTAATTGTACTTAAACATCTCTTTTCTGTCTTTTTCATTCTCGTTCCTGTCTTTTTTGGATATCTTCAAGCTTGTGCTTCCAGGATTCCCCTCTGACATTCAACAACAATGGGTACAAGCACGCACAAAACAGTAAAACACAACGCATATGATCCTCGCCATATAAAACAGTAACGCAGTATGACAAATTTCATTTTGGACATAAAAAATTTCGCTTCACAAGCACAACTCGCCACAAAATAAACTGAGCTCGGACTAGTTTGGTTCGCTTTAAAATGTCAATCCCAGTGGTTTTCATTAGGCTTTGGATAGAGAGTGTTCAGATGTAGATTATTTTGTTATCCCTGGTGGGTAAATTCCTCCAGAACTCGATGTACTTCTGTGTTTCGCCATGATATTATATGGCCTGCCAAAGACAAGATCTTGACGGAGGTTCCTTGGAAATTAAGAGCCCATTTTGCTGTATTCCCAGCTTTCCTATCTTCTGGAATGGGCTTTGTCCGCACAAAGATTTGTATTGTTCAGGAGTGGCATTTCAAGAAGACGCACGCTGATATAAAGGCGGAACTAACACGCTGCAATTAGACTGCATAATAGCCTGGCTTCGTTAGATACATACACACTCAAGAGACACAACTACACTGGCCTAGTATATTTACATTGTTTTGCCAATAGGTAATACAGTCATTGGTAATACACAATGACTAAAGCAAAGAAAAAAGCTAGCAATTTGTTTTAGGTCATGGTACTGCAATCTATGACGCTTGCAAGATAGAAATCACCGCACCTTTTTAATTTTCCACTGTACTACTACACCTTCTTTTTTTTGCTGAAAGAAATGGCATGACCTCTTTATACACTGTGAGTAACCACTGAACACAGTGGCCTTTTTTAAATGGACGCCACGTTAAGCTGGCCGGCTTTGAGTAAACCTCTTTTATAAGTGGGAAACGTTCATTTTAATAAGGAGATTAGATGTTAGACATAACATAGCCTAATGCCGCATGACTGAAGCATATCTCCAAATGTCACCATTGTATTCAACAGTAGTGCTCATTTATAAAACCGTCGTAATGGAAGGAGGCAATCCTGCCTAATAGTTTGTTTGTTTTAGTTGTGAACTGTGATAGACTTGTTACATTATTATGTTTGAATTTCTGTTGCTGCTATTAGTAACCATTCTTGTTTTCACACCCATGTTGTAATTCAATGTGATGCAATGTGAAGGATTGAGGCATAGGACCCTATCATACACCCAGCACAGTGCAGTGCAATGTGTGACGCAAGTGTCTTTTGCTAGTTTCAACCTGGTGCAATTATCATTTTCACCTTTAGCGCCACGTTGTTTAAATAGCAAATGCATTTGCGCCCAATTTTGTGGCCATGGGTGTTCTGGTCTGAAAACGAGGTGTATTCAGGCGCATTGTTGACGCGTTGCTATTTGAGGCAACTAAAATAGACCATTGACCAACTAAAACCTGGTCTAAAGTCAATGGCGCAATATTGTTTTTGTTATTTAATGAGTGCGTTAGTAATATGTGCCTATAAATGGGACAAAAACGCACGTTTGCTTATCACATACATGGATGCGCAGCACCAAATAAACGTAAGTTTACAACTTCCGCCATCTAAATAGGAAATCGGCATGGTGCCAGCGCAACTGACTTTTAAAGGGATGAGACTCTCATTGGTTTATTGCACGTTACGCCCAAAACACACCCATTACTCATTACGAGAATAGGATCAACCCTTTTAGACCAAGGGCTTGGCGCACAAACCATTTATTTTGTCGTTAAATTAGCAAAAGTGGCCCGTTTAGACTGTGCATCATGCACTTTAGACCGTGCGTTTTAGACCAGTGTTAAAATAGGGCCCATAATGTTTGCAGTAACTTGTGTATTGATCAATACCAGGAATCAGAAAGTTGTGTCCTTTAAACAGCTTGTCAATTTCAATTTTGACAATATTTAAAGATATGGGAGGAATTCTTTCTAATTGTGCTTTGCTCTTTATTCTCACATGTAGCAAGAGGACTCAGATTTGCCGTATCCACCTCCGCAGAGGGAACCTAACGTCTACATGGTGCCGCAAGGCATAAAGCCTGTCCTACAGCGTACTGCTATTGAGGTAAACTGTAAAACCCTTTCATCCTTGCGCTTTATCCAAATACTTAAATACAGAAAAAAATGAAGGCAAATGAAAAAAAGAATACAAAGTCACTCGCTGTTTATTGAAGTCATACTTTTACAAAATGTGTCAAACCCATGCGCTCCTAACACAGTGCTCTACTTATGAAGCTATAGAAACAGTTACAAAGCAGTGAAATATTGCATGATTATCATCTCATGGACATCAGGACGATGAACCGGACTTAATATTTTATCATTTTGAACTTAGATTCTGGCGTGGGGTTTGCGTAATCTGAAGAGTTTCCAGCTGGCCAGTGTAACATCTCCTAGTCTTCAGGTGGAATGTGGAGGACGTGTGGTTCAGTCATGCGTCATTCGAAACTCTAAGATAAACCCTAATTTTGAAGTCAACACCATGATCATTGATGTGGTAAGATACCTTGTCACCATGGTTTTGTTCAATAAAGCAGATATCCTCTCAGATATACAGTATAGGTACGGGCACTGGGCCAGTACGCTTTCAAACACTACACATTTGTACAATACCTAAAGGGTGAATTTTATTACCTTAGATCTACATAAAAATACATATTGGTACATCAAAGGTACATATCTCTACGTAAATGATACATATTAGGACCGTTTTAAAGGGTATACTGTCCCAGTGATAACTTTTGTACCTTTATTTCTGCTTTTACTTTAGATTACACTTTAAGATTCATTTGCATCTGTATTTGCATAACATTTGAACATTGGCTGAACCCTTTCGAAAATTTCTCCTTATTGTAGACAATCTGGTTAAGATATCAAATTTGTATTACAGAAATGTGGTTATATATGTGGTCATGCTGTCCTTCATGTTTAGTGGGTGTTTCTGCCTTGATGACTGGCACGGTAACTGTGTTCCCCAGCAATGTCAGTTCCTAATTGGAGAAAGATCTGTATTTTGTTCAAAGCTCATCAAAGACTCGGGAGGCATCGCATGGAAAGAATGCCGCCTGACTGAGAATGTTATTTGCACTGTCAGTCTTGTTCATCCCTGTGCCATGTCATGTTCAGGGTGTTAAGTAGGTTCACAGCGAGAGGCAGTTTCCCTGAAATAACAGTTGAAATTGATACATAAACAAGACGATTGCGCTGTATAATTGCGTTAGGAAAACTGACAAGTGGCTTGTATCACACTAACATATCTCTACTCCTCACGATCTTCTTTGGATTTTAGAGGCTGCCTAAGGAGGAGCTTTATATGCCACCGCTGGTGATCAAGGTTATAGACAACCGTCAGTTTGGCAGAAAGCCAGTGGTGGGCCAGTGCACAGTCCGCTCGCTGAATGAGTTTCGCTGCCAGCTGGAGAGCCTGGAGAGAGACCCTACAGAAGAAAACTTTGGTAAGACATCCTGGCCTCTATGAAGATTGCTAGTAGTATTGGAAATAAGGGAATGAATGCAGTTTGAACTATTTTGATCCCAATTAGACATTGAAGTATATATTAAATATGAAGAGAATGTCTCATGTGGGATGGTAGAAGAATACTGAGGAAACGTATAGGTGTATTTAAAGAACTGTTTGGTTGTTTTTGGATGTCTTGTTAAAGCATCTCATTCCTTTTGAATATTTTGTGTCAACAGAGGCGATTGCTCCCACCCCTAGAGATGAAGTTCTAATTGATATTGATGACAAGGAGCCTCTAATTCCTGGCCAGGTGAGCTCAGAGTCATCCAATCTCATGAACGCACCCACAACCTAGCAAAATATCTGAAATTTTCTTTTCTGTGTAGTGCTTTTTGAGTAAATGGCTTTTAAACTCTCAGTGCACAATTTGGTCCTTTTGGCTATTAGTTGGTGGGTCCTGGGTCACATATATTGGGTTTCCCCAGGTTTCCTTTAGGGTCTTGTTAGAGCATGAGTTATGCTGTCATGACAGGGGTGAGCACTTCTCAGCATACACACCACTTTACAAGGTCTTCTACACGTAGGTTTTTCCATGTCTTTATTGATAGAATTGAAGTATAATTCTAGTCATGAAACACATCACATTCAGTCCATTTGAAATTCTGGGTTACAGTATTGCCCTAACTTGTGCATCTATGCTGAGGAAGAATTGCTTTTTAGGGACACGAGTTGGCTTTGCTATTGAGTTTTAAACGACTGGGAATTTTTTTTTACAATGGGTATAAGTGTGTTGACTTCAATTAATTTGTCATTAGCAGAAAATGTTTTTATTTCTTAAATGTATTCTAAGGCTTCAATCTCTGATTAGCGCCTCATCCTAGTGCAAATGCAAGTCATCCAAATTTAAGGAGTTAAAATTTTAAAATTTTATATCAAAATCTCCTGTGTTATTTTCCATTAACTTGCACTCAGTCTTGCTGCTTTGGAACACATAAGGATGTAAATATCGTTGGGACAGGGAAACCCAAACCCAGCCTTAATATCGGGCCTCCTTAAAGGGATAGTTAACCCAAAAATGAAAATGTAAGATGCAGGCGGATAATTAACTCGGATAGTAGCGCAGATAAAAAATATGTGCAATATTTGAAGAATTTGGTTCCAAAACGCGATAAACGCCATTTTTGGAAAAAAAAGAGTTACTGCCAAAATCAGTATTATATCAGGTCAGTATTTAAAAGTAAATTCTTAATTTTATGCAAAATCCATTATCCGCCGTGTTATTCTGTCATCTTTTCTCCCTTTTTTCCCAAAACGCGATAAACGCCACTCCTCCTTTTCTACAGAATGCAGTAAATCCCCTCCACAAATCACAGCGCACCATTCCACGCAATGTAAACAAACAATGGTGGCGCGTTGAGTACACGGAGTCCTAGTTTTCCTGTTCTACTTTGTACTTCATGATCAACAAACCAACAAAAACAAAATAATACTTTAATTGCATTGATAAACCTGTGATGGTTTTCTGTGACGGGAAAGAAACGTAAGCCATCAACATCTAATAATTTCCGCGAGAGGCACTCGGGAGACTGGTGCTTGTTCTCCCGACAGCATCAAGCTTCTCATGCTAACACATTCACCCCAGAGGATCTTATGAAAAACTTTACATTATTTTACTCAAAGTCAACGAAAATCGAGCAGGACCAAAACGTTTTACAGCTGATCGCTGTAAAAAAAACGACAACGTCAATTATAACCGCAGCAAAGACAGTGTTCTTAATATGACAGAGTAAGTGTTTTGATTAATGCCATTAATGTTTATTTTTTTAATCAGTGTGTACAACTGTTCAACTAAATTAATATAAAATGACAAAGATGAATGAATTTATAACATTTTGAAAAAAAAACTGTCATGGATTTATTGCATTTTGTGATGAAAATTTTTCGTTTTTATAATAAATCTTTGAAAATCAAATTATGGATTTGAATTTTTTATGTTTTTATAACCTAAAGATGCTATGTGAAAGTTTGTAACAGAAAATAGTGGTTTTCATCTTGTCACTTTCTTGGTTTAGAAAACACGTTTTTACCGAAATTTGTCAAAATGGATTTATTGCGTTTTGGAACCAAACTCTTCATTTGTATGTCTAAATTACGATATGAGATTTGACCAATCACGTCACCACCACTGCGACATTGCGACTTTTGTTGATGCCTCTCGTAGCCTAGTTGGAGTGAGCGTTGCAGTAGTATGGACAAAGTAAAAGTAAAGTAAAGTATATAAAAAGGCAAAATCGGATGTGTGGAGAAAGAGTGGTGTAATACGAGATTGTATTTTTTCTTGTTCTTTTTTTATTAATAGGTGTATTTGCGTATAGTTAGCAGGTTGCATAGCCTATTTAGGTACCAATGTAGGCTACTTGAATGGCGCAAAACAAAGCGCACTTTAGCTTGTTTCAATAGCCCATTCATGGCGCTGTTGTGATGTTGAGAGAAGTGCGAGATAAAAAATAAAAGAACTTTAATTGGAATGATTTTAGCGTGTGTGATTTATTGCGTGCACAGATCTGGAAACGGGCCAAATATTAGCGTAAAATTAAATATTATAATTTAATTTTGATATTATCACGGTGACGGGTCGGATCTGGTGCTGAACTTTGCAGGTGGGGTGGGGATGGGACTCCAAAAATGGACCCGTGCAGGACTCTGATTCTGAGGACTGTTTGTAACCAAACTGATCAGAAGTCCCATTGACATCACTAATAGGAACAAAAAAATACTATCTAAGTCAATATGAGCTCTCTCTAAGAGTTTTGCACATCTCTATTTGTATATGTAAAATTAGAGATTTTGTGCCTTGTGATGTTGCCATGATACCATGTTAGTCAACTTTTCGGCATAATCGGGGGTGGGGTTGTGATGAAATCATGTACTAATGATGGAATACTGTTTGGCACTTGGTATCTGTGATGAAGGCTCACACTATCTTGATACAACGACACACTTCACTCTCTGAGAAAGAGCCCAGTTTTAATGACGCCCCCTTGCTGTCTTCAATTCCCTCTCATAACTACGACCTAAAAATACTCCCACAAAATAAATAAAAACAACATTTCAAAAAATGATCAAGAGGGATTAAGAAAATTGGAAAATTGTTTCCATGTCTCAGCTTTAACCTTTCAGCCTTTATTTGTTCAGTCACTGGAAGAAAAGCGAGACTAGAATATCGAATTCAGAACCGCATGGTTCCCTTGGCAATGTAGCGCAGTCACAAAGCTGGTTTATTTAGGTTTCGACCTTCCAGCTCCACTGGCAGTGCTTCCCTGTGAATGTGAGACATTTTGTCGTTTGCAGAGTGGAAAGAGGAATATTTCACGCTTGCCCTATTGAGCTCACTTTTAGAAGCCCACACCCAGGTCTAGTTTGGGACTATTAATGGGGCTATTTTCTTCTGCACGTGCCACCTTTTCCATTGATCTAATCCGAGAACAAGTTTAAATTTGTTCGTACTCCACAGTATGTGACAAAGTCCAGAAATGTCTGTCATCTCCAATTAGTCTATTGGTAACTGAATGGTGAATCTGCACCAGTGGATTGCACAGCTCCAACAAATATTAATGATCTAATATGTTTATAAACCCAGAAGCCATTGGCCAACACTTGAGTCCAAATTCTCAAGAAGAGTTATAGAGAGATGAGTGTGTAGATTGTGTTTATTTAGTAGAGGAGGAAACAACAACAAAGTTTTATTGCTCAGAATGTTCCTTTTGTTTTTATACATTTGATTTTATATTGTTTTTCTGTCTCTCCAGTATATGTCCAGTATAAATTTGTCATGTATTTGAGATTTTGCCATCTCGTAATTTCTTTATTTTTAGCATTTACAGTTGCAGTTTTAATATACAGTAGCAAGATGTTCAATACAGGTAAGATGGACTGGTTCAAATTAAAGTCACTAGAGATAACTGATGCAACCAAAGCAGGAATTTTATCCTTGGGCCAAAGTCCCACATTGACTCCTGGCATTCCAGTGGGAGCCTGAGGTTACTCAGGAAACCAGGACAAGCAAGGAAAGCCAAAGAGGAAAATCTGATTCCTCTCCACGTGGCTACTGTTTGGAAGCTGGCTACAGTGTAAGGTCTGTAAGATCCCAAAAGATGATAATATCTCGCAAAAGTATTTTCTTTTTTACACCATTGAATACAGTCCCTTTGAACAGTTGAATTGGGACACAAAACTACTGTAAATAATGGGCTTGCATGACTCTACAGTAACTTAAAAAGATCGTACAGTATCTTCTCTCCGGCCCATCACCCTGTAAGAAATACTGTATTATTCTTAAAAAATGTGTTGCATGATTGCCACCTAAATCAAACGCAGACAGTCTTAATCAATCTCAAACTCAAATGCAAGAGTTCACCGGGCATAAAACACTCAGCATTATAACAAAATTATATCTTCACCTCTAATGCCTTGTGTTTTGTGGTGTACAAAATAGTACAGAAAGCCTGTTCGAACTCCCCTGTGCATTAAGTGAAACTTGAGCCCCGTCAGCCCTCTGAAGACTCCGCTCTGGCTTGGCCTAGAACCCACTACTATTGCCATGTGCTCCCAAACAGAACGAAAGAAAAAACGCTGCATGGTTAGGCGGATCAGGTTTGTCACTTGGAGCAGGTTTTTGATGATTCCAAGCACAACATCATACGGGAAAGCAACACCCATCTGGTGGCTTTGTGGATTTTCTACGGTCTTGAGAGGGTTAATGATATACTTTGGGAGCAGGGCGCTAAAAGCAAGCATCCATGTAGACGGCCTTTGAAGAGGTTTTTGAGGTTGGAATTGAGGGAGAACTACTGAAAAGGTTTGATTTTGATCCTACGTCTTGGTGGCTTAGCCCGAAGGCCTTTGGACAAGGAAAGAATCAGGGTTGTAATGTTTAGAGAGGCCAACGGCCCCGCTAATGTTTGCGCTTGAGAATGTTCTGTAATGCAACTCCTAGTTGGAGGACAACAGCAAACAACGGGGCCTGGTCCTAATTAGCTGCTCTACCGAGTGCCTGTGTGGAGTCTTCTCTCTTGTTGTATTTATTATGCCCTGGCACAATGCAGCAGAAGGCGCTGCAAGGGTACAGTCCTCCCTCTGATGTGGTGAGTCCTCGTCTTGGGCAACTGCATCCCCCCGTTCCTGGCTGCTCACCACCGGCGCCACAATAACTGCCACCCCCCTTACCCCCACACCACCCCTGCTAGGGGTCGACTCTGGGGGAATAAGAGCACTCAATGTCGGGCCTTTGCGAACAGGTCCCCGTTTATGAACAGCCCCTCTGAAGGCTTGTTAAAGGGAGAGCCCAGTTTTAATGGCACCCTTATGAAACACTAACATTTTTTTTAAAGACAGGAAAGACTGTCCTTCCGTCGGAGCAAATATTCACGTATTGCACTTATTAGAATAGTTTGTCTGTTTATTTCCAGATGGCTCCTTGTTTAACACTACACTCACCATTCTTGATTGTATTTAGATTGCTGTGTAAATGAGTAAGCTTGATTTCACATAATTTCACCAGGATGTGGTTGCTGCATGGGAAGATACGGCTCTGGCAAAGGGATAACTGCTATTTGTAACAGCAGCCCACCATTGCGTCGTAATCACGCACACCATGTGCGTCAGAATAGAGCGTAATCATGACAGTGGTTCAGTGTGAGTCTTCCAGTAAGAGTAATTTAATTTATGAGACAGATGCTATCTTATTGACTCATGAAGACGTCACTTTTCGACAAAGAATTTTGTCTTTGTCTTCTTGCATTGTGCAGTTACGCACTTAAATATTTTATGATTCTTGTATACACATATACAGTCATATTCTATTTAATTATAGATTTAATTCATATTTGATTTTAATTTATTTAATGTTTCTTCATCGGAGTTGAGTTTTGTCTGATATACTGTACACCAGTGTTCGATCCAAAAGGCACAAACGCAACAGGTTGGGTTGTTATTTAACCTATTCTGGATTGTAATCTAACCTATGCTGTGTTGTTTTAACCCAAAATGCTGGGTTGTTTTAACCCATTATTGGTTCAAATATACACATTTTCTAGGTTAATTTAACCCAATGGCTGGGTTTGTCACTTTTTGACCCAACATTGTATTGAAAGTAATCCTCGTTTTTTTAGAGTTTAATGTACTTGAGGGGAGCATTGTTGAGATGGATTTTATACATTTGTATATGTAATTATTTAACCTGTAAATTTAAGCTGCAATCTGTAACTTTTGCCCTTCTATCCCCATATTTGTTTGAAACATATCACTTTAGTTAATGAAAAAAACCCATACAATTTACATACATACTTTTTAATGTGTGTTAAAGACAAATGATCTTAAAATTACATTTCCCACAATATCAGACCTGACAGCTTAAATTTTAAATGATAATTATAATGTTATTCTACGCACGTTACGTGTCTGAACCGAGGTGAACTTTCGATCTGTATTTATATTTATTTATAGCCTAAGTCTAGCTAGTGGCTAAACTGATCTCTGAAACAAACACCATCTCGAAAAATAAAATGTTTTGTTTGTTAAAGATGAGGCGAGACGACAAGCATGGATCACAACTGTGAGGAGAGGTTTGGCAGTCAGGAAAGAATTCAAGGACCTGTAACTAACATTGTATACATTTTAAACAGTAACATTAGCTCAGTGCAATAGCTTATACATGTTAGATATGATATCTAAATTTATGTTCCTTGTTATCAGAAACAAGAACTGTAAGAAGACTGATATTATTGATGTGGAAGTCTACCGGAAAGTGTGTTTAGTCCACAAAAGCTGTTTGTTTATGTTGTTGCTGCTGAAACGATCTATAGACGGAACACACATAACTTCCGGTAAACTTCGCTAAGAATCAATAACCACAAAGTTCTTTTTAGAGTAGTTTATCTTTAATAACAAGCAAACTAAACAACACGTAGATTACCTTAGTTCAAATCATAGCTAAAGCATATCAAAAACTAAACTTAGCTAAAGTTTGCTGTTCGCTGCCAAACCTCCAATCAAATAGCGGTAATCCATGATCGCCGTCTACCCTCGTCTTTAGGAAACCAAAACATTTGTTATTTTTGATGAGGTATTTGTTTAAGAGTTCAGTTTAGCAACTAGTCACACCATTAAACAGAGATCCGAAGTAAAGTTCCACTCAGACGCATAATCGCGTCACCGCTCGTTAGTTGGGCATCCTATCGTCAGCCTGTGAGATCGCCGATACACGATAGTTTCGGGGGGAGGGGCAGTAGTTTACTTATTTAATTGCTTATTTTTTACTTTTGACAAGTCACTTGATTAGTTGACAAAAAAGAAGCAAGGGCAACACTGTCATGCCCGCAACCTTCTTAAAACTGATGCCATTAATCCGAGCGCGTCATTAAATCCCAGGCGCTCTAAAATTTCCTGCGTGCCATGGAGCGGGAACAACACACTTGCTGGTTTAAAACCCCTGCGCTCCTAACAACCTCTCTAGTGCAAGGAAATGTCAAAGCTCATGTGCAAGGAAGAGTCAGAATCATGTGCATTACAAGTTCAGGTGCTAGGAGTCCATGCCGCGCGCATTCAGGTACAAGCAAGAGTCCAAGATGCACACATCCAGGTGCGTGCATTACAAGCTTTTTCATGCAAAGTGAAGTCCACAAACCCTCTCATGTGATGTGAGGAAAACCACACAATGCCGATAGTTGGCGATGGTTATTAATATTATCATCATTATCATGCGAAACTATGATGATAATATTAATCATTGCCAACCATTGTCATGAAAGACTGCTATTGGCGATATGTCTGATGATCGTTGATACACGATACTATTGTCTATCGGCACAACCCTACCGCACGTGCGTTCAGTGAAACTGTCTATAGCAGTTACGTGCCTGGCCCAAAGTTAACTTCCGGTCTGTGCTTGCTTATCTTGCTAGTGACTAAACTAACCTCTGGAACAAATACCGCTGTTGTTGCAGCTAAAACTGTCTGTGGTTCACAATGACAAGTTATAACATTACATTAGAGTAATGTACAGTAAAGGAGAGTTCTGAATACACATTTTTTCATGTACTTGCTTTTAAAAATAGATTTTTGTTTATTTTTACTTGAAAAAGTTATAAATTGCAGCTTTAAATCTATTGCCCTTAGCTTGTGATTTATTACAGTACATTCCATAAAAGAGTCTGAGTTAAAAAGAAAAGAAAACACTGTTGCCTTTCAAATGAAAACTTTAGATTATCAGAGCTCTCTCCTCAGAGTTTAATTATAGTTCTTCATTGCTTAATCCGCAAGATGAATTTCCACCAAAGTTGTTGCTGTGGTACATTCGTGACAGCCAGATCCCAAAGAAAACACCAGTTTGATTTAGCATCAGAAGGATTTAACACCTCTGGATCCTAATGTGTGTGTGTGTGTGTGTTGTGTCTGCAGCTAAGTAGCTTTAGCGCTCGCAATGCAGAACTCGCCCTACTGTTTTACCTTCTCTTCATCTGCTAAAGCGATTATTGGAGAAAACCTCACTTTTGAGCCCCGTCCAGGAAAAACAACAATCTTGGGGTGTCATTCTTCATCAGGGAATCACATTTCATGGTCTCGACCTTGGTAATGATTTATCTATCAACTGGAAACATAGTCCTGTCTGAGTTCGCAAACCGCAGCTTCGAATCGGAGCGTTTTTTGTAAGGGTGCCATCTGTACCTCATTGACGCTCTCTGTTGTATCTTAGTCTGAGAGTTCCAGACCTGGCGACTCAATCCGCTGTCTGCTCCATAAAACATGCTGTCATCTGACTTCATCCAGAGAGCCAGCTGATGTAATGTGTTGCTCTGTTGTCATGTCATTCTTCATTATGCTGTATAAAAATGCTCATCATCACAGCAGTCAGGGTTGCTCTGTTGACTGGTTCAGTTCAGTTTAACATACCGTATGTACTGTTTAGTAGTTCAGCTGATTATTATTATATGATTATTCATCCCAGTTACCTTGAACACTTACAATTTAAACTTAAAATGTTTTGTGTTCGACTTTGAATGGAAAAGGCTATAGTTAGCATGTTTCAGACCCAGTCTGTGATACTGTACTGTTTCCTACATGAATGTAGATTATGTAAAGATCATTTTGTGAAAAGTAAGATCATGTCAAAGATTGAAATTATTCTGAAATCAATGAGTGAAATCCATTTTGGTGCTCTTACATTTGGCTGGATTTCACAGACAGGGTCACAAATACGCTTAATGTTTTGCAACCTCACACTTCTCTTGCAGCGCTCTTGCATGTTTTTGAAAGTATGTTTGCTTAATCTTTTCATCAAATCAAGAAAACCACAGTTTACAATTCATGAGATAACCCGTTAAATATCATATTATAATGTCATCAGTGGTTCATTCTGAGCGGATGAAAGGTATTTACTAATGTTAACAACCTAACCATAATGCTTCTGGTTTATAGCAGGCAGACGGCACCAGCTCTGCCATTATTAACATCTCGTCTTCTCAGTCCAGCCTTCATGTACGTATGTATGAGCTCATCACCTCTTTCCTCATCTCTGTGCAACCTTCTTTTTACCTTGACTAGACCTTAACTAGACAATTACCAGGTTATTGTTGTCTTCCAAAGTGAAAATAAATGAGAATGGGGCAAGTTGTCACAGTGAACATTTTGTATGTAATGATCTTGGATATTAAATATCTAGCTATTGAACATTTTTACAATACCATAAAAAAAATACTGGTCATTGAACACGGGACCTTTTGTGACAGCATGTTCAAAAACTTGATCATATCATTACATCGTTACTGTATGGGGTTGCCACTATGGAACTGTAGTGGTTCCTTTTAAATATCCACCTCTGGTGAGTAATTATGTTTAAACAAATATATTAATAAAAATAAAATCCACCACCACTAAAATCAATGTATGTAAAAAAAAAATCCTATCCCACCTGCCTTTGCCACATCACTTCCTCTAAATTTTCTTTTTGACCCATATATTTATACATTCTCAGAAAAAGTGGTACTAGGAGATTTAAAAGTTATCACTGGGGCGGTACCTTTTCAAAAAGTGCCTAAAATGTGCATATTGCTACCTCAAATGAGCACATTGGTACCTAATGGCGCTTTTCCATTGCATAGTACCCCACAGTTTGGTTTAGGTCAGGTCAGCTTACTTTTGGGAGCTTTTCTACTGGGTGCAGTACTTAGTACCCGATACTTTTTTTAGTACCACCTCGGCCGGGGTTCCAAGCGATCTGAGCTGATACCAAAACGTGACGCGAAAACACTGTAGATCACTGATTGGTCTGAGAGAATCATCACTACGAGCATCTTCGCTATAATGTAAAAGATTAGCTTTACCTTCATGCTACCTTGCGCTGTCTCAAGTAAACTTGTTGTCATCTGTACTTGCTGTAAGTACCCAAAATCCCTTTTAGCGATGAAAAACATCCACAGGTTATGAATCAGGAACACCATAGCATTTTTGTCCAGTCTTGCAGTTTGTGGGGGCACATTGGCGATGCGCACGTCCGCATATTGTATATGCTTAAATGCAACTTAAATGAGGCTCAGCGGAGCGCATCGACTGATGCCACAGGTGTTTGTACAGAAACTGTCATGTGAGACAGAGGTAGTGATAAACCCGATGTGCAAACATTTATTTGTGGTGGTCAATAAATGAATGTATAGCATTCCAACAACGCTCTCACTTGTATGATGTCACAGCAGTAGGCAGCGCAAATATAATGACACGCCTATAATCCCTCCCACTCTGAAGTGTTACTAAACTCAATGGAAAAGCTAACCAAGCCAAAGTGAGGTGAGCTGATCTGACTTGACCCAAACCGTGGGGTACTATGCAATGGAAAAGGGCCATAAGAGGTTCATATCTATACCAAAATGGTACATATCAGGACCTTTATAAAAGGTACCATCCCAGTGACAACTTTTCTACCTTTTTTCTGAGAGTGTAGTCTGAATGGCTGTGATAAAGTCAACAGGCGGTATACTTGTGTTTACTGTGCATGTCTGTGGTACTGTATATGCTGATGCATGGACAAGTGACATCACCCAGACTTCTTATTTATTTAAATAAGCAATACCTACTGTATAAAATGAAATAAGATAATGGCACATGCTATAATTATTTTCATTTTAAAGTAATTTGTGCAATATGCCCTACTGAAAAATCCAGCTAAGACCAGCATAAGCTGGTGAGCTGGTTTTAGCTGGTCCCCAGCTTGGTTTTAGCTGGTTTTGCTGGTGTAGGAAGCTGGCTTTGCTGGTGTAGCAAGCTGGTCTAGGTGTGTTTTGGTCACATTTTAAGCTGGTCTAGCTGGACTTAGCTGGTCATGCTGGAATACCAGCTGGCCCACCAGCATGACCAGCTTTGTCAGGCTGGGAGGACCAGCATAAACCACCTTAAAACAGCTCAAACCATCTAGAACCAGCTACCAGCTTATGCTGGTTTTAGCTGGATTTTTCAGTAGGGTGGTGCTCTAAAGTATAACTAAATAATCTTTACACATGCAATTTTGTTTAAAAAAAATGCTTCTCAGAAAGATAAATGCAAGCGGGAGATGTTGCTGACTTTTGGAGTGTTTACAGTGTCTAACTCAAGAACTGAGTTTGTATGTTGACTCACTGTTGCTCGTAAGATTTTGGGTGAAATAGGTTCTTATTATAATTTTTTTCTGAGACACGTGCACATTCAGACTCCACATAACCCTTTATTTTTAAAGCACAGCTAATTTGTCTGTAAAGTCCTCTTTGTTACGCTTGAGATTGGATGCAGATCATGATTCCTTCATGCTTATGAAACATAGAGATGGATCCTGTTTTGCGTTAAGATCAAGGATGCTTAATGGATTCAAACAATCGTTCTCCTTTCTGCACTTTTTGGTTAGAGGAATTAGGCAAGCATATAGGAGAAAGGTTTCGTGTGTACGTCTGTTTAGACCCATCTACTCCTGGATGACACGCAGGTCTTAGCGTGGTCCAGTTCGATCCTAATCACATGATCTCCGTAGCTTCAGGGCTTCGCTTGTAGTCCCTCTGACTACATTAGACCGGTCTAAAGCTGAGCAGAATCCTTTGATACAAATTCTTGTTTATATCACACTCTAAATGTAGTACTCTCTGCCTCTGCCTGCCAAGACTTAGAGGTTTCTTTTTTTTGCAAACAAAGATATTTATTTTATTAGAAAACATTCAAACCAGATGATCAAAAACCCAAATTTTCTCTCTCAACAGAGCCAAAGTAAATAGGGCTGTTAAAAGATTCCCAGTGTATTTCCCTTCTTAGCCAAATGTCAAGAACAGAAAAATGAAAGAGTCAAAAGAAGAGAAAAGAAGGAGAGAAGAAAATGTGTATTCAATCAGTTTTCCACTAATAAAATTCTGAAGATGCAGACTTTCTATGAGCCAGGGGTGAAGACTCTGGTCTCGTCCCTTTGCTGTAAGAAATAGATTAAAGATGGATGTTGAGATGTTCACTATTTTGAGGTCTTTCTAAATTTGCTCTAAAGCAGGACCATAACCACTAGTAGATATTGATGGAGCCCTAATATTAAGAGTAGCGGTCTATTTTTATTTAACATAAATACTAAACTTTTATTAGTATATTATAAGTGTTAGAACTAGGGATGCACCGAATCCAAGATTCGGATTCGGCCGAATAATGAGCTTTTTGCCGGGGTTCGGATTCGGCCGAACCTTAGATTTTTTTGTTCACCGAACCCTAGGCTCGCGCTACGCTGGTCGACGTCACACATGCGTTGATTCCGTGAAGGCGTTTACATGTGGACTGTTGAAATGAATTAGGCTGTGAGAATCAGAAAATTAAACTTGTAAGGAAAAAAAAGGGTGGCATTCGTTCCCACACTCGCAACCTGTTAATTTAGAGTGTCTTGCTTTTTTAAAGGAAATTCTCATTTCAGGTGTAAGGTTAGAGGTTTTAAGTTAATTTAATTATGCAGGATATGTGTCTGATCTTTCGTAATATGTTTCGTAGCCTAGCCTACTGTTATAAACGAAAACTAAACAGCCTACTATCCATGTTTATTAAGTAAATGTTCAATAACATTAATTTCAGTTAAGTCACCAAATATACTCTGATTTAAGAAAAAGAAAAGAATAACATCTTTGCATTGTTGCACTTTACTTCATTATTGCGTTTTACTGTGTTAATGGAATAAGGAAGCGAGTAGGATTTGGTAATCGGTTTCGGATTCGGCCGAATCTTAAATAGTGGATTGGGTATTCGGCTGAATCCAAAAAATCTGGATTCGGTGCATCCCTAGTTAGAACCAAGATCGCAGACACAGCCATATACATTTGATCACAGTCTTTTCTTTGTGATGTGCCCTTATGAAACAAAAATATATTTCAGTATATTGGAAAATATCATACAATATATTAGACAACATATTCCCCTATATGGGATTTAATATTTATTTTTTTCCAATATACTGCAATATATTACACATATATAGAATATATGTACCATCAATATATTATTCCATGTATTGCCAATATATAATATATTGGAAAATGGAAAGTAAAATAATATAATATATTGCAATATATTACAATATATTTCAAGTAATATATTAGTAAATATATTTTCCTTTCATAAGGGTGGTAGATCTTTCATTCTTTATTTAATACCTATTTTATATTTTAGATTCAGTTCTATTCCATTCTTCATAGATAAGAGCTTTGGTACACACAGGTCTGTGTGATGCAGCTTTCTTCCAATGTTAAACAGCTGTGACATTGCACACGTCAAACCTTCAACATCCCAAGGGCAAATACAATTTTGCAAGTTTTTTAGTTTTGGTAGTTTGAGATCCAAATCTGTCCAAAACTGTGGTTGCTCATAAAATAGAATATTGGTTGGTGGTTAAAATGTCTTTAGACCATGAAAAATGCAAAAGGTTACTTCAAAGAATCCCTTGACTCCACTTGAATTAGACAGTGACAGAGTACAGCACATTTCACCTAAATCTTGTTTTTAATTACTAAGAGTTATCCTCAACAGAAATTGATTAATGTGAATCATTTCACATGTGCACACTAAAATGCCCTTTCATGTAACCTCCATGATGAAAATGCCAATATACTGTAACTGGTTATCACTACGGTAGCGAGGTTTCCTTGATCATTAAGCTTTACCAAGACTATCACTGAACCAACATGATCTCACGGAAAGTCATGTAATAGTCACACAAAATTTGATCAATTTATTTGTGTCCAGTGTTGGGGGTAACGCATTACAAGTAACGTGCATTACGTAATATTATACAACAGTTCTTTCTGGTTCTCGAATCTGATTGGCTAAGAGGCGTGCAATATTCTACTGATAACGGCACAGTAACTGCTTCACCTTTCGTATCATTCCACCACCTAGTGAATGGAGGTCCTCTAAACAGGCTCATCTCTGAATGGAAAAACTGCCCACACACGGACACACACAAACGCGCTGTTTTGAATCACTCTCCGTGTGTCTCATTAGTTCACTAGCTCGTAAATCAGTCTGTGAATCCCAAGTTATTATTCCATCAAAGATCAGCGCTCTTGGATGTTACGTTAAACTTAATGGAAGTTATGTCTTGTCACATCGTGTGGACGATTAACACTTGGAAAGAGGAATGTAAAAAATTTTTTTCTGGAGCAATATCTCTTCTCAGAACGCGACAACACTGTGGAACTTCAGGTAAGCACCGCAGCTTTTAAATGTGGACATTGATCATTTACTTTATCGTGACGTGACTATTAAAACATGTTATGAGATATCGCCACTGATATATTTATAAGCAGCATGCCAAAACATCTCTCTGACACTTTTATATAGTACTGACAAGAACAAAGTTTAATAATAATCGAGTGCTCGTATCGCGTTAATAGTAAATGGGAAAGCAATAGTAACGTTATACAAGTATAGTTTTATTCACTTTTACCTCGCGTCAAAACAATAACAACACAAAATACACTAAATATGAATAAAAAAACAAGTAATAGTTTGATCATGACACCAAATACTGCTGATTTGATCTCATTTTGACGATCAAAAACAAACAAGGCCAACATGAGAGCCAGGGAATCCCTGTCAGAGATGTAGCCCAGAGAGGGCGGTGGTCAGCGGGGCGAGTAAACACTGACGTCCACTCATGCTTTGGTTCTCATTCGTACCGAATCTCACTAAGCAAACGTTCAAACAGGCGCTATCTTTACTAATCGACTGCAGATTTAAATATAATACAGATACATTCTCGACTGAACTAATCTTAAAACTACACCAGAGGCCTCGTGCCTCTGGCCTAATCACAGCCGTGATGATATAGAGCTATATCACACTCCTACTCGAGCGATATTTCTTAAACATTACTTTTCTACGTAAAGTAACGCATTACTTTTTAAATGTACACATTAATATTTGAGTTACTTTTTCAAAAAATTAATGCAAGTTACTTTTTTAATTAATTTGATAAAAAAATATGTACTGAATTAAACTAAACATAGTCACATTATGCACTCTATGCGTACACGCCTGTGTGGGAACAGTTTGAGTCAGAAACTGAGATGGCAGGCCAGAGCTTGACATTTTTGTGATGAAATATGCAATTTCTGAATGCAGAACTTTTTAGTTATAAAAAACACCTGCAAGGCCTGAAAGAGATCAAGACTCAGCTAAGAAAAAGTAACGTAAACATTACTTTCCATGAAAAGTAACGCAATTAGTTTTATTTATTTGGGAGTAAATTAATATTGTAATGCATTACTTTTAAAAGTAACTTTCCCCAACACGGTTCGTGTCCATGTCACGAAATTCAGCATTTTTACGTGCCTTGAGCACGAGTGCCTTTTTTGTGACACTTGCACACATTTTTTTTCGTATTTTTAAATCATTGTCGCTTGGGGTTAGGGTTAGGATGTACTTTTATGTATTGGTTTCTACATGTTTTTCTTCTGCTTTTAAGACTATTCTCACCTGGGATTAGGGTTTGGGTTAGGATGTCTAAAAATGTAACAGAAAGTGATTTAAACCCCAACCCCAAGCGAAAATTGTAGAAAAAAAAATAGGGAAAAAACTATGAGAAAACAATACATAAAGTGAAACGAAAAAGAAAGTTGTGCAACTCACACGAAAAACTATTTATAGAAATTCATGCGAATGTCACGAAAAAGACCTTCATGTTCAAGGCACGGAAAAATACTGAATTTCGTGCCATGGACACAAATAAATTTATCAAATTTTGCGTGACTATAACACGACTTTCCGTGAGATCAGCCTGCTGAAACAGTTTTTATCTGGACTGGGTTTCCCGATAACGATTGAACTTAGCACTTAAGAGCGCTTTCTACGAGCTACTTAACGAACATTTGTTGTTCATTTTCGTGCGTTTCCCAAAGATGCACGTGAAACGATCGCTCGCAGCTGGGTTTTAAGTGCTACTTACGAGTCGCTATCCGTTTGTCAAGTGCTGAAATGTCACCAATAGAATGACTCAAATTTGTAGCAGAAGCTTGTTTAGGCTAATGATCTTTAGTCGATGTGCAATAATATTTTTTATAATATTTTTTATTATTGTTCAATGACTTTTTACGTTTTTTTAAAAATTGTTCTTAATGAAATATTCTTTTCCGTATTTAGTCTCACTGCAAAATGCCTTCTGCATTTTATATTATAGTTTAGATTATTATTATTATTTATTGTTTTTTATTATCTATGTTTATTTATTATTATGGATTATTGCATTGTACCGTAAATATTTATTTGGTTTCTTTAATCAGATGCCATACCCTTCAAAACATTTTTTTACTGTAGCCTAGATGAATTATAGCAGCAATTGGTAGGAACAATTTATCAATTTGCTAGTACCAACTTTTACCAAAATTGTACCAAATACATTTAACTTCTTTATTAATTTATGTTTAGTCATTTAAATATGATTTCTCATTTGAATTTTAAATATTTTATATTAAAGTAATTTTAACAAATAAACAAAGAAGAACCCAATAAATAAATATACATTAAAAACATTACATTATCGTCATTGCAGGAGTGTAATTTGTTGGTTGTCCTGCAGGTGACCTTGTAACTCTGTTGTCTTACGATGCACTTATGAATGAACGATTACTCCAGAGCACTCGCAGATCTACTATGATTTTCAAGTGCTACTTAAGTTATGAAGCTTTTGGGAAACGGCCCGTAATTTTAAGATGATCGTTTTTACGATCAACTTAGCCTTACGATGCTTTTGGGAAACCCGGCCCAGTATAGTACCAGACAGGACCAGAACAAATTCATAGCTGGTGTTTTTAGCAGGGCTATAAAGTACCAGTATATGTTGGCGACCTCTGCTGCGCTCCATCACAGTATTCATGAAAAATGGGAAAGTGAATTTTAAAGTCACCGATGAAATTGAACCTGCAAGAACCAACAGGTTTTTCTCCAACCCCATGTCACAAATTCCCGGGGCCGTTTTTGGATATTGTTTATATTTCAGAATGAGCTGACAATCAGACTGCATGGAATGTCTGTATAAAACATTCAAAATATACTTTATGTTTAAAGTATATTCGCTCAGTAATTACTAACTTTATTTGGTTATTTTCATCACTGGTGCATGCAAGCTCTTTTCCCTTCATACAAACCCAAAACTAACACTACACTACCAATGTCCTGCAGAAACCTTTAACTTAGAAATTGAGAACTGTTTTGCACCCCTTTTAAAGAAAAAGTTTAAACAAATCTTCTTTCTTTAGTCGAGCACAAGCAGTTTACATTATGCACTCATGTTATTTTCTTATATAGGACACAAAATGGCAAATACATCCATCATTTAAGCAATTCATACCTGTATATGTCTTCTGAAATGTGATGTATTGATCTTTAATGGTCTCAAAATTTTAATATAAATAGTTTGCTTTCAGCTAAAGAAAGAAAGTCATATACATTTGGGATGGCATGAGGGTGAGTAAACTAGGAAAGAATGTTCAGATTTGGATGATCTGTTCCCTTAACAAGTTTTGCATGAATACATTTTTGGATGAGCAGTCAAGTTCCCTGTTTTCCCACTGCCTCTTCGACCACCCTGTTCCCATATTAGGCCTCCAGGGGCATAACAACCATTACAACATTAACTCCCACCCAACCCAAATTTTCTAAAAGTCCCCGAAACCCCAAACAACACACTTTTCGTTTTGCTTGGCCACATAAATGATGAACTTAAGATCAAACTAGAAACCCCTGCCAAACAGTTACATCACCAGTGTACTAAATACACACACAAGCTGTAAAAGACAAACCTGTTATCACCGGTGCCTGCTTCCTTTCAGCGTGCACTACTAAGTGAATAATACATCGCTTTAAGATATTTTAATATTCATGAACCAAAATCACACACGCTTCTCAACAATCAACTGCCTACCCCAATTGCAAAAACAGGGCTGCCACTTTTTCTGCTGCCGGAGGAAGGTATGAACTTGGACATACATGACCATTTGCAAATCTTATTATGCACCTAAAATTTATTTTTCATCTGTGTAACATCACTTTCAACCATGCGTTTCCCTTTTGCAAACAGCACACAATATATGCACAGGTCTAGTCTTCTCTGGTGCAGTACTTACTGTAATAATACCCCTAAGCACTAAACCGCTTTGGTAGAGTATAGAATAACTAAACGCATGCATCTGGTGCACTTTAAGTGACACACATACGCACACACACACAACTACATTTATGCACTCTCATTATACAACATTTCAAAGGCTAAAAAGAAGATTATTTCCTCAGACACACAGTCACATGCACTCCTATTAATACGCAGTTACTCGCACAAAAACACCTCAGACACATGCACACGGTAACACACATGGAAACATGGCTTGCGCGGCGTCCTTAGGCTCCACTTTAATAGCTCTGTCAGACAAAGAGAGAAGACATGTGGCAGTTCTATGAAAAGCACCATTCAGGACCGCTTAGGTCGCCCCACAGCCAGGCCAACTCAGCTTAAGTGAGTCTGAAGGCTTCTGCTTCACAATACACTGCAAATCCTTACAGCACGCCCGCTCCCATTTACCTTGTGTGCTGCCTATGAGTAGACACATGGGCTGGCAGGAGACCCTGCCCCCAAAACCTCCCCTCTTGTTACTTTTACCTTCCTGCTGTTTTTCTGCCCATCTCTTTGATGGTCTCTGAGGGTTACCAGTACCTGTTAATTCATTCACTGCACACCATTACAGTATGTTAACAAAACCAACAAATGGTTTAATGCTAAATAGCAAGTGGTTCATAATCACAGGGGAACCATTTTAAGTGCCATATAGCACCTCTGTAGAACCATAAGTGGTGCTATAGTGGTGCTATATCATCCTGTATGGTGCTATATAGCATTAAAAATTGTTCCCCAACACTGAAAAAGGTTATTGATTCAATTTACTCTTGCTTTTTTGGGGTAGGTGGTCGCGGTCAGTTTATTAAGGCTACATTTAGACACCAAAAAATTAGAAAAACAGAACAAAATGTAGCTTTGTTAAAATGTAGCTTGAATAAATTGATTGCGACCACTTGCCTTAAGAGAAGTGAATTTAAGTTGAATGAACCATTTTTTTCGGTGTATGATTACAAGCTGTTAGTGCTATTTAGCACCAATGTTTTTAGAGTGTACTGTTTTTATACAAAGTCAGACAGGCAGATTTTTTCACTAATATGAATAATTTTTTTTTTTAATTCACTGTTGTTTTCAAAACATATCAACCAACCTTGACTTATGTGTTATGTTCAACACTCTCAAAAATTAAGCACCCAGTGCCCTTAAACACTGTGGCATTCTCGTGGGTGCTCCTTTAAACTCCATAAACAACAATGTCGACCAAGCCTTGGAATATACTGGATTATCTGAGCTCTCGCTCTCATTATGCCCACGCAAAGCCAGCTCAAACATGCCACAAAATTTCATGCAGTCTATCACGCATTCAGACTTTAAAATAGCAAACAGGGAAAACAATAAATGTCATGACTTAAATGGTATCCAGCTAGCCAACTCCGTTTGCCTAGGGTGACCATATGTGCCACTTTTCCTGGACGCGTCCTGTCCAGGATTTCGGTGCGTCTTCCGAAAGTCGTATTTGTTGACCGCATACGCCATTTAGTTAAAAGCATAAGACATACAATCGTAGTTTCATTATTTCCTTAAAATGTAACGGTTGCTTTTCTGTAATAATAATAATAATCGTCTATGACGTATGCGGTCAACAAATATGACTTTCGGAAGACGCATCCGAAATCCTGGCCAGGAAGCGTCCGAGAAGAATGGCACGTATGGTCACCCTACGTTTGCCATAAGAAGTGGTGGAGCACACAGACTGCAATCATTTGACTTTGTTGCTCAATCTGATCCAAGTTTCTTAATCCTTTATTTATTCTTTGGCTAAACGCCTTGTAAAGGGTGATTTTGTAATTTCTTTCATCTCAAAATATTTCACTTGCTTCCACTGATCAGTACTGTAGCTATCAGTTGACTCTATTTTTTGTCATAAAGATCAAGGTGGAAAGTCAGTGCATTCACAAAATTGAGTTTCTTGCAATTATAAGTTTAATTCAAACGCAGCACGTGTAAAAATCCAACTACTATTTAAACTACAAAACATTAGGCTTAAATAACCCATTTTATTCCTGTCTTGATAAACTTTACTTAACGCTCTTTTTTATCTTGGCCTTTTCCTACATTTGATTGGGATGACAGGAAATGATGTGAAGGAACATAAAAGATCATGGTTCAGTGTGGACTAACTACTTAGTCATGGCTCTAGCTCTCGTTAAACAGTACACATGTATTTTAAATACTTAGTTTTTATTCTGTGTTGCCCTTACTATACAACCCGCCAGACTGATCTCACGGAAAGTCGTGTTATAGTCACGCAAAATTTTTATCAATTTATTTGTGTCCATGGCACGAAATTCAGCTTTTCTTCGTGCCTTGAGCACGAATGTCTTTTTAGTGTCAGTCGCACAAATTTTTAGTTTTTCGTGTCCGTTGCACAACTTTCTTTTTCGTTTCATTTTATGTATTGTTTTCTCATAGTTTTTTCCTATATTCTTACAATTTTCGCTTGGGGTTGGAGGTAGAATCACTTTCTGTTACATTTTTAGACATCCTAAGCCAAACCCCAACCCTAACCCAACTCCAGGCGAGAATGGTTTTAAAAGCGGAAGAAAAACATGAGAAACCAATAAAAGTACATCCTAACCCAAACCACAAATCTAACCCCAAGCAACAATGATTAAAAAAAAGAAAACAATATATTAAATAACAAGAAAAAGAAAGTCGTGCCACGGACACAAAAAACTTTAGAAATTTGTGCAGGTAAATTTCGTGCAATGGACACAAATAAATTAATCACATTTTTCGTGACTATAGCACGACTTTTCGTGAGATCATGTTGCAACACACACATAAAAAGTTCTCCAAGACATGCATTTATTTCCACAAAAAGGTCATTTACAATAAAAAGGATGTTGAATATACAGATGTTAACACAAGAGACAAGACATAATATCTTCATGAACTGGTAGAGCAGTGGTATCTCACACGCACACTTCAGTACACGCACGCATTCCTTGGCATGGCAGTGGCATGCAGAGAGCTTAAATATAACACCACCAGCCCTCCCAGCTTGCCCCCAAGACACGTGCCATTACTGCATCACACCAGATCTTGCCATTTCTGTCACCACTGTTTTACCTCCCTTGTTATGACAAAAAATATTTTGGAACCAAGGGATCGAAATTGGGCTTCTGGAAATGAGAGAGAGGTGTGTGGGTGGAGAGAGTATGTAAGAAAACAGCCAGTGACGAGATCATGTTCTCCCTTAAACACACTGTGTGGGTCTTTGTCCCTTTCGTCCATTTGTCAAATACACGCACAGATTTGCATGTACAGTATTTCATCACTGCATTTGACAAAACCTAATGAGCTCTCTGTAGACGCTGGATTTTAAGGCGTCATACAGTAAGTGCACTCCCAACAATTACACATCTCATGTATCGTTTTCGGAGACAGGAATCCCAGAATGCATTGCAACAAGTAGTGAAAAATAAATCAGTTGTTTTTAAATGTTATTCAATATTAAAGAGATTAAACAAAACATAGTGTAAAATGAAAAGTTTTCTATTCAGCAGTTGCCATTTATATTAATAGTTTAAATAGAATATCATTCTTCCATCACCTGTTTTTAAAATTAGTTGCGTTTGACGTTACGTGTAAAGATGCTTGCAAATCAGTCACTTACCAACCTCCATAACTGTTTGGGTTCTGCGCTGGAAGAAAGAGATGAGAGTAGCTCATCTCAAGGTTTTGGAAGAGAGCTGTAATGTTAGTCAGGACACTGGCTCACATCATCATACAGTAATCAGACATCATACTGCTCTTTTGTTTCTCGTTTTGAGGCAGTGTCACTCGCAGAGGGTGTTGTCCCGCACTAACAACACTCTTTTGTCTTTTGGTTGGATGAGAATGTGCCGTTGGCCGATATGGGAATTGCCTGATTTGAAGGACTTTTGAAAAATTCCCACTTTCCATACGGACTGAGTGAGAGTTGGCCAGACTTATCAGCGGAGATTAGCACATTAAATTGTAGAAGAACTTCAGTGCTCTTGAATCCTACAGTGAGCGTACCAGGAAAGTGCCCAAAACAAATTTAAAGCTGTCATTGTAATTTCAGTTGATATGCTTTACAATTACCAGATTTACAATGGTGGGATGATTTATCAGACACTTATGGAAAAGATTATTAAGTTACGGAAAAAGAGGTGTTTCCAATAGTCGGGTCTGTGGAGGGTGTCACTTTCACTCATGCATGCATTTATTCAAAATATTTTGACACATGAGGGTACATTTGACCCTTATTTCACTTTTCAATCTAATCTTGTATTACTGTTTGTATTTAATTTGTTGGACACGCTTAGATGAGGCGATGGGTAAGTTGAGTGTTCTCTTTTATGTGAAACGAACATGCTTTGACTAATTTCATTAAGTCTATTAAATTGAAAATTACTGCACTGTATGTTCATGGAACTGAATGATCTGACTTATTGCTTACCAGTCACCAATATCTCATGTTACATTTTTCTTTCTTTCTATTTTTGTTCTTTTTCTCTACAGCAAGATGAATTTATGGACTGGTGGAGCAAGTTTTATGCCTCCACAGGTGAGAGAAACAAGTGTGGAAGTTATCTGGAGAAAGGGTTCGATACACTGCAGGTAAGGAAACACCGCTACACTAAGTGAAATTATAATACAGATATAATAAAATGCATTATTCACTCATTTTTTTTTAAATGCGCTCATTTTCCAGCTCCGCTAGAGTTAAACATTAGATTTTTACCATTTTGGAATCCATTCAGCTGATCTCTGGGTCTGGCGGTACCACTGTTAGCATAGCTTAGCATAATCCATTGAATTTGATTAGACCATTAGCATCGCGCTTAAAATAACCAAACAGTTTTGATATTTTTCCTATTTAAAACTTGACTCTTCTGTAGTTACATCGTGTACTAAGATAGACGGAAAATTAAAAGTTGCGATTTTCTAGGCAGATATGGCTAATTGTACTCTTATTATGGCGTAATAATCAAGGACTTTGTGCGATGCTTATGGTCTAATCAGATTCAATTGATTATGCTAAGCTATGCTAAAAGTGGTAGCGCCAGACCCGGAGATCAGCTGAATGGATTCCAAAACTCTAGGGGAGCTGGAATTGAGCATATTTTCAAAAAAGAGTGTCCCTTTAAAAATGGCTGGGTAATTTTTAACCCATGCTGGGTAAATATTGCAGAGCACACCGCTAGGTTAGAATTGACCCAATGCTGGGTTGTTTTAAACCAACTGCTCGTTTATTTAACTGCTGGTTGTTGAGATTTTCAGTGAAAATGAACTTTGGCTACATTTCTGGGTGCCAATTTTTTAAGTACAGTAGCTAGATGATTTCTGTACAAGAGTATCCAGTATATTCCAATTGATGAAAGCGTGTTCATGTTTGTGTGAACTGTTCTTTAACAATAACAACAACAACCTCATTGTAACTATAATGACATTATCAGTGCCCAAGCAAGAATACCAGAATCAGAGGTCACAGAAAGCTACACACCAGAACTTCAAAGCCCTGTGGTCTCCCTCGGGAGAGCGCATGCCTACTTTCAAATGTTCACTCACCCCTACTCCAGTCCACTCCAGCCCACTTCCCACAAACTTATCCATTTATAATGGAGCCCGCGGCTGCCAGATTCCCAACTTTTCCGATGAATTCACGTCGGGGTTGCCGCAGGGGGATAACCAAGTGCAGACGAGGGCTCTGTTACTGACGTCATCTGCCTGTCCCCCGCCTTCCTATCATCCTTCAATCTTTGCCTGGTTTGTCAGTGATCTTCACTGTCACCACTTCTCCCTCCCTCTTTGGCCTAAGACGTTCCTTCAACCTTTCCAATCCGAATGTGTCTGTTAGTCATTTGGCACAGGCTTGCGTCTCGCGACTACCTGCACGGCAAGGCTTGATATTTGGCCGCCACTGTGTGAGTGCCTCCAGCGCCAGGAGTAGTGACAGAAAGACGCTTTTTCCTCAAACTGCTGAGACTGACTGTTATTTTGGGCTAATTGTGGCTAAGGGACAGATTGAGGGAGGGAATACAGATGTGTGCAGTGTCACACGTTCAGGGTAGCAGGGACCAGAATGTGAGTCATCTAGAGAAACAGAACCAGAATAGGAGGAATCCTTTGAATGCTTGTCACTAAAGTGTCTCCTGGGTGGCCATTTTGAATGGCGTTTATATGGAGAATTGTGTGCCGCCTGTTATGGTGTTGTGTAATGTGACGGCACTGCATACTGCACACTAATGCTATTTATTGTTTTTAAACATTGTCGTAACGAGGAATTTCCAGATCCTTGTACATTAATGGTGCATTTGAGGTTGTTTGACGCGCAACTGAAATGTTAAACCCACAATTAATGAAGCCAGCGTCCAAGATTCTTAAGGAAAACTGCTTTGGCAAGAGAAACAATGGACGTCTTGTGCATAGTGCTTGTCCTTTAGCCCCCAAGATGATTAGAGATTTAAAACAAAATTGATTTGCAATCACAAATTGCAAGGTTTCGCACACCCCTGTTCTTCCTTTCTCAGGTGTATGACACAGAGCTGGAAAAGGTTGAAGGCTTCGAGCAGCTGGCTGATTTCTGTCAAACGTTCAAACTTTACCGTGGAAGAACCCAGGATGAGAGTGAAGATCCTTCTATTGTTGGAGAGTTCAAGGTAGAGTCAACCACCAACTACTATCACATGTGCTCACAATCAGTTTCCAGGAGAAGATTCAAACAGTGCCAGATGAAGTAAGAAATGTGTGTCAATGCTAAAAGGAAGAAATGTGTGTCAATGCTAAAAGGTTGAGCTTAATGCCATGATTGGATATAAAAGCAGTTTGAATCAGGCTTTTGAATCTCTGCTTTTTAAACTGATCACATACTTGACTGGTTCAGTCTGTGCTTTGTCAAATTTGCAGTTGACAGCCTTCCTTAATGCAGAACCAGTCGCATGCAGACCTTAAACTCAGAAAGCCAAGACTTCTGTTGTGTCTTTTGTTCTTTAAAATAAATAATGTTCAGTGGTTCTTTCCCATAGGTTAATTCTTATCAGTGACCATTTTAACCGTGGGTTCACACCAGCCGCGTTTGAGGCGTCAAATTCCGCGTCTAGTTTGCCGCTTGAACATTTTGAGCATTTATCTAGACATAAATTCTTCAACTCGCGCGTTTCCCGTGACAACGCTCAATTCGCGCCATTCGCGTTGTGAGATCTCCAGACGCTCTTCTTTACATTGACTTAACATTGAAATCACTCGCGCTTGACGCCTCTACCGCGGCTGGTCTGAACGCAGCATTACTGTAGAGGGTTTGTTGCTTACAACAGGGCCGTAGTTTCCAAGAGGGATTGGGGTAACAGTCCCAATAATCAAAATGAGCAATACATTAAAGGAAAACACCACCGTTTTTAAATATTTTACTATGTTCTTACCTCAGATTAGATGATTTAATACATACCTATCTTTTTACAATGCGTGCACTTCATCTTTGCACAGCGCGTCTTGAATGTGTTAGCATTTAGCCTAGCCCCATTCATTCCTTAGGATCCAAACAGGGATGAATTTAGAAGCCACCAAACACTTCCATGTTTTCCCTATTTAAAGACTGTTACATGAGTAGTTACACAAGTAAGTATGGTGGCACAAAATAAAAAGTGGCAATTTTTTAATGGATAAAAATGAGAACTATATTTTATGGCGGAAGAGTTACTTTGCAGCAATTCGGTACTTAGATGGTTTTCTAATAAACAAAGGAATAAGAATTGCATATATGAACTTCACTGAAAAGTTCATTCAATATTGAAAAATGCTTAATTATTTACTTACATACATTATTTATTTACATACAGTACATCGCTATTTCTGTATTGTCTTTACTATGTTTTAACGTAACACTTTACAAAAAGGTTGTATTTGTTAACATTTGTTGACAAACCATGGATAATATACAGTAGTTTTCAGCATGTATTAATTCGTAATGTTAGTTATGTCAAAACATATTAGCTCAATATGCATTAACCAATGTCAAAATTAACATGAACAAAGATTAATAAATGCTGTAGAGGTATTGTTCATTGTAAGTTTGTGTTAGCTAGAGCATTAATTAACAAATACGACCTTATTGTAAAGTGTTACCGTTTTAACTATACTGTAAAGTTGCTTTGCAGTTGCAACAATGCAAAGGATAAAAAGTGCAATAAATAAACTTGACTTGAATTAAATATTTACCCTTGCGACTTTCTAATACACAAAGATGTTAGACAGAATGTCTAACCACAGTTCATCATAAAAAACAAAACTGGATTATGATTTATACCGCAAAGCTTAAGCTCATTAAACCACCCATTGAAGTATACAAAATGTTAAATGCTTTCTCATTTGCAAGTCGCTTGCATTAAAGTGTCAGCTAAAAGAATAAATGTGTAAATGTGTAAAGTAGTCCGTGCGCCTATGAGACAGTTTTAAAATGAAATTGTTTAATATGGCATTGGAAAGCCATGGGGTGAGTAAATGATTTTTCATTCTTTACTGAATGACATCAGGCTATAAAACCCTCCTTTGATTTAAATTGAAACCTTTAATTTTAGGACTATAGATTCGCTTTCCTGGTTTATTTGGATTACATGTGGTCAAGCTGGATTTTGACTGGTTTGAGGGAGCTAAATTTAAGGGATTAAAGTGAAAGTTGGGGTTTGCCTGGAGGTCCCAGACAGCAGTCCACCAGAAAAAAAGTTCACCATGAGTTACACTGTTTAAACTACACTGACCTCTGTCCTTTTTAAGGGCTCATTTAAAATCTATCCGCTGCCTGACGACCCCTCGATGCCCACACCCCCACGCCAGTTCCGCAGGCTCCCACCGAACGGTATAGAGGAGTGCCTGGTGCGCGTGTACATCATCCAGGCCTATAGTCTTCAGCCAAAAGATGCAAATGGAAAGGTAAGCACAACATAATCAAAATATATCATCTCACACAAAAAGTAAACAATCATGCTGAGCGAGCTATTGCTTTCCAGTGCTCTTAATATTACACAGTTGAGTTTAACCAGAACTAAAAACCATATCATGTTATTATCCATCATGATTGACAGTATTTGCACGGGGCTTTAGGGCGAGAGGGGTTATTACAACGCTATTTCAATATTTTCACTATTTGTTTTATTTAAGTTTTTCATCAGTCAAAATCTCGTCAGCCAGACGAGTGTTAGCTCTTTGCGAAGCCTCCTCAGTGCCAGAGTCATAAGAGAGCTGAAAAATTGCTTTATGAAAACATGGAGCCACCCTTTTACCCACAACCATAAACTCTCAATCCCAACCCGAGACCCGGCCAATGCAGCACCACTGCTGGCCCTGCGTCAGATGGGCTTTCCCTTCATTAGTTGCGAATATGTTAAGATGACGTCCTTTCATCACCTACTCAGGCCAGAAGTTATGATATGGAACATTTCACACATATACTCACTGCCTATGAAACATGCTCTGATCACAGTGAAAGTGATGCTTTTTCCACCACAAAAGCAAAGAGCGGTCGTTCAACGGAGGGTGTGCTGGTTTGGATATTGTTGCTTGTAGTATGTATGTGTGTGTGTGTGTGTGTGTGAACACAACCATAAATAACACGTCTTGTTCTTTCAAAGTGTGACCCCTATGTTAAGATCACTCTGGGAAAGAAATCCATCAATGACCACGACAATTACATACCCTGTACTTTGGACCCCGTCTTTGGAAAGTGAGTATTTTCCTTATTTTCTGTTTCAGTTTCTTTTCAGAAACTTAAAGGGGACATTTCACAAGATTTTTTATAAGACGTAAAATAAATCTTTGGTATCACCAGATTACGTATGTGAAGTTTTAGTTCAAAATACCATATAGATAATTTATTACAGCATGTTAAAATGGCCTCTTTTTAGGTGCGAGCAAAAATGTTTTGGGTGTGTCCTTTAAAATGCAAATGAGCTGATCTGTGCACTAAATGGCAGTGTCATGGTTGGATAGTGCAGATTAAGAGGCAGTATTATCCCCTTCTGACATCACAGGGGGAGTCAAATTGCAATACCTGTTTGTCACATGCTTGCAGAGAATGGTTTACCAAAACTAAGTTACTGGTTTGATCATATTCACATTTTTTTCTAGGTTGATTGAAGCACTGGGGGACCTATGTCCCCTTTGTTTGCCTAAGTTGTTTGCTTAAATTGTATATTTATGTGTTTACACATACTGTAAAATGTTGTCCCTCAACCTATTTTTTTGCACACACTTGTTGATAATATTTACATTTAAGTTTATTAATTTAACTTTTATCCAAGCAACATTTTGCATTTTTGTCAAAAGAACCAATAATAATTGTAGTCCCTTCATGTAAAGACCTGTTCGACAATTAAACCAGCAGGGGTCGCCACACCCATAATAATTATCACGCCAATAATTTTTTTTATATCGCATGAATGCGAGGAAGTTTAAACAATGACAGAATCCTGGGTCTGAATAATCACCTCCAGCAGGTTCAATAAATATCCTGTTAAATACAGGACTGAGTAGATGTCACTAAGGGAAAGAATTACAAATTTCTGTCTTTTTTTCTTATTTAGGATGTTTGAGCTGACCTGCTCTTTGCCTATGGAGAAGGACCTGAAGATCACGCTGTATGATTATGACATGATATCTAAAGATGAGAAAATAGGAGAAACCGTCATTGATCTAGAGAATCGCTTCTTGTCTCGTTACGGTGCTCACTGTGGCCTGCCGCAGTCCTACTGTCTGTAAGAAACTCATTCATTTCAATGTTACATTTTTCTTCTATCCCACTTAAAACCTCTCTGTCGCCATCTCTGTTTAAACATAAAATTGCAAGTTACTTTACGTGCTTGATGTGGGTTGAAGTAAATGAATATTATATTATAATATATAAATTAAAGGCAGAGTGCATCATTTTTGAAAAACACATTTTGAAAAAGGGAGTTGGGTCGAGTACCAAAACACACTTGTAGCCAATCAGCTGTAAGGGGCATGTCTACTAACCGATATCGTTGCCTGGGTTGCATATTTGTGGGCGGGTCTATCAAAAGAAGGTCCAGATTCTATTGGGGTAGGGGTGTGTTTGTTTAGGTGATATCAAATGTCAACATTTGCTTTCAGAGATCATGCACCCCGCCTTTAATATAAGTAAATATATGAAGAGTTTCGTTGCAAAACGAGATAAATCCGTTTTTTTAATTGTTCAGAAATCTCGTTTTTTGGTTGTGCATTCCAATTCATTTCAATTCAACTGCAGTTGGTTTGTTTTGATTTAAACCTTCATAACTTAAAAAATACAACTAAGTAGCACCATAAAACAACATAATAACATGATAACATAATAATAAACATGTTTTGACAAAAATGTTAAAAAATGGATTTATCTCGTTTTGCAACGAAACTCTTCATATGTAATAAATATAATAATGAGAAAGAGAAGATTTTGAACATTGGTTTTTATATACTTGCTCATTCACAGATATTTGTCTATTTCTAAACAAAAATGTTGCAGATTGCTGCTTTAAAGGAACAGTATGTAAGACATTTATATCAATTAATCATAAAATTGCCCTGATATGTCACTAGACATTAAGAAATCATTTTCATTTCAAATACTTATATTACTGACAACAGTGGTCCGGCCAGGATATTGTGGAGTTGCAGCCCTCAACTGATGTTTATGTTGTCATTTTGTGTATTGGCCACCAGTTGTCTGATTGCAGTACCAGTTTTAGCCACAAGTTTTGTGATTGCAGTACCAGTTTTAGCCACAATCCTACATACTGTTCCTTTAACTACCAATAAAAGCCTGTCATACAGTAGGTTAGGTCCCCATAATAGTGTTACACTATGGCTCTGTAGTGCTATCAAAACATTGCACTGTTTGTTTCAGTATCCCGACCAGCTCGACATACAGGCTTAACCAATGATCTGAATCTGTTTGGTCAACCAATGCTAGACACAGTACTAACCTCCAATCACCATTTTGACAAATTCTCCTGTAAATAATTATAATAATAACAACAACAAAATCTTTAGTTTTATCGTTAGCTTTGTAATCAAGCATCTTTTGTCTGTTTCGTCTGTGCCGACTCTAGGTCTGGGGTTAACCAGTGGCGAGATCAGCTGAAACCTACGCACTTACTTCATCGTCTTTGCGAGAGACGAAACTACAAGCTGCCAGTTTACAAACAGGATAGAGTCTACTTCAGAGGAGAGGAATACACTGTTGCAGACCTGGGTCAGAGTCCTAAACACTCACTCTTCCTGAAAATGACTTTCTTGCAAATGATTTAAAGTTCATTGACAAATTCTGTGCTTCTTTAATATCGCGTGTGCTAACACATGCGAGCGTGCACGTGTGCGGATAAACACAGGCGTCGTGACCTATCAAACCTCTGGAAGGTGAAGAGAGAAAGTGGAAGTCTTTTCTTTGGAGCCGCTGAAAGCATTAGTCACGAGTAGGAGCTAATCAAAGCAGTGCTGCGACTCCATCACATCTTCCGTCATTAAAAACTGAGATTGACTGTGGTTCTGTGAAAACACTGACAGAACAAGAATAACGATAGGCGTCTCGGCGTGTGCCGTACATCATATCTGTGTGTGTGTGGGATCACAGAGCTGTTGGGGAGGCCGGTTGGCTGGTCTTGCTTGGGCGCTACAAGAGGAAAGAACGAGTTGTTTTTCCGCACAAAGCAAAACAAGCGTGATATTGTAAAAATGAAGGACCTGTGTAAACACACAGCACCTTTGACATCTTCATTCATTCACGGCAAATATCTCATGTCTTGCCACAGCAACCTGACGTGCCCTCCTGTTCCCAAAGTGTGCCCTTGGGATGCAAACGCTTACTTATTCTAGTTTACCATTTGATATTTATGATGTTGATTTTACTTGTGTGTAACCTCAGTCCGCCTGGAAACGAAGCCGAAGTGCGAGTGGTTGCTTTACGTGTCAGTCAGACGGGTTCTCGGTCAGTCCTTGGCCAATGAAAGCTGCTATAGAGTCCAGACCTTCTGCCGTCAGTCTCAAGGTCTGGCTATACGAGACTACCTTTGGTTTGACCTCTGAGGGCTTACATGTTTGTAAAAGTCCCCTTGGCTGCCTTTCTACCAGTGAGATGCCACTTAGGGCCTGAGCCAAGCGCTCCAGCCATTTTCCCTTCCATGATGCTTTGGGACGAGGTCGGCTTCAGATTTATGGTAACTAGCATGCGAGCACACTCAGCCAAGGTCAACACCGTGGTGAGCTCCTCAGCCTCCCGCTCTTGCGTCTCGCCGCCGTAGAATACTACGTCTCTTTGTTTGCTGCACGTAACCGCGGCAACCCACGCGTCAAAGCAATTATCAGGTGGCCATTTTGGGCACCCAACTTCGTGGCAGAAATTGTCTTCCTCCACTTCACTCTTTCCTCTTTTCTCCACACTCTGACCATGTTTCCCTCTGGGACGTGACACAGGGCTACAAACCATAAACTTAGCCGTGGGCGTTTGTTTTTTCTTCTTCTCTCTTTTTCTTTTTGCTTTTTGAAAGGGGAAAATCTCTTCTTAGATCAACAGCAATGAAATCAACGCATCATCTACAGAACTGGGAAAGATAAACATTTCAGACCGTATAAGTGGAATGCTTCATGAATCTTTTGCACTTGTGTTTGCTTTTTTCTTGACTCAGTTATGACTTCATAAAACTCGATGCCCAAATTAAAAGTTGATGCGGTTTAAGTGGAAAATATCATTATGTTGAATTTTACAATGAAACGTTACAATGAACGTCATGCAGATTTAATTTAATGTAAAATCTCAAACTCTATGTTAATTTGGGATGCCCTACCCTATCTCACGGCAAGTCGTGTTATTGTCACGAAAAATGTGATTAATGTTTTTGTGTTATTGACACGATTTCCACTGTTTTTTGTGCCTCTGGAGCACGAATGTCTTTTTAGTGCCTCCCAGCACAAATTTCTATAAATGGTTTTTCGTGTCTGTGCCACAACTTTCTTTATTGTGTCATTTTATGTTTTGTTTTCTCATCGTTTTTCCTTTTTTTTTTTACCATTGTCCCTTGGGGTTTGGATTAGAATCCCTTTCTGCGACTTCCTAACCCAGACCCCAACTCCAGGCGAGAATAGTTTTAAAAGCGGACGAAACACATGTAGAAACCAATGCATAAAATAACATCCTAACGCAAACCCCAAACCTAACCCCAAGCGACAATGATTTACAAATAGGAAAAACGATGAGAAAAAAAATATATAAAATGACACGATTCGTGCTGGGTGGCAATTCGAGCTGGGTGGCACGAAAAAGACATTCGTACTCCAGAGGCACGAAAAACAGCGGAAAATTGTGTCAATAACACGAAAACATTAATCTAATTTTTCACGACTTGCCGTGATATAGGGTAGGGCATCCCAAATTCGCTTAAACTGGGTTTGCGTTAGGATGTAATTTTATGCATTGGTTTCTACATGTTTTTCGCTTTTAAAACTATTCTTGCCTGGAGTTGGGGTTAGAGTTGGGGTTTAGGTAAGGAAGTCGCAGAAAGTGATTCTAACCCAAACCTTAGGGGACAATGGTAAAAAAAAGATAAAACGATAAGAAAACAAAATATAAAATGACATGATAAAGAAAGTCGTGGCACAGACACGAAAAACAATTTATAGAAATATGGCTGGGTGGCACTAAAAAAATCACGCTCCAGAGGCACAAAAAACAGCGGAAAATTGTGTCAATAACACAAAAACATCAATCAATTTTTTTCTGACTATAACACTAATTTCCATGAAATTGGGTTGGGATGTCATGACACGTTTGTGGCATTTCAAATTTTTGTGCAAGAACAATACATAGTTTTCTCTTTTACACACAATGCATCTAGTTCATTTAAAAATAAAATGTTTTACAATGTCAGTTGTATTAAATGTTAATTAATAGAAGATTTGCCTACTAATGGTTATGATTGGCTACATTTGGTTCTTAGATGAAGGGAAAGCTCCTAACCCACACCTGGGACCACTGCAGGAGCGTCTCGCTCTTTTGGTGCTGAGGAGACACGGTCTGGTGCCTGAACATGTCGAGACAAGACCTCTCTACAGCCCCCTACAACCTGACATAGAGCAGGTAACATAGTTCATCATTCCAAAACAGCTAAAATGCTCAGAATTGATCATTTCTTTCATAATGTGTCACACGTTATTTTCTGAGAATTTGTTCACTCATCCCTATTTCGCTCTACTGAGTCACATTTATCATGAAAAGCTGTCTGTCTGTTATTTCCCCATTCCCAGGGGCGGTTACAAATGTGGGTGGATTTATTCCCTAAAAGTTTAGGCCCACCAGGACCTCCGTTCAATATCACACCACGCAAAGCCAAAAAGTAAGAACGTTATCTTAAAAAAATAAACAATGTTTTTCAGTATCTTGAAGCTCATCATTCCATGTGTCCCGGTCCTTTAGGTTCTTCCTGCGCTGTATTATATGGAACACAAGAGATGTTATCCTGGATGATGTCAGTGTTACTGGGGAGAAGATGAGTGACATTTATGTGAAAGGGTACGTCTGGGTGTCATAAATGCGTTGTTGGGTTTGTGTGTATGAACTGCACTTAGATGAAGTTGTTTTTGTTTCCCATGTCACGGGTCTGTTGCTGTCTGTTGCCACTGTGACCACTAGTAACAGTGGTGTGCAAAAATTATCGATCAGTAGCAACAAATACACAGTTGCAGGGCAACCGGGGACTCAAGCCATAGGTCAATAAGTAACATTGTCTTCTAAATGTGTTGGAAATGATGTGTCGGGTAACTGTGAATGTTATTTTTTCGATCGTAGCTGGATGCAAGGGCACGAGGAGAACAAGCAGAAGACAGATGTGCACTATCGATCACTTGGTGGTGAAGGCAACTTTAATTGGAGGTTCCTTTTCCCCTTCAATTATTTACCTGCTGAACAACTTTGCACTATTGATAAAAAGGTGAGACTCTGTTGTGTTTAGATGACATGTGTGCAGTATAAAGACATCAATGCACCTTTTCCAGGCAGCTTCTTTGCACTAAAAAGTTGGAATAACGTCAGTTGAGAAAGATCGAACTACTGTAGAGGTAAAAGTGAAAAATCAAGCTTTGATGTGATTACAGGTTTTGACGTTGATGCAGCCTTGTCAGCATTTATTTCCTCCTGTTTGGTTTTAGCAATGTTGCTAAACAAAAGTGATGGGCTTTGATTGAGTTTAAATAGGCGATCCATGGGTCACCCGTGATTTGGAGGCTGTCTCTAACGTTCAGGGCTCTCTGTTAATCGCCTGTATTTTGATGAATATCATTGCAGTTGGCGGGCGTAAAATGCTCTAAGATAAGTTGCAGGCTGCTGTTGGCAAACATCCACTTGCCGAACGCGGTGCGTGAACATCTTATAAAAGCAACACAGTCCAGACTACATCCTAGCCAGCTCTGGAAAAACAGTTGTGATGGACAAGGCACTTAAAGTGAGGTTTTGGCAGGCGGGAGATCAGTTATGGTAAGATTGAAGATAGCGGTTCCACCCATTAAATTTAGAGCGGCCCATTACAACAGTTGTCAGAAGATAGATCCACTTTGGCTGGGGCTCGTTGGATGCAACGCACAACAGAACCGATACGTAACAAACCGTATGAAATAAGTCCTGCAGACAATCAGTGACGAATTGCAAGTGAGTCCTTATTTGCATTGTTTGTTTTGAAGGGGATGTACAGTATACGGTTGTCAGGCAGGATGTGTGACATGGGCTGTTTACTGGTGATCAGCAGCAGTGCAGCTCTGTGAAGCCTGAATTCATTATGCAGACTGTGTTTGTCCGCACATCAATCAGAGATACTGTACAGGACTTTGGGAATGTTGTCAGGGTGATGGAATCCCGTCTGGCAGTGGGATGTAGAATCGGACGGTAGTGGAAGTCATTCAGGCTCTGGCTGTCTGTTGTTCTCTGCGGGGCTCTCGATCTCTCTTCGTCTCTCACCTGCTTTATAATTCGGCTTCGCACATTGGCGATATCATTTTCCCACTTTGTCTTCATCTGTCAGTTTATTTCTGCCTCTCCATATCTCCTAGGAGTGCTGGAGGCCATTTTTAAGGGTGGTGTAGCCTAGTGGTTAAATATTGGGGCTGGTAACTAAAAGGTTGTAGGACGTATAATGACAAATTAACGTTTACCCAATAGATGAGATGTGATGCGTTTTTGACTACTGTACCACCATGTGTGATTGGAATGATCAGATAAAAAAAATAGTTTGGGTCTTATTTACACTTGCATTTAGTGCTATCTACTCTGGATTAGGGATGGATACCCGAACCGAGCCTGACGGGACCCGATGGGCCCTGTTCGGATAGATATATAGAAATTAGGTTCGGGTTCGGGTCGGCTCGGCCCAATAAAGCATTAAACATTTGAAATTTAAAACAGCTTATTATAATATGTAGGTAGCTCATGGGCCTGTTTATTTTTAACTGTGTCGGGCTCGGACATAAATATTTTAAAGGAATATTCCATTTTCTTAAAAGAAAAATCCAGATAATTTACTCACCACCATGTCATCCAAAATGTTAATGTCTTTCTTTGTTCAGTCCAGAAGAAATTATGTTTTTTGAGGAAAACATTGCAGGATTTTTCTAATTTTAATGGACTTTAATAGAGCCCAACATTTAATACTTAACTCAACACTTAACAGTTTTTTTCAACAGAGTTTCAAATGACTATAAACAATCCCAAACGAGGCATAAGGGTCTTATCTAGCGAAACGATTGTCATTTTTGACAAGAAAAATAAAAAATATATACTTTTAAACCATAACTTTTCGTCAAGGTCCGGTCCAGCGCGACCTGACGTAAATGCGTAGTGACGTAGGGAGGTCACGTGTTACATATATAAAATGCACATTTGCGGACCATTTTAAACAATAAACTGCCACAAAGACATTAATTAGTATCAGTTGACATACAACAACGTAGAAACGGTCCTCTTTCAAGACGCTTGTAAACACTGGGGCGGAGTTTCGCGTTCGTCCTCTGTGACCTCTTGACGTCATGACGTATTGCGGTGACGTAGTGGGGTCAGCTGGCGCATCACGACTGGATCTACATGACGAGAAGTTGTGCTTTAAAAGTGTATATTTGTTATTTTTCTTGTCAAAAATGACAATCGTTTTGCTAGAAAAGACCCTTATGCCTCGTTTGGGATTGTTTATAGTCCTTTGAAACTCCGTTGAAAAAAACTGTTAAGTGTTAAGTTAAGAATTAAATGTTGGGCTCTATTAAAGTCCATTAAAATTAGAAAAATCCTGCAATGTTTTCCTCAACAAACATAATTTCTTCTCGACTGAACAAAGAAAGACATCAACCTTTTTGATGACATGGTGGTGAGTAAATTATCTGGATTTTTCTTTTAAGAAAATGGACTAATCCTTTAATGCCTGTCGGGTTACGGTCAGGTTCGGTTACTGCCCTGTTGGACGCGGGCCGGGCTTGGACAGAAAAATGCGGCCTGATCTGCACTGTACTCTGGTTCGCAAGTGGTGTCTTGCATTTCCTGTACTGTACATGATCCAATGTATGTTCCTGTAACTCGGTTGGTAGAGCATTGCTTTAGTGGCACACAAGTTTATGCTTTCAGTTCCCACAGAACATCTTGGTAAAAAGTATAGCTTGAATGCACTGTATGTCCTTAATTCATTCCCCCGACAGCCATTTTTTGAAAAGTTGCCCGCTTATAAACTTTTAAATATGGGTATTTTTCTTTAAAAATATTTTGTTTTTAGCAAAAAGTTGAAATAATTGCATTTTTGTGAAGGAATTTTTTAGAGATCAGATTCAGAACGATTATCAAAACATACACAGAGTTTAAAATTAGTAAATAACGTTTTGGCTTCAGATTTTTCATAAATTGGGTAAGAGTGCCATCTAGTGGATAATCGCAGTATTAAAGACTACCATAAAAACTTATCAGGAACACATTTTTTATGCAAATGTTTTCTCTTAATTGACGACATAACTTGTCAATGACGGGTAAAGAGTTAACATACATAAATGCAAATTAGTACTATTATAGCCACTCTCACCATGTGTCTCACCATGTTTCTCTGCAGGAGCATTTTTGGAGTTTGGATAAAGTCGAAACAAAGCTGCCTCCTAAACTCACTATCCAGATTTGGGACAATGACAAGTTCTCTTTCGATGATTTTCTCGGTAAGAACATATACAGCATAATACTAAAGTTCAAACCCTTTGGTTGTCCCTGGTGCCAGACTCTTAAGCTCTGCCTTCCTCAGCAAATTCAGCCGCGTTAACCTTGCGCAACACCGCAAAGCTGTTTCCCCAGTATATTTTTCAGCCTTGACATGACAGAAGAAAAATGTTCTGCGGGACAGGACCACACTGATAGGGCCGTGCGTGTGGGTTTTTGTATATGTGCGTCTATATACGTTTATGTGCGCATGGGGAGATGGTTTCCAAAATTTGAGCCTCTTTAAACTGTAGTGTTTACATTGTGAAGTCACCGCATACAACGTTGTGTAGCTTGACCATCGGCGTAATGCACTTAACAACCTCAACGCAAATACATCATTCAGACCGCACGAGTCCACTATAATATCTTTACTACAAATTTTATTATTATACATTCAAACCTAATTTCCAGCACGTCAGCACAACTGGAAGAAAAATAAGTTATGACCTTCTGATCCGAACTGCTTAAAGGCCTCTTTAAAATACACCGATCTGTGTAGGTTTGTAAAATAATAATTAGCATCTGGCCACAACTCTGCAGAAAATGACTGACTGCCAGCAGGAAGGTCGAACAGTTTTTGACTGAAATTATGATAGGAAAAAATTTATTGAAGGTGCTTAACTGCATCTTTGGCCTCTCGTTCTCTTTCTAAGGTTCTTTGGAGATGGATCTGAACCACATGCCGAGTCCAGCAAAATCTCCAGAGAAATGTGGCCTAGAGATGCTTTCTCAGTCTCAAGACAGGCAAGTTTCTTTGCTTGAGCAGAAGACAGTAAAGGGCTGGTGGCCATGCGTAAACGAGAGGGAAGCTGAAAAGATCCTTGCTGTAAGTAGCACACACACAAGCGTGCGCGCACACACACGCACGCACACACTAGAACTGCACATAACAACTCAAAGCTAATAACATACGTTGATAATAGTAACGTATGTTACACATTCCACTGCTTTGATTCCTCAATTGTACATCTAACAAACTTATTTTTCACCGATTACTGTATTGCTACAGTAAACTGCACTTTGCAAATTAGCAAATTAACATATCGTCGCTGCCCGATGAAACTCACGTATGTCCAAAACAGTTACTTTTCAGGATGTGAAAAAAACACTGTATTTCAGAAGCAGTTGAATGTAGTGTTGTCATACTTGGTACGGCATCTTTACATGTAACCATATTCTTGCCAGTGTAATGATATAATCCACATTTGACCAGAATTGAGTTTAAATGGACATACGTGCATATTTTACAGCAACGGTGGTCGATACGCATTCTTCCAATCATTAATTAGAATGGCCAAGTCGCGTTTCATATTGACAGATGAATACGCTCAGTTTATTAAATAGCCTACGTCTTAGTTTATTAAAGCGTAACTAAACCCCTGGTCAGAGGCTGACTCCACCCAGTGGCAATATTTGAAAAATGCAAGAAAAGTGGGCAGAGATAGAGGGGACGAACTAAATGTGTGGTGAGATCGTAACAAGGGCGTGGTGAGCTTGAACCAGCTTACGTCACGAGGCATTTTTTGGACCCAACATCCAATAGGAAAATTTAACTGCAGTAGCCACCGTTCAACCTGAAGAGGGCAGCACTCAGACGTTTTTACACCATATATTGTAGTATTGAAACACTTTATATCCAAATGTCAAAAAACTTACTAAAATCAATGAACAGCACTAATAAAGCATCATTCTTACAGATCATTAACTAAAAAAAGTTGGTTTAGGGTTTAGTTACTCTTTAAATAACGCTTAGTTTATTTAATATTAATTATAAATGCTAATGCTAGACAGATACTTTGTTTGCACAGTCCTACCGTAATTTTGTCCCTCCTAGACGTACGTCTGGCATCAGAAGGGAAACGTTTATCTCGATGAAGGAAAGGCAATAGTCCCTTTCACACATACAGTCTTTACTGGTAATTTACTGGTAAATTGAAGTTAACATGTCATGTGTGAACAGAACCTTTCCGGTAAATCAGTGCTCCCAATTTACCAGTAAAACAGGTTGTAAGATTACCAGTAATTTACCGGTAAACGCTATGTGTGAACGAAAAATATAGGATTACCGGCATTTAGAACGGACGACGTCTGACAGCTTCGGGCCAATCATAATGTTTTTATACAGATGACATGTTTACCGCCGCACTGTTCCCAGTTTCCACACACACGCTGCTTGGAAGTCAAGCACACCTGAAAATTACGTCCACATTTCTTTACCAAAGTTGTTTAAAACAGCTTACCACCTACTTGCCGAATTGCCGACATCCTTAGTACGCCCTCTGTGAAGCCTAAAGTGCAAACAGTACTATTGTTTAAAACGCATTTTCGGTTTGACGTCGCCTCATGCAATGTTGTTTGGTCATGAGCAACTTTGCGACTGTCAGAGTTTACCACAGACGTGAAAAAAAACAAAAAATGGACCGTGGATATGAATGACGTGGATTGTTTACAAATACAAACCTGAGCATGCTGCGCGCCACAGGTAACTTTCGCTTTCTCAAGAAATTTATCGGTATTTTCAAACTGATGTGTGAATGATGTCTTACTGGTAAAAAGACGGAATGTCACTGTGTGTGTGAACAGCACATTTTTGTATTTACTGGTAAATTCATTGTATTTACCAGAATTACTGTGTGAAAGAGGCTATTGTTTCACCAGGGTATGTTTATTTGGCTATCCAGTGCTGAGCTTCGATGAAACGTCACGAGACCAGCGAGATGCTTCCACAGGGCGGGAGATACGGGGCGTGATTGACAGCTTTGACACCAAATGGATATACATGAAAATCATATGACATGATTTCACAACTTTTCATTGGCCATTTAGATATCTGAAGCATATTGTATACAGAAATTTACATATGCCACATGCAGTTTGTGCCTTTGTGTTTGCTAAAAGAAAATAGGAAGAAGGAAAAAACATTCTGCCTTTCATATATTTTATTGCATAAAAATGACATCTCTCCTGCTTTTCTGTATGCACAAACCAGGTTCCATGACAAATACCGATGTCGATGCCACAACTTTGAGTATCTGTCGATACCAATCCAATACCATCTCTATCGCCCTTTTAATCAATTAAGGTGCAAATAACACATTTGTAAGCCATTCAAATGTAAAGTAAATGCGTGAAGTAAACCATAACTTAAGTATGATAAACATAAAAAACTACCTCCATTACAAATTGTACAGGACAGTAAGGCACCCACAAATTAGATTTTAAGCATTACATCTAATATCACAGTAGATGCACTAAAAACCATATATGGTAGACACTACTACAGTGTAGTTTTTCAACAGTGTAACATTCGGGGTTAAACTGTAAAACAAATGTATAAAACTAACCATTTAAAATGGATTTAATTCACAGTCTGAGTGTTTAACACTTTAACTCCTGAATGAAAAGACACTCGGAATGCAAACTAAAATATTTGGTTGAGGTGTCCCATAAGACATAAAGAGATTCCAGTGGGTGCCTGACCTTAAAACTGCCAACACTGTCACCTCTCAAAACGCTTCATTACATATATTACACTCAGCTTTGTTTTTTTCTTCCTTGACTGTAAAATAACTCCAAACAGCGGACATAATAAGGACAGACAGGTCTCATCTATTGCTTATGCTTCACCTATGGTTTTTACTCGTACGGCATGTTGCTAATTTCGCGCTTTACGCATGTTGCTCAGCAAGTCACACTTTCCGCCAAGTTGTCATGACAGTTAAGGTCCATGTTGGTATATGATCGGATTGTACTCCTCACTTCTACAATATTCGATCCGGCCATTTTCGCCAATATCAGACTAATGTCAATACAGAATATCGGATCGGCTCACTACTGGACAAAACCGACATATCCTCCACCCTATACAAAAGTATAGGTCGGTTGTGGCTTCTTTCCTACCAGCAACATCCGATGCCACAAAAATGTTGTGTGTGAAAGTTAAGGCTGAAGAATAGTAAGTTTTTATGTGAACGTGAGGGTCCAGTGTGCGTGGCGCCATTCGTCATCAGAAGAGTGCGTGCATACTGTATGCACACCGCCAGATTTTTGAAAGCCCACATACATTGTAGGCGTAGCTTGCGCATGCGCCTACAGGAGAATTTAGTATGTAGCCTAGGGGTGCAACGGATCACAAAACTCACGGTTCGGATCACATTACGGTTTTTGAGGCACGGATAGGATCATTTTTCGGATCAGCAAAAAAAATGTATGGGAAAAATCTAATAACAAATCAAGAAATTACAAACATTTAAAAAAAAGAACAAAGTTGCACATTAAGTAAGGTCTAAAATCATTAGGTACAGAAATCAAAGGAATAATAACACTGCATTTATTGTATTAATTAAATGTAATTATTATTTTTTTAAAGCTTCAGAAGTGACTTTCTCTTTGTCTTGTTGTTTGACTCGAGCTGGGCCGGGTTTCCCAAAAGCATCGTAAGGCTAAGTAGATCGTAAAAACGATCGTACAAATCATCTCAGAATTACGGGCTGTTTCCCAAAAGCTTCGTAACTTAAGTTGCACTTAAAAATCATCGTAGATCTACGAGTGCTCTGGAGTAATCGTTATTCTTAAGTACATCGTAAGACAACAGAGTTACAAGGTCACCTGCAGGACAACCAGCAAACTGCACTCCTGCAATGACGATAATGTAATGTTTTAAATGTATATTTATTTATTGGGTTCTTCTTCGTTTATTTTATATGAAATATATAATATAATATATTTAAAATTCAAATGAGAAATCAAATTTAAATGACTAAACATAAATTAATAAAGAAGGAAAACGTATTTTGTACAAGTTGGTAAAAGTTTTTTGTATTTTGGTAATAAATGGTAGCAAATTGATAAATGGTTCATACCGATTGCTGCTATAATTCATCTAAAAATTGTTTTGAAGGGAAATGGCATCTAATTAAAGAAACCAAATAAATATTTACGGTACAATGCAATAATCCATAATAATAAATAAACATAGATAATAAACAACAAATAATACTAATAATAATAATCTAAACTATAATAGAAACGCAGAAGGCATTTCGCAGTGGGACGAGTCCTAACTAAATTCGGAAAATAATATTTAATTATGCACAAATTATTAAAACATTTAAAAAGTCATTGAACAATAATGAAAAATATTATAAAAAATATTAGTGCACATCTGCTGATGATCATAAGCCTTAACAAGCTTCTGCTACAAATTCGAGTCATTCTGTTGGTGACATTTCAGCACTTGACAAACGGATAGCGACTCGTAAGTAGCACTTAAAACCCAACTGCGAGTGATTGTTTTACGTGCATCTTTGGGAAACGCACGTAAATGAACAACGAATGTTGGTTAAGTAGCTCGTAGAAAGCCTTCTTAAGTCCTAAGTTCAATCGTTATCGGGAAACCCAGCCCTGGACCAGAAGCATTCAACCGCATGTGCATTTGTGCATAAAGTAAACTGCTCACTTTAGCACCTTTTTAAGTGAAACTGTTTAAAATCACTTGAATGTTTACATTTGCAAACCTTTGAAACACGTACAAATTCCCTCTTTAAATTTGCATATTAATCTGCGAATCACATGCGAGCCAAACCTAAGAGAATGCGCATATTAACTCATTCACCGCCATTGACGAGTTATCTCGTCATTTATGAGTTCATATTTAACTAATAAATATGCCTTTCTGGACGAATTTCAAAGTGAAAGTGTAATACCGCTTTTATCCACTAGATAGCGCCAAATCGAATTTATCAAAAACGGAATTTAAAAAGATTTAATGATTTATTTTAACTGCCTTTATGTTTGATAAATGCATAAATGTAAATTTTGTGAATTGGATATTGGAACATTTTTAAGGGACCATGTAAAAAGTCCACACATTATGTTTTAAACGATCAAAAATAATTTCATTTTGACACTCGCAACACGACACTAAAGTTTTTTACACCAGCTAATGGGGACTAATAGGTTTTTTTAGTTGTTAAGCATTGTTCGATACTGAAACCACAATTTCAAAACTCTTCAAACAGTCTGCACTACCAGCATGAATGTTGGCCAAACAGTTATTCTCACCTCCAAAACTCAACAAAATAACACTGGCAACAATTCTTATTCAGAAAACTCACAATTTATTCACAACAAACTGACTTAAAAAACCCAACAACAGGTAGCATTACATGAATGATAAACTTTTCTATTTAAAGTTCCACATAAATCAGTTCTTCATATAACACCTTTTTTACGTTATTGAAAGCTTTTGTAAGAAGAATGATCTAGAAATTAATCAAATTTCTTTCTTTTGTATGAATGTAGTATTTGAAAATGACAGCCAAAACTCCAAGGCTGCAATGATAATAAAAAAGATTAAATAAATTACATTCTACACATGTTACACTGTAACAACATGTGTAGTTGTTCATTATGGTAAATTACAGTGACGTTCGTGTCTGCTTTCTCTCTTGCATTTGGCCACAAGTTCTCATCAACATCACATCTGATGTCGTCTCTGGCAATGCATCTTGGAAAGTAAAGTATCTTCTCTGAACCGCTCTTCTTTCATCCATATTTGCCAACAAATCCAGACGATCCCCTTTTACTAAATCATGGTAATGAGACTGAGGCAGAACTACAGAAGTAATTTCAGCTAAAATTGCAATTAGCTTGTAATGATTTTTTTCGGCTATAAAATTGACAGTATTTTAAAATAATTACTTCATAAATGATTGGAATTTGAAAGCAATGAAAATGGTTAACAGTTTGGTCTGCACTGACTTCTGTTTCACTGACTGTGTGAAGAGTTTTGAAAATGTGGTTTCAGTATTGAACAATGCTTGTTAGCAACTAAAAGAAAAACTGTAATTGTAAAATAACTATTGCTTGATACACTTAGTTACTCTACATCTTAACTAATACATAACCATAGATCGTAATCAGCTGCTTGCACAAACAACCTGTGGGGTCATTTTTGGGAGGATAGGCTCTACAAAACAACTACATTGAATACTATTATTAACTCGATTGATTCTATTGTCTTTTTTATTCAGGGAAAGGTAGAAATGTCACTTGAAATCGTCTCTGAGGAGGAGCAGGACGAGAGGCCAGCAGGACAGGGCAGAGATGAGCCAAACATGAATCCTCATCTTGAGGAGCCACAGTAAGTCAACCACATCTATGGTAATCACGGGCATTCCTATTCACCAAATTACCAAAAATAACAACAGATGTCAGTATTAGCATTGGATACCAGCATTATCAGCACTGGCTGTAGTAATTATAGATTTTAATATATACAGTAAAGTTGTTATTAGGATGTAAATCAGTTGCCCTGTCTCTCTCTCTTTCTCTCTAGGCGTCCTGAGACCTCATTCTTCTGGTTCTCATCCCCATATAAGACGTTTAAGTTCATTGTATGGAGGAGGTTTAAGTGGCTTATTCTGGGCTTCTTTGTGCTGTTTTTCATTTTACTGTTCCTGGGAGTCTTCCTCTATTCCTTCCCTGTAAGTCTCAGTGTGTGCGTGTGTATCATTCTTACCTATTCTCACCAAGATGCATACAAATGACACGCAGTGTGATTATCGTGCAATACATTCTCATTTGTTTTCTGTTTTTTAAACCATTTTCGCTTGGGTTTAAGGTTAGATTTCAGATTTGTTTAAGCAGGTTATTTAATATACAGGTTTCTCTATGTTTTTGTCTGTATTTAAGCCATGGTCGCTTGGAGTTGGGGCTAGAGATGGGGTTTGGGTTAGGATGTCAATTTTATATAACAAAAAGTTTTTCTAACCCTAAACCCAAGCGACAATGGTAAAAGGACGGGGATCAAATGAGAAACCAATAAGTGGAACGGCACGAAACGATTTGCCGTGTGGGTGAATGGGAGGGACTGGCGTGTCGTATGCACGCAAAAGTGGAATTTGGCGTATCTATTGCACGATAATCACACTGCGTGTCATTTGTACGCTTTTTGGTGAGAATGGGTTCATCATTCTATGACTATGATTTTGTTTGATCAGAGATTTGCTTTTTTGATTGTAGTTCAGAAACTTGACATGCGGCATTTAACATGAAGTTATTTGCACTGTAAAAAAGCAAGTCATATATACACTAGTGAACAGTGTTGGGGTAACGCATTACAAGTAACGTGCATTATATTACTTTTCTGAAGTAATGAGTAAAGTAACGCATTACTTTTAAAATGTACATATTACTATTTAATTACTTTTTTAAGTAATGCAAGTTACTTTTTTAGTTTAATTAATTTCATTAAAACAAATTATGTACTATATTAAATATAGTCACATTATGCACTCAATACGTAACACGCCTGTGTGGGAATCGTTTGAGTCAGAAACTGAGATGGCAGGCCAGAGCTCAACACTTTTGTTATGAAATATGCAATTTCTGAATGCAGAACTTTTCAGTCATAAAAAACATCTGCAAGGCCTGAAAGAGATCAAGCCTCAGTCAAGAAAAAGTAACGCAAAAGTAACTAAAAAGTAACGGAAGTATTACTTTCCATGAAAAGTAACTAAAACCCCATTCACACAGACCTTTGTTCCCAGAAAATACCCGTAAAATTGCCAGACAAGCTTCTGTGTGAACGCAAACACGTCCCGTAAATCTTCTGGGATCGTTGCCGAAAGAGGACTTAGTAAGATACACGGAAAACCCTCTGTGTGAACAAGAAGCCGAAACAATGCCGTAATGGGCGTGTCCTAGTGAAAACGCGCGCGTCATCACATCAAAAGTTATGGTTCAGCTCTTTAAAACGAGAGATTTACATATCAACATTCACAACGAGAAATGTCGCAAACTAGATTGAAGCAGTTATCAGGAAATGATAAATGAGACGCATAAACAATGATGCGTGTGTCATGGCGACATGAAGTTGGTTCAACTCTTTAAAATGAGGGATTTACAACATTCAATACGAGAAATTTCAGCAAACTGGACTGAAGCAGATATCAGGTAAGTTAGCTCGTCACTTACTGAGCTGAAACGGAGATCATTCAGCAGCATAAAAGAATATCACGTTACGTGCTCATTTGAGCTTATAATAAACAAAAATGGCCGCGCGTCATCCCAACAAGATATATTGTTCAGCTCCTCAAAACGGAGGTTTTAAATGCATATTAACAATCACGATGAGAAATGTCTGCAAACTGTATTAAAGCAGAGATCAGGGAGCTCTTCAAATATACACTCAGAAGCTGAGATCATTCACCAGCACAGAACGGCGCGTCACACGCTCCTTTATAATCTTATCATAAACAAAAGTGCACGCGAGTGGTTTCTGGAGAGAGAAATAATAAATAATATGCAAACGTCAGACGCTGCGTAGAAGGACTTTAAACAGGTCACGTGTCTTTCCGGGACCTTTCTGATGCCGGCAACTCATTGGCAGTGCAGATGCATTTTCCGGAATGTCTGTGTGAAAAGGGCTTAGGTAACGCAATTAGTTACTTTTTTTTGGGAGTAACTTAATATTGTAATGCATTACTTTAAAAGTAACTTTCCCCAACACTGCTAGTGAATTGTAAAATTGTATCTTTTACATAAATATAAAATTCTATAAATATGATATAAATATTTACATAATTATATTATTGTAATTGTTACAGAACTATGCTGCTATGAAGATGGTCGGACCCTTCAGTGGAACGGGAAAGGGAACCCAGTGATGTGAAACTGGAAACAGAGCCCTCTCTCTCCTCCAGCATAACAAACACATCTCTATCAGTCCTGCTGCAGGGACATCAAGTACTTGCTTGTGCATACTTTCGACCCAAGAGGAAACCAAAGACATGAAAAGATGAAGTATCGCGTGTGTGCCTTGATGTATGGCTCAGCCCGTTATAATATTATACTTATGAATGTTGCGTAACGTATGTGTATGCTAGTACATGTATTACAGGCTAAGTTTCCATGCCCTATATTTGACCCGGGCCTGAACTCTCTCAGTAGTCTCTCTGACACCCACTTACACTTTCATCTCTGCCCGTTTAATCCCTTTTCATGTCTCCAGTAAAACTCTGCGCTTTTGCTCACAGCCAGATGCGTCTTTCTTCTTCCTTCACGCAGAGCGAGAGCGAGAGAACCGCCTCGCGCCATTCGTTCCTCCTTTCAACCCTGCCGACTCTTTGGGTTAAGCCCTGATTTGTACTGTTAGGCTATAAGGTCCGAGACAGGCAGGTTATTAGCTGAGCCCCCGCTGTCAGTAAGCCCACCTCCCTGATTATTATCACACTCTGTTATTTTGCCTCAGCGAAATCCCCACTAAATGGATTTGGGGTCAACTGTCGGTTGGCAATGTGTGTGTATGTATGTATGTACGCGTGTGCGTTGCTTGATGTGAAAGAGAGCTCAAGAGATAAAAAAGGGTTGTTTATTTATGTAAAAGTTACATTCGCACCCACGTGCCTTTTTGCATTCGACTCTGTAAGTATGAAAATGAACAGACACATCTGGAAAAAGGTGCAAGGCGGCTTAACGTGCCTGTGAAAAAAATATCGCAAGGTTAAATACACAAATTGCTTGTTTTTTTTCTACGTGACCAGGTCATGAGCTCCTCTAACACCCAATTCAGTAAATATAAACTGTCGCAGGGTCACGTTTGGTAAACGGGAACTTCAACGCTGGTTTACACCATGTAAACCATGTTTACATGCACTGGTTATTTCATGTAAATGCGAATGCTGTTTTTCCTATGCTGTTCAAGATATTAAGACACCCATGGGTTTCTGCTGGAAAATGCGGCTTATGTGGCCATATAAACACACAAGTGTCAGGTTGTTACAGGGTTTTGAAGAGCGTGTATGTGCGTGAAAAAGCCTACTATAGAAATTAATGGGAAAAAAATCAGGTTGTATCTTTTGTGTTTATTATATGTATCATGCAGAGGTTTCGCTATAAATAATTCACCACTCTCACTGATCAAAAAATGTCCATCATGGTGTCAAATGTTTGTTTAATTTTTTCGGATTATTATACAGTTTATAAAGTATATTTACAGACTATCAGAAACACGAGTCGGATGTTAGGGCAAATAGCTGCTTATCAACTCGCATGCATACAGGTCATGTAAACACAAACACAGATTTCCTGTCTTGTGGCGCTTTCTTGCACTAAGAGACATTTTGATGGCCATGTGAATGTACCATATAATAACTTTAAAACCAGACAAAAAGACATACAAATTAATCTGAGCAAATCTGTAGGATATTCAGAAATGTTTACATATATTAAGAAATGTGAAATGTTTGATCTTTCTAAAAAGGTCACTGATTTCACTGAATACAGTAAATGCATTCCTACTGTATTTTACTCGGTTAAAGAAAGAAAATAAGGGCTTACATTTTAAGTTGCCGTTTTCTTATTCAGTCATTTTTGATTGTCTATGCATGAATCCACAATATCACTAACTTCCAATTAGTTGATGTGTGAAAAAATTGGCTTTTGGCCATACTGAACTGTAAATGCTTGCAAAATCTTTTACCAAATATGCACTAGTGAAATAATGCCAGATTAGTTGCTGCCTTAACGTTTTAACAGCAAAATTAAAATGGTGACAAACTATAATGAGTTCACCTAATATGAGAAATTCGTTTTTATATGTTGTTTGAACATATTGTGTGTCACGTGTGTGTGTGTGTGTGTGTGTGTGTACACATCCACCCTGTAATGATAAACATTTTATTTAAAATCCTCATAAAAGCTGTTACACTGTAAAAAAAAAATTCATTGAAATTACAGTATTAATGGGTATTACTGGCAACTAGCTGCCAGTAACTTACTGTAGATTTTACATTTATGTTATTTACTGGCAACAGCTTGTTCAAAGTTAAATGAACATGAAACATTTTCAGTCTTTATCTTCTACAGTAAGTTACAGGCAACCAGCTGCGTAATTACAGCAAATTTTTTACAGTGAGTACTTTGCGCAGACCCGCCCACATCCGTCCAAAGACCACGGGTCATAATTTCTATTTTCTTCTTAACATAATTATAAACAATGAAATAAGGCCGATAAGATGAAAAACTGTGTTTGTTTTTAGTATAGATAACAGTAAATGGAGAGGGAAGCAGCAGCTCATTTGCTCATTTTATGTGACCTTTAAATTTACTGTAAAAAAACTCAAGGAAACATGAACTGGAAGTAGAAATGACAGATAATGATACCACAGTATATGAAAATAAAGATGTTGGATATGTTATTACATCTATGCTAAACACAATGGTGTTTATGTACTTTAGGATGAATAACTATTAGTACAAACACAAGTGTCCTCTGGCAATGCTGAGTGTATTTTTGTTGTCATTGATATACAAGTTACAATTCTCTTATTTTGACAATGACTGTTTTTTTAACAATTAAGCTTGTTCTGTTACATGAGGAATTATGAATGATCTTTTTGCACTCTTTACTGTTATGCTGCATTGTTGAATCTACTGTTATTGCCTTCTAGCTATCACGAAGAAATTCACTGTGCTAAATCTGTATGAGCACTGTCAAATGTTCATTTGCTCAATAAATACCTAGAGTGTATACCAAATATTTTCAATTTTTCTTTCGTTCTGATTTATTAAATATACTCAATTGCATAATTGTAAAAATCCATTTTAAAGAACTATATTCCCTAAATTGCTTTGCTGGATTAAATTCAGCAAGGTGCCAATGTTTCACCCAGATGGCTCGATACCCCCTCATCCTCTCACACAGTGCTTCCACTTCACACAAAATCACAAGATTGCAAATAAACACATGTTTTAGTTTTGAATTATGATTCTGTTGAGGCCTTTGGCTGGAAGGAAACAGTGAGAATAGAGATAATTAATGGCCAGTGCAAGCAAAAGCTGGATTAGAAAACAGTTTTGCCTCATAGGACATAGACCACCTTACAGTATGTACAGTTTATCCTTTTTTGCAAGCCACAGTACACATTGGTCAGGATATATGACTAGAAAGCAAATAAGACTCATTCCAGTGCCAAACCAGGGAGTATAGAGCCAAGAGCAGGTTACTTTAGTAGCTGTTCTGTCGGTAAGTGATTTTGTATTTAAAACTGTAAAAATGTCAATTACATTGCTATTACAATGTAATAAGCTTAGTTTTCCTTTTGTGTAGGGTACTTTTACATAGCTCTTTTGAACTCTGTCTGAACGGTACGAGGAAATGTTAAATGTTATAATGCTGTAAATCTGGTGATTGTGAGTTTTTAGGGGGCACTGTGCTGTAATTGTAGCATAGCAACATATTAATACAGTATTACAGTGCAAGTTATAAGAAAGTGATATCCGTTCCACCCGTTCCACCACAGTCTGAATGGAACAAGGTGACAGATTTGTCAGATTTTTCAGGCAAGAAAGCCAATACTGTCATACAGTACTATTGTCTGAGCAAGAACATGCATCCTGCATTTGCCATACTGTGTACATGCAAGATTTTTTTTAATTTCTGCCTTTATTCATCCTGGTTTGTTTGTCTCTTTGCATATTGAAATCCAGGAATAATAATTTGCAGTGGCAGCTCCTGACAGCTCATCCGTGGGGCGTAAATTCAAAATATGTGTTTGGAGTGTCATGTGTGTTGCTGGTGTTTTCAAAATATGTGTTTGTTGCATTATGTGAACCATGTGCATCACGTGTTTTGTCAAAATAAGTGCCTGCTGCACACGCGTCAAAACCGTTTATGATAAAAGATGCACTCACGTTCTAAAAGTACACGCCTGACACTCCCATAACAATTTACTCAGATTACGCATGAGATTATGAGAGTATCTGGCAAACGCGAGCGTCTCTCTTACCTTTAGACGCATGTGCAGCAGGCACTTATTTTGACAAGACACGTGATGCACGTAGGATTACTCGACTCGCAGAACACATATTTTGAAATTACGAACCACACACATGACGGGCTACATACATGTTATGACGAACTTTACATCGAGCACCCTCAAAAAAAGAAGTCACCGGCCGCCACTGATAATCTGACACAATAATCTGCCTAATTTCTAAATGCATGATTTAATTCATTATTAGTAAATCACTTAAAAACTTTAAATTAGTGGGTTTTTTGGAAAAGAGTGTACTGTTTGAAATCTTGCAGGGACAGTAATGGCATCTTAAGGGCTAATATAGTTGGGGTTAGGGGTTGGTTGGGTTTCGTTGTTGAGAATCGTACATTTTTGCACGATTAACTTTGTATGAATTCATACGAATTAGCCAACCTGTTAAATATCTACGAATTCTCCTGAGATCAGGCTGGGTATAGTGACATCACATTTATATCATCCTACAAGACAAATAAGTCTGTATTTTAAAATAAAAGTAAGTGAAGTATATTTTTTGTTTGCTAACCTTGAGAAGTCTGCAAAATGTCGACTTCAACTTTGTTTCAACAACTTTGTTTCAACAATCTTCAGTTTTTCTTTAATTGCTACCTTCTCTTGAAGCCTCTCTATGTTTTTACACTTTGGCCTGTGTAGATAACATGCGTATGAATGTCATGGCTTGGTTCGGGTGTGTTATTTCAGCCTTGGTGAACTTCCTGTGCTCTCTGACCATAATCTGCATGGGTGGGATGCAGGAGCCAGACCCTTGTCACTACCTTCCACTTCGGAGAAATATCAGATGTCACCAGTTCTTAAAGTAATAAGAAAAACTTTTTTAAATGAAAGCCAATATTAATAATGACTTAATATTAGGATTTTTAATAAAACTTTTGTCATTTTTTACCTTTTTAATGTGTTTTACGACGAAGCGAAGAAGTGAGTCTTGTTCTCCACATGGATGAAAAAAGTTAGGGTCAACGGTGTGAACTTATTTTTAATGTTTCTCGAGTGAGAACATGGAAAAATCCAGACAGGCAACATCAAAAAGCTTTTCCTATAAAACCACATCTGCACTGACCTTGCCAAAACTGTTGTGCGATTGCCCCCAGCCGCTATCTCACTTCAGTAGACCAAATCCATGCAGACAGAATTAATAGATTAATGACCCCAAAACAATGGGAACATCATGGGTGCTTCGAGAAACTGATGATTTTGGATGGAGGTTCTCCATAATTAGCCATCTTTGGATGTGTATTTGTTGCATGTTTATTCTCCACATTCTCTTTATGGCATCTAACTGCATAATAGTCTTGCTAAGTGGCCTTTTAAAGTACTTTTTGCAAGCATATACATATGTAGTATCTCATTTTACACTTAATTATCTTCGGAATAAACAAGGTGGAATTTTGAACAGCGAAATGGAAAAAGCTATATAATTTTACAAGCCGAGCAATCACTAAATATTTGACGTGTTAAGTCACCTAAGTTTCTCATGCTCTTGTTCTGACAAACGGCTTTAGCACATATGCTCGAGTAGCGAAATATATGTCAATTTTTTTTATTCAAATAAATTTTTCTTGAACTACATTTTTTAGGTATTGCTTGTTTTACATTTGAAGAGCTTAGATGCAAAACCAACAAACCGGTATTTCTGATTTACAGCAATTTGAGTATTTGATGAAGTATAATGCGTGCCGAGACCATCTCATTTTTGACGAAGTTGGCGTTTATCGGCTTTTGCATCTGAGCTCCTCAATTGTTTGCCTTTATGCAGCATGTGATCATTCGAAATCAAAATGTTTCACTCTCTTGTTCGTGTTACAACAGGCCTTACCGTGCCCTCTCACCCTCATACCCTCTTAAGAATGTTAACCACAAAGGTGGTTTTTATAGAGCAGTATGCGTAATTGTTTGCCCGCTTCGTGCATTCTGAAAGCAGCAGGGTGGCACGCACATGTGATGCCCTACTGAGCATTCTTTACAGAGGGGTCTGGCTCATAGCCTATCCTTAACCAGATCCTTGAGGTTGCCACCACGACAATCAAGGTTTCTGCTATAGGTCTGCCCAGTTCTTATCCACAAAAAACAGCCTAATCTCCAACCAGACTATTAGCTCTACCTACCACAGAGCTTGACGGTACGCAGAAACACGAAGAGAAAACATATGAGAAGAAACTGATGAGAACTCACGGCTATGCTGTTACTATACAGTAGCTCTGTGTACTCCCAGGTTTATACTGTAAAGTCGGAGGACAGACAGAATGGCCAGAGGAAACAGGAAGGATGAGCTCAGCTGAGTCCTTACAGGACCCTTAGGGATGAGAGACAAGTATGTGGCTTGCAGCTATTAAGTTGTTACTGGCATCAGTACACATTACAGTATGATTTGGCCTGGGAACCAAACACCACACAGACAGTCTCTTTCCTCTCTTTGGAGCAGGAGGAAGCATTAAAGGTCAGCTAAAATGAAGTGAAAAATGCCCTTGACTTTGAAGCTGCAGTGTGGGAGTCTAAAGCGTTACGCTTCCAGCAGCTACTTCTTTGGGTTGTCTTCTCCTCAATCCAGGAATCCGACCAGAACAATGCAGCCTTTGTTGTGGAAAATTGCTTTGTCGTCCCTTGTGGTATTTGGTTTTACCACTTCATTTGTCCGTGGTTCATTTTGCACCCACAATTGTTTGATTCGAGTGAAACAGGACACTAAATAATGTTTACCATCAGTAGTGTATGATGTTCTTATTTACTCAACCCATTAAAGCGAAAGCTTTTCATTTTAATTAGAGAAAGATTTGAGCATCTGACCAGACCATTATAAGCAGCACATTCCGGTGGTTTCCAATCAGCTGGGTGGGGAAATAGCATCATTTAAAGGCAGTATGTCATGGAAATGCAATATCTATTTTGTATTTCTGCAGATATAAAGATAAATGTCTTCTTGTTCTCATTCAACTACTAAGCCTTCTCAGGGTAAACTGCTAAACGTAAATACAACAAATATAATGTTATATTCAAAGATGTTAAAGGGACACTCCCATTTTTTTGAAAATATAATTTTCCAGCTCCCCTAGAACATTTGATTTTTGGAATGATATTACGCAGTGCCCGAAAATAGTCCCCTGCTATTAAAAGTAACCAAAGGGGACTATTTTCGGGCACTGCGTAATATCACTACGCCTCCTGCAGCCATGTTACGGTAGCAAAATCCTTGATTATTACGCCAGAATGAGAGTATAGTTCCTAGCCATATCTGCCTAGAAAATCACAACTTTTATTTTTCCATTGGTCTTAGTACACGATGTAAATACGGAAGAGTCAAGTTTTAAATAAGAAAAATATTGAAACTCTTCTCTTATTACTCTTATTTTTAAGCGCGATGCTAATAGTCTAATCAAATTCAATGTATTATGCCAAGCCATGCTAAAAGTGCCAGCGCCAGACCCAGAGATCAGCTGAATGGATTCCAAAATGGTAAAAATCAAATGTTTAACTCTAGAGGAGCTGGAAAATAAGCATTTTTTTTAAAAAGTGGAATGTCCATTTAACTTCTCAATTTATAATATTATGTTATGCCATTGATTGTTTGTACATGGCCTAGACTTTGGTCACCGTGAAATCTACCAAATTGCATTTGTAGGTAAACCTAATAGTCTGGTTGGACATCAGGCTGTTTTTTGCAGTGCTTTGACATTTTTCTTATTCCATTTAATTGATGCAAAACAATGAAAATGATACAGTGTGGAGTAGAAATTATTTTTCAATAAAGTGGTTTACATTTATTACCATTCAGAGAAAAAATGGAATCTGCTGGAATGCTGTCCAGTCACAAAATGTGGCTTGGAAAACAAAAAAAAGAGTTTGCTTTATTTAACATTTTATTATTTATAATCAATTTCTGTGACTCTTTCTTCTAATGTAATGCCTCTAAAAAAGATAACTAATGAATCTCGTGAATCACACTAATGTCACCAAACACTTTAATCGATCAAATCACTGGGCAGTTTGCTTTACTTTATGATATAATATCCAGTTGCTGTTTGATGTTCTTTTTTTGTTGCACATTTGTTTCCAGTTCTACAAAGTGCACTTCCCTCCAAATTGCCCTAAACTTTCATTCAACTCCATAAATCCGAGGGGAATGGTATTAAACGAAAAATGTCGAAAACAACCTTTCTAGTTTTTATAGTGGTGATTATTATATTTCATAAAATAAATTAATTTAGGATTTGCGTATTGCATCTGCCAACCAGTGAAGCCCGCCGCTTTGTTTCCTCTCATTTTAGAGGGGAAAAATCCTTTGGTATATTACTCTATGTTCATAATTATTAAGGCCTGGTATACTGGAGCTTGTAAAGCGAATATTTTCTGACTTTTCAAAGAGGGCTAACAAGAGGTGGCGTTTTAGACTAAAATCATTAAAATCAAGGTATTGATTCCAGGATGGGAACAAAATCTGTCATTTCGCCACAACAGTAAGCGTTTGACCTGTGAAGAATGTCTTTGAATCCAGAGCAAAGGATTTTGCCTTGAGCCAACTCTTCCATAATGAAAAGACTAACACCTTACGTACTGTCACAGGTTATTAAATCATAACCAGGAGTTGTTTTTTCTCCAGGCTTCAAAGGAGCACTTTTAAAGTGTCTGTTCATCATAAAATCATACAATAAAACCAATGACCTATGTCCAGTCATCCTTTCTTTCATTTAACCAGCAATGTCTTAAGAATCAAATGAAACTCCATTAGCACCATAACTGGATTACTTTTGTTTGTTTGCACTATATGAGATCATGACAGTCGTGTTTAGAAAGGAAATAGGGCACCACCCCTCTGCCTTATAGTCCTCAACACCCCGACATTATCACATCTGTATAACTTGCACAGTAATGTCCACTTAGATTTGCTTGGACCCATCATGTGCCCATTTCCATTTTTACTTTGTACCACCTTCTCAGGATTTTGGAAACACATTTCAGCATTTCCAGTAACTATAGTGAGCCCTTTGGACTGTAGTTTTTCTTTGGATGTCTAACACCTGATGAATTAAAGCTACAAAAGGCTAAACCACATGGGGCTACCCGCGATTTCAGTGTTTCCAAATTATAATTATTGAATAAAACTTAAGTGTGAGGTGTACCATATACTTTAGACTTTTTAGGCTTTTAAAGCCCCCTAATATTCAATTTCATCCATAAAAAGGTTTGTAACAATATTCCAAGTGCCAACTGTACCTTAACAACCAAAGAGCATTTTTTAAGCAGAAGCCATTTCATTAATGCCAACCATATGTGTGCACACGTAGCCGTCCCCAAAAAGTTCAAATAAAATGTTTCAGACTGTCGCTCATTTACAGGTAAGGCATGACGAGCGGTTTTGGCATTCACTACAAATCTGCTTGTTCATCAGAAGTCTGGCCAGCTGTTGAAGTTGAACAGTATTCAGCATATTCACAGGCCTACCCACACTGATGTTACTCACATAAACTACTGTCCAACAGTGTCTTGTCTCCCTCAATCTAAAACATGGCCCATCGTTCTCCACCAACTCCAACATTCTGTTTTTAAGAATCTCTGTGGTTATGATGACGCCATTGGCTGTTTGAAATGGAAAAATCCACAAGAATCCCTCATGACAAAAGCCTTATTTACGACATGTTAAAAGGAGGGATGGGAAAGAGCGGCTGATGTGAATCTTTAGCGGCGCAGTAAATGATAGACATAGTTTTACACAAAGCAATATTCCCTGTCCCAGTGGGAATGAAAAACTCCCAAGAGCACAAGTGAAATCTTTCTACTCATGTTCTTCTTTTTTTTTCTTATGTTTGATGGCTTTTCTAAAGCTGTAATCTTGGCACCGCTTGGTTAAAACACACGGGCCTAATGGCCACTTGCCTCCAATTTTCCATAAGACATTCCCAAAAGGCCACAAAGCATTTCACTTCAAGCTGGGATGAAGCTATTACAAGCAGAGGTAGTGTGCAAAGTCCTTTACAATCTGGCAAAAACCCAATAACCAATCAAGATGGTTGGCAGGGTCATAGTTCACAGTCGTGTTCATAGTTGCAGCAAGGGTGGTACTCCTGTGTTTCTGGAATGATTCGCAAATAGCAATTCCTTAATAAGGCAGGCATTTATTAGAGTTCGGTGCTTAGCCAAGTCTTAGTTAATCTGTTACAGCACTGTAAATGCTTGTTTTATTTAAGTGTGGACCTTCTACAGTCAAGACATAATATTCGCATTATATGCTAGACATATAAAGATTAGCACGGTCATTACAGAGAATGAAAGAGGAAATATTTCTAGCTTTTACTGTATGTGTGAGTTGGACCATGACTGTACTCGTATTGAAATATGCAACATTATCAATTGTTTTGATTTAAGGTATAAATTATATAAATAATGAGATGTTTAACTGACATGTGTATTTATGACATTTAATATTTTTGCCCCACAATATAATTTTATTCTTATGCTGCACTTAATACAACATCTGCCTGTCAATCTTCACTGATCAAATTGTGGTAAGAAATAATCCAATGTTTATATAAAATTGTTTTTCCATAAGAATATAGTACCAAAACATCATTGTGTTTGTATGTGGCGTATCCTGTTAGTATCAGTGTTAGTCTTTGAAAATGTCAGAGAGAGAAAAAGAGAGAGTAAGAGGGGGCAACAGAACATTTGGCTAAGAAAACATTATATCAGAGCATATTTCTTTTCACTTTAGACTTACAGTACGCCTTGGAACATGCATTCGTCTCTTTTCAAAATGGGCCATTAACACAATGGATGAAAAGCCAGCATAAACAAAACCAAGCAGAACACATTTCATCGGGACTATTGAAGAGCTCTCATACTTGGCTTTGGCATAGTGAGTGGCAGAGCCTGAGCTTCACGGATAACTTTATGTAATACAGCAGTACTGTTTGTATAAGTTAAAGGTACAACGTGTTAAGTAGGCTACCATAGCCATTTATACTGGCTAAATGTTTTTTGTTGTTGTTGTTGTTGTTGTTAATATTTGTTAATCTTTATGCTGTTAAAACCCATGCACATGACTTTATTTTGTGGGACACAAATAGCAGAACATTAAAGAATGACAGCCTCTGTCACCATTCACAAGCATTGCATCTTATGTAGAGAAAAAAGAAAGTCATATGTTTTTAAAACGACACAAGAGTAAATAATTTTTTAAAAGCCAATGTTGATATTTGACATCACCTAAACAATAGAATCTGGACCTTCTTTTGATATAGACCCACCCCACACATACCTAATCCAGGAAACAATGTCGGTTATTAGACACCTACTTACTGCTGATTGGTGTAAGTGTGTTTTGGTACTCGGCCTGGTTCCCTTTTCCAAAATGTTTTTTAAAAATCATGCACCCCGCCTTTAACTACTCCTTTAAAGGGGACATTCCATGAAAATCTGACTTTTTCCATGTTTAAGTGCTATAATCGGGTCCCCAGTGCTTCTACCAATCCAGAAAACATGAAAAATAGCAACCCTGAACTTTGTTTTGGTAAGGCTCTCTCTGCAAGCATGACGTAGTAAGGGGATCTTATTATAATGATACCGCCCCTTCATCTGCGCTATCCAACCATGACGCGGCCTCACAAGTGCAAGAGACAGAGAGAAAGAATGACTGACAGCACGACGCGTTTGTATTCCCTCAAACACAGTAACCTACAAACTTATAACTTGTAGTTTTAATGGTCTTTCTAAAGGTTGAATTAACATTCTAAAGGATTAACGTTACCTTAGTGCAAGAGAAAGTGAGTGAGTGAGAGCGAGTGAGCGAACAAACGAGAGAGAGAGAGCGCAACGCAACAGTTCACTTTCATCAATACAAGTATGTTGTTTAATATGTTTCTCTGTTTATATGAATGAACACGAGGATTAATGCACTGCACGAGACAGAGTGAGAGAACAACACGTATTCACTATCATACACAATAAGCATAAATAAATATGTTGTTTAATGTTTTGTCTGAAGTTTCAAATGAATACGAGGAGTTACAAGATAGAGAGTGAGAGACTGACAAAAACGTGAATGTGTTCAATCATACACAATAAGGATAAATATGTCATTTGATCTGTTTCTCTAAAGTTTAAGCATTAAATGTGTTGTTTAATTACAGATCATTTAAATGTGCTCGTGTGGTTTGGTCAAAAAGTAAACTTCTAAGTGTTTGTGGACGTGTATTTTATTGTAACATGCTGAAAATCATTGTGCCTGTTTAAAACACTGGCAGCATGAGACCTAAAAGTCTCTATTTTTTTTCCACAATGTTCCCCATCTGCTGATAAACATGTAGTTAGTATGCATAAAACAGATGATTGACTTTTTAAACTTTTTCAAATATATAATGCTGAACATAACTTGCTAACTTCTTTTGTGAGAGAATCTCCCTCTTGATGCTCTGTCATGTCTACAGTGCGAGCGCTTGAGACTCCGCCCACCTGAGCAGCTCATTTGGATTTAAAGGGATACACACAAAAATGGTGCATTTTTGCTCAGTGCCATAAAGTGCCTATTTTAACATGCCACAATAAATGACCTATAGGGTATTTTGAGCTAAAACTTTACCTATGTACTCTGGGGACATCAAAGATTTATTTAATATCTTAAAAACGTCTTGTGGAATGTCCCCTTTAACTGAGCAAAACTCTTAACACAAACCTCTCACTAAAACACACATTTTATACAATGCACTTGATTTATACGCACACGCACACGCACACGCACACGCACACGCACACGCACACACACACACACACACACACACACACACACACGCACACACACGCACACACACGCACACACACGCACACACACGCACGCGCACACACACCTAAAGGATTATTAGGAACACCTGTTCAATTTCTCATTAATGCAATTATCTAATCAATCAATCACATGGCAGTTGCTTCAATGCATTTAGGGGTGTGGTCCTGGTCAAGAAAATCTCCTGAACTCCAAACTGAATGTCAGAATGGGAAAGAAAGGTGTTTTAAGCAATTTTGAGCGTGGCATGGTTGTTGGTGCCAGACGAGACGGTATGAGTATTTCACAGTCTGCTATGTTACTGGGATTTTCACGCACAACCATTTCTAGGGTTTACAAAGAATGGTGTGAAAAGGGAAAAACATCCAGTATGCGGCAGTCCTGTGGGTGAAAATGCCTTGTTGATGCTAGAGTCAGAGGAGAATGGGCCGACTGATTCAAGCTGATAAAAGAGCAACTTTGACTGAAATAACCACTCATTACAATCGAGGTATGCAGCAAAGCATTTGTGAAGCCACAACACGCACAACCTTGAGGCAGATGGGCTACAACAGCAGAAGACCCCACCAGGTACCACTTTTCTCCACTAAATAGGAAAGAAGAGGCTACAATTAGCACAAGCTCACCAAAATTGGACAGTTGAAGACTGAAAAAATGTTGCCTGGTCTGATGAGTCTCGATTTCTGTAACATTCAGATGGTAGAGTCAGAATTTGGCATAAACAATGAGAACATGAATCCATCATGCCTGTGCAGGCTGCTGGTGGTGGTGCAATGGTTTGGGAGATGTGTTTTTAGCACACATTAGGCCCCTTAGTGCCAATTGGGCATTGTTTAAATACCACGGCCTACCTGAGAATTGTTTCTGACCATGTCCATCCCTTTATGACCACCATGTACCCATCCTCTGATGGCTACTTCCAGCAGGATACTGCACCATGTCACAAAGCTCAAATCATTTTAAATTGGTTTCTTGAACATGACAATGAGTTCACTGTACTAAAATGGCCCCCACAGTCACCAGATCTCAACCCAATAGAGCAGCTTTGGGATGTGATGGAACGGGAGCTTCGTGCCCTGGAAGTGCATCACACAAATCTCCATCAACTGCAAGATGCTATTATATCAATATGGGCCAACTTTTCTAAAGAATGCTTTCAGCACCTTGTTGAATCAATGCCACGTAGAATTAAGGCAGTTCTGAAGGCGAAAGGGGGTCAAACACAGTATTAGTATGGTGTTCCTAATAATCCTTTAGGTGAGTGCCCTTCCACTTGAGCAATAGCAGGCAGCTGCAGGATCTCTTATAGCTAAATGAAATTAAATCCTAATTCCTCATTCTAATCAAATGACTTCAGGACTTTAGTCTCTTCAAAAAGCTCAAAATGTGTTTAATGACGAAAGAGAGGTCACATTAAATACTGACTGATGCCTAAAAAAGACATTTAGTTCTGAAAATAGTTTTGTTTTTAATTTTGTGTACATATTTCCTGTATATTATGTTTGTATCTTAAAAATAGTGAAAAATAAATATGGATGGACATTAAAACTTTTGCTAAAACAACAAAGCTGGTGGCCTTAGACTTTTGCACAGTATATCTATTTTTTATGAATGACACTGCTTACAGTATGTCCATTACATCAACTTTTCCCAGTTTAGAGAGCCATCTTTTTCTCCTAACCCAATTCTTTCCCTTCTTTCATACTCTTCCTGTCTAAAGTAAAATGAATAGTTATTTTCAGGACCTCCCAGTCTTTCTCTTAATACTTTAGCTCCTTTGAAACATGTAATATATTAGCATGGCTGTAAATTTGTACAGTTAAACCTCAGGCTTGCCTGAATTGCGGCTTTATTATAAAATAAAGTCAACATTTACAGCATTCATATTTCAGGTCTTAGAGTGGCTTTCACATAAATATCTTCATTGCCATGGATCTTTCTTGTTCTGACTTCAACTTAAAAAAAAAGATGAAATATTATATAAAAAGCATGTTTGATCTTTCAGATTTAAGATTTGATTTTTATAAAGGAAAATACTAAAAAGGTTCAAATATGTAATTAAATTAATACAATGACTTTTTAGAAAAAAATAATTTATCTGATAGAAAGCAGTACTGTTTAAAAAAAATACTTGAATTCTTCTCGGTAGCTGGAAATTCAAAGCACCCTGGTCAGAGGCCCCGCTATTAGCTTACGACCAAAACAAACAGCAGAGGGGAAAAAAATCACCTTTGTAAAAATGTAAAACGCAGACTGCCAAGTCGAACGTTTTTGCTGTTATCACAATAAATCACATGTGAAACTTGGACAAGAGGGTGCACATAAGCGCTGCCTTTGTTTTCTATTCCACTTAGAAAGGTTGCGTCTCCAGAGGAAAATGAAGGCTGAGATATTGCTCGGGGTGTGTGTCTCTGTGTGTGTTAGAGACGAGTTTATACTGTAGCCCAGCATTAATCCTTTGGTGTTAGTGTGTTCGTGTACAGTATGTGACTATGGCTACTGCATATAGTTGTGAGTTCAGATGTGTGTGTGTGTGGAGAGGAAAAGGCACTCTGCCCAAAAGCAGGTGATTGATTGGTCCTTTAGTGACTGATGATACCCCGAGGATGTCTGGGTAATGAAGTACTGTTTTCCTAACTGTGTTCTGGGCCTCTGCTTTCATGTATTTTCGAGGTCAAAACAAGTGCGGTGCATTTTTTATAGTCACCATTTTTAATATAGCAAGCTGTCAGGTCAGGCTCTATATTTACAACGTTACAACAACCTATATGAAGGGCTTATTTTGTTTTAACACAAGTGTCTGAGATTACAGTATGATCTATTGAAAGTGTGGTATTTCAAGAAGGCTATGTGATGTAGATTATACTGTAAATCAAAGACACAACAGCACAGCAACAGTATACACAAACAACCCCAATACATATGAATATGAATAGGAGTAGTTGTTTTTAAAAAGAGCCATTTTCCTTTTTTATTTCAAAATAAAAATTATATTGTTTTCCACTGCTGCATTATAGAGTTTCTTGGCACGCTGTTGCAAGAACAGTAATGAATGGTCTTACAAATGTTATTAAACTCACCCAAAGCACCACACAGGAACTTTCCATTCATTAGGACTGTGTAAGAATTCGAGAGAAAATGTTAATGTGGAGCTTTGGTGAGAAAATGTTCATGAATTTATAGAGGAAAACATTTATAGCTGATCAGAGTAAGACTAGCTTGTCAGTTCTTCAGTGTGGGACAAAGCTTACTGGTCACTGTCAAGGCCAAAGGAATCCATCCCAGTGACAGCCATGATGTCAAACACTGTATTTATTACCTGGATACAAAAAATCGGCATGGTCACTATCTTAAAGAAATAGTTCACTCCAAAACATAAAATGATGCCATAATTTACTCACCCTCGTGCCATCCTATCTGTATATGGCAGTCAGAGTTATATTAACTAATATAAAAATATCTCTCACAAATGTATCATTTTACTTCATATGACATTTTTTAAACATCTGTGCCCTATCTTACATCAGGAGCAATGCGACACACCAGTTACAACGTAAGTTTTTCTTTTTAGTTTCAGCCCGACGCAGTTATCATTTTTACGTCCAGCGCCACATTGTTTGCAAATGCAATAGCTTTGCTATTTTTAGGCAACTGTAAACGAGTGGGTCATTGACCATCCAAAACCTGGGGACTCATTTATAATAAAGTAAAGTGTGCTTATGCAAAATTTCACGTAAAAGTCCATATTTATAAAAACTGTCTTTGATGTGGAAAAGTGGTTTGCGCCACGCCAGGGTCTGAGCAGACGTACGCACTTTTGCTTGTCCAATTGCTGCAGGTTTTTGAAATATAAGCCATTCTTGCTCTCAAAAGGGGTTTAACATTGACAAGCGCTCTTTTATGTCTAAGACATTAACTCTTTCACCGCCAGCGTTTTTTTAAAAAGTTGCCAGCCAGCGCCAGCGTTTTTCATGATTTTCACCAAAGTTTAATGCCTTCCAGAAAATGTTCTTCTTTAAATATATAAACATACAATATACCAAATGAAAGAACAGACCCTCTGCTTTCAAACAAAAAAAAAAACATTTCATCCTACCTTCAGTGGTTCTTTTGTAATCAGCTTTTGAATATGGGTAGATTTCTGCAAAAACACCACATTTTGAGCAAAAAGACTTTTCATAGAGATCCCATTCAGAGCGATCTTTAAAACGGACACGGACATGCAGCCGATTGCCATAGGGCAATACTTCCGGGTTTAAAAAGTTGCGGAAGGGCAGTTTCTAGTTCTAGTTTAGTTTCCCTTTCAGACCCAAGATTTATTAGAGGATATTATTTTAATGACTCATGCAATGTGATTTACTAATATTTGCACGTGCGATATTATGCTGTTTTTTGCGCCATTATTTAATCATGTCTTAAATCATTTTGCGCTTGAAATGGCTGAAATAGAAGAAGCATCAGAAAGAGCATGGTACGGGGCAAAGAATTTTTAACATGCAATGGTTTATTTGGAATGCCAGCTTTTAATTTACTGGAGGAGATAATAGAGGAGTCACTAGGAGAAGTCACACAATACCAGGTGTTTCAAAACTTATTACTTTTCAGTGTCCTATAGCAGTGTTTCCCAACCCTGGTCCTCGGGCACCCCCTCCCAGAAAGTTTTAGATGTCTCCTTATTTAACACACCTGATTTAACTCATCAGCTTGTTAGGGACACATGTTTACCATTTTAGAAGGAGGCTGATGAGTAGAATCAAGGGGTTTTAAATAAGGAGACATCTAAAACTTTCTGGGAGGGGGTGCCCGAGGACCAGGGTTGGTAAACACTGTCCTATAGCTTCGTTTGCTGTGATGTCCGTGGTGCTGAACTCAAGCACATCACACGTTTGTAGATCAGGTGCAACTCATCACCTCTACTTATTTGCAACCCTGAAATAATTTGCGCTGCTCTTAGTAGATTGCGTTGGTCATTATGGAAATCAGCTGTTGAGCCACGTGCTATTTAATTTGCGCCTTTTTTAGGCCTAGTCCACACGGACACGGGTATTTTTATAACTGTGAGTTTTTTCACGCGGTTCAGCCGTTCGTCCACACGACACCGCATTATCAGGGCACTGAAACCGAGCATATTTGAAAACCCTGGCCAAGGTGAGCTTTTTAAGAAACCCCGGTTACAGTGGTATCGTGTAGAGAGTAAAACCGGGGGTTTTGCCTTGCGACGTCAGAGTGTGCGCCGTTATCCACTATGTTTGACGTCAAGATTGTGCGCCGGGACTGCTTTGTTGATGATTCTGTGCAATGGCGGACGTATCTTGCTAATAATAACTGTGCTAACAGAGCTTCTAACATGTATACAGATAGATGCTCAGTTATCTCACTATATTGCGGAACACGATTTGGGTTATATCCCCGCCTTCTGGTGTGGCATGCTCTTGACAGCGCTTGATAGCGTGCTTTTGCTTTATCGTGTGGATGAATATTTAATTTAAACCGAGCACATGTGGACGGGATTTTTTTATTAGGGAAAACTCCGGTTATAAATATACCTGTGTCCGTGTGGACTTGGCCTTAGTAAATAACCCGCCTTTTTGGAATTGTGCTCTCACGCTAATTTGCCCCGAAATTTGAAAGATTTTCACGCTGCGTTATCCAATCAGGAGCTTGCTCTAGCAGTGACGTGATCACAGGAAGCGAGCGGAGGCAGAAAAACAAAACAATGGAGAACAATCATCTTCACTAAATGAGACATCTTTGTACTTTTACAGGAATTAAAAGGATATTGTTTGGAAGAGTGAGGAGGTCGAACAATCTGGTAAGTTTACTCAATTTGAGCTATATAAGCCCCTCCATTGATACAAATTTACGCGTGAATTTCTCAAATGGCTAGAATTTCACTTGCGAATAAAGCGAGTAAACTCAAAGGAGCACAAGGAGTAGCTCAAGCCAAGACTAGGCCTTAGTTTAATTAGGAAATATAACTTGTTTTAACAAACACTCCTTACTAAAATCATTACTTGGGCACTGATGTATTTTTTAGATGTTTCAGTGAAAGTTGTTTCAGTTTGGACAGCTCTTACATTTATTTTAGTCTAGGACTAGTCTAATCCCTGTCCGGGAAACCGCCCAAAAATGTTGCCGCCTCTTCGGTGTCTGGTGTGAACGCACTAAGATTGTTAAAATAGGGACCCTGGTGTTATATTGATTACTTTTATTACGCTTTTGGATAACCCGTGGCCCTATTTATACTATTATAAGGCTTTACCGAACCAGGATGTCATTTAATTATAACAACGACTGTGTTGTAAAAAAAAGGCATATACACTTATGTTGTTTGAGAGTGAGTTATGGTCTAATGATTATTTTTTTTGTAAATTATTTCTTTAAGGAAAAGGCATTAATGGGGTTGGAAATACATGATCATGAACACAGATTCCCATCTTTATCTTTAGAACAACTGTGTAAATAAAGTTTACGACTAAAATTCGGAAAATCGGCTAGTGCATCGGTAGCTTTATGTGACATTAAATCCATCATCTCGACACTTTCCCTTTTTTATCCTGAAAACCGACCTGACATTTTTATAGGCTGCTTTGACTGTAAACGAAGCCCAAAACGTGTCATTCTAACACTATACGACTGCATGTCTGTTTTTATTCTTCTCCTTCAGTTTTTTTTCATTTTGCCAAAGGCTTCAATAATGTTTTTTACATTTCATGGGGAAATGAAAGCAGTGAGGTTGTAGAAGCCCCTGCTAGCCACCCACATTCTCCAGAACAAGACCTTCTTTATTCAGGCAGCAGACTGTAGGCTTCTACCGAGGAACAATTGGAAAAAGTCAGGACAGGACTAAAATGCCAACTGCATTGCCAACAAATGGACATATTGACACATTTATATGTCAACGTTTTTTTTCTGTGGCTCACCTCCTGCATGATGTGCAATTTATTAGATTTTGTACTAATAGCACAAAAATATTAAAAGTGCAAAATCAGGGGTATCGTATATCTTAGAACCTGCATGTAATATCCAGTTAATTGAGAAATGTATGTTCTTGTTTTCAGGGCTCTGTTCAGTCATAAGCAAACCCAGTTGACCCATATACAATCTCCTCCAGCTAAAGTACAAACGCTGAACTTTTACACTAATGATTTTTACCCTGTAGCCATTGTGCTTGGTATTCCATGCGTTTTGGAGTTCATGCTGTTCTTGTAAGGTGGTTGAGGAATTATGTACAGTACAAGACTGGTTCTAATCAACAGACAGTCATTTTCCCACAAATGTGCCCTGTGTCTTTCCTTCTTGACTTGACTGTCAGATTTTTTTTCACCACTACTCTTTCTAATTGGCTTCAGTGTTAAGTTAGTACTGTGATGCTTTTTCCACACTAGAGAGCAGAGGTGGGTAGTAACGAATTACATTTACTTCGTTACATTTACTTGAGTACATTTTTCGGGTAACTAGTACTTTTAGAGTAAATTTAAGGATGGGTACTTTTACTCTTACTCAAGTACATTTCTAGTGAAAAAACTGTACTTTTACTTCGCTACATGCGGCGGCGTTACTGCGCTACTGTCAAATGGTAATAATTAATGAATATATATATATATATATTAAAGTTTATAGGGCGTGTTCGAAAGTTGCGCGAAAAAGGCTGCGTCACCCTTTAGCGCGCGACCGCGAGGTCACCCTTTTAGCGCGCGCGACCGCGCGGCCGCGTAGAGATGATAGGAGAAGCAGATGAGGGCGCGTGTGCGTTGTGCGAGTTATCGGAGGCAGATCATGCGTGGCTTCAAGTTCGGTCTATGTTTTCACTCCAAGAGGTCAAAAAGAATAGTTTCATAATGTGATGCATGCTTTGTTCAATAAACGAGCTGACATCTCAGCGAACAGGAATTCAAGATCCAGCCTGAAGTAAGTGTCACAGTATTGTCTATTTGAACACTATTAATGGTCATTTCACACACTGTCCGAGTTTTTTTGCCATATGCACTCTTGTGCAAGCGATTACAAATCCTAATGTAAGTTAAACCATACAAACAGCACGTTCACATCTGCACATTTCCATATCATTTCCCCACAACTAAACAAACTTAACAGCATAATGTAATGACTGCATTTATACACAAATCCGGACACCTCACTAATGTGTAGAAAATACATTCAAATAAAAACGGGATTGTATTTTATTTAAATCCTTCCTAAAGAATGAATGAATAAAAATAAAAGAATAAAGATTGATTTGAAAGAAACATGTATTATATATTATAATAAATGTAGAGATGATTTGCAAAAACAGATAAGTTCCATATGAAATTCTAAAATGATCATTTTTATTAAGCTCCTGTTTATGTTCAGTAATTGCACTTTAATGGCAATGAAAATAACCTATTCATATAAAAACATGATAACAAACAGACACACACGTTCTTATTTGTTTACTGTTTGCATGTTTAAAGGCAGACGCTGACAAGTTTGTGTTGTGAACATGAAAATAAATACAGAGTTAACCGTCAGAAAAACATCTGTGTGTGTGTGTGTGTTTGAGATTTTTTCTCAAACGACACATTATGTGATGTTAATCTACCCATTGCAGGACTGAGATAGGCTGCTTACTTGTATATAAGCAGAACAATGAGACTCTTAAGGAGAGATTTGTGAAAACCCTCCAAGTCTGAAATTCAGTGCTTTTGCGCTACTTCTCTATCAGATCAGAAGTAACGAGTAACTAACTACTTGAGTAGTTTTTTCATCTAATACTTTTTTACTCTTACTTAAGTACATAATTAGATTGATACTTTTACTTTTACTTGAGTACATTTTTGTATAAGTACTTGTACTTTTACTTGAGTACAGATTTTGGGTACTCTACCCACCTCTGCTAGAGAGTAGTAAAGAGTAAAACCATCTAAGCGCTACTTTGGACCTTAAAACTATATGTCACACACATAGAGCACACATGCATTCTCAGACATTCAGTGTGTTATACAGTGCTCCAAACAGTCATGTGCAGTAAACCCCCTCCCTAAACAAGGTATACATTACTGGGTTCCACTCCTTTTTATGTATTTTTCTTTAGCCCATATAGCCATTTCTGGTGAAGTTAGTGGACCCAGGACTAAACACTCATAAAGTAATACTGTTTCCAAACCGTTTGATGTTTTATTTCCAGAATTTTTTTTGAACAGGTCTGTATTTTTTTCATTTACAGAAAAGGAAAAGTCAGTCTTTCCCTTTAGGAAACTTTAAAAAAAGTTGTCATATAATGAGCCCTGCTTTTATCAGCAACAATACAACATGAAACTTTGCAATGTGAATACATTTTAAAATAAAATAGCTAAAAATGTTTCAATTTTGTGAGAGCGAATTAAGGTTTTCCGTATTTCTATGTAAGAAACAAATAAATAAATTTTTTATGCAAATTGTGGAGAAATACAAAACTTGTTGTGAATACTAAGCAGAATACCACAAGAAAAAGAAAAGCTACCCTACTGAAAAATCCAGCTAAAACCAGCATAAGCTGGTAGCTGGTTTTAGCTGGTATAAGGTGGTTTACGCTGGTCCTCCCAGCCTGACAAAGCTGGTCATGCTGGTGGGCCAGCTGGTATTCCAGCCTGACCAGCTAAGTCCAGCTAGACCAGCTTAAAATGTGGCCAAAACACACCTAGACCAGCTTGCTACACCAGCAAAACCAGCTTCCTACACCAGCAAAACCAGCTAAAACCAAGCTGGAGACCAGCTAAAACCAGCTCACCAGCTTATGCTGGTTTTAGCTGGATTTTTCAGTAGGGAAAAAATTATATATAATATTATACAGATGTAGTTAAATAATGTAGATTCTATAAAAACTGATACTGTACAATTTTAGTTAAAATCTTTATTATGTAGTGTATCCTTTTTACTTTTATACTGTTCATGACTTTTTTGAGTAATGTTACCAAACATTGGTAACCATTCAAACACTTAGCTGAACCCAGAAGTAATGTTCATATTTTTTGTTAGTACTTTAGGTTTTTTTAATTTTTATGGGGAAGTTTACAAGACAGGGCTTAAGCCTAGTCCCAGACTAACTTAAATGTAAGTATTGTCTTGATTGAAAACAACTTGCACTGACATATCTTAAAATATATCAGTGTGAGTGTTGTGTCTCAAGATGCACATCAGTAGTATTTATTTATAAACTATGCTTTTAAATATGACTTAAATATCTTAATTTAACTAAGGCCTAGTCCTGGTTTAAGCTAATCCCTATCCGGGAAACCACCCATAGGACATTTAAAGGCAGGGTGCATGATCTCTGAAAGCCAATGTTGACATTTGAAATCACCTAAACAAACACGCCCCAAGCCCAAGAGAATCTGGACATTCTTTTGATAGACCCGCCTCACACATACACAACCCAGGCAACGATGTCGGTAAGTAGACATGCACAAGTGTGTTTTGGTACTCGACCCGACTCCCTTTTCCAAAGTTTTTTTTTTCAAAAATCATGCACACCGCCTTTAAGTAGTTTTTACAAACAAACCTTACAATAAACAATACTAGTGTGCATCTTGAGACAAAACATTGGCATTAATATGTGTTAAGAGATGTCAGTGTCACAGGTCGGAGCGGACCACCCCTATCGTGCGTCACGCTCCTCCCTTAGTTTCCACCCCGAGGAGGTCCCAAAATGCCCCAATGACCAAACAGACGAGATGAGAATAAAATATAAAAATCTTTTATTTATTAAAAGAATGGGAAAGGGGAGGGGGGAGGTTATTTAAAAAGCAGTGTTCAAGTCCCTAGGGACTCTTCTTGTGGCCTCAGGTAAGTCACTCCACTTTCCTCTTCTCCAGACGTTTACGTGAGCTCCAGGTATGTGTTCCCAATTCCTCCTTGTATCCCCCAGATGAATGTAGGTGACTATTTATCACTCCTCCTCCTGAACTCCAAGAGACAGACACAGGTAAGTATGCAGGTAAGTTAGCAAACAAATATCCTAACCTGGAGGGCCGGTAGGTTGTCAGTGGATACACTCAGGCTGGAACTTCGGGGTGCCCGGAGAGGTGTATAAATGGATCCTCGTCAAGTAGCATGGAGCGCTTGGCAGGTAGGTACACAGGTACGGACAACGGGGCTGTTCCTGGGCATACAGGGAGTTACACAGGCAAGCGTAGTGGGGCTTTTAGCGTGGGCTTACACGTAGGTACACAGTTAAGTATAACTGGGCTTTTCTGGGCATACGGGGAATCACCCAAGCTGGGCTCTTAGCTTAGGCTTACAGGTAGGTTTAACTGGGCTTCTCGCTTGGTGTACAGGTAAGTGTAGCGGGACTCTTAGCTTGGGCTTACACGTAGGTACACAGGTAAGTATAACTGGACTTTTCTGGGCATACAGGGTGTCACACAGGCATGTGTAGCTGGGCTCTTGGCTTAGGCTTACAGGTAGGTTTAATTGGGCTCTTCACTTGGCGTGCAGGGAGTAACACAGGGAGGTACACTGGGCTTTTGGCTTTGGGCGTACAGGTGAGTATACAGGAAGGTATACACGCTGTTAGCTGGAATGGATGCAACTCACAAACCCGTAGGTAGCTCTTCGAGGCTTGGGTGGCTGGAGAGGACGTATATGCACACAGAGAACTTCTAGCCTTCCTCACTAGGACAGACCTCTCAGGAAACACTTTGACGTTGACTTCCAACACGGAGTACAACGGTCGCCCACCATCACCGATTCACCTCCTCTAATACAGGGCTTCCTCTTCGGCCTGGGGAGTGATCGCTGACAACATTGGCATAGCACAACACTACAATTCTTCAGGTGTACACACGTCAAAAAGACTCACCCACTGCACTCCACACACTCACTGTGAATTAGGGTCAGGATCACCACGTTGGGCCAGGAAAATAGTCCTGGATGGTTGAAAGGGTCGGTGCGGAAGATGACCATATAGAAACGTCAAGACCTCGACCTTTCAACACACTCCTTCCTCTTCTCAGCTGGTTTCGGCTCACTCACCAATCCTTTTCACAAGTGGGGCCGCTCACACACTGATCATACACACAGGGAATACACTGGGATACAAGATTAGCAAGGGTGTCACTGGCAAGACAACAATTTAGACGTAACTCACAGTTTCGTTGACACTTAATACTTCCCTCTCTCTTCTAGAGGTCTGGTGTATACTGGGTCGATAGTACAAGAATTTCTCCATTCCTTCCTCTTCTCAATACATTTCCGGTGACTTCTCAGTGTAAACAATCTCTTCAAGGTAATAATACATGTCAACACAATTACTTCCAAAGGAATGTTTCAAACACTTAACTCCGTGTTTTCTGCAGCCCAGTACTCTGTTTTAACTTCCCCCAGTCTGCAATATCCGCATCAATATGTCGCTCCGACACACCAATCGCTCTGTCTCACCCACAGCATTTGCCGGAATAAACTTCACCTTTTGCTGTTCTCCGGATGCCTTATTTATACGCCTCTTCTTCCCTGAATTGCCCAATCACCAATCGCCACGTTCATTTGCACACCTGTTCTTAATAATCCCCAAATTTTGGTTGCCCGGAGTTACCGGAACTGGCTGCGTGTTTCATGGACAATGGTCCGGGCGGAACTATTTCCATCATTTTTTTTGGTTCCGCCGCTTGAAGTCACTCTGTGACATCAGTGCAAGGTGTTTTTAAATTAAGTTTGGGGTTAGGGTAGGTCCTTTCCGGGAAACCACCCATACATTTTCTTTCAAATAATGATCCTATATTAACAGCCTATATATGCAAAGGATAACATTCAGTGGCGCCTTGTGACTTATCTTCTAAGGGGCACAAATTCTAAATATGTGTTCGGAGTGTTCTGTTTTGCTCGTCATGTCAAAATATGTGCCATGGGAACCATGTGCATCATGCATCATTTCAAAATACATGCCTACTCCACACGTGCTGAAACGGTTTACAATTAAAGAGATGCTCATGTTCACAAAATACTTGCAAGACACTCACTTAACACTAGCATTCTGCAGCAGGCACTTATTTTGATATGACACGCAGTGGCGGTTGTACACGGAGGCCAAGGGTGGCCCGTGCCTCTGTAAACATGTCATTGGCCACCCCGTGCTGACCAAATAAAAAAGTATACATTTATTTTTATTTTACACGCGAGCGCCAAAAGCGGAACTAATGCGACGCAACTTTCTACACGGGCAATTTAGAGCGGCGCACCTAATCACTGTAGCCGCCTGCGGGTGCTGCTCGGCATGTTTACAATTTAAAATAAATATTATTTTAAATATTGATTAGATTGTGGTCCCTAACTGTCTAGCAATGTGTATTTATATGTAAACTAAAACAAACGTTTGTCTTTATAAAAGTTTGCATTTCATAAAGTTTATTGAGTAGGCTTGCATGATTTTCGGTTGGGGGGCTTTAAAAAGAGCCCAGCTCCCCTTTTGCACCTGCACTCACTCTTGTATTAAATAAATATTTATATGATTGTAAAGTAAAATAAAGTTTACGGGGCAGTTTCCCGGAAAGGGATTAGACTAGTTCTAGACTAAAATAAATGTAAGAGCTGTCCAAACTGAAAACAACTTGCAATGCCATATCTTAAAATACACCAGTGCCCTTTGTTTTGCTTCAAAATGCACACAAGTAATGTATTTAGTAAGGCATGTTTGTTAAAACTAGTTATATTTCCTAATTAAACTAAGGCCTAGTCCTGTCTCAAACTAATTCCTGTAACTACCCCTATCATTTTTAAATATAATTTCTTGCCATTTTTTTATTTGCCCCTCTGGTAAAACCCTGGCCCCTCCTTGGCCCCCTTAGTGAAATTTGTCTAGAACCGCAACTGATGACACGTGATGCACATATGTTTACACGATGCGCCAAACACATATTTTGAAATAACGAGCCACACACATGACAGGCTAAATACATGTTGTGACGAACTTCGCATCGAGCGTCACCAGCCAGCACTGATAACTTAAATTTCTTAAATTTGCAAAACAATCTCCCTGAAAATATGTGTCAAATAAATGCAGCTTAGTTTGTGTTTTGCGTTAAAGAAGTTATTGTATGTTTACATAGTAAATAAAGACATTCTTTTTACTTTAGAAAGTCAAAGAAATGTTAACTATGATAAAAATAATGATCAACTTTATAATTTAAAGGTATAAAGATACAACTATGCTTTTATTATCTTAGAATAAGCCATTTCTATCTATACATCGAGGGTCTCATTAAATGGAATTCGCCATTTTGCGCCATGTTTCTAGTAGCCCTAAACTGCCCAATAGAGTGCTTTGTGACTATGTTATCTCAGACGATGACATGTTTGTCCTGTGGTGGTTACCGTAGCTTCTCTATGGCAGTTTCTCAATGTCAAGGATACTTCCTTGGCAGTACTGGTCTTTCCAAGTCACTTCCTTCAGAGGCTAGTCGAGGCTCCACTTTAGAATTTGGAGAACACGTAAATGAAACAGGCTAGCAAGTGCATGTCATTGCGTCATTACGCCAGTAAAAAAAGGTGTGCTTTCGGCGCTGCGCGCATAGGATTGTGGGTGATTTGTGAGCTTGAAGGATACACATATGCATCCTTTCCTGTATATGGGATATTTTTTGAACGAAGGACCCAGTCCTTGGTTGCAATTCCAAGGATCCTCGACATTTCGACGGATGTTGATGACGTAGCATCCTCGAAATTCTGGAATCTGATGATCCTTTCTTGACAGTGAGAAACAGCCTATGTGTTTCAAAAGGGGAGGTGTGAGCTGTGTGGACTGCCATTGGTTGCAGTTCGCAGTCTCCCCACTAGATGCAGCTAAATCCACCAACCACACAAAATCTTTCATTTGCCATTTCCATGTCCGTACAGAAACTCACCCTGCATTTAACCCCAGCTCTTTCTCTTATTTTATATGTCTGGTACAGTATGATACAACCAGGATTACCATACAAAATTAAACAAGTCAGCGCACAAAGATGTAGCTAAAAGAGGAACGATATCTGTCATTTAGCAAGATTTACAGCTATGTTAGCCACAGCCCTTGGCTAAAAGCGCAGTGGATATTTACTACACTTTCTGAGAAGCAATCTGTGTTTGGCTGAACTACAATATCACCCGAGGTCATTGTTCCATATGGTAACCAGACATGGACTGTTGCGGCCGGTTACGCAGGCCTATAAAGAAGCAGAAGAAGAGAGTGTGGGAGAGAGGATTTGAATTGAAGATGATAATTGCAGAGAAGAAAAACATAAGAGCTGGACCAGGTTATGACGACGCATCAACCAATTCCATTACTAGATACGGGTCTTTTTAAGAAACTGGCCCTGTGTGTGTGATCGAACGGCCTCAAGTCAAAAGTTATTAGACGTCACTTTAGCAAGACAAATTAGCATGGAAAAATTCTCCATCCCTGAATGGTTGACCACCTTTCTGTCTGAGCAAGGGCTGAACTTTAAAACCATCTCATGTTTTTTTAGTGTCTTATTACATTTTTAGTTTTCGTTTTCTAACTCTCTCATTGTTCACTTGTTTCTGTCATCAGAAATTGTTATGCACAGGTAATGATCACAATCAGTCTTACAATAACATTTGCCCGCCACAGAGTTCTACCCAGCCACATGATCTATGAGGAAAATAACAATGATGGAATCTTTATGTGATCGTTAAATCAAAAGGTTATTGACCCCTAGCTGACTTTTTTATACCATCTTGTAAGCCACACGAGGTTAGGTCTAAAAAAGTCTTTATTGATATCTGATCCTTAGTCTTTAGCAGATGTTCTATATCTTCTCAGCGGCCTTCCGTTCGTTTCTGCCTATTGTCCCAATGTTTACAGGTTGAAACCACACCCAGAATGTCATGAAAGCGAAATCGGTCATTAAAACCTTTCGGCCCACCACAGGTCCATCATTCTGCTATAAAATGTTTGATAAATTGCAGTCTCCCATCAGGTTTGAACCACAAAGGCTGTCCCAGTGAGGATGATTAATGGCTTTTCCTTTTTTCCGTCTCTTTCACGAACTCTTTTCTTTCTCCGCCAGTGACAGAATCCCTCTCGTGGATGGTCACGCTTCCAGACCACACTGTTGTATAGTCCTCCTGAGGGGCCTGTAAATGCCTTCTCCGTGTCAGATGTGGCTTTGTTTGATTTCTTGCTTCTTTAAACGTTCCGAGATGTTGTGCATCCCCGTGGTTGAATCCGACTGGTTTGGTGATTTGTCTCCATCCTTTATTTTGTTGGCTAAATGTCTCCTCCCCTCCAACTTCTGTTGTGCTTGGATAAAGGCAGGTGAAAAATGCACTGAAGATGGACGTCTGGACTAAAGTATGTAAGGTAGCCCACTGGTTCTTTTCTAGGAACTCTCTCATTGTCTATCTGTCTATTTGTTGGCTGTAAAAATAGCTCTTTGTACACTCGCATGTAACATGGACCAACCCATTGGATTTAATGTAACTTACTGCATGCTGGATTGTTTCAAAATGGTTTCCAGACAGCAGACGACTCTGGGCCAGATCTGCACCGGTTCCAGGCCAAAGTCATTGGATCCAGTGCAACTCCAGCCTGGAGTCTAATGCTGTCTGGATTGTGTCAAATATGGACATTCTCTAGGTTAATTTAACCCAATGGCTGATTTTGTCCATATTTTACCCAACAACCAGCATTTAAGAGTGTACAGCCTATTTAGTAAAATATGCCACAAACTAAATCTTTATTGAGAGTAGTATTAGTAGTGTTTAGAGTGCTGATAGAGATTTTATGGTTGTTTGATAGAAATGGGAATCCCCAAATTCTACAAATGGTGAAAAGTGCAGTATGTCTTTAGTAGCTGGACACCTCAGATTTATTTCAATTATAACAACTCTCGGAATGTAGATTTAGCAGTTTTATGGGGCATGGAATGTACATAAGCTTTATCTTGGTGCTAGATATGCTATGCTGCTGCTGTTGGCATGAAGACTTTTGCTAAAACATGCACATAATAACAGGATAGAAATATGTGCTGTTGCAAATAAATTCCCCATAGCAGATCTAGGCCTGTGGTGCTGGGGATGAGGAGGGCTATAGATATTTTTCAATTAGATAGACCCAAAGGCAAAAGATTAAGCCTTATTAAATATTTCTGTTAGTTTCAATTTCAAAAAGCATGCTTGCGGACCACCCACATTTGGTTCACTAACCCTGTGGTCCACACTGCTGAGAAAAAATGCAATTCTAATCCAATCAAGTGGGAGGAAAAAAATATTTATCTCTTAGCAATAGTAACAAATTATTAAAAGACCTTTTGACTTTGAACTGAACAAAGGACATAAATTATAGTCTTTTATTTTAATTATGACTTATTATTTTGGTGTTGGCTGTTTTAGATACTTTATGTTTTATTTGCGGACAGCTCTGTTATGCTTTAAAATTAAATTATTTGAGCAGTTTGTTGGACTGCTCTATTTTAAAGATGGACAGTTTTGAAATCTGCCATTGCATCTTTAATTTGTTGCTAGTCTCATCACACTACACTGTAAAAAACATGGTAAAAACTTAAGTTTTTACAATTAATTTCAAGTTTCTTGACTGGCGAGTTGCTGTAAATAATAAAAATAAAGTACAACTTAAGTTTTATAATTTATGGCAACACGAATGTTGAAATGAATTGTAAACTCAAGTTGATTAAAATTTAAGTGCAACAAGGATTTTTTTTACAGTATACAAGAACGCTCACACTACAAGACTATGGGTGACTTTAGGGAAACTGATCTAAACTCAAAACATCAAAGCAAATGGATTTCAGTCATGCAGCATTCAATAGCCTATGCTACACTTTATGTCTGTACTTGAAGATGACAAATTCATATTGACACAACCAATGAATGTAGTGCTATGTGTTTAAATTATACAATTTTCTTTTATTTTACAACTTGCTGCATTTTACACAGAACAGAAAAGATACAATAGACCCCTTAATCGCCTACGTCACTGGGACGTCACCGCTCTAGCTGGAGGCAAAAAATAAGTAGGAACTTATAGCAGGCGTGCTAAATGTTTGAGATTTTCTACTTAAAATCTCATATTGTTGTGTTTTTGGCTGCCAGAATAGAAGGAACAGCACTTTTGGTTCAAAACTAAAGTAGACAATTGTGGTTGAATACAATACGGGTACAGACTGGACGGAGACAATCATAAATAATTCTTTGTGTTTGCAGTGCACACTTCATATCAGGTAAAATAATCTATGCATATGTACTGGTGTGTTGGTTTTATCTAGTACAAATCAGCAAGTTTCTGTTTTATAGGTGAAAAGTCACCAACTTTAGTGCTACTGTTTACATTAGCTTAAATGTTAAACAAACATACAGTGATAGATGTGTGTGCCATCCTTTGAATGGTCTCTTAAAATAATCCACATTGCTAGTTACACTAGACCAGTGTTTCTCAAACTTTTTCAGCCCAAGGACCACTTTATCTTCCAATTTCTTTCTGAGGACCACCTAACAGAATCTCACTCTAACACGCCCCCAAAAAACAACAAAATAGGGAATGCAATGCTAGTATGCTCAGAAATTACTATATGAATTTTATTTCATTTGAACAAGTAAATGTGAAATGAGTTACAGCTTAATATGAACAACAACTGCACATATGAAAAAAAATGCAATTAAACACTATAACAGCCTAGGTCCCACTTAATGTCATTCCAAAGAGCCCTTAGTTTAAAACTGAGGTGGTGGGTATATGAAGTCTTGTAACTATGGTAACAATAAAATGCTGAAAAAAATGTTCCCCTTAATGTCCAAAATCACTGAAATTACAGGGATTTTACACATGAAAGAAAAACTAGTACATTACAAAACTAATAGATCTGTGGATTTCAGTTGACGCTTGATCCTTCTTTTGACTACTCTTTGGTTTAGCCACCGATCCATTTTTACGTTATTAAAGCAACACTAGGTAGTTTTTTTTACCTTTAAATAGTGTCTCTAAAATTATTTCAGTGATAGAACAACTTTTAACTGGACAAATTGTACTGTTGCTGCAACCTGAGCAGCCTCCTAGCTGCTACAAGCACACTCTAAAAGTGGCGGTGGAGGGTAGAGCACACAACCCCGCCCCTCCCCCTGCCTGCAAAAGAGTGTCTGATATCAGGCACTGTTGCGCTTTTCAACCACATGGGGGAGCTGTAAGTCATTTTTACATGGAAACTACATAGTGTTGCCTTAAAACAGAATGGCAAGAACTGATATCACAGTTTTGCAAGTGCATTAAAAATCTACTTAAATAAGTGACAATTTTACAAAAATAAGTGACACTTGCCTAGTTTAGGTCATCTTTTGGCGGACCACTGGGGGGGTTTGGCGGACCACTAGTTGTCCGTGTACCACACTTTGAGAATTACTGCACTAGACAATAAGCCGAAAGTAATTCATATGTTGTCTAGGAAATATCCAAAACCTGGTTAAAATTGCGAGAGTTAATTTACAAAATAGCTGTCACGGTCCCGCACATATTCGGACAGTTCCGAACCTTTTTCTGCATCCATCTTTAATAAATCTCTCCTAAAACGTGCTAGCTTACGCTTGTCAACATTGTCTCCGCGGCTCATTCTGCCTCCAGTTAAGCCCCACCCACACAAATACGTCACAATGTTTACCAACTGTAAAAGGGTCTATACATAGATATACTCAACAATTTTGTCATCAGGTCTCCTTAAAAAATTGCAAAACCAATTGCTCTTCCTTATTTTATCATTCTGTGTCATTTTTACACAGGCTAATCCATATCCTTTAAAAATACAAGAGCTATTCAGTCTCTTAGATTAAAGAATAATTATCTAAAGAGATAGCATTTGGGAATGCTTTTGAATGAAATCTATTTCCCTTTTAAGGGTCAAGATGGGTCAGGCTGTTGGATTTTCTCTTTGTGTTGAGAGCTCTGAAGGCTTCCATGTGGATCCGTGAGTCTCTTTTCTGTTCCACCTGTCATCACTCTAACTGCACAAGCATCTCACAAACCCACATCTCTCGTGTCTATACTCAAATTGTACTGTTTAGCAAAGTATTCCATTTCCATTATTCGGTCCAAGATACCTGAGACACAGGCGTCCATTTTCGAATGAATAGAGCAGATTTGAAAAGGAGAACATTGCAGTGTGTGTGTCTATGTATTTTTTCCATTTTTTATTTGTCAATCAATTTCAATCAAGTTTTATCCTTTTCAAGCTCTACCATATGTTACAGATCATGATGACATTCATCAAGAGGACAATTTAAGTGTCCTGGTTCTCATTCTTGTGCTGTGTCCGAGTAGAGCAACACTAACTGCGTTTACATGGACATTTGTAATCCGTTTAAATGATCAATCTGAATAAAAATGCTCCATGTAAACACCTCAATCGGACTAAAAAGTGCCAATCTGATTAAAAATCTAATCCTCTTGTTAGGGGTGGTTTATACCGTTTGTAATCCGCTCAAAAGGACATGTATACACTTGATCGGATGGATAACTGAAACTGGGATGCTCTGCGCATGTGCCATCTTTTCTTTTTTAATGGCGGTTGGCAAACCCACTGAAAGGTGCATTTCCGCCACCTACAGGACGGGAGTGTGGAGCATATGCACACCTGCAATAACGTAGAATTGGCGTAATGACATGTGACGCAAATAACTCGAGTTTGTTTTGTTGAAGTAAGGGTGTTTTCACACCTAGTTCGTTTGAAACGCTCGTTCCAAACGCTCTCAGATCAGTTCAGGGTGTATATGTGAACAAACCAAGGGATCTCAGACCTCCCTAAAAGGACCCAGAAGTGAACCGAACTCGGACCACATCAGGAGGTGGTCTGAGTACGGTTCGCTTTTGGGTTCTTTTATGGTTCGATTTCTTTTTGATATGTGAAATCAATGAGGTCCCGGTCCGCTTTGCGTGTCGTTTGGACATTGTATCAAAATAAACTGCTGCACAGAAAGCTGGGATCTGAGTTCTTATGAAGTTGTGATGTGAACAAGAAAAGGTCTGAGATCACTTCAGTTCTGAAGAGGACCAAAAAAAGAACTGGGTCCTCTTTTGAGTCCACTATATTGTGAACACCAAAAGGACTGAGGTCACATTCAGCTAGTTCCTTTTCTGGTTCACTTTAAGTGAACTGGGTTTGGTTCTTTTAAAATGAACTATATGTGAAAACACCCTAAGTCACAATAAGTGATTGTCTTGTAAATCTTGTTCCTATTATCCGTCCAATTCCCCATAAAGTGATACAAGACAGCATTGTCCGGTCAGTCCATGATTTATTCTCTGATCCACAAACGCGTGTGTTTGGACTCGCTCTCGCGAACGGTCCCTGCAGCACCGCGTGAAGTAAAATGCGCTTTTTGGGCAGACATGAATGGGTGTTTTTGCTGCTGCTTGCACAAAGCAAATCTTGAAAAAGCGTGAAACTATATTTGTGCAATGTGCGCATGTCAAATGATCAAATCTGATTTAAATCTTGTGTCATATAAACACGCACATCAATCCGATCACAGTATTAAGTGTTCATGTAAACGCTATGATAGGATTTATTAATCGGAAGGATTTTAATCCGATGGAGGCAAAATGTGTCCATGTAAACGTAGCTACTGTTTTACCATGATACCATGGCAATCCATATTTTATGACACAACCTAAACTACCATCCAAATTAATATTTAATAATATTATGATAACATAGCAAACACATAATTTTTTTTATGGCGGGCAACTTTTCAAAAAATGAGTTAATATTTACTTCTGGGTCATTGTCATGTTGACGTGCAACTACACATGCAGACCACTAGTATGCAGTATCCACACATGTAACCACAGTAGCAATAAAAGAAGCAGCAGCTTGCCCAGTAAACCCACAAATGAAGATGAAGAAGCAGTTTGTTTTGAAAAGACCAGCAGTGATTGAGGTAAATAGACAGCAACTTTTGTTGCAGTTTCAGTTAAAACACTCCTCAACTTGGCCCATCTTTGTTCTCACCGCCGCAAACGGAAATGCCTATAAAGAAATGCAACACAGTTTTTACCTGATGAGGGGTTTTAGTGGATCAATCACAGCGCTTGCTGTCCGCATAGAATGGACGCGCTGTTAAAATTTTGCAGAGGTGCGCGTCAAGATATGTACAGCCTACGGATACCATACGGCGTAGCTATGGCATACCTTACGTACGACTATAACTCGCATTTTAGTGTCACCAACAATTGCAAGAGTTTATAAATGCTATACTAATTTGTTTTCTGCTTCCATCAGGTGCAATACAAACTCATGCAGAGGCTCAGTTATGAATTTTTATTGTGCAGCTAACAGTGGCTGCCTACATGCACAAAGAGGCAAGCTATTATTATAATAGCATTAAGCAATTTTACACTTGTACACATGCCCAATGTACATGATTAGTTGTGCATGAATTTTCAGTTGTGTGTATTGTGGACAGAGATCTTTTGTAAAACGTCAGTATAGATGAGGACATTTTTCATTTTAAAATGCTGTGTTAAAAGAAAACACACCGATGTAAACACAGCCTAAATACTACATCCCTACTGATTTCTCCCAACGATAATTCAATATATAAGCTCAGTTGAAGTTTTCCACGTTTCGGTTTAAAAGACAGCTCAAAGGTAGTGAGGGCTGATCTAATTTACTCTTTATTAGTACATGGGCCCTGTATCTCACGCCTTCACCCAGAAGGTGCCGGAGGTGTGGAATGTGACACTATCGGACGAAAGCGAGTGAGAGAATACTGCATATGCAGCTATTCATGTACTTACTTAAGACCCAAGGTATTTATAAAGCTGTTAAATCACTAGCTTAATACTTGTGTCTGCTTGTGTGTAGATATTCACATCCAATGGGATATTAAATATACATAAGCAAAGGCTTTAATCTGTTGTAAACTAGTTACATTCCAACTGTTTATCAGCACTGTTTATTAGTACTGATGTTAACTTCTTGACACCTTCAGAATTCCCACAAACGGTCAACCAGAACAAACTGTACCTTCATTAGTTGCTGGAGCCCAATCAGGACTCTTTTTATTGTTGTTTTACCAGTCTTCCTTTTATTCATGTCTTGTTAATTTGGTTAGTAAAATGGATCTGATAAAATACTACGCCAGTAGCCAGTATTTAGTGGAACTATATACTGTAATTGCAAGGTTTGAGTTCAGTTTACGGGAGTGTTGGGTACAGTGCATAGGCTTTTATGACCTAAATCTCATCCTCACGTGGATGTTCAACAGAATGACAGATTTACAGGTTCCAAACAACACATACTGTAGGTGTGGCGTAGGTTTTGGTGCCTCGCTGGGATGCACTGTTGACCCTACCATGAACTGTGATCTGGGTTTGATTAAAAGGGTCCTTTAAATCTTGCTCACTAACAATGTGCTCAGGGCATGTTCTGCAGTAAAAACACATTTTTTCTAGACATTCCCCGTTGAGTTCAAAACAACAACCAGAAGGCCAAGAAAGCCAACAGACTGGAGACATGTTGAAAGCAAAGGCGTTTTGCCAGCGAATGGATTCTGTTCAGGGTGGCATACATGAAGGGGGTACTTAGAAATCTACTAAAGCTGTTGTGGGTTGAAACTGAAATTAAATTGAGTTCAGAGTCAAAGAGGATTTATACAATCATTGCATGGACAAACAGTAACAGTAACACGAGTGTGCGCTGATGGGTTTGTAATGGCTTCCTCTTTATGACCCTCACACATGTTGCTGTGGATCATTGAGAAGGATGTCATAAGCCGTGCATCCAAAACCTCAACTACTGCACTCAAAATAATGCACATGGACATTCATTGTATAACCACAAATTAGTCAGTTTAGGTCAATTAAATTATGATTCATTTGTAACCAGATGTATTTTAGTTATACTGAAGAAATGTATCTTGTTCAGGTTGTACTGTACATGCAATGAGAGTGAAGTTACTTATATTAAAAGGTGAAATTTGAGTTTGTGTCTTAAAACCCAATAAGCATTTATTGAATGATTTTTTTTTGATGAATGTAGCTTGTCCAAGTGGTACTTTGATAAATAGGAGAAATTTGAGTTTGTATCATAAAAAATGTAATTTTAACACAAATTTATTTTAATTTATGTTAAGTTTCAGCATCATTTAGAAAAAAATAACTGTTTATCTAAAAAGTTTATCATTTGCAGGCATTTCTAAACATTTCAAATGTTAACATCTAAGCCATTTTAAACAATTTAAGCACAAGATAATACAGTGAGCTATTTTCTGTGCACGAAGATGCACACAAACTCAAATGGACACAGATAAGAGCATGCACGGAGATGCGCATTTCAAGAAGCACCCAAACACAGAATCATTCTGCGCTTGACAGGACACAAACACCCAAAATTATCTCGAAATACCACAGTCTTGGCAAGTATTCTCTTAAAAACAGTCCATTATGTCTTAAAGTGAACGCAAACAGTTCAGAAAGAAATCAGATGTGCGTCAGTATATGGATCCATGCTTATTTGATCTTAAACGTAAGCAGATTTCTTGAGGGTACTGCCACTTTGTGTCATTATGTTAATCAAACAACAGAAGACAAAAGGAAAATAATTTCTGTAGCTTTAAAAAGATGAATTATATTTAATTTATAGAATGAAGAAGACCATATTTTGATTAATTTGATTCTATTTCTGTTCCTACTGTTATGCTTTATTTGTAACTTTGTCCTAATCACAAATGGTCAAATATATCTATGATATGTCAAATCCCGTCTTTGTTACAAAAGGTGTTCCACAAGGTTCAGTTTTGGGACCCTTGCTTTTCCTAGTTTATATTAATAATATTTGTGATAGATTTAAATTTTGTAAGTATCATCTGTATGCAGATGATACAGTTTTGTATTTCTGTGCCCCTACAGCTGAGTTGGCCCTCTCAAATGTGCAGGCAGATTTTAATACCCTGCAACATGCTCTACTAGATTTGAAGCTGTTGTTAAACCCACATAAAACCAAAGTTATGGATTTTACTACTGGGCAAACAAAGTTACCATCTTTCTTCATTAAGTCACTTGATGGAGTCTGTATCCAGTCTATAATTACAAATATCTGGGATTTTGGATGGATAAAAACCTAAACTTTAAATTATCTGGCAAAGAAATTAAAAATTCACATTGGGTTTTCGGTATAGGTTAAAGTCATGTTTTTCTTGGTTTCACGAAAAGTTTTGGTTGCTAACCTTTTTTCTCAGATTGATTATAGGGATACTATCTACAGATTTGCATCTCTGTCCACCTTGTCTAAACTTGACCCCCTTTATCATTCTGCACTTAGATTTGTCACTAACTCTAGTTTTAGGACACATATTTGTACACTGTACAGCTTGGTAGGATCGCCATCTCTTCATTTGCGCAGGCTTGAACATTGGTATATTTTAATTTATAAGGTTATTCTAGGAAAAATGCCAAATAATTTATATAAGAAATTTTCGTCTTTTCAAAGCTGTCATAATCACAGGTCATTTAACTCAGTGGTTCTCAACTCCAGTCTTCGGGACCCACTGCTCTGCACATTTTGGATGTCTCTCATCATGTCTGAATCAGGTGTGTTAAATAAGGGAGACATCCAAAATGTGCAGAACAGTGGGTCCTGAGGACTGGAGTTGAGAACCACTAATTTAACTGATTACATTTCAAGGTCCCGGCGATCAGAACTGCGGCTGGAAAGCAAATCCTGTTCTTTTACAGTCCTTGGGCTTGGAATTATGTGCAGACTAAAACTTCAATCCCATTTCTTAAAATGATTTTAAACATAAAATTAAAGAGTTGGTTAGTGATAATAGCAGCTGTTTTGTCAATTCTACTGCTACTTAACTCCTTATTAAATCTATTATTTGTTAATGTTGTTACTGTGAACATTCTATGTAGGGTATTGTGTATGTTTGTGTTGCTGTGCTCTGTTTTGGTGTGGTACAAATACAGTCTTTGTTACAAAAGGTGTTCCACAAGGTTCAGTTTTGGGACCCATGGTTTTCCTAGTTTATATTAATAATATTTGTGGTTTGGATGTTATTGTGACTTGTTTTGTTTTTGTTTTCTGTTATATGTAATGATGATGTTGTTATGGGTTTTTATTGTTGCTTGTTATTTGTTTAATTTTGCTATCCGACCCTGTCTTGACTAGGTCCCACTTGTAAAAGAGATTTTAACCTCAATGTGACTTTTCTAGTTAAATAAAGGTTATAAAGATGATGAATTTCCTTTTTCTTTTGCTGATCTGAAAATGATTCGATCCATGACTAAAAATGATAATGTAATCCATTTAACCACTACTACTGTATATTTTACCATTATGTAATTTGAAAGTGGGAATTGAGGTCCACCCTATTTCACAGAGATCCACTTAGTTAACATTTTTTGGCCTTGCAACTGGTATGACTGTATTGATTTGTACCTGTTGCCTGTTAAATTTCAAGCTAACATTTACATACAAGGAGCTCAGACCAAAAACTTCCTTTTCACATCCATTTAAACATGTGATAATATTTTAATCGAATGCTCTTGACACATATTGTATGTTCCTCAAATACTTCGCTTAAATTCTGTTTAATCCTGGCCTCAGACCATTCAAAAATACCAGTTTGTTGGCAGAATCAACCGAGTCTGATAAAATAATGCAAATTTTCAAGAAAACATGTCAGAAGCAGAGGGTTTTGCATCTAAGCTCTTTCTACAGCCTATAAATAGATCAAAGCAAAATATGTATTTCATATTAGACTGATGTTTGATAACTTATCATTCTTTTTTATACAGTAACTTATAGTGTCGCTGCAACTATGCTTTTTTATTAAGGGTTAGCTTTGCTTTGTTTGACCCTCTCTTTCCTATTTCTTTCTTTTTTTAGACATTTTCCTCAAACTGTCCACAAATTACTTCAAGATGACCCTGTACATACTTACGAACCTAATTAGGCCTGTGGCTTCATTTACCAGAATCACATTAGCTAGTAAAGACTTGAAATAGCAAACATGCTGTTTCATCATTACCACAACAACATATCCTGTGAGCTGAGAATCGATTCGAGGGGTTGAGCCCAATCAGTCTTTAAGTTTGGGAGGAGACCAAATCAGACTAAGAATGGAGATGAGCTGGCGCAGAGAGAAAGAAGACTGCAGATTTCGCAATGACTGCAACATCTGCAGTCAATGAAGCATTAAACCTGACCTTTCAAGAACCCTGCAGAAAGAAAGGACAAAGAGAGAGAGAGAGAGAGAGAAAGACTCTCACCAGTTACCTTCATTCCCTGAAGTTATTAAACTAGTTTATTATTTAGATTGTGATGCTTTCAAGTGTCTCCATCCTGCTCTCCTTATTACTGGTAATTTTTTAAAATATTTTCATTCTGTTGTTTTTTAGGAAATCATACCATGGTCCTATTTATAGCAAGTTGGGGTCCTCTCATTGGTTCATTCTCTGCTTTCGTACCTTTGTTCTTTTAGTTCTGAAACATTAATTGTAGGTCTATAGGAGCTCTGGTAGACCACTTCTGTTGACTTTTCCATCAGACTCCCCTGAACATATTTGTAACCGTCCTATTTCTTGCCATTTTAATCTCATTTTTAATCTGCCCTTTAGACTCATTTCCTTCTCTCTGATCTCTGATTTGTTATTGAGTCGCGCAGAGTGGTCGCTGAGAAGAACCAGGACCGCAAGGCTGACATTCCCTTCAATTCATCTGTGACGCTGTATCTGATTCCTCCCTGCAATTCATCATCCGAAGGTCTGAGCGTGTTTTGATGGGGAAGAAATTTGGTCACTCCATTACGAAGAGCAATTTAATTTCTTTTACATCACATTTGCTAAGAAGCCACAAACATCTTGTGACCCAATTTTTGCCCATATCAGAGATGCGCATGTGGGTGTTAGATTCCTGCATTTGAGGACTCTTGCATTATTTTAATGAACAGCTGATTTTGACTTTTGTGGGCCTGTAGCTACAGTAAGGGCTTACACAATATTGGTGGCTACTGCTCCAGTGATCGTCTCATTTCCATCTCTTTCAGTGTTGAAACTAGAGGAGGAGAGCAAATAAGTCAGAGAGCTAAAGGATTAGGTCATCCGTGCTTTGACCTGCTGCCAGCCATAATATTGTGCTTTGGTTTCATTACCACCCAATCAGAGGCATATAATTATAACATTCCATTTGTTGAATTCACTCGTCTTTCTCCATTCCTTACTTCCATCTAAACACTTATTCAAACTCCTCGTTGCCTGATACCCTGTGTTAAATTATATTAAGATCATTAACTGATAGTTCTGCTATCTCTTTAAATAATGTGTGCGTGTTAAAGCTCATTTCAGTACACTGAGGCTCAAAAAGACAAGTTTTGACTTGTGATAAGTTAACATAACTTATAAAAACCGTAAGTTGAAATCATAAAACGTAATTTGTTAAGTTAAAGATACAATTTGTAGAATCCGCCACTAGAGGGCGCACGATCAAAACAATAACAGTGACGTAGATTAATGATGCTCTGAAGAAGCGTGGAATGATGGGATTTGTTGTCTTTAATTCAACCGCTGATGGCCAGTAATCAGACGACAACAAACAATCATGTTAATGGATGAGGTAAACTTTTATAAATGTTGCGTTTGATGACATAGTTTTATTTCATTATGTAACGTTTCATGTAATGTTCAAAACGAAATTGCTAATCATAGATGTTACAGTATTAGTCCAATTCAATGGTGTGGTAACACAGCACAGATCAACAAACTTACCATAAACCAGCCGACAGACGGTATACACTAACGCATACTTCCGCATTAACGTCATTGACAGGCGATTGCCTTGCCCCCTGTTACTGTTTAGAATGGCAATTTTCTCATGATTTACATGTTGTTGAAAACATTAGAGATATTGTTAGTAATCAGCTGGACAAAATATGTAACACTGCCCCAGTGGTTTTTGGATATTTTACTGCAAATATCTTACAAATTGTACCTTTAAAGTAGCATAAAAATATACGCTGATTTGATATCATTTTTACATTCTCCTTACTAGTCAAGAAAGTTCGGTAACACTTTACTTGAAAGGGTGTTCATAAGACTGACGTGGCACCTTCATAATCATGACATGACACGTGCCATGAACATGAAGGAGATTTTATGCACGTTTATGACAATTGTCATTAAGTGGCATTCGTTCAATTTTGTCATTTTAATGCAAAGATAACACTATTTGAGATGTCTTTGTTATGACAACTTGACATAAACCAATACATCATACCTTGTCATGACAACTTGACATTACCAAGACAAAATAACTGACCACTTTTTACCAGTGATACAAATGGAATTTGTCATTAAAATGTCATTAGGTGTTAATTCTCTGTCATATAGTTTTATAATAGCATCATGAATATTTTTCTTGACCTCAACTACAGTTGTTACAAATATAATTGATCATTAAAATGTCATTAAGTGTTAATTCTCTGTCATATAGTTTTATAAAACATCATGAATATTCTTCAATTCAATTCAATTTTATTTATATAGCACTTTTCACAATTGTTAATTGTTTCATAGCAGCTTTACATTAATAGATGTAGGAAAAGTAGAAAAGCGAGCGTAGTAATAATGTAACGTATACAGTAAAGTATTAAGTTAAGCCAATGGTGACGGACTCTCCAGGGGATGAAAAAATTCCTAGGAGAAAAACCCTCCTGGCTAGTCCAGGGGGAAAACTCATAGGAGGAGAAAAACCCATGAGAGAGATATATTTATATATATATATAATACTATCGGGGTATGTGAACGGGTAAGCAGATTAAACTGGTTCCGCTGGTGGTCGTTGGTCAGGCATCGGCTGGGCATCACGTTGAAGGACGGTCAGTAGATCAGTGGTGTGATGACCTTCACAGCAGCAGGAACTGGGTCTGTTTGTCTCATAAAATCTCCTTCATGAGACGTGCCATGTCATAATTATGAAGGTGTCATGTCAGTCTTACATTATAAACACTCCTTCAAGTCAGTTGATTAAACTTGAAAATGTAAGTGCAGCAAGGGTTTTATAGACCACTTCAAGGTTTGTAAACATTGAATGGCTATCTTGTGCGCGCGCAGCATGGGGTCAAACGGTTCATACCATTTAGGCTTTCTAGTTTAATCTAACAGGGCTGAAAAATTATGACTTTACCTGAAATGAAGTGAGCACTACAAACACAAGCCTCTATGATCTTTGCATTGTCACAGTCTGCACGTTTAATTGGGTGATTCTCCCTAAAACTTGGTTTTAAAAATGTCAAGCATGAAAATGTAAAAATTGCTTAAATTTACTTTTTTTCCCACCAGACATTGAAAAACAAAGTCTGGAGTAAATGGGAACATTAATTTAAAAACTTTTACTTATCATTTAACACTTTTTGTAACATAATTTAAAAAATTAGTCCTAAAAAATCTCATTACCGCAACAGTCAGAAAACACTGACATATTTTCAAAATGACATGACAAACCTGAAAGAACATAATTTGGAGATTCTGCAAATGCATTTAAAATCAAAGTATTATGCTTCTATTAATTAAATTAACATTTAATAAGCATTTGTTGCGGTAATGATAATCAAAATGTCGTGTAAGCATTCTGACAAGACAATATTTCAAATTAACTGTAAAAAAAAATGATCTTACCTGGTAGCCATCTTGAAGTAACTGGTCTATGTGCTTGGTCACTCAAAATCAAACTTTATTAAAATTCTGTATGTGTGCTTTAACTGTTCTCAAAAAGTGTTGCGGAGGATGAGAACATCAGGCATGGACACATAATTTTCCAAATTTTTCTTCATTATTATTATACATGAATGTTCAGTAAATATTTTTTCTGTCATCTAAAGTAGTCTAGCAAAACATCCATTTATTTTTTTTCTTAATATTATTGTGTTAATTTGATTAAATTACAACATAACGCATGTTCAAACACAGCCGGACACATTGCGGTAATGAGAATTTCAGCAGAAAATGAGATCAAATTTACAATTATAAATTCTTATGTTGAAATCACACATTGTGCAAGGTAGAACACAGTATTGTGTTAATTCTGATGCTTTTTAATGTTACTACATTACACATTTTAAAGCTAAAATCATTAGTGCCGTGGTGTTTCAATGGTTTCGTGAGAATCACCCAATTGCTTGCAGCCACAGATGTTGTATTTTTTGTATTTGAGATTCTACAGGAATCCCGAAAAACTTAGTGGCAGAACTGGTGCGATTTTCAAAGCCCACGACGCAAGTAGGCATTTTTGACTATACCGAATAATACGCAGCTCAATCTGCTGTAATGACTTTTCTGACCCTGACATGCGCAGTGGGAACCGCCTGTGACGTGAACTGTGAAGGGGTCTATTACACTATAGAGTAGGAACACCATAAAAATGGTTGTGAAAATAATGGTTTAGATTAGTCCAGTACTAGGCCTTAGTTATTTTAGGACATTTAAGTAGTTTTTACAAACAAACCTTACAAAAAACAATACCGGTGGGCATCTTGAGACAAAACAATGGCACTGTTATATGTTAAGAAAAGTCAGTGCAAGATGTTTTTAAATTACGGCAGCTCAAACATGCATTTTAGTTTGGGACTAAAGCCCTGTCTGGGAAACCACCCCTTAGTGAGGTGTATCCATAAAACAAGATAAAAACGTCTTTCAGGACATTTAGATATTTGATCAGGAAAAACAAGACAAAGAATCTGAGTAATTACATAATTTTGCTGCATGGACAATTGGAATAATTCAAATCAGAAGAGCATCCAGAGTTTTTACGATGGAAGAAGGCTGACAGGGTGTAAGTGTAGGATTTCAAGGCTTTTACTATCTGCATGAGCATGTGTGTGATGTAGTAGATCCAACTACACCTGCTCACCAACAGCACACTCACTGGAGACTCATCTCATGTACTTTTCACCATCTTTGGAGCGCTGACATGACACAAAGAAATGCTGTTGGTGATCAAAGAAGAGTATTTGACTTGAAATAGTTTGGTTGTAATGAAACCTTCTTCTGAGAAGCTTGTGATGAGTTGATGTGTCGATCAGACGATGCACACACTCAACAGGTGTGCAGAAATATGCTAAGATGATGAGTGATGTAAAGATGATTTGAACAGGTGTGAGAGTCACAGTTGAGAGGAACAGATAGTTCAATCTTTTCTTATTAGCCTTCTGACTCAAGAGTTGACAGCTGAATAAGATAATATTTCTGTTAATACTTCTATCAACCTGATCATCAAATAATGTAATTACTAATCAAATGGGTGTCATGTTCAAAGTCTATGTTTATTTCGACTGCAAACAATCAATTTTAGTATGAAAAAGCATTGTAAATAATAAAAAGACCTTGAAACTGGTTGTTTGTGGAAATGATTTTCAAAGATCTTTTCCTTAAGGTCTGAGCCAAAACAACAGACTGCTTTGAACTTTTCAGCTAGTTAACATGCCATATTGATTCAAAGGTCCTTCTTTTATTGGTATTTGATGAGCACAGCATACTTTTTTCCAGTTGTCTTGCGGGAACCAAGCATCCCACATAAACTCTTCATGCTCTTATTAAATACAATTCACTTTGACACCGTTGCCTTCCTTCAGCATTTCCATCTGTTCTTAATTGGAGCTGTTTGTTGTGGTGTATTGGGGGCAAGAATTTAGGATTATGATTATATATTTATTTGTTATATTTCACCCAACCCTCCTAATGATGATGTATGCTAATTCCACAAATTAAACCACAGTTTGATGGAAATGTGTTTTCTGTCGTCACAGTGGCCAGGTCAGACAGCATAACACTGGTAGGACTTAAAAATGTTTCACAGCACACTTTCATTATTTGATCTTATTTATGCACAATATACACTCATAAAAAAAAAGGTTTGAAAAAAAATCCAGCCCACGGCAGTCCAGTAGTTGAAGAGCTAAAACCATCTGTGCCTGACACGTTTTCTTGTAAATGAGCTTTTATAGGTTTTTTCTGAATGTCATAAGCGGATTTGAAGTAAAAGTATTTCATTAAGATATAAAACGTCGGGAGAGCATTCAGTTTATATCATTGTCTATTTTAAAGCGGCTTCTGTATCTTAGCTTCTCAATTTTTGCTTATCTTATTTTTTATATTGTATTTGTCTTAAGTAGCACAAGTATATTTGTAGCAATAGCCCACAATACATTGTACATTGCCACAATTAGATTGATTGTTTTTGCAATGTTATAGTGATCTTATATAATTTTTTCTCAGTCTCTTTAATAGAATACATCCAGAAAAAACAGGAAGTGTATATATTTATAAATGTATAAAAATCTAAGCTGATGTGTCAAGTATTTAGGGTAAACTCCCTTTCCACTTGAGCAATAGCAAGACACTGCAGGATCTCTTAAACCTAAAGGAAATTAAATCCTAATTTAAATTCTAATAAAAAAAAAACTTAGTCTTTTTACTTAATTCTGCTCAAAAACACTCAAGATGTGTTTAGTGCCAAGAGAGGTCACACTAAAAATTAACTCCTGAAAAATAACTTTTGTATTTTTTGTACATATTTCCTGTATTTTCTGTTTGTATCTTAATAAAAAAATAAAACTTGGTGGTGGCCTCAGACTTATGCACAATATATATATATATAATTTCGTAATCAAGACCACCTACTGTAAACCGAGACCAAGTCATGACAAAGACCAACACAGATCGAGACCGAGACAAGACCAAGACTTTAAAGGGTCAAGACCAAGACAGGCCGAGACCAAGTCAAGACCAAGACCAGTGCAAGTCACTGCATTAAAACACTTATGATAAAATGTGGAATATGCATATGATTAAGCACTTCTTATGCCATCAAAGAAGTTAATAAAATAATCAAAGGCATTGCAGATATGTGGGAATGTATCTTTGTCTATAGGCAAATAAAAGTGAACAAACACTAAAGAGCTGAAATCAACTTAACCATTTATTCTGAACTGTCTTTCCATGGCTTGCCATCCACTTCAAACAATGCAGGTATTTTTAGTAATAAAATTAGAAAAATTGTCATTAGGAGAAACTTAAACAATGCTTAAACAATGCCAATATCATATGCCAAACCTGAATAAACTGCATAAAATTAATGATAAAAAATAAATTCGTGACGTCCCATACTGAAATAAAATTTCGAGTCCTCTTTGTCCGAGAACGAGACGAGACAGAGTAAAAAGGTGGTTGATTCCAAGACGAGACCAACACCGGTCTCGAGAACTACAACACCTATATTCAATCATACTGCACAGCTGCCAATAGATGGCAGTAGCTACATTGGATGGGTCTCATTTAAAGCTCGTGACGGACTTTTCAACAACCTTGAAAAAAATATACGGTTAAAAAATGAACGATCGCTATCCACTAGAACGCTATCGCTTTTAATTTAACGGCTAATTTAAAACAATTATTTATCAAACAGATGGAATTTGAAATAAAGGCCTGTCTCTCATAAAAGCCTGCTTAAAATGAAAGCCTGTTACCTTCGGCAGTTTAGGTGAACAAAGGCGCCGGTCTTTATTTGAGGAATTAGGGTACTGCTTTCCTTAAACGCACTGATTTTGTACAAAACTAAACGATCTGAAAAGTGCTGTGTCCTTGATTGGCCAGCAAATCTGTACTTTGTGATTGGCCTGAATACCTCTGACATCAGCCGGAAATGTGACGCTCCTTACCATGATTGAAAGATTCGCCCACAATACAGGAGTTAACTTACAGGCTATGAGTCAAAGTGGGAGAAATTATGATAATGACCATTGTGTCCACGTCAACAGGCCCAGGAAGTAAACTGTTGCCAACAGTCCGTGTGTTTGTTGTAGTCCAAGAAAATAGATTTACGTTGGAAATGATAACTCATGTCATTGTTTACGTTAAGGTATGTACATTAACATGTACTAATACACACTTACACACCAAAGGAAATTGTGAATTGGACGATAGTTGCTCTTTAACCATATTAGTTTAATGTGTTAACTGACCGCTTTACACTGACATTTAGGCATTTAGCAGACACTTAACAACAAAGTGATTTGTCTTTATGTGGTTGAATAACTAATCCGTATTTAGTCCTACATGCGTGTATGCGCATGTCTGTATGAGCATTCGTGTGTGTTTCCCATGAGAGAAATCTGGCGAGGGTCAGTGAGGTTAACACTATATCCATGTCCTCATCAGCACTCCATTAACAGATTTGTGTATGTGTATGTATGTGTGAGTATGTGTCAGGGTCAGCAATAGGCCATTTCTAAATCAGAGGTTCATTCTGGTCAAAGGCAGGTCATCTGACATTCATTAATATAGACACCAACTCATAATCACTATCATTATTTTAAAATACAGAACAGCCATGATTCTATTAAACCCATCATGCACGTCCGTTCTACAAGCAAGCATGTCGTATTTTAGCTGTAAACATATTACGGTCATTGCTGTTACGGATCTAACTGGAACTAATGCCCCTTGGGCTGGTCCTGTACTCTCCGCAGGCAGCACGGTTGGGTTGCACTGCTGAACTTGCGTTGAACATTTTTACTGCACTGCCACCAACCTTGCTTCGCCTGTAAATCTGACAGAAAATTTGTTTGGCCTTTGACCCACGGGTGTCCCTCACGAGGCCCATATAGCCTGGGCCTGTTAAAACTATCATAGGAGGAGAAACTCTCTCTCTCTCTCTCTGTGTGTATATATGTATAAGTAAAGACTAATGAGAGCCTGAGACCATTTGACTCGAGCTGTAAATCTGTAACCCCCTCATGCACGCATACACAAACACATACGCACATTGCCACCGTCCTCTGGCAGAATTTCACAGGCCTCTGTGCTCTGAAATAATGGCTTACGTTCTCACAGTAAATACTCGCTATGGCTCTGTTGTGGTCCGTTTTTGCACTTTTCACCCTGTTCTCATTATAAAAAACGAGGAGGAGATGAAACGGCTTGTTTTAGAGAGGTGAAAAGGTTAGATTTATGGAAGCCCACAGCCATGATTTCTGGGTTGGAGTAATTGGTTAATTTTTTAACAACAGCGCTGAGTAGCGCATGGATCTATCTCTATAGGAAGTGACTATCGTCAGGGCCAGCGTTTAGTGTGTATTTTCATAGACCGGACACATAAACTTTCCTGTTATGGGAAGCGACGCGGCATATGTAAGCGTTCACTGAACGCAATGTTAACAGTGGCAATAAACGTCTGAGAAAAATATACAGGGAAATTTCAAGGTCTGTGTACAGGAGGAAACTGTGTTGTGTGGGCAAAAGGTCTATGACCTCAAGACCATAGTGTTCCTTCCAAAAACATGCGCTCTTGGACTGACTAATACCTATGTGGATTTTACTGAAAATGACCCTCATTTTACAGTGGTGGGAAGTTGCATGTCTCCCACACATCCAGGGCAATGTGACACAGATCCATTTCCTCTTCCTAAACAACAGTGCCCTGTTCATTTGGCCATTACCAACTGATATTATTGTTCAGAAGTGACTTACTTTTTATATATTTCAACTCTTAATTCATATCTGAATTAGATACGGAAGATGTGAACTATGTTTTAAACATTAAACCTCCTAAGACTTAACACATTTTTATGTTGTTTGTGCCATAATACTTAATTCTGTGTAACTGGAACCTGTTGTACACCTACCCAGTCTCACGAGGTTTTGTGATATAGTCACGTAATATTATGATTATTTTCCCGTGATATTATTAGAAATTTCCGTGTTTTTTTTAATTATCACAAATTTGCGCATTTTTTTCGTGATTGTATAACGAATTCCTGTTTTCGTGTGATTATCACGTTTTGGTTACTTAACTGCTTTTTCCTATATTTAAACCAGTGTCGCTTCGGTTTTGGGTTAGATTTGGTGCTTGCATTAGAATGTCACTATACATTGGTTTATACTATTTTTTTCTGATTAATTTCTTTATATGTCGCCTGGTATTAGGGTTAGATTTGGGTTAGGGTAGGGATGTCATTTTATGTTAGGGTTAGATTTGGGTTAGGGTAGGGATGTCATTTTATGTAAATCTAACCCTAAACCGAAACGATATTGGTAAGAAAATAGGACAAAACAGTTGAGTAACCAATACATGACAATCACACGAAAACAGGAATTCGTTATACGATCACGAAAATTTGTGATAATATCACGAAAAAAGAATAAAAAAAATATAATGAAATTTCGTGAGACGTGGACACTTAGTGCTTCATGTTCAATGAAAAAGATTTGGTTATTATATTTATTGGTTCTTCCTAACCCCAAAATACCTGGAGGAAATCTGAAAAAAAGACAAACCGAAGCTCAGGTCTTAGTTTAGTTAAAATATTTACCATCACGCCAATACACTGAAAACAAAAAAACGTTATATCAATGTTTCGATTTACGATTTTTAATTTAACTTTTTTGCCGCCATTGACGAGATATCTCGTCAATCAAGAGAAAATGCTTCCCTGCCAATGACGAGTATTTCCATCTTTCCGCAATACCGCTATTATCCACCCTTCTGCAACTTTTTAAACCCGGAAGTATTGCCCCATGGCAAGCGGCTGCATGTCTGTGTCTGTTTTAAAGATCGCTCTGAATGGGATCTCTATGAAAAGTCCGTCACAAAAATTGAATTACCTCTGCTTTTTGCTCAAAATGTGGTGTTTTTGCAGAAACCTACCCATATTCAAAAGCTGATTACAAAAGAACCACTGAAGGTAGGATGAAATGTTTTTTTTTTTTTTAATCAGAGGGTCTGTTCTTTCATTTGGTATATTGTATGTTTATATATTTAAAGAAGAACATTTTCTGGAAGGCATTAAACTTTGGTGAAAATCATGAAAAACGCTGGGGCTAGCTGGCAACTTTTTAAAAACCGCTGGCGGTGAAAGAGTTAAAGTCAGAAAGTCATGGTTAAGCAACCAGTGCTAACATGTAGAGATGACTTGAAACACGACACAATTTATTCAACAAAACTTTGCAATTGCAATTTGAGACTTTAAGCGTTTTCATTAAATGAGATTTTTCCGGTAAAATTGGTCTCAATCTTGATTTGGTCAGACGCCGTGCATATATTGAGAAAGTATCATATTATTACAGGAAACAGCCACTGGACATCCACATGATTGTATGCATTTTTTTGAAACATTAGCTTTCACCCTCCCTTAACCTTGAATTTGTCAAAATGTGTATCATTTTTGACAGACAATAACACATTTCTCAGCTCATTTGAGAATGGATGTGCTTGGGTGGTCAGGGGGCTCTGTGTATTACACACACACACACACACACACACACACACACACACACACATGCTCACAGTGTGTATCTCTGAAGCCTACATTGGACTGAAGGCTGACCGCAGGCTGCATGAAACCACTGACCGGGTTGAGTATCCGCCCTCTGCTTCTAACCAGTCCAAACCAGAAGCTGGGTCCAACAGCAGCCGAGCCTGCTCGCTTAAATACTTCTGACAAGCGTTAAAGCAACCCAGTAAGACAAGAACGCATATGCCTACCAATGTTCTGAAATCCATCCATACATTACCATATCTGTCTGCTGGTTTTCACATTGAAAGAAATAAAGCAATGCTAGGGTCTATCAGACATCTAAGTTACTTATTTGTTTGACTTTACCTGCCAGGGATTGTTAGGTAAAATTATCCAAACCAGCCCTCCTCTCAGGTTCCACTCCTAGTTATTTACAGTAAATGTAGAACGTCAACCCCAATTCAGATGCCGGACTGCAAAACTGTATTGAAATAATTTGATGTTGTTGGCTCACTACGAGTACTACAGTCCATCTTTCTGCAGTGTAAAACTTGGGCCTTTCTGAAAACTTGACCTGACTGATGGAAATCCACAGAGCACAAAATCTGGGTAGAATGAGTAAGCCGCAATTGTGGCCTCTTTACAATGTGCTTGTTTATGGATGAAATAATATAATATACTGCAGAGATTATGTTATGCTGCCAGACTCATTTTGAAGTCAAATTGAATATTCTGTAAATACTTCCATCATCTGACATTTCAACTAGAGTCTAACTGTGCTGGAAATGTTTAGGGCTCTATGGAAGGTAAAGGGTATTAATAAATGTATTATGGATAAGTACTGCAATAAGATGTTATTGTGAGTGCAAGCTTCATGGAAAAATATTGTATGGGTAAAGTCTAAACGTGTCTTATAGTATCCACCTCTTCATTGGCCTCAATGGATTAACCTATAAAAACTTAAAGTTCAAGTGACCAGTGCATAAATAAACACTTGTGACCCTGATGAGGACACCAGTAAACCGACCTCACACCCTTGCAAGGAAGTTTTATAGTGCTGTTAAAAATGACTAGGAGGAATAAAGAGATGGAAGGGAGGAAGGGAGGGGGACTTTTTACTGCTCTTTGGGGGCTCACTTACTGCCAGTGTCTCTGTTACAGGAGAAATGTATTAGGGCCATACAGAAACAAATGACCGTGAGGAGTTTGCAGACCAGCTATGGCACAGATCTGTCAATCTGGTAATGTTATAGTACATAATGTTAATATGTTGTGAAATGGCTAAATGTTGTATTTTGTTAGTGCATTATTAAGTTACTTCAGGAAAAAGCTACTCTGACCTTTCAACAACCATCTACAATGATTTAAAATTAAGAACCATCGATTAAAACGAACACTTGAAGACATTTTAAATGTGTGGGATTTCGCGCGCCAGACCTCAGATGTATACGTGCCAAAGGTAATATGTTTACCCCCAACAAGAACTGAATTTCATAATAATAATAAAAATAATATTCAGGGAACTTGTACTTTAATAAAACCATACGCCCATTTCCCGTTCCCCAATTTGCAAACTGAATCCAAGTCTCGCAGGGTTCTCTCCAGATTAAAATCCTCCTTTTCCTCTTTGCCTCGCCACATATTTCCCGGATCACAGCCCTCAACCACCATGAATGTCCATTACTCTGGTGACGGCCATTACCCTTGAGTTCACACTGCACGGGCTGCTAAAGTCTCCGAATATATGCTTTGGATAGTGAGGTGTGTTTGACTTCAAACCCACGTCATCTTTCTTGTGCTAGACAGAAGCCTGGCGGACATGCATCCCGATTCAGACGGATATGAGAGAAAATATTGAGCCTGGAGCTTGACCAGTACAATGGAGGATTTGGAAGAGTGAAGCAGCGGTTGAGACGGGTCTATACAAGATGACTGTGTCCAAAAACACAAGCTTTTTTAACCAGCTATGAAGAATTCTTTTCTGTCTCATTAGCTTCAATTAGGCTCATTATACACTACATTGTGCCTTGTTTCAGCCTGGTCTCACTGTTAATGCACATCTTGTCCTGTGGATAAGAAAAGTAAGCATGCTTACTGTGGGTTCACCCCAGATGCAAGTTAATTTGCGCGAGTAGATTACATACAAAGTCAATGCAAAGACGTGATCAGACACATCCTCGTGCGGGGCGATGCGAACGACGAGATATGGGGGCCGTGTTTTTAAATGCATGGATTTTAAATCCTGTGAACATTTTAATCAATAATGTTCATTGTTGTTTTAACTAAGCTCCTATTCATGTATAATGTTTGGATTTGCATGTTCCTATAACATGCAGTCAGAATAAGGATTCTGTAGTGTCTTGCACATGCTTTCCTAAATGTTTTAATAGTGCAGTTTTTTTTCATATAAAGCTGCATGTTGTAACAGTCCTGTCATCCTGTCATCCTGTGAGTGCAGTGCAGTGTCTTATATGTTAGGCCCCGCCCTTGTTTCCTGATAAATAATGTACTGTAAGTATTAGTTAATGAAGAAAACCTGTTCCCCTTTGTTAATCTCTTGTTAAACCAGTTGAAAAATTATTAATTGGTTTCTTGCATAAAAATAATGATGCCATCACAAATTTCCTTTTTTAAGCACTCAGTAGTGTCGTGTCATATCACTGAAACATTAGGTGTGTTTAACTTCACGCAGTAGTGGAGAGCGGGGCACAAACTACAGTAACGCTTTTTGACTTTGGCTCTATCATTCAAAAACTATTTAAGTTAGATTAATAATTTTTTTATTAATCAACACATCTCTGCTAAAAACGAACGCTTAAAGTTTGTTTCTGAGACCTACTGTTATCATACAATAACATTAAAAGTGACAAGAGTGCAAACGTTAAAACTCACCCCATGGGTGGGGCTAATTGTAACAAACCGAGGGTTTGTAATAACACCTGCTAGAAAATTTTGTTTATACACAAATGCATTTAGGGGTGTGGTCCTGGTCAAGACAATCTCCTGAACTCCAAACTGAATGTCAGAATGGGAAAGAAAGGTGATTTAAGCAATTTTGAGAGTGGCATGGTTGTGAGAACATGGATTCATCATGCCCTGTTACCACTGTGCAGGCTGCTGCTGGTGGTGTAATGGTGTGGGGGATGTTTTCTTGGCACACTTTAGACCCCTTAGTGCCAATTGGGCATTGTTTAAATGCCACGGCCTACCTGAGCATTGTTTCTGACCATGTCCATCCCTTTATGACCACCATGTACTCATCCCCTGATGGCTACTTCCAGCAGGATAATGCACCATGTCACAAAGCTCAAATCATTTCAAATTGATTTCTTGAACATGATAATAAGTTCACTGTACTAAAATGGCCCCCACAGTACCAGATCTCAACCCAATAGAGCATCTTTGGGATGTGGTGGAACGGGAGCTTCGTGCCCTGGATGTGCATCCCACAAATCTCCATCAGCTGCAAGATGCTATCCTATCAATATGGGCCACCATTTCTGGTTGAATGCCAGGGCTTTGCTGATGTGAGGACAGACAGATCAATAATATGCAACAGGTTGACAGAACTGACTGTTTCTCACTGAAGACTCACTGAGCTAAATCTGAGCTCTGGCACTCACTGGCATAGAAAAAAAATGTAAGGACAGCTGAAGAGAGAAAAAGCATAAACATAATGTACTGTAAAAGCATCAAGTGTTCTTGAATACAAGAAGTTTAGATATGATTTAGTAATCCATAAACAGTTACGTTTGGCAGTGTCAGTCCACATAACATAAAATACCCCTAAAAAAAACCTATGTTTCTGTGTTCATGCCATAAAGCTCCAGACTGGCTGTAAAACTCATTTGACCCTCAACATAATGGTATATTGATTACAATTCTGAAAAGTCAACTTCTCTGTTTCACTTCAACCTTTCACCTTTCTTGAAAAAGAGAAGATTTTGTAAAGTTTAAAATAAGAAAAAGTGAAAAAAAGAATGTGAACATTGATGTGTGCATGATGTTCCACATTGTTTCCAAACAGCTGTCAGGAATGATTTTCCAGAGTCTTCTCTCGACATGGTGACACCCCGCAGAGCCTTCAGTCTCAGACAGTCTGTCTCAGTGTTTGTTCCATCCCAAAACATAAACAGTAGATGAAAACAAAATTGTTGGACATTAAACTAAGGTATTTTTGGAGATTTCCTAAAACTTCTGCATATGTTTTCCTATGTTCACCTCTTATAAACAAATCTAATTTTTTTGTCTCTGTAAAAATTAGTTGGTTCATGAGTTTCTAACACAGTCTCACCCCATGTCGTCAATATTTGACGACACTTGACCATTCGTCAATATGTGACGCGGAGGGTATACCTTTCGCGTCATTTTTTGACGAACTGGGGACTTCAATACTATTACGTCCGTTGCATTCTCTTCTCCTATTTTCTTACCATTTTCGCGTCGGTTTAGGGTTAGACTACGCAAAATTAAACAGTGTACGCGAAATTAAACAGTGTACGCGAAATTAAACAGTTGTCACCTGGCGTTGGGGTTAGTTGTCACCTGGCGTTGGGGTTAGAGTTAGGTTTGGGTAGGGATGTCATTATGTAAATCTAACCCTAAACCGACGCGAAAATGGTAAGAAAATAGGAGAAGAGAATGCAACGGACGTAATAGTATTGAAGTCCCCAGTTCGTCAAAAAATGACGCGAAAGGTATACCCTCCGCGTCACATATTGACGAATGGTCAAGTGTGGAGTTTCTGAGCCCATAGTAATAAAAAACAAATATCCGTTAGACAGTTTCGATATTAAATTGAGAGATTGGTGTGATCTTACATGTCTCCTCTAAAGTTTTAGATGAGATCTCAACATAGTTTCAGATTTTGCTTAGGTTTGCAAAGACACCAAAATCTGTAATGAGAAATCAGAACATTTTTGATAATTTTTTTCAAAACTCTTTCCATATTAATTCTTATTTTTCATTCTCTTGTATAGACTATTTATGTCAACCGTCCCAGAAACATCTGGGACACGGTTAATATCTAAGTAAAACCTACTGTATAGCTAAAAAACGACTAGGTCTCCTGAGCAAGGAAGGAGAAACTAAATCTTCCTTTGGTCACGATCTAGGATGGATAGTGTTTACCGAAGCTTGGCACATCACTCCCTTTCAGTACATTTGTGTGTTTACAAAATATGTGTATTCCATGGACTATTGCGAGCTGGAAATGTGATATTTCTTCATTTTCTTATTCTCCCCCAAGTCCTGCTCTATTCGTTCCCGTTGCTCTTTTACCCGCCTTCTCCACTTGTAATTATGTGGTAAAATAAACAGTAACCCAAGCAGCCACTTCACTCAACAGCAAAATGGACAACAAAGACATTCCCTCCTTAAATCAAAACAATGCAGTGATTTTCTCCAAAGCACTGAATGTATTCTAAACACGGTTTGTTCTGAAAACCAATGCTTATTTTTTATAGATCAATATCTTGTAAAAAAAATGAAACTGCACTGCAGTATGGTTGCAAGGAGTAAACAAGACTGAATCTGAATTAACAACGTGGTTCATTAGTCTGAAGCAGCACACGGTAATGTGAAACATTGCCACTACGGTGAAAGCTGACTTTGTAACTTTGCTCTACTGACCCTGATATGACTTGTGATGTCATCCGATTTCTTTTAACAAACAGTTGTAGGCCCACAGATTACTGACCAGCTGTTATATAATACTGCAAAGTCCAAGCCACAGCTTAGTCTTTAGGTTTGCTCTCCCTTTTATGGTTTTCACAGAAAATGCCTCAACCTACGTCACGGCCCAGTTTTGTCCTTTTGCTTCACTTTGGTCGTCATCACTCCTGAACCAACATGGTGTTGGTTAGAACAATATTTCCATTCAGTGTTATTTAAAGTACTAATTGAAGTTTCTGGGCCAACCAACCTTCTGAACCCCCACCCACACTTTTTGTTTCCCCCAATTGAATGCTCTGGGCCTATCTTTGAAGATTGCACTCACCATCAAATTACCAGTCACCAAAGTTTTGTTTACCATCGTTTGAGTGGTTGTGTGGGTTTGTCGTATTAAGAGCTACGCGCTGCATCTCTCGTGGAATTGAGGAAAGGCCCCTGTTCTCATTCCAGTAGTGGTTACATGCACTTGGCAGCCCATGAACCTAGTAGCTAAAAGCACATGCTAGTTTTATGTCCTTGACTTAAAAACAAAACCCATGTTGATTAACTTGACTGCATTGAATTATACTGTGGCTACAGTGAAATTATTACATTAATCTTATTACCCCTCTCTTAGTCTTTTTTTCTCACACGGTACCTACGGTGGCCTCGAGGTGCAAAAATAAATTACAATGGTAAATTACCTATCTACAAGATCAAAAACAAATGTACAAGTCTTTTTAACAAATGTACAAGTTTTTTAACAAATTTACAATGAGTGAATAAATGTACAAGTTTTTTTTAACAAATTTACAATGAGTGAACAAATTTACAAGTTTTTTAACAAATTTACAATGAGTGAACAAATATACAAGTTTTTTTTTAACAAATTTACAATGAGTTAACAAATATACAAGTTTTTGAACAAATTTACAATGAGTGAACAAATTTACAAGTTTTTTAACAAATTTACAATGAGCGAACAAATTACAAGTTTTAAAACAAATTTACATTTATTACGGAAAGGGTAGGTACAATACGCTGACGTCACGCATCCGAGCCTCCAGTGGGAAGAAACCCGGAAGTATCGCCGTGAATCACATGAGAGTTGTGAATGCGATGTTGTGTATTAGGCTGTACATCCTATTAACGAAAAGGGAGTGATAATATATAACCTTTCATCGCTTCCGAAGTAACTTAAAGGGATATTGGACCTTATTTTCAGGTAAGTGAAATAGTTTTAGTTAGCTAACGGTAGCTTTCCAAGTTGCACACGTTTTTGATGGCAGTAATCAAAATAATTCACTGACTTTCTCATTAGATTACAGACAACACGAGAGGGTGCTTCAAACTTTTTAATCAGGACTGCATTGTTCGTTTGCTCCTGGGGTTACATAGACTGAAACGGGGAAGCGTGACGAGTTTGTTTACATGGTGCTGTAACGTAAATTTGTTTTAAAACTTGTAATTTTATTTACTCATTGTAAATTTGTTAAAAAACTTGTTATTTTGTTCCCTCATTGTACATTTGTTTAAACACTTGTAAATTTGTTTAAAAACTTGTAAATTTGTTCATTCATTGTAAATAACTTGTAAATTTGTTTAAAAAAACTTGCAAACTTGTTTTTAATCTTGTAAATAAGTAATTTACCATTGTAATTTATTTTTGCCTTTCCAGGCCACGGTACTTTCCAGATATTTTTGTAGTCCATGACGTTACTAAAAAAATGGTTAATCAAAAATTGAACATTTCTTTTACCTGACATCACTACACTACCCTACCAGCTCTCACTTAAACAATGCAATGTCTTCATACAAGATAACTTTAGGTATCCCAGCAACCTGCACAATTTAACTCTGAATTGCTGCTTTAATATCAGATTAATTCACCAAGACCAGCCAAAACCACCAAAACCATATTTTTTGTTGACACTTTTTATTACTGTCAGCGTTATAGTGAGTCATATTGTACTCTATTAACCCAGCTGGACATGCAGTAAATCTCTTTTGTGTTCTGAAAAAGAAAAATATTATTCAGTTTTGGACCAACATGAGGCGGGTGAGTAAATAATGATTTATTTTTATCGCTTTCTGCAGACTCGATTTAAAGTCTTGGGTTAAATGTACCTCTTACTATAACAGGCCGCCCAAATGCATACTGGAGTTTTCACAAAAAAACTGTATAAAATCTAAAAACAGCTTTGATACATACCATACTAATGCTAAAGTCTTCAGGACAAGGTAATGGACCACTGAATACAGAGAAATAAAACAGATTCTAAACACTATAACCATCAGATTTTTATCCATTTTTCCATGGTTAAATGAACAAACATCAAAGAGTAAGTGTGGGCCGTGTTCCTTTTATTCTCTGGTCTGAAACATAGATAAATAAATATATAATAGGCAGAACACGTTTAAATGATCAGACTGCCTTCTTTTCTCATTAGCCAAGTTCAGTGTAGACCACATAGTTTTGATGGATTGGCTGAGGTGACTCTTTCCAGTTCAAATGCCATGGAAAACCTCCAAGATAGGAATGATATGTTGTTGAGTGAGGGAAGAGACATGCAGTAGATGTTGTTAGTCACCAGGAGGACTAAAACAAGACACTGAATTACTAAGAGGTTGTCCTTCCCCTTTGAAGTTGTGTGTCTGAGGCAGGCACTGAGATGCCCTATTGAAGAAAACCCACACCAATGGTGAACTTTTACGGTTCTCCAACTTAGAGACGCTCCGTAGGGGAAAGCCTGTGCCAGCCTGCTGGCTCTGGAACCCTGGGCAGCTGCCCCAGTGGTTTGTGGTTAAGTGCCATGGCAGTGAAAGCACGGCGAGTGCTCCTGCTCCCAAATAGTTTCTGGTCAGACTGAAACATCGCAGCCTAGCAAATGCTGCCCGTCTCTGCCAGACAGCCTCCATGAGATCAGCACTAAAAACATGCGATCGTGAGCCCCGCTGCGCATAGCTTTTATGATCATGCAATGCCTGTGGAACACAACATGTGGTTGTTCTTTGGTTAAGCCACTGTATAAGCGTAAATACATTTTTAGACTGAAATTTTGTAATCCCCCAATCAAAGTTTTCAAAGTTGAACTTGAACTTTGATCTTCAGGGCATTGTGCACAAGGGTCAAATTTTGAGTAGGTTGCTTAAATAGTGACATCAAACGACAAATGCCAGACTTCATGATCTCACAATTTACTCTTTTTTAAATGCACTGAAGATTTAATAAGCTAAACTGAGTGAAAGGTGTTTGTATATCTGGCCTTGAGACCACGGCTGCGTCCGAAACAGCCTGCTTCCATACTATATAGTAGGTGAAAAGCAGTAGGCGAGGCGAGTAGTATGTCCGAATTTATATTTTAAAAACAGTAGCCGAAAAGTATCCGGATGACCTACTACTTCCAGCAAGATCCCGAAGTGTTCATTCAATTGAATCCAGTGAGCCCCCAGGAGAGGAGTTATCCAACGAAGAAGAGGACGGAGGGGCGTTGTTTTATTCAAAAATGCCAGAAAGCGGTAACATGGCTCTATTTAAATGCAAATACATATTAAGCGGCTGTCCCTTGTGGTTAAATTACGCTAGTTTAAAGGATTAGTCAATTTAAAAAAAAAAACCAGATAACTTTCTCACCACCATGCCATCCAAAATGTTGATGTCCTTCCTTCAGTCGAGAAGAAACCATGTTCTTTGAGGAAAACATTCCAGTACCTTTCTCATTTTAATTGAATTTAATGGACCCCAACACTTAACAGTTCCAATGCAGTTCAAAATTGCAGTTTCAAAGGACTCTAAACAATCTCAAACAAGGCATAAGAGTCTTATCTAGCGAAAAGATTTTCGTTTTTGGCAAGAAAAATAAAAAATATGCACTTCCAAACCACAACTTCTCGTCCTCCCCCAGTCCTGCGACGCGCCAGTGCAACCCCACGTAATACGTCATCACGTCAAGAGGTCACGGATGCTTACAAGTGTTTACAAGTGTGGAGAAAGAGGACCGTTCTGACGTTGTTGTATGTCGAATGATACTAATTAATGTCTTTGTGTCAGTTTATTGTTTAAAATGGTCCTGTTTCATATATGTAGCACGTAACCTTTCGACACCATTACGCAATTACGTGAGGTCGCGCTGGCGCGTCACAGGACCGGAGAAAGACGAGAAATTGTGGTTTAAAAGTGCATATTTTTTATTTTTCTTGCCAAAAATGACAATCGTTTCATAAGACCCTTATGCCTCGTTTGAGATTGTTTAAAACTCCAATTTTAAATTGCATTAAAACTGTTAAGTATTGGGGTCCATTAAAGTCCATTAAAATAATAAAAATCCTGGAATGTTTTATTCAGCCAAAAATGATTCTTCTAGGGCCTCGTACAGCACTTTTATTTTTGAAAGTGTACTCAAAGACAATGTAAATGTAAATGTTTACATTAAATAGTTCAGGTTACAGATTACATTTTCAAATGAAGCAATTCTAAGTTAACTTACCTAACTAACATGATGATTTGACTCAACCATAAATGCTGACTCATCAGAGTGTAGGAAAACGTACAATATACAGTAGACAAAACTGTTACACAACACTTGAACACAAAACATGCCCTGTTGTTTCTCTTGGGTGGCATCATTTCATTTCCAACGTCCTCAACACTATAAACAGGAAATAGATACTGTAGCACCTAACTAAAACACACGTGCTTCTGTTGGCATTGCACAAAAGCATCTTGTTTCTGAGCACCTAAATTTATCCGTTCTAGTCTTGACTTCAGACTGCCTAAGTAAATTTTCTGACCACGTGATTCAAATTGTACAGGGAATTGTTAAAAATGTGTTATATTTAATAGCCTGTCTGAGACACGGATGAGCAAATAAACATCTACAGCAATATTCCACTCTGTTTTGAGTTATATCTGATTTACTAGTCCCCAAATATTGGCCTGAATAAGAAAACAGAGTTACAACTCAGCCTTAAGTAATACAACGATGATGAAGTAAAACAATGTAAATTACAATTTCATTACAATTTCAGGTTAAATAGTTGACAAATTATGATTTGTTTGTCTTAAATGTGGGGCCTTTTTTAAACACCTATCTATATGTATTGATCCATAAAAAAAGGATGGTTAGATGAGGGATGGACGAATGGAGAGATGTGTGGATATCTATCTACCTCTAAGTTGTCAAAACTTTGTGCTGGCTATGGATGCGAAAAACACTGACGTACCCTGTAGCAAAGCATGTTTCCCCCAAATGGTTCCTTGGCATTGCAGTGATAGCTGCCCACTGCTTTGTGTTTGTGTATCTCTTTTATTTGTTATGTATGTTAATCTTTCATATATTTTTCTTTTACACTTGACACTAATGTGTATTTTCTTTGTAAAACTGGAAATCGTGTTTAAGATGTCCAACATCTCTTTCTTTCTCGCTTTTCTCTCCTGTCCTCAATAAAGATTTGTTATAAGAACCTAACACACAGAAAGACAAAAGAAGTTTGTTTGGAGGAAGTTCCTTTCTGATTTTGGAAAAATAAAACAAATACCAGGAATAACAGATCTAGGAGCTGTAAGAGGTCAGTTCATGTTTGTTGCCTGGAGTTACTATGACAGCCAGACTCTTTGAATTCATCTCGGGTCAAACAAATAAAGCGTTTTTCTCTTCTCCCTTTCTTATGTCATCTTATTGCCAGTTTCAGATCGAAATCATATGTGGATGTGATTACCTTGACCCAGTGGAGACTCGGCCCATAGTCAGAGCTGCTGTGTTACTCCAGGCTGTTTTGACTTTCTCCCCTCTCAGCTCCAAAAACTGAAACATCACGACACTGCTGAATGAGGCCTTGTTAAAACTTAATGCTTAATTTTATTCATACTTAACCTATTTATGTAACCTTTCTCTGAGCAAGCTGTCCCCTGAGATGAAAGATCGTTTTTTGAAGGAAAGACCTGGCAGTACTTGGCAACGCTCATCTGGCAAATAAGGCAATAACATATTACATAAGGACCCACTATTACTGTTGTGGGTTGGTGTAATTGATGTAATTGATGTGTATGACCTGAAGTGACTTGCTTTTTCAAACGTTAAGGGCTGTTTTTCATTTTAATTTTCAGTAATAAACTTATATGCTAATCTTATTCCCCAAATGTGCTTAATTCCATGTATATATCTAATATGTTGATTTCCTTACAGCACTAAAGGAGGTTATAAATTTGACCTCAGCAGCAACCCACTTTTTATAAAGAGAACCACAAGTGGCCTGCTTATATAGTGCAATTGAGTGACTATTGCCCATAACCAATACAACAATAACAGCTAAACAAACTGCCATAGAGCTGCCATGTTGTAAATTGCAGCCATCACATAACAAAAAAGTGAAAGTCATTCTTTGAAATCTTCCCCCAAGTGTAACATAACTACAGGTCTGGAAATCAAATTTAGCCGTAATTCACAAATGACTCTAAATGTGGGTTAAAGGCTCTTCAATCAAAAATGTAATGATTCAGCAGAGGACACAAGTTTTCTGGCGAGTTGTGTGTGAAAGTGGAATAAAGGAAAGACAAAAATAAAACTTTAAGTAAACAGACATTATAAACTGTTTGTGATTGTGCATAGTTTGACCAAAACTTTCCCCTATAAGGAATTCAGGCCATATAGGCTACAAGTGGCGGCTTGTGACTTCTCTTCCGAGGGATGCAAATTCAAAATACGTGTTCGGAGTGAGATGTGTGTTGCTTGTCATTTCAAAATATGTGTTTGTTGCATCATGTGAACCATCAGCCTGGTCTCACTGTTAATACGTAGTATTTACACGTAACTAACAGATTGTTAGAAATGTAAGTGCCATGGAAAAGACTGAAAGCTCTATAATATTTCGTTTTGAATTCTGTGTATGCACAAATTTCTGTGAGCTGTTGACACTGTGCCCCCTTAAAAAAAATTGGTGCATGACGCCCCTGGCTGTAAATACGTAAAAAAATATGTATTAGTCCTGTCAAAACGTTGATATTATTATATTTTATAGTGTGTTTTAAACGTAAGTAAATGTACGTATGGTACAGCCACACTAAAACGTAAAAATACACACTCATGAGATCACGTTGGAACCATGTGCATTATGCGCCTTGTCAAAATACGTGCCTGCTGCACACGCGTCAAAAGGGTTTATGATAAACGAGACGCTCACATTCACAAAATACACGCAAGACACTAACTTATCACTAAACTCTGATTACACATGAGATTAAACGAGTATCTGGCGCTACTTTTTTCATAAACCCTTTAGACGCGGGTGCAGCAGACACTTATTTTGACAAGACTCATGATGTGCGTGGTTGACATGACACGCCAAACACATATTTTGACATGACAAAAAAAGACATCGGAAAAAAAGTCACCGGACACAAATGTAGGCTATATTAACTGGTGTAAGAAGTTAAAATGCAGTTCAAACTTCGCTGTGTCTCATGGGCACAAAAGCTGCTATTGCATGAACACAAGCAGAAATGTTGGATGATTTCAAATTCAAAGGTCAAATTCAAGTTTGAATGTCCTTATGTATAAATAGCTCTCTGGTTGTTTTCAGCATCATACATTTTCAACATAATACTTTTCCAAAACCTTTGCCAGATAAAATATAATTTTCTCAATTTATTTTTCTTACATGATCAATCTTCCTAGCATCTATGACATTTTCTTAAGTACGTATAATGTTTTCATGCTCTGCATCTATTTTCTTTTTAAAGTCTCAACACAAAATCATAATTCATTGAGGGGGTGTGTATACATGAATGTGCATGTGTCTTTGTGTACAGAAATTGAATGGAACTGGGATTTTTGAACAAAGGAAACATTCAGATGGTGCCACGGAGACGATAGGTGCCTGGGATGTTAAGCCACCGGCACTGGAAAAAGTTTGAGATCCAGAGCACAGAGTCAGGGGTGTGGGCGCTCGTAGTGTGTGCTGTGCTCTGATAAAAAGAAAAAAAAAAGGCCAGACAGTTTAAGAGTTTCTTTGGCCTAAAGCTGTATTAGGATATTACTTTTAATTTAAACTGCCAGGTTTAATTGTATTTTTATTCAGGCATTTTGAGCCCATTTATTTATTATATAATATTAAACACACCATACAAAATAGTTTTGAAAAGGAACAATATTCCAAGGTCAAACGGACAATTTATATAAGGGAAAGGCGCAAAAGTGATCACCATCTGCTGTAAATCTTAGATCCGGTGAAAAGCGATATGTCATCTTTGATAGTGTAATAGCATTGCTCTTGTGTGTCTTGTGACCGATTGCATCATTACGTCATCTTGGAATATGAAACGCTACTGGCTCTTGTGTCATATTGTGATAATGAAATCTGACTCTGTGCGTTGCGTTCACAGGGTTCTTTATAGAAAGTGTTTGCATGGCTTCAGTATGCAAGGTTTGCATTGCGAGTTGTTTGTAATACTGTTATACTTTGGAAAAGGGAGTCGGGTCGACTACCAAAACACACTTGTAGCCAATCAGCAGTAAGGGGCGTGTCTACTAACCGACATCCTTGCGGGGGTTGCATGTGGGGCGGGTCTATCAAAAGAAGGTCCAGATTCTAATGGGGTAGGGGTGTGTTGGTTTAGGTGATTTTAAATGCAACATTGGCTTTCAAACATTGTGCACTCCGCCTTTAATAATTGTTCAATGTATGTAATAAATACTCATGATTCGTGGTTTATATGGTTGAGAATTGGTTGGGTTTAGGGTAGGGATGGGGTTACATGCTCCAGAATATTTTTAAAACCATACATGTTTATGAAACCATTTTTTCTTTACTTCTAAACGCGTCTTACAGTGGCGGCTGGCGACTGCTCATCCGAGGGGCGCAAATTCAAAATATGCATTCGGAGTGTCATGTGTGTTGCTCGTCATTTAGAAATATGTGTTTGTTGCGTCATGTTGACCATGTGCATCACGTGTTTTGTCAAAATAAGGGCCTGCTGCACACGCGTCAAAACCGTTTATGATAAAAAGACGCTCACATTTACAAAATACACGCAAGACACTCCCTTAACAGTAAACTCTGATAACGCATGAGATATTGCGAGTATCTGGCAAACGCGAGCATCTCTTTTATCATAAACCCTTTAGACGCGTCTGCCGCAGGCACTTATTTTGACAAGACACGTAATCCACATAAGATCACTCAACGCGCAGAACACATATTTAAAAATTACAAAACCACACACATGATGGGCTACAAACATGTTGTGACGAACTTTGCATCGAGCGCAAAAGAAGTCACCGGCCGCCACTGGCGTCTTCATCTGATGCATAACTCAAATAACCTTAACGTAACCACAGGTTCCCGGGAGTTACTGGGAGCTTCTTCCTATACTGTACTTTGTCATCCCTATGATACAATGAAGGACTCTTTATCTTCACCTCAATATCTGTCCTTTTTCTTAAAGTGGAAATCTGACTTTTTCCGTGTTTAAATTCTTTAATTGGGTCCCCAAAGGTTTTATCAAACTAGAAAATGTGAAAAAGATCAACCCAGTAACTTAGTTTTGGTAAACCATTCTCTGCAAGCATGTGAAAAAATAGGTCTTTGAAATTTGGCTCCCCTTGTGATGTCAGAAAGGGATAATACAGCCCCTTAATCTGCACTATCCAACCACAGCACTGCCATTTAGTGCAGATATCAGCTCATTTGCATTTAAAGGGACACACCCCAAAACGGCACATTTTTACTCACACCTACAAAGTGGCAATTTTAACATGCTATAATAAATTATATGGTATTTTGAGCTAGTACTTCACATAGGCTACATACTCTGGGGACACAAAAGCTTTATTTGACATCTTAAAAAAGTCTTGTGAAATGTCCCCTTTAAAACAACATACTGTACAAAAACTGTTAAAGCAGGTTTCTCATGTCTACTTCCATTCCCGTATATTCCTCTTCATGAGCCAGGTGTCGCAGAACCCTTAGGCTACGTAGCAGCGGGGAATTCAGAAGCAGGGGCCCGGTGCCCAAGCAGACACCCCACACTGATACCCCTCTGGTTGACTACAGAGGCCAGCGGAAGTACAGGCCTCTGTGTCTCCACACTGTACACCCCCCCTCCAGACCCTCAAACTATGTCCACATTGGATACTGGGTTCCCTCAGGGCGTGAGAGGCAATTAAGCTCAGCACAGACGCCTTTTCTTGGGTTAAAAAACACCCTGGTACCCACAAAAACTGGCTCCCGCAGTGTATGGTATTTATTTGCCTCCTCACACACATGTACACATATGCAGACACATTCTTGCCTAAGTACATTCTCATAACTTAGCCAGATTCTGCCCTCTCTTTCACACCTGGAACCAATGTGTGAACGACCAAATGAAGGAAGGTAAATGAATGAATTAATGAACAAGCAAGTGTACAGAGAAGTAATGAGTCACACTATTCCTCTCTGCAAGCTTTATTAATATACAGGAACATATGTGCACACACACATCATTATGGCCACCTTAAACCTACAATCAGCCACCAGCCTTATTTTTCAGACATCCACCCGAGCAATGTTAATGTTAAAGCCTTATTAAAGGTGAATATATTAAAGGGATCATTTACTCAAAAAATAAAAAAATTCTCATCATTTATTGTTACAAACCTGTATACATTTCTTTGTTCTGATATCAGGAAGATATTTTGAAAAATGTTTAACCAAACTGGTTAGAGGCCCCATTGACTTTCACAGTAAAAAAAGAATACCATGGAAGTGAAAGGGACTCAATGATCGGTTTGGTTACAAACATTTTTCGAAATATCTTTTTCATGGTCATTAGAACATAGAAATGTATACAGGTTTGTAACAACATGAGAGTGAGTAAATGACAGAATTTTGGGGTGAACTACCCCTTTTAGTCCCCCGTCAGATGTTTGTCCTAAAAACCGGTCAAGAACCGAGATCAGTTTGCTTGGTTAAGTTAATATCTATATAGGCAGGGATGGATTGGCAATCTGTGCATTCTGGAAAAGTCCAGAATGGTCGTTCAACGGAGGGCCGTCGCCCGGCCTTCGGCCAAAAAAGTCTAATAAACCAATATGAACAGCCAACCGCAGGGGCACTAAAACGATCACTTATATGCTGCTACGTGTAAAAAAAATGAGGAAGAAGAGTCGGCCTACTAGCTGTGATTGGTCCACGGATTCCCATAATTCGCGAGCCTGAGCATCCATAGCCTGGTCATGATGAGGGACAGACAGAGTTAACTTCACATCAGCAAGAGGTCCTGTAAGTGCCAATAGTAGCAGGACAAGTGACATTATAATATAAAATACACGGTATAAATAGAAATAAAACTCGCGTGAAAATTAACGTAATGCGCAACTACTGTTAGAGAGAGACGTGTACGTCTATGGAATGTCCCCACAAAACATGGAAACCAGAATGTGTGTGTGTGTGTGTGTGTGTGTGTGTGTGTTTGTGTGTACCTGGTAATTATCACATTTTGGGGACCAATTGTCCCCACAAAGATAGGAATACCAGTGTTTTTGTGACCTTGTGGAGACATTTGGAGGTCCCCATGAGGAAACAAGCTTATAAATCAAACAGAATGATGTTTATTGAAAATGTGAAGTAGCAGAAAGTTTTGTGTGATGGTTGGGGTTAGGGAATGGGGTAGGTAAGGGGAATAGAATATACAGTTTGTATGGTATAAAATGCATTAGGTCAAAATATTAAATAACCTTGTCTGATAATCTGACAGTATTGTGGCATAGTATCAGGACATCCTTGTGTCTGTTGCGCACGGCTAGGTGGCCGGATGATGGGCCTATTTGGGAGAAAGTCCAGGTTTTTTTTAGCCCCAGTCTGTCCCTGTATATAGGTGACAGAGAGTTTGATGTATTTAGCAATGAGCCAGAGAGATTTTATGCACAGAAATCATTAGCCGTCTCTTTTATTGACCCTTTAATGGCTAGGTATAAAAATTCCTCAGTGGTAAGAACATAATGGTGATATTATTTCATGTTGGGTGACTACAAAGTCTGTCACGCTCCTAAATGTCTACTCATCAGAGTAGATCTGACAAATCTCATCTTGTAAACAACTAAGCCAGAGGCTTTTGAAAAAGTCACACTAGACCATGTGTGCATGTGTTATTTGCAGTGTTGGGCAAGTTACTTCCAAAGTGTAATACATTATATATTACAAATTACTGTCATTTGAAAGTAATTAGTTACATTACAATATTACTGTCTCTGAACTGTAATGAGTTACACTACTTTTGCATTACTTTTGAGTTACTTTCATCAAAAGAACAGCAGTATGACTAGGCATTATAAAATGTTAAAATGTAGTTTGTTGCTGCTTATAAATCTAGAAGTTATGTGTTGGCCCTCGAGCTTTGAATAGGCAAAGTGAAGATTTATGGCAAAAAACAGTAACAATCACTGTCAGAATCAAAAACATAGACAAATGATCTGGTAAAAGTCTGGTAAATTATGGTACACATACCAAACACAATAGAGTCCACTATAATGCAACCTATAGCCTAACATGGAAAGACACGCAACCTTATTTCATTTCTATTCTTAAGTGATCACTTTTAATTCAGATTCACAGCACAAACCTGGCATGCACTGGGTTGACACAACTTATCAAAAAGTGCTATTGGAGGATTAGGCCACAAGGAATACAGCTCATTTCAGTACAATATAAGGATTACATGTAGACTAACATATAAAACACAGACAAACAGGGGAGAACTGCTTTTTGCCAAACAATGAATATAGGCTCCCATACAAAGGCTGGTAAAACTTTAAACAGTGATGTTTAAATGTATTAAATTATATTTAGATAACCATGTTTAAGTCTTCACTAATGTTATGTTGTAGTTTAGGTTGCTGTTTTGTAATAAAACTGTAGATAGCATAGGAATAGCCTAGCACTGTAATCATAGCAAAGCTTACCTTGTCATTGCTGGTGTGATATGGATTTTACTGGCAACATTTGTAAAAGTCTCTTTACTTCTGAGGTTCAAGCAGCACAGGAGACCGATAGAAACTTTCTGTTGCTTTTACTTAGTGCTCTTATTCGCAAAATTATGCGTGTGCGGCGCTACCGGACCTGATTGCGACCACTTTAGTCAATGCTTACGGCCGCGGACTTCCACATGTCTATATTTGACGCGCACCGCGTCCAAATCGCATTTCAAATACAAAGTTAAAGTAAAAATGAACATGTTGCATACAGCACGTGGAAAGACATACGCTGCGTCCCAAACCGCCTACTTCCATACTATATAGTAGGCAAAGAGTACGAGAAGTAGTGCTTTTCGCCCACTATATAGTATAGAAGTATGCGGTTTGGGACACAGCCATAACTATTACACGCAGCTTTTCATGTGTGGATGCTGGTCGCACGCATTGGTCAAAAATAAAAAAATAAAAATAACACAGTCTAATTCTGAAATGCATTGTTGTAACGCGCTCGTTACTAAGACTGTAACGAGTAAAATATTACCGAAATTTTATTAGTAATGCGTTATATTACTGCGTTACAGCAAAAACTAATATATTACTGTAATATATTATATTTTGTAATGCGTTACTCCCAACACTGGTTATTTGTATCTGCATCAAGAGTCATATGCTATGTGTTACAGCTTTATCTGTCATCAGTGTTGGGAAATGTTTATTTTACGTCATTTTACTTTATTTTGTTTTGTATCATGTTAGTTACTTCTTACTGTGTCAGCATCCCGTAGCATTGTCTTCACACCAGTGTGCCACTTTTTAGAAGAATTTGTTTATCAAAAGGAAAAGGCATGCAAAATGTATGCCAGTATATAGCGTTACATTTATACATTATTACACATTAAAGGGACAATTGACCTCTCCCAAGAAAAAATTCAGTACAGTAAAGGCAAAAAAATATTAATGCACTGCTTCTGACAATATACTGTATTGAGATCATCTGTGAATTAATTATCTATTTATTGTTGCCCTATGCCTTTAATTGTATGCCATGGTATGCTGTGTGTCTCTTTCGGTTAACAGTAAAACTTGTGAATGGCTTCTTTAATTAGTTATGATTACCTTAATCGTCCAATCCATACATGGATAAATATAGCAAGATCTAATACATGAAATCATTGCATAAGGGTATGTATACCTTTTATTTGTATGTAAATAGGCCTATTATGCAATTCCTATAGTATTGTTGTATTGTAGTGTAGTTCTTTGGCAAGGTATAGTATGCAAGCTATCCAGTGGCCACCCCATAAACTTTACAGCTTACATGTAATCAAACCAAATCTTTTCATTGACTTTCATTATGCTTTACAAGGCGCCACATTTTCAGTGCGCGTACACCTCTGAAACAGTACAAATTGCACCCAGTAAAATACGGGTATAAAAGTAAACCACAGTTTAATCGCTGAATGTCTCTGCTCAAGTACAATAAATAAGAATAACTGTCATTAAACCGAGGCTGTAAATAGTTTTAAAAGCAAAAGTCCTTAATCTAAGATGGGGAGAATTGTACTGATAGGCAGTGTATATAAAGACAATTGTTTCACTCTTTAAATTTATAATGATACAATTTTTAAATTATATAATTCTCCAGAGGAAAACCTACTGAAGGAAATTTTGCAGTGTATCACACCATCAGTCCATATCCACTGCTTTATCTGGACACATCTTCATAATGCAGTACACCTTTGTTCCCCGTCATCACCATGAGATGGCGCTAATGTAATCTTTTATGCATGTGTCATGTCTATTGTTTTCCTTTAAAGCTGAAATTCTGAAATAAAGCTGAGTCTGTTTTCACCACATGCTCATTGGCTCATTAGTCTAAATGAGCTTAATAAAAGCTATTTTAATGGCTAAAAAAAATGTGACCCTGCCTGTGAAATCAAGGCTGAAGTTTTATAATCTAATTAGGGGATTAACAGCATTAAAGTATGATATCATTCACAATTTCATTTGAATTTACTAAATAAATATATCAAATATATCAACTTTCAACGAATGTTCTTTATATTATATATTTACATTTCACAGTAAATCACAGAAATAATGACTTTTGCTGCATACAGGCCGGGTGATATATATTAACATAGAGTGTCATGATGTATTCTGCATTCAGCAGGCATTGATAGTTTATTTATGCAATAATGACTACACATTTTATATCCATTTACCACTTACCAAATATGTCAAAAAAATATTTTTTTTATTGTGTAGTAAACAGCAGGGGCGTAGCTACGAGGGGGCCTGGGTGGGCCTTGGCCCCCTCATTTACATGTCCGCCCCCTCAGATTTCCAATTGCTTTAAATAAAATAAGAAAATGTTGATTTCTTAGTCTGATTGACAGCTGTTTTCAAACTTGATTGGATTAGCTCATGTCACGTGTTGTTGTGCGTAACTTATGCTGTCATCTTTGCATGAGAGTTCATTAATAATTGGTGACAATGGCAGCTGGGGCGCAAAGTACAATATTACGCTTTTTCAAAAAAGCACAGAAAGATGAGCGAGAAGAAGGAAATGTGCCATCTATATCATCTGAGTCTACTTCATGTTCTGCTGAAACGGTGAAGTAAATATTCTGTTTTAAATGTGTAGAGATGTTAAGCTGTTTTATTTATAGGTGTTAAGCTATATATATATATATATAGTGTTGCCCCCTCATTTTAAGATAGGACCCCCCTGGTAAACAGACTGAAGTATTGAGAAAAACATCACAAATGACCAGACAAAATCAGGAATTACACTGAAAAAAAAAGATTCATTCAGTTTACTCACATTTTTTAAGGTAAGTGGTCCCAATCAATTTATTTAAGCTACATTTAAACAAAAGTTTTTGTTTTGTTTTTCTAATTTTTTAAAAATGTAGCTTAAACAAATTAATTGCAACCACTTACCTTAAAAAAATTGAGTAAATTGAATGAATATTTTTTTTTCAGTAAACAGACAACAGATCCTAATGCAAATTAATAAGCAGATGTATTATTTATAACAATCTTGACATAAAAAAGATAAAACTTAAAATGACCCATAATTCCACTGAATTTCACAAGCTTGTTTGGGCACAGTGGGATTGCACTTAGTGAAGTACAGATCAAAAGACAAAGAAGAAGTCAGTGAAAAAAATCAAGGGAGGAGCAGGTCAGAGGTCACCGTGTCTCCTGTGCACATCTCTCTCCATCATTCACCGGGTTTAAGTGGTTGTATTATACCGTAAGCCCTTGCTCCCGTGTCCTTCCATTCTCTACCACTGCCCTTTAAAGAGTAACCAGAGCCAGCGAGAGGACAGCGGGCATGCAGAGACAAACACTCCGGCCTGAAAAGTGAAAGAGAGACAGAGAATGAAACTGAATAGAAGCGGAGGCCAACAGCAAATGGGGCTGTTTTAGAAAGTGGGGTAGTTAGCAGATAAAAACTGTCTCCAGACTGTAAAAAGATCCTTCCTCTTCTTCTTCTCTCCCCCTTTTTTGGCCCTCCTTTTTTTCTACAAAAGAAGCACTGGTTTATCTTTGTGCCCTTAATTGGGCGCGGAGACAGAGAGCTTCTCAAGGCCGCTGAGACCCCAGACGCCTCTGTACTGTTCATTCATCTCTCTTGTCTTTCTTTCTCTCTTTCTCGCTGACCCTCATGCCTATGATCCCTGTCTTTCTTCTCACTCTCTCTCCCCTGACTCCACGCCCAGTATCTCTCTCCGGTTCTCAATGTGGCCCTCAACTTGCCTTTTGTGCACCTCTATCAGTCTTTCAGTGGTGACATAGCTCTTACTTTTCCCTCACATTAGAGAAACTCACACACACACACACACACACACACACACACACACACACACACACACACACACACACACACACACACACACACACACACACCCATGAAGGTATCAGCAGGACAAGAGATGGAGATAGTGTGCATGATACACTTTGCTGTACATGGGAAACTAAGGTGCGAGTCTGTAGGTTCACAGAAAGGGTGATGCATTGAAAATCGACCACACAATGCGAGACCAATAGCAATGAAACAGAAGTGATACCATAAAGGATCAATGCCAAAACATCATTTTCAGTATCATTTTATATGTTTAAATATCACTGAAAGTTTTTTTTTAAATGTTCTAAAGTGCTGTCAGTATTATTAGCTGATATATGTTAAAATATATTTTTTATATAAAAACATTTTTAAAAAATACATTGATAATCTGATGAGTCAAAATACAGTTTCAATTTAGTCTTAGTGTTACAATTACAAAATCCCTGCTATATAAAAAAAGATGGCTAAATGTATGCCAAAAATAAGTTGTTACAGTTGTTGTTTTCTTCTTTCTCTATTTTTGAGGTGAGGCCAGAAGATGTTCAGTCAGGCTGAATAGCATGACTGTCTGATAAGGTTGCTTGCGGGAAATCTGCAAATCTGCCCCCTCCAAGACACAACCCGGGCTGCATGGCAGGATAGAAACGTGTAAGCGAACATTACTGAATGTTTAGTAGTCAAAAAAGAAAGATGAAAGCAAGCAATAAAAAATATAGTCAGTATATAGGTATTAAACTTTGAATTCCAATATACAGTATTTAAAGGGGCTCTACGTAAGTTCAGAAATTTCTAACTGTTACTGACACCAGTAGCCGTTATAGAAACTGCAGCCAGTCTCATGCTCGTTCTCGGTGGGCACACTCGTACAAGCACGACCACAACAACCAGAGTTGCCGTAGCAACCACAGACAGCTCATTGAGATTCACCAGCATGTTTACAGATTTAAGAAAAGTTACATTACTGTAAGTTTATTGTTTGACAGTCCATATTTTAGTAAAATGTTGCAGTGCTACTTTATATTTTCAACTGTCTACTTCTAAAAGTTTTGTAACACGACACTGTAAAACACACTCCCGACACTCACAATCTTAATGCACTCGTGCTCTGAATAAAGACAAATCATATAAGAAAGTAACTTTTGAAATGGTCCTGTGCTACATGCTATCGTTAGCATTTCACTACACAAACAATACTATCGTTAGCATTACACCACAAAAACAATGCTATCGTTAGCATTACACCACAAAAACAATGCTATTGTTAGCATTACGCCACAAAAACAATAAAATAATATATTACAGATGCCCCTGTAACTATGTCTTACCTTTGCAGTAAAAAGAAAGCCAGCTCGAGGTCTGTTTTCATACCCAGCGCTGACCGGAGCTCCCTCCAAGAATCAAATGCCAATCCGATGTTTACTCTTGTCTTTGCCCCGACTCAATTTTGAGTCGCTCAATTTTGGCCGCACTAGATAAGGTTTTTTTTTTACTTACGAGGAGTTTTCGTGAGTGTCTGGATTGTGCTGGAAGTTGGTCGCTTATTTCCGTCTACAGAGTCCATTTGAAACATGCTAGCGATTGCCGCTGTTTACTAACGGCTGGCGTAGGCGTCTATATGGAACGCCCAAGTAGACGAGCGCGCGCATGATGTCACATTTTGAATTTCGCGCCAATTCGGACGCGACTCCTCCACACACAAAAGAGCCTACAGGCTGATAGAGACAACCGTGGAGGACACTCAAGGTGTCATTCTTTTTATTACATTATGGTTGGCTCATAAATATACAAATGAAAACTCTATCTTAAAGATTTTTTTAAGTAATAACCTACATGTAGCTCCTTTAAAAACAAAAGGCAGATAAAATATAACGCCCCATTAAAAGGAGAACCTCCATGAACTCAGCCAGAACCTGAGAATGAGAATAACTCTGAGTTTAACCTCTTAAATGACCTGGGAACTGAACAGATCCCTTACAGTAATCCAAGCGTTCCTTACAATTTTTTGGCCATGTAAAATCTGGAGATTGAGGCCCGTCACCTTCGGGGAGCCTCGTTTTTCCCTCCGTCTTTTAAGTGGAGCTGTCCAGAATAGCACTTTGGAGACTGTTGTGGCTGACATGTCGCAACAACAGAAAAATTAATAATCTTTGTTCCTTATTCACCTCTGGGAGCACTTCACAAGATGTTTTTACACTCACGTTTCTAATTTCTCCCTCTTGTACAGTTTCAATATAAAAATAAATCAAGGTACTTGAACGCCAGCTCTGTCTAGGTTGAAAGCTCATTACCAGTTTTTTGGGGGCGGTATGTTATCCCACCTGAGTTCTTACTCTGAGGCCACAGTTATTCTAGAAAGTGTAATTAGCTGTCCATCTGTAGCTCTGAGTCGGTGCCAAGTCTTCTGGTCTTACAGACGCCCCGCTGTTTCACCACCTAGATACGTCCCTTCACATGCATCATTTGCTCATATTTGTCTGCTGATTTAATTTGACAGGTAGTGGCAGGTAAAGTGATCCTAAATTAAAGTAATGAGGTAATCTAAAACCAATCAATATCAAGGTTCTTATTTTGTATCCTTTTTTGCTTCATAATACTTCATAATACTTTATAAACCTAAAATAAAAGGTTAATTTCACTGACTGTTTACTATTTCTGCTGCTCCCCTTTCAATGCCTTAATGACCCTTCCAAATATCAATTTTGTGCTTCAGAGTGAGTAAGGTGAAAAATGAGAGGGACAGAAAAAAGAAAAATGGATTGTGAAGAAGGCAGAAAGGGTAATAGGATTGAGCAGGGTGATGCTGCCCTCCTAACCAGACTTCCTCTCATGTGTTCTTCCCCACTGCGAGGTCAACCAGTCGTCCATCAGATCGCTCGATTGGTTAATTCCTTCAGACTGATAGAGTCAGACAGGTCTCCTAGATGGAAAGCTTACAAAGCTACAGAGCATGAAAGGAAGATCAGACCCCAGAAGATCTTATGAGATGTTTGTTGTCTGAATGGATGTGCAGGAAATGAAACAGTGTGTCACAGCATGAGGACATACTGTAAGAGAGATGTTCACAGAACTGTACCAAGTGCAGGACTGACAGAGAAGTGCTGTTGAGCTATGTGAAATGTTTGTTCTAGAGTGACGAAAAACTTGCGTATCATTGATCTACAGTAATGTAAAATGTAACCTCAGAGATCCTTCACACTTGTGCTTACAGTGTAAAAAAGTGTTAAAATGTACCTTTTTTATTTGGAGTACCCTTCTGTGTAATGAAATATTTAATAAAGCACACTGTAGACTGCACTGTTATTCAATCTCTGCCCAGCACTAAATGAATCCTCATCTATCTTAATAATTTTAAAATTAACAGATATATCTATAAATCTAAATCTTATATACTGTTGAAGGGAAACACGATCGATTGCATCATGCTGTCAATCACTGAGTGAAATGTTTCATTTGATCGTAAACTTCAGAGAAACAGATAATGTGTCATTGGCTTTTTATGTCTATAAGGGGGCGTGCACACCAAAGCTTTTACGCCTGCTGCCGGCGCATGTTTTCCATTGTTTCCAATGGAAACTCTGCGTTTTTCAAAAAAAGCCAGCAGCTCTGCAGATTTTCCGCGTCAGTGCTAAGCGCCAAGAGTTGAAAAATATATAACTTTGGGTGAAAAGATCCGCTCGTCAATGTCAGTTCTCACACGGCCGTCCAATCACAGTGGAGGAGGGGCGGGACATTACCACAGCAACCAACCGGCTCACAGCTGAAGTATCAAAGTAATACCTGTCATGGGGCAAGGTCTGTGTTCTTGAATGGGTTGGTTTTGTTGCCGTCATGTCAACATATTCATCATATGGGCAGACATAAATTGTTTAATTTATCTTTTATAGTTGAGAGGCATCACCACATTCCTCCTCATCAGTTATATCAGAGTCCCATCTCAAAGTCACTTCAAATTTGGATGATATAAATGACATCATACACATTGTAGATAAGATAGTCCTGGCTAGCATTCTGAAATATAAAATACATTGATTATTTCCATACTCATTAATCTTGATGCAAATCAATTCCAATCACATTTACACATTTCAAAGGATTCACCCATTTCACAGAATTTACACAATACTGTCTGGCAAGCTTATTGTCCTCTATTTATAATGCTAATATCACCTATACCCCCACCCAAAAATCCAGAACATTATCACCTGGCCCTCATGGAGCAAATAGATATTTGAGCAAAGAAAGCCCAGACAAGAAAACAGGACTAGCAAAGAATATGTTATAAACAATAAGATACAGATAGTTTCAAATATATTGCCACATAAATACTTTCAAATTCTCTAATAAATAATATATTTCCTATAAATGTATTTAATACTCTTAAAACTTTGATTAAAACCCAAAATAGACATTTAACATCAATATTATATTTTGTTGCTACAAAAAATGATAAAGTAAATTTTTTACAGTTTACAAGAACAGCAAATTCATCTAATGTGCAAGGTGCACAGGTAAGTTTTGCTACCCTGCAGACACAACGTAAAATTACAACACTGACATAACAAGCTCCAAATCTAATATAATCAAAACATTCAGCTATATCTTAGAAATCTGCATGATCTAGACACATAACTAATCACAGATAAACATATTTTAGGCATTTTACTTACGTGATTGTTGATTTATTTAGTCCAGTAAAAAAGGTTACAGTATGTTCTTCAAGGCAGGTTTGCAGGTTTTGTTAGCCTGGGTGCCAGCCGATCTTAGCCCCGCCCACAAGAATTTGAAAACGGGAAGATCGGTCTGGGGTTTCTCCGTTGAGGAGCTACTATGCTAAGACAAATGCTGGTCGAACCAATCAAATTGTCAGGGCGGGCTTTATACGATGATGGACAGATAATCAACAGTAACGTAATGAACCACGTCACCAAAGAGCGCGTGTGTTGAATGGCTGCCGCTGTAGAGTTCAGATGTGTGGATTCTGACATTGAGTCTGTTCTAAAAGATATCGACAGAGCATTGATTTTAAAAGAGGAACAGAGAAACGCGAGCAGGGCATTTGTTGATGTTTTTGCCGTCCTTCCTATTCGGCAAAAGTTGGTCGCAACTGAAATGGCTAACGTTATCACGGCGATGCGACTCAGCGTGCACGACGAGATGGATATAATTAGCGGTCGTTGCCAGCTTCTTTTCGGAAGCCCGGAATCATGGTTGCTGAATAAGTGGAGGGACATGCTAGGCTCAAATATTTTCAAGCCAACGTAATGGGTATTGTCGTGGATGAAGTTCACCTAACGTACAAATGGTAAGAGATAGTCTTACTCTATGACTTAGTAAATACTTCATGTTGTGATATAAACGAAATGTTGTAAACATAATAGGTGTTGATGTACATTCGCTAACTCAGTATAATCACAATGTTGTGTCATTGTAGCATTGTAGCGTTGTGTCAATAACTAGCAGTTCGGTCAGGCTGCAAATACGTAATTTCAACATACATCACACACTCCATTGCTCTGATTGGTCGTAGGTCTATCCAATTGAGTGCAGAGGCATTTTTCGGTTGAGACACGCCTCATAATTATAGCTCAATGGAACGGTATCAGACTCAAATTCTGACTAGAATTGAGTATGGCAACGTCAGGCTAAGGTTTTGTAAGTTCACGGCCAGGAAAACAAACCTATTTACAAAGTTTACCATTCAAAATCATTGTAGGGTTAAACATTAGGACTTTTTAGTTGTGTAAATGTGGTTTAAAAAAAAACATGTACAGGTATACTTTAGTAGATTTTAAACTGATGTTGTAATATTACAACTGAGGGTTTTACAGGGCTAAATCTATTATATTGACTCTTTTAGATGTATTTATTAGAAGTAATATTTAGATTAACATGTATGATGCTGTTAACATTGAATAATCACTAGAGTGAGATATAGACAGAGACAGGAAGATGGTGTGAACTTTAAAGAGCCATAGATCATACAGCACATGGTTAAAAAAAGACAGAATGAGATGCTGGAGCCACCTGGGAGCCTGGCCAGACTCTATGATCCATCCTTTGATTTTCCAATCAGAGCTCTGGGACTGTGCAAACGATTCCACAGGAGCTGTAGAGCAGATATACAGACGTTGCTCTATGGAGCTCAGAGTTGAAACTAAGGCCAGTCTGTTATTATGGTTGAAGTGCTATGCTCAACTTCAGTCCTAGTACAATAGCAGGGCACTGCTCCAGCCATGAGGGATCAGAGGAGAAGCCCTGCTATACTAGCCTACATTTATGGCAACATTCGTTAGAAAGTTTAAAGTTTCGAGAGAAGAATAAATGAGGCATGGAAAATGTATTAATGGCACATTTTTCTCCATCGAATAAAAGAACACACACAAAATGATTTTATAAAATGTAACAGAGAGAAGAAAAAAATTATTATTTTCTTTCTGAGGCTTTTAAAGCATTTTTGACCTTCGCTTGCCACCATAGCGTTGCTGTTTTAATTCAAGTAAACGCGAGGCCTTGTTGCTTTGTGTGCCTTAGCCAGAATTAGTAAGACACACTGATTACCCTGCATTGAGCCCTGGAACATTCCTCCCACTGCAAAACACATTTTCTCATATTAAGAAAAGATTACATTGAAAAAACAAGAAAGAACACCTTTCCCAAATGTATGGAGAAGCCCATTCTCTCCATCTTGCTCCGTCAATAGCTAGTGGGCAGGAGGAGTGGACCATAACGGGTGGCTCTCTCCAAAAGAGCCCCCGGAGGCGGCGAGCACACTTAGCCATCGTTTTGAAAAAGGAATGAAACGCAGAAAAGGAAAGAGTTAAGAGAGTCTGAGTGGGTGAATAAGTGAGCATATGAGTTGTTGAGATGGTAATTTTATGCACCACCATTTCCCTGTGTTTATGCAGAAAACAGAGTGAATGTTACCCATGGGTCATAGTGTCAGTGGAGGGTGGGAGAGTTTTATATGGCTTCGGTAATACTGATGGAAAAATTTGATGGAAGAAGGTAAAAATCTTCATCTCGATCATGAGTGTAGGCAACTGCTTTATATCCTAACAGACATGGGACCTCATAAGTAAACTGGGGTTCAATCCCTAGCATCTATTATGTTGATTTCAGGAAAAGTTATACAGTCTTGTTGTTAGCTTAATTAGGTTATTGTGTTAGCATCTTAAAAGGTGATGGGTTCCCAGGGAACACACATAGGCCCTGTCCGAAATGGCGCACTTCATGTGGACTTTCGGTCTCGTGGCCTTAAATTGCACGTGCTCGCTTAGTCTATGAGTCTGTAGAGTGTCCCATCTGTCATTTTTACCCTTTAAAGTGTGCTCATCAGCGCCCCCTTTACCCTCTTGATGCGGTCTCCGGTGAAGCCCGCACTGCAGCAGGCTTCGCGCACTTTACCAACCCAGAAGTCCTTGCGAAAGAGCAATCAGACCAATCAGACGACGGAGTGGAGGAGTTCGCACTGACAGGCAACTTCTCTTCGTATTTCCGGCGTGACGCTCGAGCAAAATACTACTCCGGTGCACCCACGTGGACTCGCATCAAGGGTCCCTAAAGTCTGCACTCTATGATGTCATCAAAGTGTGGACTCTGAGGAGGACCACAAGTCCAGAGTGTGCAATTTGGGACAGGGCCATACTGGTGAAATGGATACCTTGCGGCTCGTGACTGCTCATCCGAGGATGTGCGAATTCAAAATAAATGTTCGGATTGTCACGTGTGTGGTTCCCGTTTCCAAAATATGTGTCCTGTGTGTCGAGAGATCCTGTGTGCATCACGTGTTTTGTCAAAGTAAGTGCCTGCTGCACATGCGTCAAAACCGATTATGATAAAAGAGAAAGCGAAAATCACGTTCCCAAAATACACGCTAGACACGTCCTTAACAGTAAACTGTGATTACGCATGAGATTATGCGAGTATCTGGCAAACCCGAGCGTCTCTTTTATCATAAACCCTTTAGACGCGTCTGCAGCAGGCACTTTTTGGCAGGACACGTGATGCAGACACAATCTCTCAAAGCGCAGTACACATATTTTGAAATTACGAACCACACACATGATGGGCTACATACATGTTGTGATGAACTTCGCATCGTGCGCTTCAAAAAAAGAAGTCACCGGCCGCCACTGATACCTTGTAATGCACTGTAAGTCACTTTGGATAAAATCGTCAGATAATGCATCAATCTGCAGTTGATTTCAAAAGATTTTTCATAAGAAAGAGATGTTGCTAAGCTAACATTATGTCCGTAAATACATAATTAATAATACATTTTTATCTAATACATTGAACATGATCTCAAACAGTCATGTTATAGTCACGCATAATTTTATATATTTATTTATGTCCATGGCACGAAATTCAGCTTTTTTACGTGCCTTGAGCACGAATGTCTTTTTCTATAAATAGTTTCTTGTGCCGTGGCACAACTTTCTTTTTCATGTCATTTTATCTATTCTTTTCTCTTTTTTTCTATTTTTAAATCATTGTCGCTTGGGGTTAGATTTGGGGTTTGGGTTAGGATGTCTAAAGATGTAACAGAAAGTGATTCTATCCCCAACTCCAAGCGACAAAGGTAAGAAAATAGGAATAAACAATGAGAAAACAATACATAAAATGAAACAAAAAAAGTGGTGCAACCCACACGAAAAACTATTTATAGAAATTTGTAGGAGTGTCACAAAAAAGACATACGTGTTCAAAGGACGAAAAAGCTGAATTTCGTGCCACGGACAAGAATAAATTAATCACATTTTGCGTTACTATAACACAACTCTCCGTGAGACAGTCTCAATACGTTTGAATATTGAATGAAATTAAACCTTTAAATTTAAATTCAATCAACATTTTCTCACTTTCACAGCCTGGTAATTTACTCCTCTGTTTAGGAGTGTAGGATTGTTTTGTCCATGTATTGTGGGATTGTTTTGTCCATGTATTGTGGGATTGTTTTGTCCATGTATTGTGGGATTGTTTTGTTCATGTGAACACTGCCTTACAATTTGGCCATAAAGAATCCTAGGAATTAGAATTATGATGATGCCTTGATTTTGAAAGAGTTCCACAAACAATGAGTCTATAAACAGATTACATTTATTCTTACACAAGAAGTGGGAAAAACTCCTCCTGTTACTTGTAAACGTGGTCTTGGTATTGTCTGTAAGCCATACATGTGCCCTTTTTACCTCTGGTTGAGTGCTGTAGAAGAGACACGTTGCCTTTGAAAAGAAAATGTTGGGTCTTGATCAAAGAAAACATGTTTTTGCTGCGCCAAAGATGAATTTGATAGAAGTCACGGAGAGGTAAATATGTAAGGGTGAAGGTTAGAAAAATTTTCCTATGGCTTCTTACAGGGTTGTACTTTCTGAATTCTGGATATTGTAGCAGGCACATTTGCTTAGAGAATTTAGTTGCATTGCTATTTATTATGTTTTTCTCATCATGCACTGAAGTTGAAGAACAGTATAAAAAAACTATGTCCAAAACACACATCATAAAATACCTTGCTGTGAAAGTATAGCACATTATGTCAAGTAGCACTCCAGGTGATGTACTGAGCTGATTTTTGATGTACGTTTTGAATTTTATTTGTCTATGCGGAACCCAACAACTGTAGTAGAAGCTTCTGTTTCTAAATCCAAAATGGTCTTTTTTGTTTGTTTGTTTTCCATTTAATTCCTTTGGATGACCATGGGGCCTGTTTTCATAGCAGGACTTGGGTTGTCGAGGCTGGGGGGCATCAGAACATACAGGTCGCTTACATCTATTTTCACATTCCAGTGAGGTCATAGGTCAGCATTGTTGGCAACTTGTATCGATTTTATATGTGTCCGCAAGTTCTTGGAAAACAGTGTTCCCAAGCTATTAAGACACAGCAGATGTAGAAAGTTGCCATGGCCTGAGCACCCCCAACCACAATCATTAGCCACTAATGTTTGAAACCAGATTCGAAATGGGTGAGCATAGTCGTCGCAGATGGGTGTTGATGGGTTTGCTGAGAAAATATTGTAAAAAGGAAACTGCATGTTCATTATGGGTGGGGTCCATGTGATACTTGTCATGGTAGTCTGGTTGTGAATCTGGCCCTGGGTCTATTTCTACTACACAAAAATACGCTTGTGTGTTAAAACCAGCCAGAATGTGTATTTTTTGTATTATTCTTTTTTATTCTTTGTGACAGTTGTTGTGAAAAATTTCGAGAGATATTAAAGTCAGATTTATAATAGCTTTTCAGGGGTTTCTTTTGCTGTAAATGGAGTTCATATCCATCCAGTGAAGTATTACAGATGACTTATATCAAAACCTGCACCCTGACCTGTTTCTGGATGTCAATTCAAGAGCAGAACTTTTGACCTTAATATACATTCAAGCCAACAGACATAAACTTACTATAGTACAAACTCTATTCATGAGGGTTATTTTTGCCTTTATTAGGAAGCAACAGAGATGGAGAGAGGGGAAACGGGATCATGAAAAGATTTCAAGCCAAGACTTAAACTCAGACCACCTGTAATACTGTTGCACAATATGCAGGAGCGATGCCCGCAAAGCTATGGCCTCAAAATGACGCGTCTAGCTTCCAAACCCACACGTTGCCAAAGACAGAGGATCACATATCATCCGAAGAATGCGATGTTCAATTTTCAGCTTTGTGTTAAATATTAACATACACATAAAACGAGTGTTTCCTTCAGAAAGTCTTTAGCGAGCTGGGTTTACAGGCTGATTCCTTGCCTTTGGATGACCTAGCTGGCTTTTGTCATTAACTGTGATAGTTATGGATTCCCCAGACCTCAGAGCTGGCCCGGCGTAATGTGCTAGTATACCTCTCCTAAATTTACAGAGGGCTTATAGGGAAAGACCTGGCATTCCTAGACTTTAGACATAACAAATGGAGAGAGGGACTATGTGTGTGTGGATCTCAACCTATGTGATAAAGTGATCAACTGGGACACTATCAAGTATTTTGCAGAGACACAAATGAAAGGTAGAGGGAGCATATCTATTTGTAGATATCAAATAGAAATCGCCATTAATATTATCATTACCTCAACTATAATGGAGGGATAGTTCAACCAAAAATGAGAATTCTGTCATCATTTACTCACTCTCATGTTGTTACAAACCTGTATAAATATCTTTGCTCTGATGAACACAAAAAACCAAACCAATCAGAGGCCCCATTGACTACTTTTTTTTTACCTACTATGGAAGTCAATAGGCCTTTGAAATTTATACAGGTTTGTAACAACATGAGAGTAAATTATGAAATAATTTTCATTTTTGGGTGAACTATCCAAAACTTTCTAACTCCACATATGCCATTAAAAAAAACCTTTAAATGAAAAACAATTAAAAAAACATAGCATGATAAGGGCTGGGTTTCGATTCAAATTTCAAGAATCGATTCGATTCCGATTCTCAAGATCTTGAATCGATTATCATTGTTCGATTCGATTCGATCCGATTTGATCCGATCTTCGAGATTTAGATTCTTGATAAACAGAATCTTGTTTTTAATTGAGTTATTAATTTTATAGACTATTGAAGCTATAGTATGCATTGTATTTTGTATTTATGCATACATTACATTAAAATAGGCAGTATGTAAAATGAACAGGTATAAATTTATGCACAAACCTATACAGACAGGATAAATACCTGTAACTTATATGAGAGACGGAGATCTCTATATAGATATTATGATGGGTGCTATGATGTGATGAAGTCTGTTTTAAGGTCTTGACGCTCTTTACTTTCTATTGCACATTAACATTTGCATCTCTCTCTCGTTCTTTCTGATCAAAGATGTTTGTACTATAAGCAAATTAGGCATCGAACTACATCGCTCCAGCAGCGCACGTGTCACTGATATAAACGTGAGTTTTGTCATAGCTTGCTAAAAGTTCACAAACCTTTACAACTATTAGCATTATGTGTAAGAAGAATTCTTTATTTGGCGACCCGTTGCGCGCGCCTCAAGAAACCTCTGCCCGTCAGAGACCGGCTGCATGAGCACAGAGGGAGGGAGAGAGAGAGTTTCGCTGGAGACCCGCGGTGGATTCACTGCATGGCGCTTATTTTAAAAATTACACAAATAACTCGTTCATTTGTTATGAGTGGATTATTTTATATATAGATCGCAGCTTTGAGCGTTTCTAGAGTTTTCAAAACAACCGCTTGCTTAACGTTACTGACCGCTATGTTCGTTGTTTTAATGTCCTTCCACCTCGTGTGCATGCGTGAATTCAATGACGCGGCAAGTTTAAGTTATTCATTATTAAATCGATTCTTTGAGTTGCGGATCGATCTTTAGAGATTAACATGAAAATCGATTCAGAATCGGTGAATCGATTTTTTCAACACAGCCCTAAGCATGATGCCATCACAGAGGTTCCCAATAATATAAGCTAGGTGTTTTATGATGATCTAATATGAAGTGGCTTAAGGGGGCGTGCACACCAACGCTTTTACGCCCGCGGCCGGCGCATGTTTTCAATTGATTCCACTGGAAACTCTGCGTTTTTTTTTTCAAATAAGCCAACAGCTAGTGAAAACCGGCGCTCTGCGGTTTTTCGGCGCTGAGCGTCGAGAGTTGAAAGAGATTCAACTTTGAGTGAAAAGCTCCGCTCGTCAATGTCAGTTCTCACACGGCCATCCAATCACAATGGAGGAGGGGCGGGACAGTACCACAGCAACCAACCGGCTCACAGCTCAAGTATCACAGCCACCAAAGCGCTCGGCTGAGAAACAGCTGGCATTCGGCGTCCTCAAGGCGCTTTCAGCCACGTTTAAAAGTTTTGGTGTGTCCAGCCCCTAAGAGTGTGAAAACAGAGTGAACTTGTCTACACGCTGGTTTGATTGGCTGTGATTTGTAATTGATTGTGTGACATCACTTAGCGAAAGACTTGGCTATATCATCAGCAAACAGCTAATTAGCTACAAATTTTAGTTACTTTACATTCGCTCCGACGGGATTATATATTCATTTTTTACTATCATTTATAGACTGCGATCATTTAAATGTGTGGTTTTGGAAAGGTTGTTGTTCAACATCCGAGTGACTTAATTCCATGTTGTGGTCTTTAGGTTTGTTAGTCAGTGCTCAGTCATTGTGTTGGTCATGTGCCACGGGGGGTGGTCATGTACTTATTGTAAACAGATTTTTTGATTTATTACTTACCGGTACCCCAGTGAATGATCAAGAAGTGTTTTAGCTTCCAGTTTTTTGCTAGTCACAGCTGTGTCAGAGTGGTGGGAATGGACATGAACCTTCAAAGACATTCAGAAATCCAAATCATTGAAATGCTTTTGTTTGTTGGCACACGAGAAAGTGAGTGAGAGTGAACGATTGTAGCGTAGATGACGTTAACCTTCAAGTGAACTCAGAGAAGGATGAGTAGAATCACAGATATGTCCTTGGCAGTGGTTCTTACGTCTCCATGTGTGTTGCATTTGTAGGGTTATGTTTGTTTAAAGAACCTCTCCTTTGTTCACGCTGTTCAAGAGCTATGTGTCTTGAATTAACTCAAATGTTTACGGCTTCGCTCACAACACTAGGTTTCATGTGACGGACATTTTCATATACAGCAACTTCATTACGATTTTTTCTAGAGTTTTTGCTCCTCTTTAAAGGGACACTGCACTTTTTTTAAAAAAAAATATGCTCATTTTCCAGCTCCCCTAGAGTTAAACATTTGATTTTTACCGTTTTGGAATCCAATCAGCTGATCTCCGGGTCTGACTGTACCACTTTTAGCATAGCTTAGCATAATCTATTGAATCTGATTAGACCATTAGCATTGTGCTAAAAAATAACCAAAGAGTTTTGATAATTTTCCTATTTAAAACTTTACTCTTCTGTAGTTACATTGTGTACTAAGACCAACGAAAAAATTTAAAGTTGTGATTTTCTAGGCAATATGGCTAGGAACTATACTCTCATTCTGGCGTGATAATCAGGGACTTTGCTGCCGTGACATGGCTGCGGCAGGCGTAGTGATATTACGCAGTGCCGAAAGTAGTCCCCTTGGTTACTTTCAATAGCAGGAGACTATTTTCAGGTGCTGGGTAATATCACTATCACCATGTTACAGCAGCAAAGTCATCAATTATTACACCAGAATGAGAGTATAGTTCCTAGCCATATCGCCTAGAAAATCACAACTTTTAATTTTCCGTCGCTCATAGTACATGAAGTAACTACAGAATAGTCAAGTTTTAAATAGGGAAATATCAAAACTCTATCAAAACCTACTTCCATACTATATAGTACACAAAAAGCAGTAGGCGAGGCGAGTAGTATGTCCGAATACATAGTATTCGAAAAACAGTATGCGAAAGTACCCGGATGACCTACTATTTCCGGTTAGATTTTGCAGTGTGCATACGATGGACACTTCACTATCCCATGATGCCCCGGGAGAGAAGTTATCCAACGAAGAAGAAGAGGCATGCAGCTGTTTTCGCGCTGGAATGACATGACGTGATGACAACATATGTTACGTGATGTAGCAACATGGCGGATGTAGTACGTTCGAATATCATTCAAACTACCAGGATTCATACTATAGAGTGCCTACTGTTTTAACGGCAAGTAATTCATCTTATTCAGTACCTACTGTACAGTATGCGATTTCGGACACAGCCTTTGGTTATTTTTTAGCGCGATGCTAATGGTCTAATCAGATTCAATGGATTATGCTAAGCTATGCTAAAAGTGGTAAAGCCAGGCCCAGAGATCGATTGAATGGATTCCAAAACGATAAAGTCATGTGTTTAACACTAGAGAAGCTGAAAATTTGCATTTTTTAAAAAAGTGGAGTGTCCCTTTAAAACATCTAATATTACCTGACCAATATATGTTTTTTTTAATGTCTGCCTGTCATCATGAAGATTTAAATAATTCATAGCTTTAGTTGAAAGGCATCTGACTGGCATCAGTTTTATGGATTCAGGGATTCTGACCTACTCTCATGGGGAATCCCATGATAATTATCCTTTCGCTCTTACTAAAAGGACTTTATAAGTGCAAGGTTCCTGTTAAATGATGCACTGGATGGAGTTTAAAACAGACATGAGAATAGAAACACAGAAGGGGCAATCGAATACTTTCATGCTGTTTAATAGAGTCCAATAAGCTCGTCTGGTCTCAGAAGGTCATTGAATGATATGTTTGAAGCACAACAACTTTTGAAAGAATGACAGGTGCTTTACTGATTTTATTTATTTATTTACCTTTGCTGAACTTAAATGTATGTGAACTAGTATTTTCTAAAATCAGAAATGTACTTAATGGTTATTAGTCAGATAATGATTATTATGTTATGGATGGTAATCAACTGGTTCATTCTGTCACATTCTGCTCCGTGTATGAGAATAAACATGACTATACCTTAAGAAACCAGCATACAGTATAAGCAGCGCTCTCCAACATGGTGCCCACAGGTTGCCCACACAGACTATGTTAGGTGCCCGCCAAAGCACATTATATTAAAGGATAAGTTCGGTATTTTACACTTAAAGCCCTGTTTTCAGATTGTTTATGATGAAATAGAGCAGTTTTGACTGAAATTTCGACATAGGCTATGCGGCTGCCCCGAGAATTTTCAGGTGTTTGTAGTTTCACCTCCCACCTCTACAATGGCTGTATAGATGCACAGGAACAATCCTTCCTAAAATGCATTAAAATTTTGTTTACAAAGACGTGAAACTCACCGAGTGGTCAGGGGTGTTCACTGATATGCTCACACAAAAATCGCTGCAAAAGATGCTTTCCAACAGGTGTTTTACCATTCGTTGTAAACTTGTGGACCTATTTTTCTAAATGCCTCACACACGTACATTCTTCCACTGAGAGCTTGAATAATAGACACTCCAGCCCAGTTGGTGGCGATAATCCGCCTTTGCCAATTGCAAGAATACAAACAAGGTTCCCGGCCCGGAGTAATACAGTACGGTACCTCACAGCACATCTAATACAAGTCAATGGAGGTGGACAAACTACGATAAAACCTGTTGGAAAGCATCTTTTGCAGCGATTTTTGTGTGAGTATATCAGTAAACACCCCTGACCACTCGGTGAGTTTCACGTCTTTGTAAATGAAAGTTTAATGCATTTTAGGAAGGATTGTTCCTGTGCACCTATACAGCCATTACAGAGGTGGGTGGTGATACAAGAAACACCCGCAAATTCTCGGGCCAGCATCATATGTCCAAATTTCAGTCAAAACCGTTTTATTTCATCATAAACCATCTGAAAACAGGGCTTTAAGTGTAAAATACCGAACTTGTCCTTTAATAATCTCAATTTTAATATTTATTAAAAGTTACAAAATGATTTAAAACGTACACTTCTGCTTGGTAACAAATAATATATATATAATGGCATGTATACTCACTGGAAAAGGAGCCAATTATGAGTTCGGTGGGGGTAATTGTGCATCCGTTGAACCTCGACAGCTTCGGAAGGCAACACACAGAGATAACTGAGACTTTGTCTGATTCAATTATTGATAAATCCACATCACCACATCAAGCCAGAATTCCACTAGATAGTTTGTTTCATTTCCAAGCCAGTCCAAAAATGTTTTGTTGTTGTTTGTTGTTCTAAACATGTTCATGACCACGAGGTCAAAACAGTGACTGAAATTCTCAGAGATTGCGAGGTCTTTTTGTTTTGATTTGGAGATTGAATTGGGAAAAAGTCACTTAATGAACTTGAACTCCAGCAACCCTTGACCTTCTCAGAGGAGCCTGGACAAACAGATGAGGTCAGGGATGTGCCGACCGCAACCCCGCTGTTTTCTCTATCAGCAGGGAAGAGTGGAGCAGAGGTCGTGATGTCAGAGATCACAGTTCAGCGGAGTGGGAAGAGTAACACATGCAAGTGCACATTAACACTCAGGGATATTAACTGACACACAGAAACTGACACTTAGTCATATAAGAGAGAAAGAAAGACGGTAAATGAAAGAAAGTACTAGAAGGAGCGAGTCTGTAGGCCTGCATCTGGATACCAGATGGTAGTTGAGTCATGCCTGGGTTACCAGGGGTTGGGAGCTGTCTGTAAGGGGGGCGAAAACACACACACACACACACACACACACACACACGTACACACATGATTTTTCTCTTTCTTAAACTGGCTAACATTCTCCTGCTTACTCTTTTTCTCCCTCTCGTTCACTCACTCATTCTCACACACAATCTCTGAATACATAAGAATGGCGTTCTCTCCCGAGAGCGAGCCCCTGTGGAGAGGTAGATTGCTCCCAGGCGCGGCTGACCTGGGGCTAAACCTGACACCTGACTAACTGTGCTGCTGACGAAGAGTTCAGCCCGAGGGTCATGCATACCACACTCCTCTGTTCAGAAATATAAAGAGATGCTTCGACATACCAAACCTTCACTCAATAACATCATACCAGACTTACTTTTCACTCAATTGCTTCCATGCAACTACGTTAAGTATAGGTTGAGCAAAAATGTTTGAACTAATATTTATGGTTTTGATAAGGAATTTGCATTATTTATCAGACACTACTGTATATGAGGTGCTCAGATGCCAAAGCCACTAAGCGCCACCTCAGTCAAAAATTAGATAATTATTTTAAAGAGGGCATTTCACAAGACTTTTTTAAGATTTCAAATAAATCGTTGGTGTCCCACGTGTATGTACGTGAAGTTCTAGCTTAAAATACCATATAGAAAATTTATTATAACATGTTAAAATTGCTACTTTGTAGGTGTGAGCAAAATGTTCTGTTTTTGGGTGAGTCCTTTAAAATGCAAATGAGCTGATCTCTGCACTAAATGGAAGTGCCGTGGTTGGATAGTACAGATTAAGGGGCGCTTTTATCTCCTTCTGACATCACAAGGGGAGCCAAATTTCAATGACCTATTTTTTCACATGCTTGCAGAGAATCTTTTTCTAGATTGATAGAAGCACTGGGGACCCAATTATAGCACTTACACATGGAAAAAGTCAGATTTTTCAATTAACCAGATGCATATTACACTCACCTAAAGGATTATTAGGAACATCTGTTCAATTTGTCATTAAAGCAATTATCTAATCAACCAATCACATGACAGTTGCTTCAATGCATTTAGGGTTGTGGTCCTGGTCAATACAATCTCCTGAACTCCAAACTGAATGTCAGAATGGGAAAGAAAGGTGATTTAAGCAATTTTAAGCGTGGTTGTTGGTGCCAGACGGGCCGGTCTGAGTATTTCACAATCTGCTCAGTTACTGGGATTTTCACACACAACCATTTCTAGGGTTTAAAAAGAATGGTGTGAAAAGGGAAAAACATCCAGTATGCGGCAGTCCTGTGGGTGAAAATGCCTTGTTGGTCAGAGGAGAATGGGCCGACTGATTCAAGCTGATAGAAGAGCAACTTTGACTGAAATAACCACTCGTTACAACCGAGGTATGCAGCAAAGCATTTGTGAAGCCACAACACGCACAACCTTGAGGCAAATGGCTACAACAGCAGAAGACCCCACTGGGTACCACACATCTCCACTACAAATAGGAAAAAGAGGCTACAATTTGCACGAGCTCACCAAAATTAGATAGTTGAAGACTGAAAAAATGTTGCCTGGATGAGTCTCGATTTCTGTTGAGACATTCAGATGGTAGAGTCAGAATTTGGCGTGAACAGAATGAGAACATGGATCCATCATGCCTTGTTACCACTGTGCAGGCTGGTGGTGTAATGGTGTGGGGGATGTTTTCTTGGCACACATTAGGCCCCTTAGTGCCAATTGGGCATTGTTTAAATGCCACAGCCTACCTGAACATTGTTTCTGACCATGTCCATCCCCTTATGACCACCATGTACGCATCCTCGGATGGCTACTTCCAGCAGGATAATGCACCATGTCACAAACCTCGAATCATTTCAAATTGGTTTCTTGAACATGACAATGAGTTCACTGAACAAAAATGGCCCCCACAGTCACCAGATCTTAATCCAATAAAGCATCTTTGGGATGTGGTGGAACGGAGTTTCGTGCCCTGGATGTGAATCCCACAAATCTCCATCAACTGCAAGATGCTATCCTATCAATATGGGCCAACATTTCTAAAGCATGCTTTCAGCACCTTGTTTAATCAATGCCACATAGAATTAAGGCAGTTCTGGAGGCGAAAGGGGGTCAAACACAGTATTAGTATGGTGTTCCTTATAATCCTTTATGTGAGTGTATATGTTCATCAAATACGTTTGCTTCAAATCTGCATAATCCCCGCCTCAGGTCTTTTAGAAATACAGCTTTGTTGGCAGAATCTACAGAACGGCACATAGATTTTTCACCAAAGTCCTTTAAGTGCACAGAAGATGAATTGTATGAACAACAGCATGCAAAACAACCGTGTATCATTTTCAAACTTTGGTCCCACTGAGTACTTGGATGGATACATCATTTGATATGTTTTACACTAAGAAACAAATTTAAGTAATTTAACTAAAAATGAGTTTTAATAAAGTCAAAAACAAGATTTAATAACAAAAACCTAACAGTTTTAAATTTGCTTATACTGTATTCTTCTCCGCACTCTGTTATCACAACTTGTTTACCTGTATGTTGTCAACAGAGATATCTTTTCCTGTCAAAAAGTACATAACAAACCAGCAAAATATGTGAGAACCTGACTTGAAAGAAGATGAAATCAGCAGTCGGTGGAAAAAAAGGTTGTGATGTTTACACTCATTCAAGAATATTTTGTCTAGCTTTTCAGTATTTTACCACCGAGGCCAGATAACAGACATCCTCTCAGTGTGTGATCTGACATTAAACAGTGATTTGCATGAAGTTCAGAGAAAGGTCCTAAGAGATTCAGCTCTCACTAAGAGCAAAATTAGATACTTTCAGTTCCAACAAGTGAAAGGTGGCTTTCAAAATAATATATTGAGTGATTTTTAGATGTTTTGGACAGCACTGAAGATTACTATGCCAGCAGAGAGATGAATATTAAAATATTTCAGTTTCCAGCAGTAATTTATCTATGCCTACTATTACCTAACCATCAACCACTGCTGCCAGTATGAAAAAATAAGTTCATAAATCAAACATCAGCTATGGTAAACTTAAAAAACTAACTATGTAATGTTTGTTTAGGCTTTATCACCATTTGGTAGAAAGTGTTTTGTGCAACCAATTTATTACAACTGATGTCAATTTTAAAGTAAGTACTTCTAAAATTTGTTTGGTTTTTACGTCTAATGCCTTTAACAATGCTTACCCTCCTCTTCTTCGGTCCAATAGGATACCGTATTATTATTCGGAACAGCCTGTAGGTTTAGAGAACTGGTTTGGTCACGATCACAGGTGTCCTGTTTCCCTGAAAGGTGACACTGATCTGTAGTAAATGATCTGCTCATCCAAATACAAATCCAGATTATGTTAAGTCACATTATTTTTAATGCAGCACCTCATCATGTAGTTATTCTTTATTGTTTCTTTTGTAGGCATGGCATACATCTGCTCGTTTATCTTCTATAGTAGACAGAGTTGGCATTATTGACATTCGCAGTACTTTTCAGGTTATGCCATTACACAGTCCTTGAAGAATAAAAAAAAACACAAAAAAAATTGTACACACACATACCTGTACATACCAAAAGAGTTCAAATGCAAAATCCGCTTTGTACATATGGCATGGTTTCTTGTTAATTTGTATTTTTTATCAGACTCTTAAGGGGCATGTACACCAAGGCGTTTTCACCTGCAGATCGGCGTATGTTTTTAATTGTTTCCAATGGAAGCACTGCGCGTTTAAAGGTCACGTTCTTTCCAATCCCATTTTTAAACCCTGGTTAGTGTGTAATGTTGCTATAATAGCATAAATAATACCTGTAAAATGAAAAAAGCTCAAAGTTCACTGCCAGGCGATATATTTTCTTTAACAGAATTCGCCTTTCAAAGCCTACAGCGAACGGCCGGTTTGGACTACAGCCCTCTACTTCCTGCTTTAATGACATCACTAGAACAGTTTGTTGACTAAACTCCGCCCACAGGAATACGTCAGTTGCCAGCTAAGCTAATGGCAAGCTAAGCTGCTATCGAATCACAACACACTTAACAAACTAAACAATCAGAACTCGATACGTAACAAACATTTTAATCAAATTGCAATTTATTGTCGGAACCTTCAATCGTATTAAATTCCGTCGGATTGACACAATATTGTGCATTTAAAGATAGCCAATGTCACTTTTCACTCGGCCGTCTAATCACAGTGGAGGAGGGGTGGGACAAATATCACAACAACCAACCAGGACATCATTCCACGACTGATAAACAAAAAAGAAGTATCATAGCAACCAAAGCGATAAGCGGAAAAACGCTGACACGGCGGGATTAAGCAGATTTGATGTGAAAGTATTGGATGACCATAAAGTATTTGTCGAGAGCATTCGGTTTTAATCATAATCTAATTTTTGTCGGAGGTGGTGTTTAGTGGCTTTTGCATGTGAACTCTTCATATTCAGAATACTACATACAAAAATATTTCAAAATAAAGGCGACTGCAATAATGAAAGAGTGGACAATTTTGTAACACTGACTCCTGCTGAACTGGCATATTTGCACTTGTCAGTTCTTCAGGTCCAGGTATCAGTCATAAGATTTGCCATGCCAAAATCAATACCCAAACCCTTTCCCCAAAGCAATGATTTACTTTCCATATGGAACAACAGTCTGGGATATGGTCAAAATTAACATTCATTGCAGAAATATTTTAGTCATGCAAATATATAAGTCATACTATAAACAGTATATAGATTAAGAGAATGAGTAATATGTCTACTTTACAACCACACTAGCACAATGCAATAATATAGGAAACAAAATTCCATTTCACCCAGAGTTGTGGAGACTTTCACTAAACCAAAATGAACGCTTGTAAGTGGGCAGTAAGATTCACATGGGGCAAATATCTTAATAAAAATGCGCTATCCTTTCCCAGACTTGTCTTTTATGGCATCGGTTTTTAAATGTTGCGTGTCTATAGCGTGTGTTTCTTGGTAAATTACAGTGTTTAATATAGCCTCTAAACGTGTGCAAAATGTTTCTTGTTCTTTTACTATGCTATTCGGTTTTATTTACTTGTTTTTTATTAGATTTTTTTCATCTCACCCAGGTGCTTGTAAATGTGCTTGTTGACAGAACACTCGAGGCATAAACTGCCTCTAAAGGCTCCAAATTGGCTGTGATTAAGAGGGAATTTATTTCAGATGGCTTGAAATCACACCACTTTTAACACACACATTTATGAGCAAAATATTTGGAAATGTTCAGTTTAACAGGCAACATTAAACTTAATGTAACTATAAGTAAATATTCTTTGAATAAAGTATTCTTATTTTGCCAAGGAACTCGCACTTTTAAATGAAATGACCTACAGTATGCCACATGTATGTTTAAAACCAAAAAGGATTGTAATGTGTGCCTTGCAAAAAATTGTCCATGCCTTGTTATCATTGCTCACTTAGTTTCCCAGCTGTCTATCTTGACGTTACATTTGCGTGAGCAGCTGTGGAGAGGAACGCAGAGCGGTCAAACATGACCAGCATGTGTTTTCTTTATAGAGAAGGTGTTTGCTTGATATGATGCATTCCTGGAAATTAAATGTTGCATTTTGATTTAAAGTGTGGCTTTGACTCTCAGTGGCCTCTCTTAATGGGCTTTGATGGATAGTTAACTTATGTGGACACTGTGTTTTATTTATTACAAAAAATAAAGAAATAGGAAAAAATATGGCATGTAAGTGAAGAATTAGGAATTATAGCAAGGATGAAATGTATTTTTGCCACAATTTTCATCATGTACACTTATAAAATAGTAAAAAAAATCCCAAGCTGTCACTGACACGGTACCCTTTTAAAAGGTCCTAATATGCAATATTTAGACACAGATATGTATACATGTAGTACCCATTTGAACCTCTGAGGTATAATATGTGCTATATTTGGTAGCAATATATACCTTTGAGGTACTAATATTAACTGTTTAGGTGCAAATGTGTACTTTTTGAAAGCTATAGGGATCATATTTTTGACCGTTGTTTCTCAGAGTTTAAAAGCTCCAATTGGTTATCAGATAAGCCAATGGGAGGGCAGTAAATTACTTAAAGGAACACGCACAGATTTTGGGAATTAAGCTTATTCACCGTATCCCCCAGAGTTAGATAAGTCCATACATACCTTTCACACCATGTACAAATAACAAGGTGATATGAGACACAGCGATTTTTTAACAGTATACTTACTGGGAACTATATTCTCTGAAGACGAAGCACTGCTACTTGGGCGGAGTGATTTGCACAACTCTGACCGAACTCTCTGCTCCTCATCAGGGGCTTTTCGGGTGCTGCGACAAATCACTCAAGTAGCAGTGCTTCGTCTTCAGAGACTATAGTTCCCAGTATGTATACTGTTAAAAAATCGCTGTGTCTCATATCACCTTGTTATTTGTACACGGTGTGACTATACAAATCACAACAAATAAATAGGAAAATGTTGGCGTTATTTTGTCACTTATTGGGAGCAGTTTGCTAGCTGGAGCCATTCACTTCCAGACTTTATGCTAAGCTAAGCTAGCAGGGGCTGCGTCAGACAGAGTTACAGCACGCACGGAGATGAGAAAGGTATGGACTTATCTAACTCCGGGGGGATACGGTGAATAAGCTAAATTCCCAAAATCTGGGCGTGTTCCTTTAATTAAGGTCTTCTCATAACATAACGTTTTATTTTGTGTAAGCTGAGAATGAAGAGGATGGATGTCTGCAACTAATTTAATGAGAATAATAGTGGTTTGTAAGTTAACTATGAACAGATTTTCAAAACGGGACATTGGTGAGAAGAATGATGATGGGAAAAGTTGCTTTAAAATCTCATTTTGCTTACTGAACTAAAGGCTATAATGTAACATAGAAAATATTTTGACTGAATGGTTCCATAAAGAACGTCTTGGGTTACGTAGGTAACCCTGGTTCCCTGAGAAGGGAACGAGACGCTGCGTCTCCATGCCATACTCTCTGCATCCCTAGGCACTTGCTTCGTCACTTGGTAGAGAGTGTGTTTGTGTGGGATGCCTTCTTATATCCCTGGTCCGCACGGCATCCAGCCAATATCCAATCATTGAATTATTGATTATGTGTTACACATGCTTCAGATCAGCGTTGCTATGGCAACGCAGCTCGAGTTCCTCGAAAGGGAACCTTTATGTTTTAAAAAGTTATCTAGATTATAGAAAGGTATAAACAAAATGGTTCTTCTAATAGCTTTTGACCGAATGGCTCTTAGAGGAAGCAAAAATTATTATTCTATGACATGGCTTTGAGGAACCTTTTAAACACTCTTTATACAAAATGTACCTTGTCACACTGCAAAAATTGTTGGTCTCCTATTCACCGCAGCACCCAAGGAGCGACTGGGGGGAATATACTTTGCTCAAGGCCACCTCATTTGCTTTTGGCTGGCTGTATAACAGAACCTTTGTTATTGAAGAAGTACTAATATCTGCCATTGTTACTTTTAAGTTAACGTAAGAGAATTCAACTCAAGTAAACATACCCAAGTGAAACTATGCTATTGTACTTTAGAAATATTTCTTGCTTTGGCATATTTCATAATATTTTACCCATCACACATACTGTACAATCACATTATATACCACCAGATGTATTGGTGCAACGTCACATAATTTTTCTTGTTTGGACATGCACTTCAATATAATACATTTATAAGTTGACAGTGGTTTCGTTAAAAATGTAATGTCATTTAAATGAACCGACCAACTGATCAGTGATCTGATGCATTTTCCTTCACAGCCCTATTGTGCTTCTATAAGCAGATGCTGTGTGCAACATGGAAAGTTCCAGTCTGTATTATTTTTGATCCGGGCAAAAGGATACCCTTTATGTTTCAATTATATGTAGATCTGAATGCAAGCCTTTGTGTCTTGTGCACATCTAACTAAATAAATGATTCCAGTTGTGCTAGCTCACCAGTGATTCCAACAATGAATTCCATTGTTGAATTAAAACCAAAATGTAGAGCATTTAAAAAAAGAAATAAATACAAATTTAAAAAGTGAACTCATATAATACATCTTTATTACACTTCCATGCTAACAGACGATTCCATAATAAAAAAACGTATTTGCTTTAATTAATTAATTTCCCAGAAATTATACTGTAAAACAAAGAAATAAGTAGTAAAATTTTCCTACCGATAGCAGACTATTAAGACTGATATCGGCTAATACCAATGCCGATAGTTTAGTGGTTATACAGTATTATACAACAGTTCTTTCTGGTTCTCGAATCTGATTGGCTGAGAGCTATGCGATATTCTACTGATAACGGCACAGTAACCGCTTCACCTTCATCTCTGAATGGAAAAACTGCACACACACGGACAAACAGACGCGCTGTTTTTAAACACTCTCCGTGTGTCTCATTTCACTAGCTCGTAAATCAGTCTGTGAATCCCAATCAGAAGCGACTATTCCGTCAAAGATCATCACGATGATATAGAGCTATATCACACTCCTACTCGAGCGATATTGCTTAATTAACTTGCATTAACTACATTCTAAAGATTCAATTATCCTATAATGATCCTTAATATTGAACCATTGTGAAGTTTTTTTTTTTACATTTTCTAAACACAGAGCTCAAATTCATTGTTCTCTTTTGATTGAGAGGATATATCGTCCATGACTATCTGTTTGTTTTCAATGTGAAAAATTCGCTTTTATCGTCCGATACTGATTATTTCTCCATATATCAGTGCATAGAAATAAGGTTTCATGTTAGTCAATAAGAAAGATAAATACATGATAGATGTACAGAACATCTGATCCATTACCTTGCCTTTAAATGCGTTCTTGATATGCCCAAAATCTTGCATAGTGATCTTTAAATAACTTTCTAAGAATACTCAGAAAATAGCATGTACAAGCTATTTATTATTGCACTTTTTTATGCTCCTCACACTCAGACACTTGTTGAACACCCAGTCAGGGGCGCTGTTAAGGATTTTGGGCCCCATGAAAAGAATCTTGACAGGGCCCCCAACACAGCTGAGACTTTTTTCATATTAATTTACATAAATCATGCGCTTTTATGGTATTTTGACTACCAATGGGGTAAGAAAATTTTACTTGAATTAAGTGTTTAAGAAAAAAGAAATCTTATTTCACAATTTTTTTCTCACCCCATTGGAAGATCATTTTCTCGTTTTAAGGACAATTTCACTTAAATTGTATATTAATTTGTCTTAAAACTAGACTCATTTACTTGCTCATCAAGAAAAAGCATCTTGGTTTGTGAATTTTTGGATGTTTCTGCTGAGGACAAGACAAAAATACTAAGTAAGAAAGTCATTTTTTGCAGTGTTGAATGTTTAACTAAAACTGTGTATTGTTATTTTTTCCAGGGTTTTCTTGACCTAACATGGGGAGAAAATTGAGTTCCCTTATCATGCACTTTTAACACTAGAATGGCCACCAGTAGGCATTTTAACCGCAACATTTAAACTTATGCATTGCAAAAAATTATTTTCAAGAAAAAAATTCTTGGTATTTTTGTCTTGTTTTCAGTAGAGGTATCTGGGGATTCTTAGGTTAGGATGCTTTCTCTTGATGAGCAAAACGACCCAAGAAAATAAGTCTAGTTTTTAGACCAAAAATATTTAATTTAAGGGATTTTATGCATAAAACAAGCAAAAAAGTCTGCCAATGGGGTAAGCAAATTTTTCTTGAATTTAGTGTTTAAGAAAAATGTTCAAGATTTTTTTGCTTATTGCATTGGCAGATTTTTTTGCTTGTTTTTTGCACAAAATCCCTTAAATGTAATATTTTTGGTCTAAAACTAGACTTATTTTCTTGGGTCGTTTTGCTTATCATGAAAAAGCATCTTTATTTAAGAAATTTTAGATATTTTTACTGAAAACAAGACAAAAATACTAAGAATTTTTTCTTGAAAATCATTTTTTGCAGTGTGGTAATTATCTTTAACACTAGAACAAACAAGGCGTCATTTTGACCGTTTGAAATTTGCAGTCAATAACTTTGTCTAAATAAATCACGTGCATAAATAAACATGCTTACTTGTCGAAAAATGCTACCTTAGAGACCTGGGGCCTTGTGTACAAAGCGTGCGCGTTAGCACAGAAAAGTGCCGTAGGCTACGATCATTGTCACGGACGGGCGGTCCACTAACAATTTAGGCCTACTTACAAACCCACCTTTTCTTGTGAAAAATTGGGTAACATAATGTCGACCCTTTGCCTCTTTCACTTCTCACTTTTTTCTCTTTCCGTTTTTGACTTCCAGATTTTTGAGGCATTTTCACTTCCTTGTCAGTCAAGTTGATATTCTGCCGGCACTATAAGTGAAGTCAAGCTGTGTTGCCTGGATTATACAATTTGGGCGGACTGAACCATTTAATGACAATTGAGAGGGGGGAAAGGGGCCCACAGATGTTTGTGTTTCCTAAACAAATAAATTTTTTGATACCAGGAAACAGCAAATAGAATAATTTAAAGTTAATAATTTTTACTATTAAATAATTTTAGCACCACAATTTTGGGGGCTTCTCTGGGCCCCCTCTTACTCGTGGGCCCCGAGAATCATCATTGTTTACCCCCCCTTTACAGCACCCCTGCACCCAGTGATCATCACCTCATCACTTCTGAGGTCAATAGTCCCAAAAGCAAAAAGCAGTCATTATAATAGTTCAGTTCATAATCAGAGCTAGCGTGATAATAACATGTGAAGAGGTCTTTTTAGGGTGAAATGTATATTATTATCCACAACGTACCAGATGGCAACATTGTCTTCACACAGTGAACTTAAATTCTTTTCGGGTTCACAAAAGTTCACCTGCTAGACAACACCATTTATATGAACTGAAAAGGACAAACTACAGAAGGTAATATCGCATATCGTGTAGAGCAGCTGGAAAGAGAAGCGTGAGAGAAGGTGTCATTTTTCTAAGCTAAATCTACATCAATTTGTCAAAGTGATTTATGGAGAAGTGTACGGTGTCCAGTCTATGCATTTGCCGGAATACCAGATTAAATGAATTCAGAGATGTAGTTTTAAACCTAAAATGGCGCACAGAATAACAAAACAGAGACACAGACCGGAAAAAAAAAGGCTGCTATTCTATTTGTGGATAATTGACCAGGGCGAGAGATGGTGCATTTCTGAAGCTCGTAAAATGTAATATATTGTGCGCTGCTCCATGGTGCGAGGTTATTCAAACAAACCACATGAATGCTAAGTTACATACCGGTAATCCTTCAGTGTTTTACTGGCAGCCTTTACAGAGTTCTCTAAGGTCATCAGCTCTTTCAGTGCAAACGAAAATAAGTGGTTGAGTTACAGGCAGCAAGAAGGGCAGGCCGGTGGGGTCCTAAAACGGGTAGGGGGTGAAAGGGGAAAAGGTGGAGGTGAAGAGCAGAAGGAGACACGAGGGAAAGAGTATATGTGAGGGAGCAGAATGGGGTCATAACAGATGAAGGATGAGGGGATGAGGAAGGACTATAGGAAGATTGGAATTGGATTCCACTTGTTGGAAAAAAGTTGTTTGTTATGTGCTCTGTGCAGAAAAAATCTTTTTCCATAACTCATGTCAAAATATACAGATATACTCCATGATAAATGTCTCGCATATTTTTTAGCCCCTCAGCCTCTGGAGGTAAGAGCAAATAATACTTTTGGGTTTCCATTCTGACAGATATACCCCGGTAAACTAAGGGACAGTTTTAAATGTAGTGTGTGAGCCAGACCCCCCAACCTCAGGGTCTCAGAACCAAACCCGATATTCCAGGAGACATTATTATTGTGTTTGCCAGCACTTGTCAAAACACCTAATTATATGATTATAATCATGCAAACGTAAAGTTAAACAAACAGTCTACTGGATCAGGGATTGAGAGGGCCGGGAAAACGATTAGAATGCATCTAGCTCCCCTGCTACGCTTCCTCTCTCTCTCTCTCTCTCTCTCTCTCTCTCTCTCTCTCTCTCTCTCTCTCTCTCTCTCTCTCTCTCTCTCTCTCATGATCTTTTCAAGTATTCCAACAATGTGACAGTCTGATGGTATTTATATCTCATTCTCCCTCAGGTTTTTTTTCTCTTTCACTGCTCTCCCAGAATATTGTTTTGATTGGCGGTGTGGTACAAGTCCGGGTGCGACGCAATAACCACCGCGGTGTGTGGTACCGGGAAGTAGACGTGACACTCAGCAGCATGCTTTTCTTCACGTGGTTCTCTATTCATCCAACTCATTGCAATATCACAGGAGATGCACAGAGATATGCCAGCTATGTCTCTTGAAGAATAGCAGAAAGGTTAGGGTTTTTGGCTGTACTGCTCTTTGAAAATGTTTCTGCCAAGTGGGGAGACGCAGCAGATTCGCTCTCGATGTTAATGTTGCATTTGAAGATCTTGCTGATGTGAAAATGTTAGTTTTAGATGCAGTTAAAGGATTAGTTGACTGAAAAATTAAATTCTGTCATCATTCACGCAACATCATGTTGATACAAACCTGTTTGTGTCTTTATTCAATAGTTTTTGTCAACCAAAAGGTTCTGATGTAATGATATTTGTTCATGAGATGCATATGAACCACCAAAGTTTTTCACTATACAAAGTAATCTTAGCACTTTGAAAACTTCTGGAGACATTTCCAGTCATATCACAATAATAACAATCATAACAGCATAACTACTTAAATATACATATTTACTCATACCAATGGTCTTGTTTATATGTGTCTTTGAAATACTGTGTACAGTACTTACTGTTAGAGATGGGGTACTCGAACTTGGACTCGAGTCCAACTCGGACTTGTCACGCACTCGGGTGAATTTGTACTCGGACTTGACATGGACTTGGACATTTTGGACTTGGAAAATATCCCGAGTACAGTCGAGTCCGCGTCATGTGTAACAATAAAACCAGCATAAACTTGAGATGAGAAATTAATGAATTTCTCAGTGTCTCGTACACACTGCAAACTTTCGGAAGTGACAACCGCATTTAAATGCGGGAGTGAATCCCCTAAATGTTCGTTTCATATCTGTACGGAACAAGACAAACCCCCGAAAATGTGATTATTGACACAAAAATAACGTTCTGCCGTCTCGCGTACTTATCACTCACACCAAAATAATCTAACAGCATTGTGTTTTGCTATAAACCTCCGTCTTGGCGTTGTGTTTGTACGCTTCTTTTGTGAGGCTGCTTCACAGCGCGCTGTCTTGCAGTGTTGCCAGGTCCTCTGCTTTTTTGTACGTAAATACTGTTATGGCGCTTAACCGTTTATGGCTTTTGGCTCATGAAGCGATCAAGTTTTTTTTGTGTTATTAAAGTGTGAATGTGCTGGCCCCAATATTTTGATCTTTGAAATAAAGCATTTAGATTTATTTCGGTTTATTATTGGATTTTCCTTGTTCGATGTTTTTTTAGTGCAAGATAGGCAACACTAGTCAGAAAACCTCGTACCTCTGTCATTTTCTGCACATACAGAATTTTGTTTCCCCTTCTAGGAATTTATTTTTTCAGAAGAGAGATCTGTTTATGATGTACGTTTAAACACTTGATTAACTACTAGATAGTCCGTTATTTTACTGCAACACACTGGCAGGCAGCAGCCAGTCGCATCATACGTGCAGACAAGCACACACATCACACACAATGCGTGGCTACCACAATGTCCTCAATGTCAGCAATAATTTGTTTTACTTACGAAAATCATAGAGAATTTATTTGCAAGACATCTGGTAAGAAGAAGATACCTCTATATCCCTTTCTTTTCTTTGAAATCATTTTGATAGGAAACTAGTTGACATAGAATAAAAATGTTCAATGGCAATGACAAGATGCAATAGAGGTATTTTTATTACATTTTTATATTCCCATTGGTTTAATGGGTTGAAAGGTTAAAGTATTAATAGAAAGAAACAATTTACAATACAAATTTTGTATCTTTTTTCAATTTAATTACTTTCTGGACTCGGGTGGACTCGACTTGGACTCTGCCTTTAAGAACTCGGACTTGAGTCCAACTCGGACCCTTTTGGACTCGGACTTGGACTCGGACTTGATGTTTAATGACTTTGACTCGTACTCGACAAAGGTGGACTCGGACCCAACTCTACTTACTGTATTAAAAAAAAACTTTGAATATTCTGTAATTATGTACAAATATTTATTAGGTGTCAGATTAGATTAAGGGTTAAAGGTTAGAGGTTGGTTTAGGGTTAGGAACGGAGTCAGGAATGAGTACATTGTAGTTAAACGGACACTCCACTTTTTTGAAAATATGCTCATTTTCCAGCTTCTATATAGAGTTAATCATTTGATTTTTACCTTTTTGGAATCCATTCAGCCCATCTCTGGGCAATGATATAACGCACTGCCCGGAAAATAGTACCCTTGGTTACTTTCAATAGCAAGGGACTATTTTAGGGCAGTTTTTCTCATTTTAATGGACTTTAATGGACCCCAAGACTTAAGAGTTTTAATGCAGTTTAAAATTGTAGTTTCAAAGGACTCTAAATGATCTCAAACGAAGCATAAGGGTCATGTCATTTTTGGCAAGAAAAATAAAAATATGCCCTTTTAAACCACAAGTTCTCGTCTTCCTCCGGTCCTGTTACGCGCCAGCCCGACCTCACGCAATACGTCATCACGTCAAGAGGTCACGGATGACGTATGCGAAACTACGCCCCAGTGTTTGCAAGTGTGTAGAAAGAGGACCATTTCGACGTTATTGTATGTCGAATGATACAAATTCATGTCTTTGTGTCAGTTTATTGTTTAAATTGGTCCGCAAATTTGCGTTTCATATATATATGTATGACACGTGACCTTTCGACGTCATTACGCAATTACCTGAGGTCGCGCTGGCGCGTCACAAGACCGGAGGAAGATGAGAAGTTGTGGTTTAAAAGTGCATATTTTTTATTTATTTATTTTTTTAAGAAAATTGACTAATCTATTGACTAATCGCAATAAGCTGCTATGGGGAAATTAGAAATTCTCGGAATCAACAGTAGATGACTCTCTCGGGAGTCTATACCACGACTCCATCACAAACATGTCCAGTCGCACAAACCTGTACAGCTAATAAAACTAACCTTTCCAGTACATACCAGTCCCTCTTACTTTAGAGCAGGCAGCTGCAAAAATCATTTTCATCTAATTAAACCACTACTCTCTGAGGATTCCTCATAGGAAAGCGTCAAAGGGATCTAACTCAAGACAGGTCATATCCAGAGGAAAAAAGGGAGGAAAAGGTGAAGAAGGTTAACCGCACAAGCCCCCAGACAGAATACAGGTGGAAACACCACCACTGGAACCTGGCAAAAGTCAAGGTTATTTGGAGGGGGGTGATGACAGGTAGCTGGCGTAATGGCGAGAAATGAGCCGTACAGCAAATAAGGTTAAGATGCAGTGCAAGCACTTTGGGACCATGAACACCAACAGCATAGATACACGTATGTGTGTGTGTGTCTGTGAAGACTTGGCTATACTTGATTCTAAGATGTAATAAAATAAAGAGATTTGTGTAAGGGTTATGGGCTTGAAAATATCCTGATGTGAAAACAATGGAAGCCTATGGGATGTCCCCCTTAAAATAGTCAAGCAAATCTGATGTGTGCTACATTTCTGCCCAATACCTAACACATGGTCAAAGTAAGAAAGCTTCCAGTGTCTCGCTGCTACTATCCAATTATGAGAGGGAAATGAAGGTTAATTAAGCTAAAAGGCTTAAACCGTGTGGGACTGAAACTATGTACCACAGGCTGAGTTTCTTTCGGCCTACTTAAGTCATTAAGCTTATTGCCCTGAACCTACTGGAATCATATGATGACTTGAAAAAAGCAACTGGAACAAAAATCTGGCCATTTACCAGCCCAGCTGGGCAGGTTGCACAGTGAGCATTCAGATAGGTCCATGGTTGAAAGAACTTCTGCAGAATTCATCCCTTACCATGCACTGCTGATGTCAAACTGCCTTAAGCTAAGGGAGACAAAGCGGCTATTTTGCACGAGAATAGACAACATAATAACACGGTGCACAGAGAAAGAGAGCGAGATGGAATGAGGGAGGAAAACGTACAAGACAATTATTCAAGAGCAAAGTTGTCCCTGTGGAACCCTTTTCTGCATGTATGAAGTTTCACTTCCCATCTGTCCCGCCTTCTCGGTCTGGAGGTCCAGCTCCAATTCTTCCCTTCTGCTGTGAGAACCTCACATACACACACACATGCGTAAGTACACAAAAACACACACTGAAGGAAAGGATGCTCTCTTTAGATTTATGTACCCTGACTACTGGTTTTCTCATCATCGGTAGTAGGATGGTCAGGGAGGTATGTTTTGAACTCCTCTCACAGCACACTTACTCTTCATTGACTTGAAAGGACAGGATGGCAGAAGCGTCTGCCAAAGGAGCCTCAGGAATGACAGACACATCCATCCATCAATCTCTTTGTTCAACGAAAGCAAAACTAAGAGTCTGGACATGTCCTGGAAGATGAAGAGGGTGAGGGAATTATTAAGGAAGATGAAAAGATTAAGGCAGACACGCAAAATATGTTTAGAAGATGATTGTAACATGTGAATGGGGAAATGTGCTGCGACAGATGAAGAGCTCTCTGAGTAGATGTCACCTGCTACCCTTTCCCCAAAATTATGTATTGGGTTAAAATTGAAGGTCCCATTGAGGGTCATCTTAGAATATAAGCGTGTGTGAGATTTTTTCCATACATACTGTACAGCATTCCTTCTTGATCAGATTGGTAATACTGTTTAACAAAAAAGTATTGAAAACCATAATTGCTGTTCCCTTCAGATTTCTACAGAAGAACCTTCAAGGTTCAGCTCCAAACTAGCCCAGCTGCCATTCCAAACATTCTTTTAAATGAAACTAATAACAAACGTCCACTTTCCCGTAAGTTGTGTGGACAGTTCAAACACAAAAGCACATACAGGTTTCAGCCAATAACTTTTTTTGTTTCTCCTGCTATAAATTCTTATATTTCTCTATGACTTTTAAGAGCTAATGTTTTTGGGTAAATTTCCAACAAAAATTTACCTTTTCTTTATTAACTTTATTCAATTACCATCAAATATCTTCCTTGTAAATATGCTATGGATGAATTTTGGTCTGATAATAGTATTATAAAGACAACTTTAGTGGTAAAATAAACTGTCAGGGCAGCCTAATTGAAATAATCACACATGTTGTGTTGTTTTTTGTGTATTCTCATGTCTGAATAAAACATGGTACAATTATGCTATTTTGTATTTTAACTCAAGATTATATGGAAAATTAAATGTCAAATCATCAAATAAATTTAATTTTTTAATTTGGCGAAATTATGCTTCATCACCTTAAAAATGAAAATGAAATAATTTGTATAATGTTTTAATTTTTATTTTAGCATTTAATTTTCAAATTTGAGACATATTTTGCGATTTTATTTTTTATTTTTTCATTTAATTAATTAATTTTAAAAAAAGTCCAAAAATACCTTCCATAGATCAGAGCCGGCGCCAGACCATAACTAACAGGGGGGCACTCGGCTTCCAACGGGGGGCACGCAAAAGCAACAATAACAAATAACAATAACAAATACCGCAAGCACACACTCATACAACTAGTACAGACTGTCAGCTCATTTCCCGTATAAGGTGCAAAAGACCACAAACTATGCGCAAAACTATTGAACTTCGACCGCGGCATGAGCGCAAGCTGAGCTCCGCTGCGCTCGTGCTTGGCTCGACGCAACAACAAACCGCCCTCGCGCGGCGCAAGCCATTGAAATGAATGGGTTTCATAGCTATTTTAATTAAAGAAAACATATATCAACTATATTTTCCTCATTTGATTACATTACAAGTCATGAAACATTCAATGATTAATTTATTTTAATTATTCTGGATATATATTAAAGTAATAAAAAACTTTGTAGGGGGGGCACAACAACCTGTTCGGGGGGCCACTGCCCGCGAATGCCCCCCCCCCCCTTGACGCCGGCCCTGAGTCAGATAGTGGGTTCATTGTGGTATTCCATAACTGCTATAGCACCTTTAATAAAGAATGATTTCTTACAAAGCTCCCATTGCCTTCTTTTAAAATAAACCTTAGAGCAAATTCTGGCATTCACATTGTCATGATGCTATTTAACGCTTATGTTAAAGAAGCACCTAACCTTAATATCTTTAAAATAACTTAAAAATGACTGGGGTTAAGTAACTAGTGAGAAAACCTTATGCTGTTTTGAAATCAAGAGCCTCATTTATAAAGCATGCATATGCACAGATCTGATCCATGGCAAAGTTTATATTTATGGTCTTTGACATGGAAACGTCCTAAGTGCCACTTCAGGGTCTGAGCAGACATTCGCAATTTTGCTTGTCCAATTGGAAATATAAGCCATTCTTGCTGTTTGGAGACATACCTTGTGATTTATAGATTTCACAACTCGAGCTAGGGATCGTACCGGAAGAAATTGTCCTGTGAAAGGTCAATAGGTCATCATGTGACTCATTTTATTTATGGCTAAATTCTTTTTCATTAATTGTACTAATAGTTTGATTGGGAAGGCCTTCACAAAAGGGCATTTAATTACAAAAAATGCCTTGACAAAAAGGGCACTTTGGTGCTCGGGCAGAATGTGTCTGCACGTGCCTAGTGAGGCCCCAAATGAGTCATCAAAGAAACAAAGCATTTAGTCGAAAAGCATGACAAATTCATGAAAGAAAAACACATGAATAATAACTTTCTAATTAATATTTGTTTAGACAACACGTTCTGTATTCTGACACAGTAATTAATGACATGTTACTGGTGGAACATCAAAGACTTTAAAGAAAGTGTTCTCATACAGTTTCCAAATTTTTCGCAACATGGAAGCTATTTTGTGTAAATATGTGAGATTTCCGATTCATTAGACTCTATTGCCGGACTCACTCTTACTTTTAGGGCTGCTAACCTAGGTATTTTCAGCAATATAAAAATAATCGGTTGCACTTTATTTTACAGTACGTGTACTTACCTTGTACATATATGGTAAATAAGTTGTACTTACCGGCAAATGTGTGGTACTTACTTTTAGGTATCTACATGGTAATTAATTGGTATCATTACTGTACTTACCAGTAGTACATACTTGGTAGTTATTATGTAACTCTTGGTAAGTACTGGGTAATAACATACACATACTTATAGTGTAGGTATACTGTAACTAACGAGAAACATTACTGTACTTACAAATAAATGTACAATATAAGTATTTAGTATTTACAGGCAAGTCAGGGTAAATGACAGGTATTTATAGTGTACATATATGATAACTGATATCAAACACTACTGTACTTACAAATTGTATATACATGATAAGTGTGGTACCTGTAGGCCAGGGTAAGTTAATGACAGCACATATGGTGTATGTATACTGTAACTAACGAGAAACACTAGTGTACTTACAAATTATATATACACGATAAGTGTGTGGTACCTGCAGGCAAGTGTAAGTTAAGTTATAGTATAAGTTATACTTATACCATATGTATATGATAACTAAGAACAAACATTACTGATGTGCCAATTTGGTACTCAGACTCAGTATCTTTGTCCTTTAAACCAAGCATTAAATAACCAAATGGATTAACTACTGGGTACATTCACTAGTACGTCCATGGTAACTGCATGGAAACAGGACTGTAAACTATACTATACTACTATACTATACTATGTATCTGTTATTACCCAGTACTTATCTAGAGTTACATAATAACTTCCAAGTTTGTACCACTGGTAAGTAAAGTAATGATACCAGTTAATTACCATGTAGATACCTAAAAGTAAGTACCACACATTTGTCAGTAAGTACAACTTATTTACCATATGTACAAGGTAAGTACACGTACTGTAAAATAAAGTGCTACCAAATAATCTCTGGTATCCCCAGAATGTGTCTGTAAAATTTCAGCTCAAAATACACCACAGATCTTTCATTATACGATGTTGAGCATGAAAAATTTGCTGTTTTTTGTGTGTGTTTCTTTAAATGCAAAGAATGCTTCTGTTCACCTTCCCGTATGCAAAGTAGGTGGTAGAGCGCTTACACATGTGCTTTGGACCACATCAAAACATGTATCTCTGGCAGAAGCTTGAACTACACGATAATAAGATTGAGTCTGTGAGCGGTTATGGTTGGGGTGTAATCAATGTGACATCACATTGATAGGGGATCCCCAACAGCCTGGTTTGGAAATTACACAAAGAAGAATAGATGGATTTGTAAAATAACGGGATGTGTTTGCACACACACACTGGTGACTCATTTTTCTGATAAAAACATATTTAGTTTAAAATTAGGCGGATAGTATAGTTTGGGAAGGCAGATATTTAAGAATATTTTGAAAAGTCAAGGTCCAATTCCATAAAGCCAGAGTGAGGTTTTATATGTTCATTCTTGACTTTAGTGAATGCTCTAGAGGAGCTGGAAAATGAGCCTATTTTCAAAAAAGTGGAGTGTCCCTTTAAAGTCTAATCTGTGTTATTTAATGGCATTCAAATGGATTTGGATCAGTCGTAAATCATGCGTGACATCATTGTAAACACGGTACAAACAAACACACAACACAGGAGCAATGGAGCATATCAATAGAATAGTGTTCTCGATTCTCTGCATGTGAATGTTTTCACCGCTTAAAGGGAGTTTGGGAACTTGTACAAAGCACAGATGACGACATCACTTGGTTTGCTGGTAAGCTTGCATTTAGCAATGACACTGGTCATGACTAGGTAATATACACAGTGGAAAATTCCCCAAAGGTGATTCGAACCGAGCTGTACTATGCAATGGAAAAGCATCATATTCCCTGGGAATCGAACCCATGTGATAGACCCAGGTCAGTAAGATGTTAACCGTCAAATAAGTGTGAAATAATAGTTCGATGATATTTTTTTTAAAAGCCCCTAACCCAATCCAAATCCTAATCTTGCAATCTGATTGGTTAATGAAAATGTTGAACCAGGACCAACAATGTGTTGATCCATCACATCCTACTTGATGAAATCATGTTCACCGATAGGCCACATGCTAATGCATCACTCTATCAATTGTGCTACAGGAACACATAATAGATACAGCCATATAAAGAGTCTAGATTTAGTTTTATAGACTGTATACTATTTATACTACTATACTACATTTTTGTGACAGGGGCAGCTCCAAAAAATCAACATGTATTTCATTGAAGCTAAGGCCCTGCTTACATTAGAGCATTTGCGTTTTAAAACGGCATTTTAAAATGAAAACGACGGCATTTAAAAAAAAAATCTTCGTCCTTCAAACACGACCATAAACGCATAAAACATGACACACTGGGCTTGTGCATAAAAGTGTAAAATACCTTATTACTCTAATAACAGCTTACCTTTAGCGCATTATTCTCATTTTCATACCTCTCTTCACAAGGTCCTGCTAAATTCCTGACTTTTTCAATTAGCAGGAAAATTTTGTTTTTAGAAAAGCACATCAGAGTGTCCTTACCTGAGGTAACCCATAGATATGTACACTAGATGTTGCCTTGGCTACGGCAGTTCATTGGACCAAATGTGTCAAATAGAGCCGCCATCTTGAAACAGGGGAACCCCGCATCAGTGTGATTGTAGGCAATGGTGTAACGGAAATAAAATCACCATAAATCATAATGAATGCGATTTTCTTGGTTTTCTTTTGGTCCGTTTCAACAGTCAGACATGTATTTGATATTATGAAAATCTACTTTTATTTTAACTATAATGCATAGTGCTAATAGGCTTAACATCCATATGCAGCACAGAAGTCCGGCATCATCCATGACTTCGAAGTACAGGCAGAGATAACAGCTTTACCTAGCTACTTCCTATGACAAGACCCCTGTTCCAAGATGGCGGCGGTTTTGACGCATGCTTAGAACCCCAAGGCGACATTGGCCCTGCGTTCCAGTTCGGTTTTTTACGACCTTCCCTCGCTAACTTTCCTCAGTCTCGTTCACTCGGACGTACGTCATTGCTTACCTTGTACGAGTGCCCACTACTGCTGAAACACTTGAAGTAGGTTCAAATGGATCGCCCTAAGCCCTTGATCACATGGATAGTGGAGACCACCCCCTCCATCGTTTGAACTGTGCAAAGCGCGAGTTGCTGAAGTGTCATGTTGCATTGTGGGATATGGAGCTGCATGAAGTTTACATATGATGCAGACTCGCAAAATCAAGGGAGCGAGGGTCTGTCCATACAAACTTCCCTCCTCCACTTGACGAAGTGGAACGCACTTCAAAATGGCGACAGGGATTCCCCCGAGGGGAAGTGTTTAGGGAAGTTTGCGAGTGCGTGTCTAAAACTGGAGTGGAACGCACCCCTAGTATACATATCTATGGAGGTAACCATGCTGTTGCAGGTCACTGTACAGAATAAAATGGTTGAACAAATTAACTAATTTTTTTGTTTGCTGTTACTGATCTCCTTCTGTAGGTCTGAACTGTAAGGAACTGGAATGACAGCAACTGGTAGTTGACTACTTCTGACAGCTAATAGATTGATAGGATTACCTGGAGTCAGGATAAAGGTTTTGGGAAAGGAAGCTCCTCTATGTGACCCCGAAGGCTTGTACTTTCTCTGCAGTGATTCAGATTCACCCAGGCCCAACAGTAGCCCTTCATTCGCAAGCTCAATGTGCATTCTATGCAGCAGAGCAGAGCGATTTCCTGCTCTCCAACATTTTCTCCATCCTCGTTTTGGCTCAGTCCGACCAGAAGATGTGGAGTAAGGGTCACTCGCTGCGAGATTCCTGTTTGCCTTGGAGTCGCTGTGAGCGGCAGGCTGAATATTCAACTTTGTCTTCTTGAGGGAATGAATGAAAATACTGAAACAAAGACTAAATCAACAGTTTCTCTACTTATTCTCTCAGTGGTGCAATGAAATGCATTATGTTTTTTAGTTTTCTCTCTCGCTCCTCTTCACTTTAGCCCATGGCATCTAGCGATCTGTTGTCTTTTGTCGTCGTCCGACCCATTGTTATGTTTAAGATTCTTTTCTTGCGGTGAACCCGGAGGGGAGTGTGATTCTTGGATGCCACACTGCCAAGAGGAACAAGAAATAAATCTCAGGTTGAGTTTATTTTGTCTGCTGCCTGCGGCAAAAGAAAACATAATGCCTAATAAAAGACTTCCGTCTAGGGGGAGCCTTTGCAAATTTGCAGGTTATGACATATATTTTTATGAGGGAATGAAGCCAGGAGATTGTGGAGAAGCACAAGGTGAATTGGGGGCAGAGGTTATATATAATGTGCTCTCTATATATACCAATGTTAACCTGGATTGGATTTTTGCTTTTCTAAGTGCAAGAATAAACCATTTTTTCTGCATGTGTTTAAACCCTTCCAGCATTTTTGATATTACAAAATAACGAGAGCGTGCTGCACTCTGTGTGGTCTTGAAAGGCAGGACAAACCAGAAAAGAGGCTTAGAGATCTGGAAACATCATAGCCATTTATCAGCAAAGTTGAGGTGAGCCCACCATCAGGTCCAAAAACAGTATTCCTCAGATATCTTTCCTCATAAGTTAACACTTCTGAGCAACACATGCTATAGAAACATTTAAACATGACATTTTAAACATTTATTATACCATCTAGTCTTTAAATTCAATACCTTCGAATTCCAAAAAAATGGCACGGCTTAGTTGGTGCAAATTTTATAAGCCATTTATATGTCAGGCCACCCATGTTTCCGAAGTCCACGAGACCCTATTCAAGGTTTCAATCACACATAACACGCATCATCACAAAAAGGGGCATGGAGTCAAAAACGTTAATGTTTTACTTCTCCCAAGGTCGCTATGAACAGGAAAAAATCTTTTCCAACAACCTGGTGGTTTTGCATTCATGGAAACTGATATTTTTTAAACTGATGCATTGAAGTGAAAATTGCAATACTAAAACAGCAAGTGGTTGCTAGGCAAATAAATTATCACTATTGCTACATGGACAGCTGGGCAGAATTTTAAGATTCATTATTTTACTATTCTTAGGACTAGTGATCATACAGTAGACTTTCGGTTAACATGATAAAGATTCCAAGTTTAAGATTAAGTGGCTAGTCTTTACATGGCCCCTTACCAGCAAAGTGTCTTCTCTGACTCTTTTAGTGTCTTCTTGACTTTTTATCCATCTTACCTCTACTGCCTGTATAGTCCATTACCCTATAGTTACCCTCTTCACCCCCCCCCCCTTCTGTCCACATAGTGGAAACTCCAGTCTGCTCCTGTGCTATGGTTTTGACCAGTAGAGGAAAAGAGCAAAAAAAGTTTAAAATAAACATCTAAAATAATAATTTTAATCACCACAGGTTTAGGAAAGAATTTATAATGACATTAAGAAAGAAAGGCTGGCAGAGATTGTGTTTTTATAAGTTCCTCTAAGTTTGTGGCGTGTATGTGTGTGTGCACACGCGCGCATTCTTATGCACAGTGACTATAGACTATAGTAGATGCTGTACAATTTATAGGATTTGTTGATAGACAAAAATCTTACAGACATATCGTTGATAGACATATCTCTACAATATGGCCAGAGGTATGTGGACACTCCCTTCTAATGAATGGGTTTGGCTATTCCAGCAGTATATATATATATATATATAAATTCCATACAGTAATTAAGCATTTTGTGTTTCCAATTCAGTTGCAGTTTGGGGAGGGCCTAGAACAAAAAAGGACCATAAGGACATGGTTTACTAAATGTTAACTGGCCTACTGTACAAAACCTAAACTGAAATTGGAACAGTAAGCCCATTACCCAATAACATGTTCTCATTTCCCGTTGAACAATTAATTTCAAAAGCATGACAAATGCTATGAAAGAAAGCTTTCCATTACTATGCAGATGACACACAACTTTATCTGTCGTTCGAGTCTGTTGACCCCAACGTCTTTGTTTTAGATCTCTGCATTCCTTCTAGATGTTCTGGACGAAGGAACATCAGCTTTGATCTTCAACACTAACAACAACCAAGTTGGCTGGAATTTAATGGCACTTTTCCATTGCATACCAAAACATGACGCGAAAACACTGTAGATCACTGATTGGTCTAAGAGAGAATCGTCACTACAAGCATCATCTCTATAATGTAAAAGATTAGCTTTACCTTCATGCTAGCTTGCGCTGTATCGAGTAAACCTGTTGTCATCTGTGCTTTGCAATAAGTTCCCAAACTCCCTTTTAGTGATGAAAAACATCCACAGGTTGTGAATCAGGAACACCATAACAGTTTTTTTCTAGACTTGCAGTTTTTGGCTGCACATTCGTGATGCGCACATTTGCATATAGGCTTAGATTCTTAAATGAGGCTCAGCGGAGCGCGTTGACCGATGCCGCAGGTGTTTGTACAGAAACTGTCATGTAAGACAGAGGTAGTGATAAACGCGATAAAGTGCAAACATCTATTTGTGGTGGTCAATTTTAATTTTGTGGCGGACTGAGAAATATGTGAATTTATGGGGATGTACAATGACGCTCTCACATGATGTCACAGCAGTAGGCAGGGCAAATATAACGACACGCCTATAATCCCTCCCACTCTGAAGTGTTACTAAATTCGATGGAAAAGCTAACCAAGCCAAAGTGAGGTGAGCTGACCTCACCTGACCCAAACCAAACCATGGGGTACTATGCAATGCAAAAGCGTCATGGGCGTTTGATGACCAGGTGAACTAAACAACGCAATTGCCCTTTTCACACCATAATACTGGTAAATCACAGTAAAATGAACTACTTTTCCAGTAAATAAACACATGTGCTGTTTACACAAGCAATGGCTTCTGTCATTTTACCAGTAAGTTACCATTTACAAATTTTTACCTGTAAGATAACACACACATCAGCACCAAAATACCAGTGAACTCCATGATGTCATTTAACAGAGGTTTCCTCCAAAATACCAGTGAACTCAGTGATGTCATTAAACAAAGGTTTTCTCTAAATAGCTGTAGTGTTCTGTCTTAGTATGTGGCAATACAGTAAACCTAATCTTTGCTTACACATACTGTACCATCAGATAGGGCTGCATTTCCCAAAAGTTTCATAACTTAAGTAGCACTAGAAAATCGTCGTAGATCTACGAGTTCTCTGGAGTAATAAACTAATAATATAAACTGGAAAATGCATTGCACAATGGTATGAGACCTAACTAAATATGAAAATGATTATTTCACATTACAATTAGTAATTGAACAATATTAAACATGTGTCATATTTGAGGGAAGTGACAAATCTGGAGGACTGCTGAATACTCATGCTCTATGGACCACGACATGTCTCAATAACAGGAAATAAGTTTATGTAGGTTGGCAATCAGAAGGGCTTCTTTAAATAGAAAATCATCTTGCATTGCTTTTCCAATAATAACTACAAAGAGGATGAAAAGGTGACACAGTCACAGAGAAGCAAGCTATTACAAAAACATTATCCTAAGCCAACATGGTTTAACCATGTTTTTTGTAGGAACCATTTGACTATAGTAACTTTTTTTTCGCTTTTTTTTTCGTTTTAACTGTAGTAAAAGCATGGTCAATTTTCATAGGGGATGATCAACCCGCTTTCAGACATTTTTACTTTCATTGCACTGAGATGGGTTAAGTTGTATTTGAACACATCTTGTGTTAACTGGCTCTCAAACTAATACTACTATGTTTATTTGCACCAGTTTGTGGAATCAGGGTCATTTTGGACTGGAATTATGGTATTTAAATGTGCTAATCATGACAGGTCAGCTGCATTAAAATTCACACCGAGGCGGCAGACATATTTATAACCATACTGGTATTGTTTCATTATTGTTTTTATGTGTTTAAAATTCAGGAGCCAACAAAGGAAATTGAGTGGAGAGAATTCCAGGCCAAATGTCTGCAGACGAGCACTGCTTCTGGCCATGTGTTCAGCATTAAGGAGACGTTTGTCTCAGGACAGCACTTTCTTCCTGCATCTCTCTACAGTGACTCACCTATGGTCCAGATAGGCCTGAAACATTCTGGGGCAAACAATCGGAAGGTGGAAACCTCCTCTTGAGAGGATTCCAGAGAATCCATTCGAGCATCAGACCGTCCACTATGCCTTTTCTTTAGCGTCGTTGGTAGGATAGCCAGAGCTTTTATTGACACTCTCGCCGGTGGTGGTGTGAAAGGACAGTAAGGCACCTAGACAACTCAACTGGCAAAGCCTGGATGTGCTTGTCAGATTTACAAAAAAGTTTTGCTAGAATTCTCAACAGAATATAAAAGCTAATTCAACAAGAGTCTGCTATGCCTAGTGAAATGTTTTGGTTCATTAAGAATGGGCAATTATTCATTTAATCATTTTAGCTTTGTCCCACTAAGATGTGTCGGAAACTTCATCTTCTAGTATTTCATTTTAATTTTTCTGTGTGTGATGGATTCAACAGAAGTCAAACACTAACATTATGGGCAGATGGAATATTCTGGAAAACCACATTCATTTACTTTTATCTGGCTTTTTGTACTGTAGCCATGGTCGGAGTGCATTTAGTGAGAGAGTCCTCTACCCCTCATTGAGAGAGAAGCATTCAGGGGATTCTCTCTCCTCATGGATTATGTGATGAGAAGTACTCAAAAGGAAAAGCAGAAGAAAAAATTTGAAAGGTAAAATAAGTGATGTGGAAAAAGATCTCAGGACATTTGAAATTGCTGTCAGCACCTGACAGTTGGTTGGATCTATTGCATATTCAGCCTCTGGGGAACAACTTAGCCAGGCTTGTGAAATAGAGAGTAGGAATGGAGAGCAGAATGGCACAGTACACAGTTATTTCAAATATTTTAATCTGAGGAAAGCAAATAAACTCGTAGCCCACACCACAGGATGACCGATCTGAGACGCTCTAATACCAATCAAAAAGAAATTGGGTCTGTTTTTCCAGTGGGCTGTTTCCAAACTATTGAACCATTTATTTACTGATCAGAACTTGTGCCAATCTTAAGAGGTGAATGATCCACAAATGTTTCAGGCTACATATGTAACCCAGTTCTGTAAGAAGAGAATGAGACACTGCGTCATGGAGTTGAAGGTATGGAAGCCTCCTGCCAAACCAGGATCTGAACCCAGAAGAATCCCCAGATTCTAACTGTCCAATGGAAAATGCACAAACATGTCCAATGTGTGTCAGAGCAAAGCACAATCTCATTCATTTTTCAGGGAACTAGGTTACAAACGTAACCTGAGGCATTATCTTTTGAGGGAATAACTCAATGCTGTGTCATGGCATTAATTCTTTGGGAAACTCCAACCCTATCTCACGGCGAATTCGTAATAATTCAAACGATTTAACCAAGTGGCTAAATCGTATGAAATCATACGAGCTGGCTCGTACGAAATCGTACGATTAGTTCATCGCATTTAACACAGCCCTGTGTTGCAGGGATTTCGTGCTAATTAATACGAATAGATTAAATCGTACTATACCATACGATTTTGTTCATCGCATTCAAGAAGCGTGACCCGTAGCCAGAAAAAAACTGAAAATCTGCGTGTCACAGGCAGGCAAGATGACCAGAAACGCTGGGGAATTCAGGTGCTGTAAATCCGGTGGACAGGACTCATCTCGTTATAGATCAAGGTCATTTATAAAGATCTTTAAACAAAGGATTGCAATATCAGATAGTTTACATGGTAAGCAAGTTAGTTAATATTTTTAATTTAAAAAAAAGGAAAAACGGAATAAAACTAATAGCATACATTATTGTTGTTGCGGTGTGTCACGTGACAATCATGACCCGTCGCCATGGACACAAGGGGTCAGATAAAATATTTTTAACTTACGCGTGAAAGGGTTGATTTTAAATATATATATATATATTCTAAGTACACAACAACAGCCCTAGTTTAGTAAAAAAAATATTGAAACTATAAATAAATATTCTGCATCCATTTTAGGTGTGCTACTGTGGGTGGCTCCCGCACACCCGTGGCTACGCCCCTGCCGTGACCCAAATCTCGTTCGCACATCATCGCGATATTTATCATCTGTTTACAAACGTCGCCACATCTCGGTGAGTATACCATAAAGTGTCTGTTTGTTCGATATTAAATTCATTATATGTTCTTTTTTTAATCCAGATCGGCTTCTAAATGTTCTCTGAGTTGTATTGGTCATCTATACAGGGCTCTCAAGTTTTGAAGACAGGCAAGAGTGACACCCCTCCAAATACCCCCCCCACCACCCCAAATATTATTTAACTATTAGGTTGTATACTACTAACCTTATTGCAATCCACTATTCCATTGTATTCCCTGTGTGTCATAAATGGGACTAATTTTCATTTGGGAATGGAGATTTTTTTACAATGAAGACTTCCTGATTCATTATTCACTGTGTAAATACACGTACACATTTCCAGTACAAACACATCATTTTACTGTTTGCATTTCTATGCTCACATAGAAACCTTAGCCAAGGATTTTTTTTGACAAAATAAACTTTTAACCAGAAAATAAGATAAATGTGTGTGTTCACATAAATGTAAACATAAACCGGATTTGCTAATCTTATAGGTTAATATTATTAGTTAATAGCCACTGTGTTAATCTGGGAATTATACAGATCTAAAATATAGAAAAGGGGAATGACCAACAAGTGATCTACCTTAATACTGAGTTGTCAAGATGCAGTATGATTTGGTTTTCAGGACAGGGTTTAGATTAAGCCAGGACAAGGCCTTAGTTATATTATGATGTTTATGTAGTTTTTACAAGCACAAAAATATTACAGGTGTGCATCTTGAGACAAAACAAAGTGACTGATGTATTTTAAGATATGTTAGTGCAAGCTACTTTTAGTTAAGAACTAAAACTCAAACAGGCATTTTAGTCTTGAACAAGACTTAAGCCCTGTTTGGGAAACAGCCCCTATGTCTATACTGTAGGTCAGGGGTCTCCAACCTTTTTATAAGCAAGGGCTACCACAATGGATAAAACTATCTGGATGGGTACTTACTACTTTCTGATATAGTTTAATCAAAACGTTTTTCTTTTACTTGTTGTTTTATTTTACTTTACTTGTTGATACGTTTTAGTATTGTTTAAAATGTTAAGATAGGTAAACCAAGCCAAGCTAATATTAAAAATACCATGTTGAACCCTCAAAAACTTACTAGGAATACACATTATACTACCATACCAAAGACAAATACACAGGTGCCTTACACTTTTTAAAAGGAAGGAGTTCAGATGTTAAAATATTAATATTTTAAATGAAATGAAACAAACATATTTAATAAGCTATAATTTAATTATATTATTAGATTTTAAAAAAGTTATTTTACTGCAAATATAAGGTGAAATGCCCATTAAAAGCTCAATTTGCACGTTTGATCCAGTTTTTCCACACAAAAAAACTAGTTTTATAAAAGGATACACTTCACAATCACCTGGTGTTTCGCTGCATGAAATGATCTGCCTGATGCGTTCAGTACAACAACTGTAAAGCAATGCATCACGCCAGCACATGACTTTGTTTAAAACCTGTTACGTTGATAAGCAATATATAGACGCGTGCTTTTACTGGTGACTGACCTGCTCCCTTCCTGGAGAATATTTCTGTGATTGATTTTGCAGCATCTCGCTGCGTCTGTCTCTCTCTCTCTTTCACATGTCAACCTGAGATGACTGCACGGCGGGTCAGAACAGCCGCCAGGTCAACATGGCCAGTCCGCCCTGCACACACCTTGTACTACTGATGTTCGCTCTGCTCGGCCCCCTGCGGATTGATAAACGCGCTAAATCCATGCTGCTGACTCAGATCAGGGGAGGAGACGAAACTTGACGCAGCATGCCGCCTTTCATTGGTTGTTGCGTTAAATCTTACCCAGATACAATAGTGCTATTTTCTGATTGGCTATTGTGTAGCCTATTTCTTTTTTTTTTGATTGGCTGATAAGTGGCAGGCTCTAGGGGATACGCGCTTGATTCCTGCCGGTTTCCATAGTGAGAGCGGTGCGACCAGATAACTTTTGTGCGCTGCGGCATATATTAAATATATTATAAATAGTTTTTCTGCGTGAGAAATACAATGTGTGGCGGGAGTGCGTGACAAAAGACCGAAATGAGTGACTGTCACGCTCAATGCGTGACACTTGAGAGCCCTGTCTATATTACATTATTTCTAAAAGCTAGTCACGTTATGTTAGTCACAGTTATCATAACGTGACAGATCCTCGATCATTTTATTATATTCATATTTTTGGAATTAACAGTTAACTACCAATGTACTTCTACTGTGGTATTTTGTGTATTTGTGTGTATTTTGTTGTATTTAGTAGTAGTACACAAATCGTACCATGTTTTTACCGCAGTTAGTCTACTTATAATGTGGTATTTTGTAGTACAGTAACAGCAAACATTATGCACAGTAGTTCAGCCCTTTCATACATAGTAAAAAAACAGTAACAACAACACCATGCTTTTAATACTTTTGATGTACAATTCAAAAATGTTTAGACATTCAGATCTTTCTTTTTTTGGTCAGTTTTATTATATTGCCATTTTATTTATTTATTTATCTTATTATATAGTCTTATGATAGTGGGCGGATCTTGGGGTTTGTTGTAAATAGTTATACACATACAATGTTTAGTAAATAAAGAATTAAAAAAATATCTCCCACTCACTCACTCACTCTCCAACTCACTCACTCACACACTGACACACACAAGGCACCTGGATCCAGAACACGCCAGTGTAGCGCTACAAAGAAATTGGCGGTGCCTCCAAAACCTGCAAATATTGTGAAGTAAAGATTATACAAAAGAAAAACTTGAAAGCCCCAAAAGTAAAATTTGATGATCAGTGGGCAGCCAAATAAAAAAAACATGCCAATTCTAACAAAATTATGAACTGTGTGGACTTGCTTGTAAGTTTCATTTATAAAATATATATATTTTTTATTTATTATAATTATTAAAACTACAATTCAGTTCAGTAAACAAAAAAAACAAATATTTATTTAAGTATAGGTGGATAAGAGCATAGGTTATCATTTGACTGTGTACTCTTGTTTAAAACATTTTGTTCTCTCTTCTCAGCTTCGTAAGATGGAATTACTGGACTTCTCTCCAATGCTCTTTATTACCACACAGAGAGGCCAGCATCGCTTCACAAAAGTTTTCATTAAAAACGTCAACGTTCAGAGGCATCACTCAGTACCAGTCATGCAGAGACTTTATGAGGCTGTTGTAAGAGGTATTTATTTGTACACATGCATTTACCAATTTAAAAGCTCTTTGTATTATAATGGTCTTTTTTCACAGACTGTGATGATGCATTTCCACAGTTATTAACATGGTAAATCTACCAAAGTTTGTGTTTATATATATGAATGATAATTCCCCTGTTTGATTCTAGCTATTCATAAAATGCCTAAAATAGCATGACCCTAACATAAGCCATATTTTATTAAATTTTTTAGTCACCAAATATAATTGTGAAACTTTTCAGCAATTTTATAATATTCACTTATATAAGAAAACATGAAAAATGTTTAGAATTATTCTGAGTGCCCTTATTGAGTATTTAGGTATTGAATGTGATGCTGGAGATTGTATAATTATTTTTCACTTTTCTTCAGTATAAAGTGTTTTATCATTCACATTTTTGTGTTGAAATAGATTAGCCTATCCCCTGTATGTCACTGATGCACTACTACAAAGATGTGAGGACAAGAAAATACACCTGCGAGTAGTCTTAGACATTGCCTGTGTTGTTGCCTCACATTTGCAGGTAAGTACCCTTTTTTCTGTGTAAATCTGAATTATTGTTTTGAGAAAAGACCTTTAACTCAAAATTATGTCATACTGTGTTCAATCAGAAATCAGGGGAGGGCATACCACACAACATCTCCTTAGACTTACCAGCATTTCATGTTTATGGACACAAATGGCCCTGCCAGGTAATTCATTGACTTTATAGGGATATCAGGACATGTAACACACACACATCATTCACTCCCTGTTTGGTCTCACATTTTCTTGTCTATGCACTGCAAAGCTGAAATTAGCCAGAAATGCCTAAAAATAATCTTTAATCTAATTTTTCCAACCTGACATTTGTCTAAACTTGTTTCAGAGATGCAATGTGTAAGACAATCCAGTGGAAACCATTTATCTCAAATCTGTCTGGGTCAAACTAATCACTAGAAGCAGAGGATTGTTATAACCAAATTGGTTTCCTTTGTTTCTTTTTATGCAGATTACCTAATTTGTATAATAATTACATTAATATAAAGTAATAAAAAGAACAGCTTTGCTATTTTTACAAATTAAAAGATAAAATACCTTAAGATCACTATAAGCAGTAGGATCATGCTTCGTGTCAGTGTACAGTATGTGATATTTTACCACTTTGCTTTAATCATAGATCAAGTACAGTACCAGATGGCTTGATGGGTTTGGGCTCACAGACGGGGAAGGAATGGAAAGGCTGTGGTCTTTCCTCCAAAGATTTGCCAGAGTCCATCTCATCGCCTTGACCTACTGACTGATGCCCTTTTGCATTATGGACGGAGGAAATCAACTGACCTAGGTGTGCCTACTGCTGTATAACCATTGAAAATTCTGTGCTGATGGTTCACTGTTTATACATTTTTATATTTTCTGGAGTGAAGTCGATCACACACAAAATGGCAAGCATACTATAAGTAGATTAAACTGTCTTTTCAGAGGTGCAGCTCCTGCAAAGAGTAGACAAAGCAGAGAAAATATTGCTCAAGAAGATATCTCATGTCATCAGAGAGGCACCAGGTAAACAATGCACATAAGAAGCAGGTAACAATTAGTTGTAGATGGGAGAATATTACATTCCATTTATAAGTGCATTTTGCACTAGAGTATTTAGGATTGATGTGTGTCTTGTTTTCTGTTATTGTTGTTGTATAGTGTTGATTTCTGAAGGAGACATGGAGAGATGGAAAAAAGCTAGCCCAACAGAAACCAATAAGTAAGGAACTGAAGTTAAAGTCTTAAATACTGTAAGAATGTCATGAATACTATTAACAAAGAAACAGAAGTAACATGAAATGAATTACTTTATTAGAGTGGTAGTAATGTGGTCTTTTCTTCAGACACTGTCTGTAGATGGAAAAGGGACTACATCATCAGACTGATTCAGTTCTACAAGTTCAAGTAAGAGTTTAATGTTTTTATGTAAGACTTTGGTAATTACAGACGTAAAACACCACCGTTTTTCAATATTTTACTATGTTCTTAGCATAACTTAGATGAATTAATACATACCTATCTTTATTCAATGCATGCACTTTTAGTCTTTGTTAAGCACTTCGTGAGTGTGTTGGCATTTGGCCTGGCCCCATTCATTCCTATGGCTCCAAACAAAAGTTTTATTTTGTGCCACTATACTTGCTCGTCTAAATACCTGGAAGTGTTTGTTGGCTTCTAAATTCATCCCTGTTTGGAGCCATATGAATGGGGCTAGGCTAAACGCTAATACATTCACAAAGCGCTGTTCAAAGATTAAAAGTGCACGCATTGAAAAAAGATAGGTATGTATTAATTTGTATAAGTTGAGGTAAGAACATAGTAAAACAGGGCTATTCAAATCTTACCCTGGAGGGCTGGAGCACTACAGAGTTTATGTACCATTAACCACCTGTGATTTTCTAGTGATCATGAAGACCTTGATTAGCCTGCTCAGGTGTGTTTGATCAGGGTTGGAGCTTAACTATGCAATGCTCTGGCCCTCCAGGGTAAGATCTGAATAGCCCTGTAGTAAAATATTGAAAAACAGTGGTGTTTTCCTTTAAGTGCCTTGCTGATGTGCTTCAACGTGTGATTATAGAAATGGTATAGTTTTGAAGGAAACTGTCACCAGTGGTTATAAATTAAAATATTGCAGCATTATTGCAAATCTTCATGTGGTGTAATTAGTAATCTATTACCACCAATGCCTTACTTGTAACATATGTTTGGTCATGTGTACCACGGTAATGCTTTCTGCTTGCTAGCTACTGAACTTTTGTGCTGTACTTTTTGTAATGTGTAGATATTAGAATTGAGGACTCTGCTGAACATTGAGAAAAACTACCGTATTGGGAGAAGATGGCAAGAGTCTGATTCAAACTTCCAGTCTACCCTTAAAGATGTGGACCATGAGCTCAGAGTCCAACTGCAAGGCTAGAACTGAATCAAGGGAGAGAGCAGTCGTCCTCCACCAGAGAAGAATATATCCAGGTATAGTGCTATAAGTGGATAAGTAGATACAATATGACATTAGGTTTGAACTTAAAAAGGACTATAATACAAACTAATACATTAATTTTTCTGCATGCTTGTTTCCTAGCTTTGCTTCAGATGGGCAGGGCATTGCCATTAGATTCTCCAAGCAGGTAGCCAGCTCCAACAATAGACTGAGACAGCATTCAATAGTCACCGCAGATGAGCTTCTTACCTGCGACAATTGATTTTCAGGAATCATGTAATCCCTCTTGGCATGTCTACTTCTGCTTTGATAACACTGTAAGTATAATTACTTTACCCTAGTAACCACACAGCAGTCACTCTAGTAACCATCTGACAAACTAACTACCTGCAAATCATATTAGAAACCACCTGGTAACATAACATAGCATTTTGTTTTCTTTTGTCTTCTAGATTGAAGAAGATGATGTTTCGAGGAGTCTAAAGGGATTGATGCCTTACATATGAAGACTCATATATGCAAAAGCTGCTCTCATTCAACGCTTCCAACAGCTGGAAAGAAAACTACATCAAGCCATTGTGATGTTTCACCCACATGTATCAGACTTTGTTCCTGCAGACAACCCCCACTTGTGTCCGGCCCTCCCCATGCCAAGCATACAGACACTGGTATACAATGATAAGAGTGATAATGATGACAATGTGGATAACTAGCACTACAGATTTTTTTTAAATTTCTAGTCTGATATTGTATTCGGTAAAAAGAATGATGTAAAATGTATAGTATATGTTGCAGCATATCATAGAAACCTTTATGGTGGTGTAATATAATGTTCGCCTTACTTGTTCAAACATGATGCTTTACTAGATCTGATTTATTATTAAACGTAGGTACTGTTTTTAAGCACACATATTCACAATAGTCTGTGTGAGGACAAAATTGTGTGTTTACCATTGTGATGTTACTTATTTACTGTAATGTAAAAATGTGGTCAATGTGTGTAAGGTGTTTTGTTTTTGTGAGCTAAGTTGAAATGGCAAAGTATTGAATCTTGAATCCTTTGAAACAAATACTGTAAAAGTTTGTAAAAAATAAAATGTTTTCCACAATGAGTTATAGCCATGATTTCAGCTATTGTCACAGCACACTTTAGAGATGAATGAATAGTGATTAACTTAATAAATGACTTACACAATGATTTTACAGTCATAATCCACAAAACAGACTGTCACATACAGTATGTTCTTACATAACCATTATATTGGCTTGACATTCTCCCGAACTAAGTTGATGTGGATTAATACTTTTTTCTTCCCATTATATTTAGTATTATATAGTTAGTTCGTTGCTATGGTGGTTGCTATAAGGGTGCCATTACTGAAACCACGTAGCTTGCATGACGTGTTTTCTTTTTAAATGACATTCAACATTTCCTACAGAAAACAAAAACTTGATAACTCAACGATATAATCATTTTGAACAATTTCTAATTCGATTTTGAGAAATTAGTTTTTTGGTAGCAGAAGGTTACAGAAGTGCATTGTGTTGAAGGCGGGGTTTGCGTGTTCTGCTGTTTCCGGCGTTGTGGCTAGAGGGGATACAGCAACAGCAAAATCTCGCGGATGAGCGCTGTTATTATCCTAATCCTATCCCCATAACCTAACCCTAAACCAAACATTTCACGCGATTTAAGACAAGTTGTATCACATCTAGACAGATCTGCTGTTTACATCCGAATTCTATCCCAAACTTAACCCTAAATGGCGTAGCTGTATCCCATCTAGCAAAAAACACTGTTTCTGCTTAAATATCTTTAAAAAACAACTTTTTTACATTTTCTTAACGTAGATCATCTAGATGCAGCATAATTAATAGTTTGTCTGAACTAGGTGTTTATATATTCAGTAGATATATGTTTTTACAGCCCTACTTTACAAACCAGAAAAACTACAATTTTAGTGCTGATTTGTATCAAGCTGCATTGCACACATGTAGGGAATTGTAGTTTTTTAAAACATTTGTGTTTTTCTTATAATTGGAGGTTGTAAATAGTGAGTTGAGAGTACAGTAAGGTGTTTAGGGGGATTGTTAACACACTTATACAATCAGATTTTAAATATTTAATTGTTAAATAGGTTTAAATAAATTTTAACCATATTTGATAGAGTGACAAGTTGTTGACTATATTGACATTATAACTGAGGTCAAGAGCTCTCATTAAGAGTTTGTCCCATGTCTATAGCCCCTTTTGTTGCCTAATTATAAGCCTTCAAAAATGCACAAAGGTGATGCTTTAAAGGTCCGTATTTCAAAGCATGTGCCATGTGGATTCTTTATACTGACATATGTTATTCTGCAGGTCAAGACCTTTCTAACGATGTATTTGGCTTAGCTCTACAATAAACTTTTCATGTTCTCATTTCAAGTACACAAACAAGCCATCTCAGGTGTAGTGTCAGAGAGCACTTTGAAAGCTCAATAAGGTTAGGGTTAGATAAAATAAAGCTGTTTGTTTGTTTGTTTGTTTCTGGCTGTGTAAACAGACCCCACACCTTGATGAATACCTGATGTTGGCCACACACACAAACTGTGCATTTCTGTTTGGGCTTATATGCATCGACTATCTATTTATGTTAATGCTGCTATGATAATTAAAAACATACCATTAATAAAAGAGACCATAGTCTGATGGGTAGTCGTCTCCGATTGTAGGCTAGTAGATGATTATTAGGCCTATTGGTTGTCAAAACCCAGATTAGCAAACATTATACACAATGTTTGCTACATAATGTATGCTCTCTTGCATCTTTTGTAGCCTATTTATTTTTGTTTAAATGTTTTCTTTTGAGCTCAACTAAAAATTGTAAACAGGCCTATTTAGTTAGAGTACAATTTCCCTCCTTCCAAACCTGTCACTTTGAGAAACTGAATGCTTCAGCTATGTGTACAGTATAGGAAGCCTATGTATTGTTTCATGTTCCTTCTTTCTAAGCAGAAAGACAGGCCTGAGCAGTATGCAAACTATACCATGAATGTATGTGGATCAGGTGTGTCCAGTCATAAAAATTCTGCCCACATAAAAGTACTAAAGTAATTTATAGTAAATACCCATACTATAGTAAAGTGTAGTATACAGTATATATTATTTAAAACTTTGTTTATGAATGCTATAGCATAGAGTAATAAATACACTTTAAAAAATGTGTTAAAACAACACAATCAGTTTTATTATTGGAACACCACATTTTGTTACTTGTGTTGTCACTCTAATTTTAACACAAAATGTGAAATTACTTAATCATTCCAAAAAATTCCTTACAACTGAGCATAGCCAGTTTTTTAAACCATGATGTGTTTCTGGTCACAATTTTTTTGTATTACTTTCAATTAATATATAAATATATATTTCTGTCATGATGGTTCATTCATAACATTATATGTGGTAATAGAGATTTGCTTCAACTTTATCTGTATGATGGAGGAAAATTACTTTGATAAAGCAGATACACATAACATTATCATCCCCATCATCGTTTATAGCAACCATTGTCCTTCTTGTTTTATTGTCTCTTATTTATTATTATCCTGTAGCACTTTGAGATTTTTCTAAATATAAAGTGCATTATAAATTAAATTTATTATTATTATATTTAAAGTTGTTTAAATTGTACTGTTTAGTTGTACATCAAAGTATCCACAAGTATCACTACTGCTCTGACATAAACCAACTTTTCGATATCCAATTTGCCAAATACCCCTCAGTGACAGCAAGACTGCGAGAAAGAAGTGAAAGTTATGTAAAGTATTTAATCATAACATGAAATCGAACTTTGACTCACTGTATTGAAAAGTATGGTGAGGTCCTTGCCAACACCCAACCATACCGAACCATTGATAAAAGATGAAACAATGGGCTACTTATCATTTACAACCTGTGGCCTAAATTCAGTACAATAGATATTAATTGGTCCCCACATGTCCCAGGTAAAGGGACCACACTTATGGTGGCAACAAATGACAACAATAAATAAAAATTAGAGTGAATGAAAAATCTGTTTTATTATAAGTGTAATCATTACAAGAAATTAGCATGAAAAAGATTAAATTGCACCTAATACATAAAAAAAAATGTGTGTGTTTGCAGGAATTGGGTCATGAACAAAGTAAAAACAGCTCAAAGTTCAAACATAAAACATCTTGTGTAACTAGCATGTTTCCTATCACTGATGCAGCGCTATAGGCTGTTTTGCATGGTGTGTTGACACTGGCATTTAAGGCACATGTTTTTTTAAAACCACATGCAGTGTGTGACCATGATTGGCACCCTGTGCACTGTGACCATGAACGCCACTTCTTTGAAGCATTCTTCTTCCTGTCATCGAAAGGACGCGGCAGAAACAGCACAAATTGCCTCCATCTATCAAAACAAATATATTAAAGTCAAGCCAGTTAGTTGAATTAATACTCATGAGCATATTTTAAGTAACATTTCAAAGGCAGTTTATTCATTTGTAACTATTGCCAAATTAAAATGTGGGTATTGCTGACGCTCAATCATAAGATACAAGCAGGTCAACAAAGAAGAATTCCTTTCAGAAAGCGGAAACAAGGAAACTCTGGGTTTTCCATTTCAGAAATGTATGTAAATCAAACATGATTCAGAAGAATCATCAATTTAGAAAATCTCACCACCACTTTAGCATAACTAACTGTAATACATAACTCATACAGTCGTAGGTTGGCCTGTTCTAGCCATTCATAGGCTTGTACACGGGAACATCATCATTTTAAAAGCAATTGTTGGTGTCCTCACCTTCTATCCTTCTATTATATATTTGTAATTTAAGACAATGTCCTGGACAACACCCTTTAAGATGTTTTTATACATTAGGTCCCAAATGTATGTACAGAACTCTGTTTATGTATTCTGCATGTTCTGCCTGGAAACTGCCCCTTGAAAGACTTACAAAGTGAATCTAGTTTAATGCTGTTAGATCCTAAATGAAAAATTTGGAGGCTGATGTGTCACGATGTGTCACTGTGTAGTGGATTGTTTCCCTTATTAAATGTTTTGGTCTATGGTTCTGTTCCAATATCTGTTCTTGTTAAAGTATTGTTATCTGTTGAAACTACCTGTTTTTATACATGTTGCTGCCTCCAAACCAGGTCTACTTGGCCTGGTCTACTATAAGGAAGAACTTATTATTCACAATGGGACATAAAAATCACCACAATTTGAAAAGATACCTTAATCTGCAGTCATCACGATAGCTACAGTAGTGTCTGTTTCTGAGGAATTTTCTTCCAGCTCTGTACCTAAAGAACATAAAACATAATAACAACTTTCTTAATACAACATTTGAATCTATATAAAAAATTCATAATGCAATGTGTCAACATTTATACTGTCAATAGTTAATTAGTAAATTGTAGGTTAAATACAGATACAGTACCATTCATTGTTTGCATCTAAATATCAACAGCCAATTCAAAGTGTAAAATTATCAGAATACCAACCATATAGACCATTTTGCAAGATGTAAATAACAGTAAACTATGCTTTTTAAGTTTAAGTTATATATTTATTTAAAGATAAAATAAAAACAACTGAGCGTACCTTCTGCGTCCATCGCCTCTGACATTCCTTCTGCTTTGTCAGTGGAGTTGCATTGTGCTGCATCTAATCAATGTATAGGGAAAAAAAGAAACACTTAGAAACATAACTAATAACTGGTCTTTCTGCATCACACAGCAGTATTAATGAAGAAATATTATTTTATAGATAAAATTCAACTGTTGCCAAGGGCCATCACAATCACTAGTCAAATTCAACTAAATAGCTATAGGATATTCTGGAGAGGTGCCTTTTTAGAAAATGTGTCCACTGTAATGAGGAAACTGCAACTAAGAAATAGTGTTACATCCCTTACAAACTGTCATAGACACATACAGAATCTATAACCTGAATCTGTTTCAATTGAATTACATTTAATTTAAAGTGCCAATTCATAACAAAGTTACCTCACAGCACTTTTCAAACAGAGTAGGTCTAGACCATACTGTACTCTTTATATTATTAGGCTACAAACTCTTAGAAAAAAGGTACATGAAGATACAAAAGTTGACATCGGGGCAGTACCTTTTCAAGAAGTACACTTTTGTACCTAAAAGGTATACATTGGTACCGCCAAGCTACATGCTGGTACCTAATAGGTACATATCTCAACTTAAATGGTTCATTTTAGGACCTTTTTAAAAGGTAGTGTACCAGTGACAAAAAGGTACAACTTTTATACCTTTTTTTCTGAGAGTGCAATGGCAACTTCCTTTTAATATGTAGCAACCTCGAGCAGAACCATGGATTAGAATGGGGAGCCATTTGCCTCGATTGGTTGGGGTGAGGAGACATGGAGAAATACAGTGGCCCACACTCTAAAAATGGCTGGGTTAAAAAATGTTGGGTAAATATTGGACAGAACACACTACTGGGTTAATATTGACCCAATGCTGGGTTGTTTTAACCCAACTGCTGGGTTATTATACCCCATGGTTGCATAACAACAATCCAGCATTTGTTCTTTTCAATATTTACTCATTATGGGTCAAAACTTAACCCACCCAGTGCTGCACTATACAAAGACTCACATGTAGGCCCGTATTATTGTTTAGTTAACTTATTTTTCCCACTTTGCATAGAGCCAAATGATCTGCTGAAACTCAGCTGGAGAATCAAAACCACTGTTAATCTCACTTACTGATTTCAAATGAAATCTCCTCAGCAGCTTGCAAAATGGCCTCCAACTGGTTCCTTCCATAATATGATGGCTTTTTGAGGCTGTTGGGCAGTCCTGCAACTTTAACTGTCATGCCTTGATTTACCAGGGATTGCTAGGGGAGCCTTCCAGTACCTCCGGCATCCTCTGAAAGACACGGGCAAACACAAGCATGTACATGTTACACATTGTAACACAGTCGGACAATTGTGACTCTCCCATCCTGTTAATAGCCAGTGTATCGGCTGTAAATAGTAATTTTGGTAATGTGTCATAATCGTATGGTTGATGGACACAAATAAGTTATTGATTTGATAATAACGCCATGGATACATCAAGGTATATTAGGTTATCAAGACTTAAAAAGTGTTTGAACATACGCTTACTATAATTTTGGTTAAACAGATCTTGCACTTTTCTCAGCAGTACATTGATCTCAACTCTGGTTCTCGCTGTTGCGGCTGAGGAGCTGGCTACAGATGTAACAACAGACAACAATCAATTTTATAAAACTATATATATATATGTATATTGGCACTATTACGGACCTGAGTCCATTTATGTGGATATACGGATATTTTATATAACCAATATTACCTTTGAAATGCAGTGCAAAGTTCAATGTGTCTGTTGAGTCCAGGAAATCGCTCGTTTGGTCTTCTTTTTCAGCTGAAAAAAATTGGAAATAAACATGTTAAAATAAAATGCTAAAAGTGATTGAAAGTAAGGACTTGGAAATCTATGAACAGATAAAAATATGCATTTATTAAAGCAGCTTAAGTGTAAATAAAAAATTAACCAAATGAAGAAGAAAACTGAAATGTAATTAACTTTACCAGTGGAGGATTGAACATTTGTAGAATTTCTTCAGCCTCCCTGGTAGCTGCTTCAAGTTCAGCATTGTCAGCTTTCATTTCAAGATGCTTTGAAATAGTTGCAGCTTCCTGGCATAACTGGTCAAAACCTGAAGATGCCATATTGAAGAAAAGAAAGAATGCAAAGAGAAATAGGCAAAACAAATTGAAAGAGGGACAAACAGAGAGAGGGGGGAGAGTGAGAGTGTGTGTGTGTGTGTGTGTGTGTGTGTGTGTGTGTGTGTGTGTGTGTGTGTGTGTGTGTGTGTGTGTGTGTGTGTGTGTGTGTGTGTGTGTGTGTGTGTGTGTGTGTGTGTGTGTGTGTGTGTGTGTGTGTGTGCGTAGGAGAGTAGGGCTGTGCAAAATAATCGTCTGCGATTCCCATGCGCGCCCCATCAGCAAAGCCGGCTCCGCGACTAGAAGCAAATCGGCATCAGCTGCTTTCAGATGGAGCGGCATTTACTACACAGACTCGTAGTTCACAGAGAAGCTAGGCAAAACCGGGTTTAAAATCGAGGAAAACCGACTCCGACAATCTATGCAATTTTGCCTAGCTTCTCTGTGTAATAAATGCCGCTCCATCTGAAAGCAGCTGATGGCGATTTACTTCTAATCACGGAAGCGGCTTTACTGATGAAACACGCATAAGAATCACAGATGATTATTTTACACAGCCCTATAGAAGAGTGAGTGAGTTTGAGAGTGAGTGAGTTAGTAGGAGAGTGAGTGAGTTAGTAGGAGAGTGAGTTGGAGAGTGAGTGAGTAGGAGAGCTTTTGCAAGTGATGGCTCTTAAAAGAGCCGTTGGTAAATGTTGCGGAGCGTGTAGATGGAGGAGTATGAGATGTATGTGAAGAAACCGCAAGACAAAAAAAATTGTGAATTACAATTTTTGGATATTTTTTTAATTCTTTATTTGCTAAACACTGTATGTTTATAACTATCCAAAACAAACCCCAAGATCCGCCCACCACCACAAGACCATACAACAAGATAAATAAACAAATAAAACGGCAACAGAACAAAACCGACCAAAAAAGAAAGATCTGAATGTCTAAACATTTCTGAATTGTACATCAAATGTATTAAAAGCATGTTGTTGGTGTTACTGTTTTTAACTATGTATGAAAGGGCTGAACACCTGTGGTAAAAGCATAAGGTTTGCTGTTACTGTACTACAAAATACCACAGTAGAAGTAGACTAACTGCGGTAAAAACATGGTACGATTTGTGTACTAAATACAACAAAATACACACAAATACACAAAATACCACAGTAGAAGTACATTGTTAGTTAACTGTTAATTCCAAAAATATGAATATAATAAAATGATCGAGGATCTGTCACGTTATGATAATGGTGACTAACATAACGTGACTAGCTTTTAGAAATAATGTAATATAGATGACCAATACAACTCAGAGAACATTTAGAAGCCGATCTGGATTAAAAAAGAACATATAATGAATTTAATATCGAACAAACAGACACTTTATGGTATACTCACCGAGATGTGGCGACGTTTGTAAGCAGATGATAAATATCGCGATGATGTGCGAACGAGATTTGGGTCAAGCAGGGGCGTAGCCACGGGTGTGCGGGAGCCACCCACAGTAGCACACCTAAAATGGATGCAGAATATTTATTTATAGTTTCAATATTTTTTTTTACTAAACTAGGGCTGTTGTTGTTTACTTAGAATATACATATATTTTTAAAATCAAGCCTTTCACGCGTAAGTTAAAAATATTTTATCTGACCCCTTGTGTCCATGGCGACGGGTCATGATTGTCACGTGACACATCGCAACAACAATAATGTATGCTATTAGTTTTATTCCGTTTTTCCTTTTTTTTTTTAATTAAAAATATTAACTAACTTGCTTACCATGTAAACTATCTGATATTGCAATCCTTTGTTAAAAGATCTTTATAAATTACCTTGATCTATAACGAGATGAGTCCTGTCCACCGGATTTACAGCACCTGAATTCCCCAGCGTTTCTGGTCATCTTGCCTGCCTGTGACACGCAGATTTTCAGGTGCACACCCAGAGGTTTTTTCTGGCTACGGGTCACGCTTCTTGAATGCGATGAACAAAATCGTATGGTATAGTACGATTTAATCTATTCGTATTAATTAGCACGAAATCCCTGCAACACATGGCTGTGTTAAATGCGATGAACTAATCGTACGATTTCGTACGAGCCAGCTCGTATGATTTCATACGATTTAGCCACTTGGTTAAATCGTTTGAATTATTACGAATTCGCCGTGAGATAGGGTTGGAAACTCAATACCAATGCCACCTCTCTGAGAAAAAGTGCCTGCCCAACAAGGCTTTGTAACACTGACATAGACAACTGTTGAGTGTAGACAAGACTTGGTCAACCCTGAAAGACCTGTGATCCTATGAAACCTGAAACCATGTCCAGGGAAAGGCACTGTTTGGTAACCTCTTTACCTCTGGTGTGGCCACCAAAGCAGACCAAAAGCTAGGAGGATTTATGCCTTTGGCCTGAGCGGTGGACGTAAGTCCCAAGGTCATGGACTCAACACAGAAAATCTTGCTCAGGGCATTTACTTGCTCAAGCAAATCGGGTTGAGGAAAGAAGGCTTGAAGCATGACCAGCTTAAAGTATGACAGGCTAATCAGGGCAGTAAAACTAATGGAATTACATTGGTTGCCCTAAGACCCAACATCTTTTGAACTTGAAAGACTGACATATCTTAACCTAGCCTTACGCTACCCATGGCAGCGAGGATTGAATCTATACATACAGGAGACAACTGTGCCTGCATCATGATCAAATCCCATACTACCCCAGAAATATAATTCAGTTCACGGATACCCTGGAGTAGAGGAGTCAGGGCCACATCCATGCACTTTTTAAAAGTTTGGTTCTCCTTGTGTCAGCGTGGGTTTACTCCAGGTCCTCCGGTTTCCTCCCACAGGCCAAAAACATGCAAGTTAGGCAGATTGGATATGCCAAATTGTCCCTCCCCTGACCTGTGTATGGATCAAGTTGTCTGAATAAAACTTGTGTATGGATTAACTTGTTCTTGCATGAATATGGCTGTAGATGCTGGAATGGTGTAAAGAAATAAAGGAAGAAGAAGAGGTGAAAGTTTGTGGTAATAAGGCTAAAACTCAATAGAAGAATTCTGTGTTGGTATGCATCACCTCTAAAAGCAAACCTGAGAAACGTTCTGCCTTCTGAAAGATTTAATGTAATCTATTGTAAAAAACCATTACTTTGACTGAATCTAATATACAATGAGGCACAGGAATAGGCTAAAAAACAACAGGTGAGCAAAGATGGGGCAGATAAACTGCTGGGCATTACTGGTTCTTGAATCACCAGTAGTTGTGCGTAGGCAGAAATATCCCCATATGGGAATTGAGGGAGGTTGGATAAACATTGTTGTGGTGTATTCTGTTTGGATAGGATGGTCAGTGGAATGGCCATTTGCTTAGTGGCAAGGAAGGCAAGATTTTTGGCCAGAAATAATTTAAGAGCTTAGATGTAAAAACCTCGAAACGCCATGCACCGCAGTCAAAAATGTTATTATGATATTAACTTAATGCTCTCGACACGTATTCAGGAACACTGGTTTGTTGGCATCCATTAATAGTCTGATAAAAAAGCATCTGAGCTCTTCAAATCTTTTTCTTCCTCTGTGTCTAATTCTTCTCCAGATCCAGGTCTTTAAGCAGGTCTGTCTGATATGCAAGCTCAGCAGGATGACCTGCAATCACATACAGTAGGCCGTACCAACTAAGCTTGATATAATTCTACACAACTTGGTGGGCAGGGTGAGTTTCATCCACAGTAATGAAGATGAGAGGGAAGTGATAGCCTGCAAGCATCTTTTCCACCCTCAGAATCGTCCATTACCCGGGCTCACACAACCTCCCAACTGTAGACAAATTTGAGGTTGCCTGAGTATGTATGAGCCATGTATGGATTATTCCATGTTCTCAACACCTTAGTGTGACGATCAGTAAGAGATTTATCATAAGTCTAATTAATTGGGGCTCGAACACAGGCAAAAACTTTATTTCTTCACTCTCTGTATCCTTGAGTATGAATCTGAATAATCAACATCCCTCTTTTCAGATGCAGACAATTCTATGCCTCGGTCAATTAATAAGTGATTTCAGAGTGAGCTTCTGGAACTGGCATAAGGATATAAGTCAAGAGAACAGGAAAAAGGGAATGTCTGTCTTAATCTCCACCACCACTAACTCCAATCAGCCTGGTTTCATTTTGTTAATATGTAGTAATCATACGGAACCTTCACAAAATAGAACATACCTTTTTGTATGTTTAAATAGATGCTGAAGCATACAATGTAGACGTATTTGCAACATTATTACAAAATTGTTACCATCCTAACCCTACCCCAAACCTTACTCTAAAACTAAAAGCTTTTTATACAAAATTAAAGATATTAAAAATACGTAATGTATTCTTTTTATATTCTGCATTATCCATTATAAAGTAATGGATTGATTAGTAACCATGGTAACAATAAAGATATTTTACGCCACTAATACAGTCCTACCCCTAAACCTACCCAAAACAGTTTATTAAAATCATATACTATTAGAAATAAAAATCATAACAGACAGACTAGTGTAATCACAAAAAAATATATTTCAAAAGCAGTACCAAAAGTAGTTCAAATGACAAAGAAGTATTTAAGTACAAAGAAGTATTAAAGTTATTAATCCACGAAAACGTTAATCCAGCTTCTCTCTCTCAAGGCGCGCATTTAAAATTTCAAAAGTACATCGACTGAAAGACAGGCATCAATGTCACAAATCTGTGACATAGCACGCAAGAGGCAATAAGCATTTGATATCACTGTCGTAAAGCAATGTGTCGTAAAGCTTCTTGATGTGTAATATGATGAATTTGACGTTAACGGTCGCTGATGAGAACTGGGATCAAGATCGCTGGATTAAGGGCTGAATTTGGATCTGTTCCTCACAATCGTATACATTTTAAAGATGTGGATTACAGCAAATGAATAAAATTAACATCTATTGTGAATTTATGTTGTGTTTGGGTGTAATTATTGAGAAAAGACTGCGTAGCAGAAAATGCATTTTGTGTGTCATGAACAGACTGTGCAACCCTGTATCACGAAATTATGTATCTATAGTCATGTAATTTTGTGAGTTTTTTCCATGACACTGACACGTTTTTCCGGCTTTTTGCGTGAAGTATTTCTGTTTACATGTCACTGTCACGTATTTGTTACTCAACTGTTTTGTCCTATTTTCTTACAATTGTCACTTTGGTTTAGGGTTAGATTTGGTGTTTGCGTTAGGATGTCACTTTAAGTATTAGTTTATACCTTTTTTCATTATTTATTTTTTATATTTTATGATTTTTAAACCGTTGTCACCTAAGGATGTCAATTTATGTAAATCTAACCCTAAACCAAAGCGACAATTGTAAGAAAATAGGAAAAAACAGTTGAGTAACAAATACGTGACAGTGACACTTAAACAGAAATACGTGACGTTCACGCAAAAAGGTGTAAAAACGTGTCAGTGTCGGGGAAAAACTCACAAAATTACGTGACTATAGGTACGTGAATTTGTGATACTGGGTTGGAATGTGACACAACCACAATTTACATAAAAATACACACATATTCTGATGAGATCACGTTGCTTTAATGCATGCAGGCCCACATACACCTCCTCAGAGTTAGATGCAAACATTATTAGATCATCATTTGGATCAAAACAAATCATAGAGGGATTTCTGAAAAGAAGAGCAAATTTTTCTTCTCAAATCTCCTGCATTTCCTCAAAAGACATCTCAGCAGTGTAACATACTAAGCTCCAATTTGCCAAGTCCTAAAGATTTCAACATAAACATTTCTTATAAAATCTATAGTTTATATCAATGAGAGGGCATTTAGGTTGATCAATCTGCATAACTCCGCCGGACCGATCGTAGCAGCCAATGTCATAAAATATAAATGTCACTGTACCATATATATAAAATGTATCAGATTTATAAGGCAGAAATGCAAACCCACAATGTACTACTGTATTTGAGAGTGACCACCTACTGAGAGAAGAGGCAGTTACATTGGCTACAATCTAGGCAGAGGGGGAAGAACTGAGAGAGAAATTCCAGTCAACCCCTCAGTATTTTGGATCAGACATTGCCTCTGTTTATTTAAATTTCAAGTCAAATACATCTGTTTCAGAAATCATATTATCTTAGAGTAAGGTTTCCAAATCACTATCACTTACATGAGGTTACCCAACAATTTTGGCATCCTTAAATAGTAACAGTACACCCCTAAACAAAAGGAATGTCTCATGAATGTCTGTGACTGTGTGCACTCGACCAAAATCTTTCTTGGCAGGCCAGAAAAGCAAATGTTTTCTTCCTGAGACCCCAAAAATGTCTAGACTGGCAATGCATTGATGTTCAAGAACAAGATGAGATGGAGAATAGCTCTGCTGATATATCCTATGATGCCATTCCACATCACTCCCACTTTGCTTATGAGGAAACGCCTCAAACTACAAAGACTGTGTGTATATGAGCACCTAAAGCTCTCATATGCTATCTATTATACAACTTACTTGCCCAGCTTAAAGCCTACTGTTTGTTATATCCGAGACCTGCATTTGATCCAGCATATACTGTTGAGTGAACAGTAATTTCAGTTCCAAACACTCAGCACAGTAATAAGATTTTTCTTTCAGAGTAAGAATTACAATCTTTGACATTTGTTTGAGGTCTTTCAGGGGAGCTTTTGAGCGAAGCATGACTTGCAGTAGTTGGTTAATTGTTGTCGTCTCCTGGCTTCTCTGACTTGGCTCCGAATGGGAAAGATCTGTTATGGTGTTCACTTCCCGGCAGAGGGGCGAGCCCACAGAAAGAGTCGGCAGCTTGTCATTCAGACTCTTGTTACTGTGTAAAGTGATTCATTAGTCCGTCTAACTCTGTGTAACCCCAAGGTTGATGGGTACAGAGGGGCAACTATATGAACATACTTGCTTTATTCCAGCCTGTCGGATCAAAACCCGACTAACTACTCTCCTTTAGCAAAGGTATAGCGGAAGATTTTCCCGAATTTTAGAAAATAATTGCCCTGTCCACTTTTTTAAAAAATGCAATTGCGCAACACTACCTGCTCCAGAGAGGGAACGCCTATTAAACGTGTCCACGAGAGAGCATGCAAAAGTCTAGTTCTTCGCTCTGTTTACAAGTTGCTGTCGGCATGGCTCATACATTGAGATGTTTACCATATCTGCGCGGTTCGTGACTTGTGCCAGGGCTAGCATCGCTAATCATTGCTTACATCAACTTTTACAGTGATTTTAAATGGATCTCTCCAAATAGCATGCCAAACTTTACCTGTCGTGTAGAAAATTCACGACTGAGTCATCAGTGGGAAGCCCAACCTGTGCTTTTAGCGCACGTCAGCATGTGAAATAGCCTTTCTTTTCTCGTCATACAATTCGTAGACACTTTTCCTCTTGTGACATTTTGAAAAAACACGGTGAGAACGTGAGCTTCAATGAATGTCTGAAACCATAGCTCACCACACAAAAGCGAACCTAGGGACGTGCACAGATGACAGCCTTAGGTAAAAATATCACCAGAATGATTGACAACTAGGATTACCCATAGTATTGATGATCCACCCGGAAAAAGAAAATCCTCTGGTATACAGGTACCTTTAATTTAGCCATAAAGCATACTGGAACTTAGAGTGGTTGAGTGCTTGAGGGTGCCCATGCGCTTAAAGATAATGATTTATCAGTTTTCTTTATCAGTTTTTTTATTCAGATTCTAAAACATTTTGTAAAGATAACAATGAGGGATTGTTTTATGGCAGTAAACTGTTCTAAAATGTATAGATCCTATACACTAAGGTGACCAAATGTTCCCATTTTGCGGGTACAGCGCTTTATTTTGGTTTTCTGTCCTCCACAAACCCACATCAATAAAAAGACAAAGCATTCAAAAAGGTTTTGTCCCCGTTTCTAACAAATTACAAATTTCAATGATATTATTTGGCCATTGAACTAGGAAAGTCCCCGCTTTTCCATTTTAAAAATCATATATGAAGCGTTTTTATGCACAGATTTGATCTTAGACCGTGCGTATGCTCAAATCCACTCCAACGCTCAGATTTATAAAACTTGTCTTTGACATGGAAAGTATTTACCTCCATGTCAGGTTCCGACTTGACGTACGTACGTTTCCTTGTGGCAATATTAACTCTAATTATGAGCCCGAGCCCAATTTAAACCCGACAATGTTTTAATAGTTCCCCGTGACGTTCTCAACTACAATTCAAAGTTGTTTAAACTACAGAAATCTGTTCTGAATAATCTTAATGAACTAATGCAACAAGGATGAGGCAACAAAACGGCGCTGTTTGTTTATTCAGAAAAGAAATGTAATAAAAGACATGCAACAATGATGCACACAGAAAATGAACAAGAATAAACTGTGGAGAAGGCCTATAGGAGAATAGCCTGGCTCCGCCCTCCTACGTGCGTCCGCTTAATTTTCATTTCGCTTCAGTACTACGTCTGGGACTGCTGTGTAGAGTTTTGTTTTCTCCGGCAAAAATCTGCAGGTCCAATCAGCGAACAGAAGGGGGTGGCTAAGAACGATGATCAGTTTGAGTTGTAGTTCAGTAATGGTAGCGGAGAAAGACGTGAGAAAAGCTATTCGGTCCGTTGTTGCAAAACTGCCGAATATACAGAAGTTAAAGCCGGGGCAAGAACAATGTTTGCTAAGTTTTGTTGGTCTGATCATTCGGACTTGTTGTTTCCGGCCGGTTTCGGCACAAGATATATGTCACGACCATACGTTAGTGATTGCCTATGGCAGATCCTGAGTGACTCTGGGCAGATCCAATAGTTTTAAACTTCAACAGAGGACCCTCCTTAACGGAAGTAACGCTTTGCAATGGAGCGTTGCCAGACTCTCTGTACAAATTAAATAAATGTACTAGTGTCTGGTTGGACTAGGCTAATAGGAGAAGGCCTACTACTCCAAAATAATTTAACAAGGTTTTAGAATATATTTTAAACAAAATATGTTGGCCTATTTTGATATTTTAAAAAGTAGGCCTATTCCGATGCTAAAAGGTGGTGCCCAAGCTAAGCTAGGTTCAGGAAATAGTTTGTCATCTTTTCAAAAAATATTAATAAATATGCGGTGTTTAACGCACATGTAAATGTTACAGAAGAAGTGCTTTGTTGAATAAAAGTAAACATGATCGAATTTAATGATTAAAACGACGTTGAAGGAACTAAAATGTAAAATAAGGGACATGCGATATTTAGGAGTGATGGGTATTTTAAAATTTAATATAAATTATTCCCATGCATCGATTTTAATGTTAAAAATCTGTAAATCCAAATTAATCCATATGGAATATATTCCGACAGTTTAAGGTACGAACTTTGAATTTTAATGTCGAAAATATCTCACTTTTACACCGCCGCGCAGGAAGCATGGCACACTGAAACAAAACTTTAAAGACACAAATATTACGTTTACGTGTAAAACTAGATTTGAATGAAACCTGTGAATTGAAAGATCCACTAATAATTGCCTTAACTCGAGTGATGTCAATAAAGTTTCCATGTTAGAATTTAGAAATATAAAAACTTAAGCAAACGACAACAAATATGTTTTCTTACCACTCTCCATTGTAGCATTTAGAGAATTTGGCCTTTGATAATTTAATATTTATATGCTAATGAATTAAATTAGGGGCGTTTACAAGGCGGAGTTCTAAGAGCATTCAGCTGCGCACAATTTTAAGATCATTTGTGATTTATAATCTGTACATCTGGAAAAGAGGCGTACACATGGTTTTTTTTTGTGCATACGCTCCTTTTCTCTAAAATCACATGCACTGAAAAAAATGATTCATTGAATTTAATCAATTTTTTTAAGGTAAGTGGTTGCAATCAATTTTTTTAAGCTACATTTAAACAAAAGTTTTATATTTTACTTTACGTTACTAATCTTTTTTGTTTAAATGTAGCTTAAATAAATTGATTGCAACCACTTACCTTAAAAAAATTGATTAAATGCAATGAATCATTTTTTTCAGTGTGTACGATCATTTCAGAAATGGTCTTAGATTGAATGTAGGATAGTTCCTACGTTGCACTTTTTTTATAAATGAGGCCCTTACTATACACTCTTCCCCACAGCACTAGGGGAGCCGATCCAAACATAAGAGCTGATGCAGGCAGACTTGTATATAATCATCAAATCAGAAGCCTGTGTATTTAACGTTTAAACTGAAAATGACCCAGAGGAACCCAAAGTCAAGAGAGCTGAGCAGTAGCAAAATCTGGCAAATCTGGTTGCGTGTTTTGTAAAATTGAACACACTAAGTATTATTTTTAGATTTCCCAAACTCTACACTCAAACTTTAGCAGAAATTACTAATACTTGACCTTAACTGTAAACATATGTGGATTTAGTCATACAGTTATGGTAAGAGTATTACAGTATTACAGGCAAAGTCCTTGCCAGAGATACGTAGCTGTTTGGTTTTAAAGGTCAGTGGTTTGTCATCAAACTACATTTTTGCGGCTAGAAAATTAAGGAGTACTCAACCAAAACGTTGCATGTGGTGATTAAGCATGAAATGCATATTTTGGCTGCAGGATTTATTCAGATTTTGGTTTGTGATGCCCTTTTTTCTGTGGTAAGGCCAGGTTGTAACAGATGAATTGACTGGAAACCAACAAAAAACCCGACCATGTTTCTTGCTACGTGCTCTCTCTCTCTCTCTCCTTTTAACTGTCTGTTAAAGCTGTTATTTTTCTGTGCAATCACAGTCATATTTGTGTCTGGGGACCCAAAGTCCACTGCCGTGAAATTAAATTAGAGCCTCGGAGCCACAGGCATCACCTTCTTTTCATTAGCATTCTTTCTCTTTTTTGAAACTCTTTTGTTCTTAATTTCTTCCCTTCTAGCTTCTAATTTCCCTGTGTGTGCAGTCCAAAGCACACTCGCGCAACGTGCAGGGACCTCCGAGTTCTTTCTTTTCTGAAGCCTAGAAAGTCCTGCTAAACCACATTGTCATTAGTTGGTTACATCAGAACAGAGGGAGACTGGAGGAGATTTTCTTCAATCACAGGCCATCTATAGCCGGCAGACATGCTGACTGCAGCTGTGCTTGTCTTCATCTGGGAAAAGTTTTCACGAGCCCCGCTCAAACCCTTGCGCCCTAATAGGCTGATAATCTATATACGGTTATACAACATGCGATTTGGCCTCTCGCTGTGTGTTTATTATTTATGATTTTTCTGGGAAGGGAATCACACCGCAGAATGTGTTGTTAAACTTGCGCAGATGGAGGGGTTCCTGTGTTTCAGCATTGATTACTCTCGCATTGATTGTTTAGCACTGATTGAAATGGAACCCCATGCATGGTGACCTTACTTTCAACTTCAGTAAACAAACTCTGCATGTGTTTCGCAAAGCTTTCAGCCGTCGTACTCTTTGATGATCAAGAATTGTTTCTATCCCGATGCGGAATGTGCTTCTCCGTTACTTTCACGTGCTATGCATACAAGATGCTACTCGAATATTTAACAAGGACAACTGTAGATAAAATGTACAGGAAAACAATCACATGTTGTGTGTCATCAGGAGAACATTATCAAACCACAAAAAAAGAATACTTGGAACATTGAAACTGCATGCAAACAATTTATGACCATGCTTACCAATTTTTTATGCAGTTTGAAAGATTGCTTTGTGCGTCTGTCTAAACAGTCATGATCCAGTGATAAGGTATCATAATGGAACGACATACGACACTGGTTTTAAAAACATGGGAGAACTGTAAATTATTCCAGTATCATAATTACACTTGGATAAAATGATGTTTTATGGTGTTCTTTCAATATGATGTGTACATGTACCACAAAAACAAAGTGACGTTTGCACACACACACACACACATTCCACCTCCTCGCCTCTAAAAGCGGCTTTATGATAAATTGAGGGTTTCTATGAATAGCAGGTTGACATTTTAACCGCAAGCCCAAGCATTCAAATGCAGCATTTCAGAGCCCCTTGGTGGAATCCCAAAAACAAACACTTTTCCTTTTTTCCAATATATTTTCCAAAGTGCAGATGTTATACAAGTGTCACATTACAAGTACGTTACCTCTGTTTTTAGGGATGTTGCAACTTGCATGTGTTTTTATGGTGTGTGTTTGTGTGTGTGTGTGTCAGGCAAAAAGGAAAGGTCTTAAAAAGTTCACAGGCTGCAGTGGAAAGTGTTTCTTTATCTCCTGCAGATATCCTCACTCCCTTCCTTCTTTACTACTATAAGCTACTGAGCTGGAAGCAATTTGGTTGTTACTGAAAGTAAGTTGACATCTGGGATTTTTGACAGTAACAACACATATTTCACCCTTCCATGAACTTAACATAAATTTCATAAGGTCTGACATGTCCAAATATGAGGTTATTGTGCAGATCAAAACAAACAATCGATATCTTCATTTATTTAAATGCACTTTCTATCTTTCTGCATATATTGGGTACTTATTTGCCCAGACATGTGTTTTCCTACTTGATGTGATGCTACTGATGTGTCTTATTTTGCTTGTGCTGACGTGTTTATGTACACTGGCTGTTGTCTGAGCAGTACGTACTAACCTCTGGCTGTCCCTTCACTGAGCGTTACAGTTGGGAAATGCTGATATATTCAACAGTTGGTTGCTCGAGCCCTCAGTCCCTCGGCAGCATCAGCCAAGCTGATAGATCACTTTATTCCTGAGGGCCCTATCCTCTTACTCACACACATATACATATATAAGCTCTCTTATAATGCACTTAATCACAGTACTCATTTAAAAAACGTACAGCATATTTAATGGTCCAAGTTTTGGTCTGATTTTATTTGGAATCAGATTTAGGTAACTGTCAGATTGTTGCTTTAAAAAACATTTTTAGGGGTTGCTCATTGATGACTATTGAAAGAGAGTTTCTAGCACTTTGATTCAATTTACATCTGGAGCAGAAGCACAGATCTAATCATTACCTGGAACTCATCGTTGTTCCAGGGTTTAATTTTTGCCAAAACAAGCCGGATCTGGCATCCAGTACATAGCGGACCTGGCACCTATGTCTGTGCCCAAAGTCTTTCGAATTGTAATAATTACTATTTGCAATAGCATTTGTAAAACAAAATGTAGCAATACAGATGAGTTTCAGCTTTAGAGTTTTATCTCTTTGTGTTAGAAGTGCAAATGTAATGGGTTTGAATCCCGAAGAACACACAAAACATGTACATATAAACAATATATTTGAATGCACTGTACATCACTTTGAATAAAAGCGCCTGCCAAATGCATAAAATATAAAGTAAATGTAAAATAACTCCTCCTAAAGGTCTATTGATTTCACCTTAAAGGGGACATTTCACAAGACTTTTGTAAAGATTTTGTAAATAAACCTTTGGTGTCAATAGAGTACATATTTAAAGTTTTAACCCAAAATACCCGATAGATAATTTATTATAGCATATTAAAATTGCCACTTTGTAGGTGTGAGCAAAAATGTGCCATTTTGTGTGTGTCCTTTAAAATGCAAATGAGTTGAGCTCTGCACTAAATGGCAGTGCTGTGATTGGATAGTGCAGATTAAGGGGCTGTATTATCCCCTTCTGACATCACTAGGGGAGCCAAATTTCAATTAGCTATTTTTTACATGCTTGCAGAGAATGGTTTACCAAAACTAAGTTAATGGGTTGTTCCTTTTCACATTTCCTAGGTTGATAGAAGCACTGGGGACCCAATTATAGCACTTAAACATGGAAAAAGCCAGATGATATGATAAGTACCCTTTAAATCTCATCTTTGAGCATCATAATGACATATATAAAAGTTTCACCTATGACAGTCATTTTTTCATGCTTTTTTTAAACAGCTTCAATGTAAGTCTACACCCTTGCATTATGTAGCATACGTGGATCTATGAATATGCAAATTAGTTCCCGCCTCTACTCAGTCGCACAGCTCTGACCATAGATATAAATATCTGGATTAGTCCCCGTCTTAATTTTTTCGCACTACTTCTGACCATATATATATATGTGTGTGTGTGAGAACTGCTAAGTTCACTTTCACACAATGCATACGTGAAACGTGCGTTTGCGGCACTATCACTCATCTAAGCGCTGATGTTAACAGGTTACTCACCCTCTCATTTGCACGCCGCATCAAATGTTTTTGTCACCATGCGCTTAGTAAAATCTAACGTTACCAATGTCTACGCAGCCTCACGTGAAGCCGAAAACAACTTAACACATCAAAATCAGAACCTCGAGACATGACTGACACACAGGGTAATTAGACATGAATTGAGGGGATTATAAAAATGGGAATAAGAATTCAAGTTAATGGAGATCACATTAATGGAAAATGCACATGACTTGTCTTAAAACATATTAAAGGGATAGTTCACTAAAAAATAAAAATGCTGTCATCATTTACTGTCTCTCATGTTGTTACAAACCAGCATAAATTTATTTGTTCTCATAAACACAAAGGAAGATATTTTGAGAAATGTTTGTAACCAAACCATTTGTGGACCCCATTCACTTTAATAGTAGGAAAAAATAATACTATGGAAGTAAATAGGGTTCACGAACGATTTGGTTACAAACTTTTCTCAAATTTTTTTCCATTGTGTTCATCAGAACAAAGAAATTTATACTGGTTTGTAACAACATGAGAGTGAGTGAATGATGACAACATTTTCATTTTTTGGGTGAACTATCCCTTTAAAAACAACACATAGCAACAATAAAAACCTGGTTTTGTCCCAAAGTGGGACTTTAGAGGTGCAGTGTGTAAATTTTAGCGGCATCTAGTGGTGAAGTTGCGAATTGCAACCAACAGCTCAGTCCACTGCTCACCCCTCGCTTTTGAAATGCATAGAGAAGCTATAGTAGCCGCCACCGGACAAACATGTAATCGTCGAAAACAGCTTAGTAAAAAAAGTTTGTATGTTAAGGGGTTTTGTAGAAACATGGTGGCACAAAATGGCTACTTCCATGTAAGGGGACCCTCAATGTATGTAGATAAAACGTCTCATTCTAAGGTAATAAACACATAACGGTTCATTATGAAAGGTCTTTATACACCCCTGATAATATAGTTTTGTATATGATTTTGCATTTCTGTCAAGAGATCCTTCTAAAAATTACACACTGCACCTTTAAATAAAGAAAATGCACCAAAAAATGTACTAAAAAATTGCCAAGGTGGTAACCACACAGTTTATGGTACCCATTGACTTCCATAGTATTTCAGTAGAAGAAAGAAACTCATATAGGTTTAGAACAACACGAGAGGGAGTAATGATGACAGATTTTTCATTTTCGGGTGAACTATCCCTTTAAATTCAATCTACTACTAGCGAGCATCGCAATCAAACAAAACTGGATCACTCTCTGATACTGAACAAAGCTTTGTTGTTTTAAATGCAAGTGATGTAGTTTTGTTGTGCCACGTCCCCTGGTCATTCCAGAGCCAGGAGTACAAACCTCATCCAAACCAGCTGGATCCATGGCCAGATCTTGATCCAGGAGCTTATAGTTTCTGCATTGTTCAAAATCAGAGTCTGGCAAACACTTCCCTGCTTGTGCCCTTAATCTCTTCCATTCACCTTTCTATTTATCTTTCAATAACTTTCCTACTCTCGCACACTTTTTGTCTTATAAAAAAAACGATTTTTGAAAATTGTATTAGTCATACGCACACCTTATTTCTTTTCAAATAATATTTCAGTTGTATCTGATGACTAACTGCCACAATGCAGTACACACATACTGAATTTCAAGCATTTCATGTGTGAGCAATCTGTGGGTTGTCTGTGGCCTGTACAAGCTGGTGGTGGTAAAGACCAGAGGTATGACTATGGTGTTTGTTTACAAGATTTTTTTCCTCTTTCCTGCGTATTTTCTCTCTCCCTTTTAAGCTTTTCAAAGTCTGTTTTATTTCTTTATTTATCCTTTCAGTTTTTGCTCTTTTCCTTTCTTTCTTTATTTCTCCTCCTCTCCATGTTTCTCTCATTGCCTCAGCTTTTGAAAGGGGATAATGTTTATTTCTCCAGTCTGTGTTTCAGTCATTCGTACCAGTACGTCTCCAAAACCCAAACGCAATAGTCTGAGAAAAAAATCTAATAATGGCTCTTCGAATGTTAGTACCTCGTGAAAGTAATAAGCGCTTAAAAAGATTAATTCATATTTTTCCAGGTTTCTGTCTTTATAACTCACATTTGGTAAATTAATTCAACAGATCATTAATATCCGAGACAGACTTAATGCATAAACAGCAGAGATCAGTAATATAGTGTGAAATGACTTAACACCAAGCACCAAACTCATAAAAATGTATTAGTATTTCATAATAGCCATTTGCAATGGTGTGTGGCATGCACTGCTAAGCAACACAAACTTTACCAGTCAACCAGAGTAAAAAGAGAGCATGCTAATGTTTCTGTTTACTATTTTAAATTTGATTAAAATTGTCAAATTAAGTCTAGTTAAAAAATTATTTATGATGATATGTATTTTTTGACAGAGGTCAAACCGTTATACCTCACGAGAATTCGTACATATTTTACGAGTTGGCTAATTCATATCAATTCATACAACCACATTCGTAAGTTTTGGTACGATTTGCCTTGACCCCTGTGACATTGGGGTTAGGGGCGGGGTTAGGAGTTCGTTTTAGTTGTTTTTTTTTTCATGAGAATCGTACGATTTTGCACAATTTACTTCGTATGAATTAGCCAACTCGTAAAACATGTACGATTTCTCGTGAGATTAGGCTGGTTATACAGTATATCAAATTAGATATATCTTGTCCTGTAGTTCTATTTATTTTGCACTGTTATGTGTTATTTACCATTGAGGAGTGTCTTATTAAGAAGTGATTTTTTTGTGACAGATTCATGTCTTTCTCCCTTAGTCTTTTTCTTTTCTTCCTATTTCTACTGTTATTGGTGGAGTTCAGCCAGTCCTGACCCATCACATCCCAAAGCACCCAAAACCAATGCATCTGGTTGTGCCTCAGCACCCACTTCCGACCACAGCTTTTAAAGCAGGCAGAGAGCCTTCGTTCACAAAAATAACACAGAAAGGGAGACGCAAGCCTGTAGCTCCCAGTGGCAATGAGCCATTAGTAGTTTCTAGCTCATACTATATACCAGTGGTTCTCAATTCCAGTCCTCGGGACCCCCCCCTCCCGGATCATTTTAGGAGAAATTTTTCAGATTTTTTTTTAAGTTTTTTAAATTTTTAAAAATAATGTTTCAGACAGAGATATATTTTTGCTGTGGTCAGTAACTCACAAGTGTGGTCTATCAATACCAGGTGGAATTTTGAACAAATGTAAAATGACTAGTATAATTTCACTTTGAACATAAGTGGTGAATTGTTACTTTTTTTTAACACAACAAAACAATGTAGATTTTCGTGTTACACTTGTTTTTATTAACTATACATGACTATGACCTCTTTAATATGTAACTGCAAACATATTTTGTAATTTATCTTTGTAAAAAATAATGAAATTATATTTTCATTTTAAATTTCAGTTTTATCAAATGTTTCAAAAGCAACCAACAGTACAAACTTAAATTCAACAGTTTGAACACTATGAAAATTAAATTAAATAAAATTAGAATAATATAAATGGTAGAAAAGTAAGTGTTACTTTCGTCCTGACAGGATCTCCTCACATTTAAACCAGATTTACTTTTATTTTGAAAAACTCTTGAGAAGTCAAACTTCAGGATGTGTTAGTTAGAGCACTAAATAACCTGTAGATTGATGAAACGAGAAACATAACGCTTTATTAGAAAACAATGACCGCTTTTGGAATTTACTTATGGTTGAAAACACCTTTCTGGATCTACACCCGGAAAATGGTGAGTAAATAACGCGATATTTGTCAGCTCTGTCAAGGGTTGCAAAGATGCTGTCATAGTTTGGGATGCAAATGTTATCAGTCCTCTGAGAAAATCGCTTTGTTACTTTCGTCCAGTGTTACTTTTGCCCCGGTTCTTACGTATCATATTAATGCAAGACTTAACACTATGCTGTTCAATTTGTTTAGTTTTATGAGGAAATGATATGGAAATGTGCAGATGTGAACGTTTGTTGTTTGTAAGGTTAGAGTAATTTTCATTGCTTGCACAAGAGCGCATATGACAAAAACAGTGCATGAATTTATATTATAATAAGGCACTGCACAAAGTGACACGTACCGCCGTGTTGTTTCAGGTTGGAGCTTGAATTCCTGTACGCTGAGATGTCAGTTCGTTTTGGTGCACAAAGCATACATCGCATTATGAAACTATTCTTTTTGACCTTTTGTAGTGTAAACATAGACCAAACTTGAGCCCACGCGTGATCTGCCTCCGATAGCTTGCATAGGTCATCCTCCGCTTCAGTCACCTCCTTTCATATGTCTCCATATATATAAACACCTGATTCAGTTCATCAGCTTGTTAGTGTGTCAATTAAGGAGCCTGATGAGGGAAATCAGGTGTTTCATATAAGGAGACATCTAAAACATTCTGGGAGGGGGTCCCGAGGACTGGAATTGAGAACAACTGCTATATACTATAATTGGATAGTTACAGTTCTTGATGCTGATTGGTCAAAAGCCATGGTGTACTGATAAAGCACACACATGATGACTTTACTATAAGCTGCTGTACTATTTGTATTATTATGCAGCTATTTATTTGTGGTCCTGTAGTCATCATTCTGTTACAGTACAAATGACTGTAAGGCACTGTGTCTTATACTGGATGACTGGTATTAAAGTCGCCATGAAACAGAAGTAGCGATTGTGTAATTTTTCTTGTGGTGACGTATATTCAAATGAAACGACTTTTGAAATGAGAAAAGGTAGGGCTAGACTTAAATTAATTGGATTGTTTGAAGTTGGGTCATGTTGCTAGTTGCTATTTTAATTGCTGCAATCTTTTTCCAGACTCCGCCCACCTGCCATACCATGTGCCTGGATGTAAAGAGAGATTGTTTTGATGAGGAGAGGAGATTTGCATTTTTGACTTTTTTAAGATGTCAAATAAATCTTTGGTGTCCCCAGGGTATGTGGAGTTATAGCTTAAAATACCATATAGAAAATTTATTATAGCATGTTAAAATTGCCACTTTGTAGGTATGAGCAAAAATGTGCTGTTTTGGGTGTGTCCTCATAAATGCAAATGATCTGATCTCTGCACTAAATGGCAGTGCTGTGGTTCGATAGTGCAGATTAAGGAGCTGTATTATCCCCTTCTGACATCACAAGTAGAGCCGAGTTTCAATTACTTATTTTTTCACATGCTTGTGGAGACTAATTTACTGGGTTGATCTTTTTCACATTTTCTAGGTTGATAAAAGCCCTGGGGACCCAATTATAGCACCTAAACATGGAAAAAGTTAGATTTTCATGATATGTCCCCTTTAAAGATTATGAGGGCACATGAATTTAGAAAAAAACAAACTCACAGATAAGTCATTTGTAAAATATATATTCCTAAATAAATAACAGTTTTTCATTTTAATTTCATTTCGACTTTAAATAGCTATAAAAAAACATGTCTATCCTTTATATTTTTATTAAGTGACAAATTACATGAGACTTACTGCACTCTAAGAAAGGATGTGTTAATTTTAACACACTGTTTTGTGTTAAACTATTTAACACATTATGTGTTATTTTAACACATTGTGTGTCATTTCGTGTAGAATGGGAGCTTAAATAAATGAAATGGACAACACAAGATGTGTTAAAACAACACAAAGTGTGTTATTCCAAAAATAACACAGAGATGTGTTAAGTTAAGGACAACACACTAGATGTGTTGTCTTTAACTAGACACAAGATGTGTTAATTTAACACATTCATTTTAAGAGTGTGTGAACATGAATAATATTGGAATAGTAACGAGTGTGAAACCCGCATCTTATGCTTCTGCCACATTAATACAATCTCAAACTTCCTGCAAAGCTTTCTTTTCAAGCACTTGAAATAAAATATAAATATAAGTTCTACCCAATGAGTGAACAAGCAAACTGAGATGACCATTTTGTGCTGTAATCACACTCTAAAAAAATGCTGGGTTTAAATTAACCCCGAAAATGTTTATATTTGACCCAAAAATGGGTTATAAACAACTCAGCATTTTGGGATGAAACAATCCAGCATAGATTGAACTACAACACAAAAGATTGGGTTCATCCTTTCTTAACTAACACTGAGTAATAAATAATCCAATATTTTTCAGTGTATGTTGATGATTTTGGTGAAGTCACTGTCCTTAACACAAAGTCCATACAAGGAAAGTTAAAAAAAGATTTTGAGCTTATACACAGAAAAAAAGTACAAAAGTTGTACTGGGACGGTACTTTTTATAAAGGGCCTAATATATACAATTTTGGTTCAGATATCTACCTTTGAGGTACCAGTATGTACAAGTATGGTCCACTTTTAACGCATATGTCCATGTACAAGTGCACGTGACACAATTTTCATCAGAATAGTCCATGTGTACTGTCCATGCACAGGTGGATTTTTGAAACCCTGCGTACATTGTACGAGTACACGTAGGTCATGCGTGCGTGTACTGGAGAATAGTATGTATCCCAGGAGATGCATTGCATTTTGTCGCAATGCGCATGCGTCGAATGTCTGTGTACATGTACTAGTCAAATAAACAATACTTTGCGAGGCTGTTCCCTTCACCCTGTTCGTAAATTCGCGTACATGTAAAAACAGACTAGACTTCGGGCTTAATGTGTACCTTTGAGGTACCAATATGCACCTTTTAGGTACAAAAGTGACAGTGACAAATTGTGTACTTTCTTGTGCTTTTTATTCTGAGAGTGTATATGCCTCATAATGTCTGTAGTTTCACATGTACACAAGCACCAGAACCTCAAACTAATTAACTTTTTTCACAAAAGCTTTAAGCGATCGATACATAGCATTTTAAAAGGGCCAAGCAATTCAGTCTGACCCCAAATTTCTCCTTTAAACACAAAGTCATAAACACATATGGAAAGAACTCTCCACATCAGACAGTCTGTTTATTTCTTTATGAAATCAAAAGAATTGCTCCAAAAAAAAAAATGGAGAGTGGGAATGGCAAAATTTCTCAACCATCCCTTTAGCTGTGCCATATCATTTAGATTATAAAAGCTTGTGTACAACATGTAGGAAAACAGACCATTTTGGGTAAACATGCAAATGTTAGCAAATACTTGGAGCCTTTTTAAAAAGACATCAACTCTTAATTTTATTCCACAACAATTGGGCAGATGAAGACGGTGTATATATAACAGCGATACAACAAGAACTTGCTTTAAAATACTCAAGTTCTCAATTGACAATTCCCATGTTGGTCCACTCAATACATCTGTCCCTATACCATACAGTCATTATGCTTTCATTTATCATATTCCCATATGACTTTCTTAGGTCAGTCGGAGGTCAATCCAATATTCAGAGCAGAACTGGTGTGGATTTGAATGGAGCAGATCCGATTTCAGTCACTCTACTCCACTTTCCTTGCTTATCAGAAACCCCGAGAGACACAAAATACACATATTCGTATATATAACAAAAAAATAATTGGCCGGCTACCATTATTATTTGGATGTGCCTTGCCTTTTTCTCCAGTGTGTGCTAGACATTCTGTTTATGATCCCAGATTACTGTACTTTATAATATCCCTTTCTGTGGGCTACTTCCCCTCCCTTTCAAAGGGAAATGACTGGTGTTTATAAGGTGTTAATAGCCAAATTTGTTTTGTCCAAGTTTATTTAAAGCAGTCTCATTAAAATCATGTACACTCCGTCCACAAAAGAACATTAAACATGGGTGGAGTGGGAGATTTAAGTCTTGGCATGTGTGCTGGTGACTTTGTGTGTTCTTTCCACCAAATGTCTGGCTTCCCTAAACAGCCACTTGTCCTTCAATCCATTGTTATTCACATGAGGTTCACAGCCATTGTTTGAACTTAAAAAATGCTTCTAGTGACATCGCCCAGTGGCCGTTTAAATCTCTGTTTTAGGGGTATGATGCAGTAGTCTGGCTATGTTGTGGTTTTGTCTGTGCGTTGAAAACATAAGCTCGTAAAAACAACCCTGTGAGAAGAAAAGAACTTCCTGGAAGGAGGACAATAGTTACCTTGAATAAGACCCACGTCCAACAAACTGGCCAATGAGAATGCATATGTGTGTGTACTTGGGAAATACCAAATAAACATGGCAGCAGTGTGTGTATGTGTGTGTGTGCGTGCGTGCGTGCGTGTTCGTATGTAAGTGTGTAAATGTGAGCAAGTGCAAAAAAATTGCAGTTCTCATAGGGAGCAGCCAGAAGGTCGTACATAAGGTATAATTGACGTTGAGCCGTTGAATTATTAGAAAATAATGCACACCCAAGGTGGAAATGCGGCACAACATGGTGGTTATTTTAAGGACATTTAAAAGGTCAGGTGTGCATTTATTGAATAATAATGCATCCACGTGGAACATTTCTCAACCAATCAGCATTCAACACCCCCCTGGTATAACAGTATAATAACTCACCTTTAGGTCCGGGGATTTACTGGTGAATAATGGCCACATCTACCTATGAAGAGTTTGGTTCCAAAACGCAATAAACACCTTTTTTTTATAGTTACCGCCAAACTCAGCATTGTATTAGGACAGTTTTAAAAAGTCAATTCTTCATTTTACACAAAATCTGATATTCGCTATGTTATTCTGTCATCTTTTCTTACATTTGTTTTTAAAACCGGGATAAACACCATTCCTCCTATAAGTGCCCGGTAAGGTTTTGATGACTTTTATTTTGAAATTGTCACTTTTCGTTTGTTACGTCACTTGGTGTATTCACAGGTGCATATCATCTGTGTGTTTGCGTGTGGATTGAGTGTGGAAGAGGGTGAGTAGCTGGGACGCTCACTTTCTGTTGACCGTTTCTTTTAGCTACGTTTCTTTTTATACATTTACTTTGATTTACAGTTCTTTTCATTTAGTTCATTTACTGGGGATGAACTTATCTTGCCATCATTACATGTCTGCTGATCAACATTAATAAACCACCCTGTATGCAACTGAAACGCGTCATCTTTAACTCCCTCTACTCAGCCTCTTAGCGGCTACTGGTTTCTTCTATAACATATTCAACAGAAATGGCGTGCTGTTGGATTTGATCATTGGAATCGCGGATCATTGGGATCGTGAATCATTGGAATCGCGGATCATTGGGATCGTGAATCATTGGGATCGTGGATCAACGGAAAGGACTTCTCTGTTCGCACAACACGAAACACGGACGCACACAGCGAAAGCAAACAATGTCTACAGAAGAGGTATGTTAGCGGTTTTGCTGTGTGTGTGTGTTTGGCAACAGCGTTGCTGTGTGAAGACGCCGGTGTTGTTGCGTGAAGTTTGTGCACAGTTTTATTGAATGGATTGGATCGTGGTTGTGGAACAAGGTGTATAGTTGCTACACACTTGTTATCGCGTGGTGGTGCTGCGTCCATTCATGAAGTTGTTGGATCGATTAGTGCGCTTTGTGTACGGCGCTGTTTGAAGAAAGTGGATTGCGTTGTGGTCGTAATGAACGCAGATGAGAACGAGAACGCTGCTGAGAGCAGCAAGAGAGAGCCTAAGCCTGCAGCAAAGGCATTGGCACTTAGAATTGAAGGATTGCAAAAGGAACGAAAGGCTATGGTGAATAAAATGAAGAGCATGATTTTAACTATGAAAGATCTCATGAAATGTGATGACAAAGCTCCACAGGTGTGTTCAATGTTGGCATCTTTGAAATGTTTAAAGGATGATGTATCTGTGTTGCACAAAAAGATACTTGTGTTTCTACCTCCTGATGAACTAAATAAACAAATGGAGTGGTTTGAATCAATATGTAAGCACAATGATGGATTTGTGGAAGATGTTGAAAAATGGTTGGATGAAGAGGAAAATCCCAGGCAAAATGCTCAAACTAAAGAATCATGTTCTACTCAAAGCCATGCAAATGTTTGCTCATCATCACTCCCTGTTCTACATTTTACAAGGCCAATGGATAATCCTGTTATACCTCTGAGTTCTATCACTACATCTTTGGTTGAACCAGTTTCATCATCTCACAATATGCATGTTCAAAGTGAATATCAGAATCTTAATGCTGGCTATGATGATGTACAAAATCAAATACAACCAACAGACAGTGTTTCTAATGTGAGCAGGAAAACATTGTCTAGTAACACAACTCATGGATCTCAAACCAGTCGTTCGTCTATTGCATCTGCTCGTCTCAATACAGAGGCCGAGATGGCAGACTTGTTGACACGTCAGAAAATGTTACAGCAAAAACATGCATTGCAGAAAGAAGAGGAAGATCTGAGGAGGAGAAAAGAACAAATGGAGCTTGACACTGAAATCTCTGTATCAATGGCCAAGATGAAGGTATATAGTGACTCAAAATCTATATCAAGTGTATCTACTAGGCCTTCTGATACCATGGGTTTAAGGAAGAAACGGATTAGAACTGAATCTCTTATTCCTCATGTGGAATCATTCTTACCATTGAGTTCATGTGCGGTTTCACAACATCCACCTGCATCTTATGCACAGACTCAGATTCATGCTTCTCAAGAAGATTTAATGCATTTTCCAACTCAACCAGTTCAACAACTGCAATATACTGTACAATCTAATTCAAGGCCATCACAACCAGCCATACCCAGCACCAGTCATGATAATGGACATGGACCTAGAGTGCACGGAGCACATGGATCAAGTTCACACGATGGTTTGGAAGGAGGAAATATTTTTAAGCTGATTGATAAGCAAAATGAAATTGCTGCCCTATTAATTCAGCAGCGTAATTCATCTTCACTTCCTCCAAGGGAGGTCCCATTCTTTGATGGGGATCCATTACGTTACTATGATTTTATACAGACATTTGATGAGGTGGTGGAAAGGAAAGCAGTTGGTGAGGCAGATTGTTTACATTTCCTAGAGCAGTACACAAGAGGGCAACCTAAGGAACTTGTTAGGAGTTGTCGGCATATGATTCCTTCTCAAGGGTACATAAGGGCCAAAGCTTTGCTAAAGGAGCATTTTGGCAACGAGGTAAGGATAGCCTCAGCTTACATGGAGAAGGCACTCTTATGGAAAACGATAAAGTCTGAGGATGCCAAAGCTCTGCAGGATTATGGTTTGTTTCTCAGAAGTTGTTGTAATGTTATGCAGAATATTCATTACATGAATGAGTTGAATCTTGCTACCAATATGCAAGTAATTCTTGCAAAGCTTCCTTATAAGATGAGAGAAAAGTGGAGGATAGTGGCATATGATTTACAGGAAAGACGTAATCACCCAGCTTGTTTTTCTGACATTGTGAATTTCATAGAAAGACAGGTGAAAATACTCACGGATACAGTATTTGGAAACATTCAAGATGTTCTGCCTAGTGGAGGAAGAAATCTGAATGTAAAATCATCTCATTCCAAATCTAGAAGTAGTTTTGCCACCACAGTCACTGCAACTGATGTGAAGGAATGTATTGGGAAGAATGTGAAAAGTTTCTGTCTTTTCTGTGAAGGGGAACATGAACTGGACTTCTGTAAAAGGCTTGCTGAGAAATCTCATGGAGAAAAGATTAATTTCCTAAAGAAGAAGGGGATTTGTTTCGGTTGCTTATGTACAGGACATGTCAGCCGTGATTGCAAGGAGAGAAGCATATGTAAGATATGTCATCTCAAGCACCCAAGTCTTCTTCATATTTCTTCATCAGAGAAAAAGAACATTCAGTATAGTAGGAAAGAAGAATCAAGCCTACACTGGGTAGTGCTTTGGTCTCGCTTCAATCCAGTGCTCTTACTGGGGCTGGTAAAGACAATTGTGCATTGTCTATTGTTCCTGTATGTGTGAAATCTAAGAAAGGAAGTAAAGTGGTGATCACCTATGCATTTCTGGATTCTGGAAGTTCTGCAACTTTCTGCACAGAGAGTTTAATGTCAAAGCTCAATCTCTCTGCCAAGAAAATCAACATACTAATGAGAACCATGAATCAAGATAAATCCATCTTTTGTCATGTTCTTAAGGATTTGGAAGTGTCAGGATTGAATCAAGAGCATTACTGTACTTTGCCAGAAGTATACACTCAGAAGAACATGCCTGTAAGTAAAGCTAACATCGCCACACAAAATGATCTTGCTTGTTGGCCTCATTTAAGTCACATCTGTTTACCATCAATTGATGCTGGTGTAGAGCTGCTAATTGGAGCTAATGTGCCAGAGGCATTGGAGCCATGGCAGATTATTCGTAGTCAGAATAATAGTCCATATGCTATTAAAACCATGTTTGGATGGACAGTTAATGGACCAATGAATCGACTGGAGAACCATGCTGTTGAGGAATATCCTCATATGACTGTTAATAGGATCACAGTTATGAAGCTGGATGAGTTGTGGGAGCGACAGTTCAAAACAGACTTTCCTGAATGTGTTCAAGAGGAACAAGAAGGATTGTCAAAGCAAGATCATCAATTTATGAATTTTGTTTCTCGATCAGCAAGACTGATGAATGAACATTACTACATTGGCCTTCCACTCAAAAATGAAACCGTAGTCATGCCAAGAAATAGAGCAATAGTGGAACAACGTGCTCTGAATCTTCAAAGAAAGCTACGAAGAAACCCCTCATTTCATTCTGATTATGTTAATTTCATGGAGAACGTCATCTCGAAAGGACATGCTGAAAAGGTTCCCACAGCGGAATTGGAACGACATGATGGACGCTTATGGTATATACCTCACCATGGGGTATATCATCCCAAAAAGCAAAAGATCCGAGTGGTGTTTGATTGTGGAGCATCATACCAAGGAACATCATTGAATGAACATCTTCTGCAAGGTCCAGACCTAACAAGTCCGCTGGTGAGTGTTCTTGTGAAATTCAGAATGGAGTATGTTGCTATGATGGCTGACATAGAATCGATGTTTCATCAGGTCAAGGTACATCCTAATGATTGTGATCTGTTGAGATTTCTATGGTGGCCAGGAGGAAACATTGATGGTGATCTGGAAGAATACAGAATGGTTGTGCATTTGTTTGGAGCAACATCGTCTCCAAGTTGCTCTAGCTATGCATTGAGAAGGTGTGCAGAGGATCATAAGGATCTGTATGATGCCAAGACAGAAGATGTTGTCTTTAATAACTTCTATGTAGACGATTGTCTTGTATCTGTGCCTACAAATTCTGATGCAGTACAACTGTACCAAAGACTCACTGAAATATGTGCCAGAGGTGGATTTCGATTAACGAAATGGATCAGTAACAGCCGTACTGTGTTGAACGCCATACCTGAGAAAGACAGAGACCAGAAAATAAAGAACTTGGATTTGGAACATGACACGTTACCATTGGAAAGGGCATTAGGTGTTCAGTGGTGTGCTGAATCTGATGTTTTCAAGTTTAAGGTGACCATCAGAGACAGACCTCTAACCAGAAGAGGAATTCTTTCCATCATTAGTTCAATCTATGATCCTCTTGGTTTTCTGTCTCCCGTGATCTTACATGGCAAAATTATACTTCAAGATCTGTGTCGAGAGAAAATCGGATGGGACTGCACTATACCAACAGTGTACATTCAGCGATGGACAAGTTGGTTGGATGAACTTCATGAATTGGATAAATTTGAGGTTCGCAGATGTTTTAAACCTGACAACTTTGGAGAAGTTGCATCTGCCCAATTACATCACTTCTCAGATGCCAGCGAGAAAGGTTATGGCACTGTATCGTACTTGTTGCTTCATGATGATCAACAAATTGCCCATTCTACTCTGCTAATGAGTAAAGCAAGAGTAACACCTTTGAAAGTAATCACTATCCCTCGTCTTGAACTCACTGCTGCTACGCTTGCAAGTCGTATGGACAAGTTGTGGAAAAGAGAGCTGAAGATAAACCTTCAGGATTCTGTGTTCTGGACAGACAGCACATCTGTTCTTAAATACATCCAAAATGAGACTTCTAGGTTCAAATGCTTTGTAGCCAACAGAGTTGCAGAAATTCAAAGGGTTTCTGAAACTACACAATGGAGGTATGTTAACTCTTTCAACAACCCAGCTGATTTGGTTTCCAGAGGTTTAAAGGTAACCTCTTTCTTAAAAAACAAGACTTGGATTTCTGGCCCTTCATTTCTTCTTCAACCACAAGAGTCGTGGCCCATGGATCCTACTGATGTAGGTACAACGTCTTCTAATGACCCAGAAGTAAAAGGGAGTGTTCTGGTGAATACTGTTCAAATTCAGCAAGAGTTTGATTTTCTGCCATACTTCAATCACTACTCTTCATGGATGCGTTTGAAAAAAGGCATAGCTTGGATACTTAGATTCAGGAACATTTTAATTGATCTAAGCAAGGAAAGGAAAAGATTGACAACTGATTACCATGATAAGTCAATCATGGACAAGTCACAACTACAGACTCTTAACAAAGAGATGCAAAAGTTCAAATCCAATATGACTTCTAAGTTGTTGTCTCCAGAAGAACTGGAGAAAGCTGAACTGGAGATTATTCGTATATGTCAAAAAAAGAGATATTCTGAAGAACTGTCAAGTCTACGGAAGGATGGACTGGTAAAACGAAGTAGTGAACTCTATAAACTGAACCCTGTGCTTCACTTGGATATCATCAGAGTTGGTGGACGTCTGGACAAGGCTATGATGCCTGAAGAAGTTAAACACCCGGTAATACTGGCTAAGGACCTGCATGTTACAGATTTGATTCTGCAGCAGATACATAAGGATATTGGACACTGCGGACGGAATTATATGATGGCTACTTTGCGACAGAGATATTGGGTCCCTGGTGCTAGCACTGCGATAAGGAGGATTTTATCAAAGTGTGTAGTATGCAAACGTCTTAATGGAACCACAGGTCATCAGCAGATGGCAGATTTGCCGCAAGAGAGAGTTACACCTGACAAACCACCTTTCACCCATGTTGGAGTGGACTGCTTTGGTCCCTTTGAAGTCAAGCGAGGAAGGAGTGTTGTAAAACGTTATGGAGTAATCTTCACATGTTTGACCACAAGAGCTGTTCATCTTGAAATATTATCTTCACTTGAAACTGACTCTTTTATTCATGGATTAAGACGATTTATTGCACGTCGAGGGCAAGTAGTTGAGATCCTTTCAGACAATGGTACAAACTTTGTTGGTGCCCAACGTGAGTTGCAGGAAGCCAAAAACAACTGGAATCAAAATCAAATCAATTCATTTTTGCTTCAAAAAGGAATAAAGTGGAACTTCAATCCTCCATCTGGTTCACACTTTGGAGGAATTTGGGAGCGGCTCATAAGGTCCGTAAGAAAGATTCTAAGTTCTATCCTTGGAAGACAAAGTTTGGATGAGGAGGGTTTACACACACTACTTTGTGAAATTGAATCGATCCTTAACAATCGTCCTATATCTAGAGCATCAATGGATGTTAATGATTTGGAAGCCCTAACACCCAACCATCTCCTTTTGCTGAAGACTCAGCCATCTTTACCACCTGGACTGTTTGAGAAGAATGATTTGTATTCACGTCGAAGGTGGCGACAGGTCCAGTACATGGCAGATCTATTTTGGAAAAGGTGGATCGGGGAGTATCTTCTTGAACTACAAGGACGCCAGAAGTGGCTGGTGAAGAAACGCAATTTCCAAGTGGGTGATATTGTGCTTGTAGTTGATGATACTGCTCCAAGAAGCTCATGGATTATGGGCAAAATTATTCAGATCATACAAGATAAAAAGGGATTGATACGTCAAGTGAAAATAAAGACCAAGAGTACCTACCTGACCAGACCTATAACTAAAATGTGCCTTCTTTTGGAAACTGAGAACTTTTAGTTGCTTAATGACTGGTTACCTAAATTTTGAGAGCTCTCAAATGACATTTTGAAGGCTTAATTTGTTTGGGTCACATGTTTATTACAGATATTTTTCACACATCTAAGAACTGGACATTTACACCCACACTTGCACACATTTGTGTATATGTTGTTTATCTGTAAAAAATATCTAATGGTTTTCATGTGTAATCTGTTGTGAGTGTATTGTATTATGATTATTACATTTTTGGGGTGTAATAATCAGGGGCTGGAGTATAAGTGCCCGGTAAGGTTTTGATGACTTTTATTTTGAAATTGTCACTTTTCGTTTGTTACGTCACTTGGTGTATCCACAGGTGCATATCATCTGTGTGTTTGCGTGTGGATTAGGGTGTAAGAGGGTGAGTAGCTGGGACGCTCACTTTCTGCTGACCGTTTCTTTTAGCTACGTTTCTTTTTATACATTTACTTTGATTTACAGTTCTTTTCATTTAGTTCATTTACTGGGGATGAACTTATCTTGCCATCATTACATGTCTGCTGATCAACATTAATAAACCACCCTGTATGCAACTGAAACGCGTCATCTTTAACTCCCTCTACTCAGCCTCTTAGCGGCTACTGGTTGCTGCTATACCTCCTTCTCTGCAGAATGCAATAAATCCGCTTAACCAATCACAGCGCACCATTCCATGCTTTGTAAACAATAATGACGCCGCTTTGAATACACCGAATCCTAGTTTTACTCATCTACTTTGTACTTTGTGATCAACAAACAAACAAAACCAAAATAATACCTATGTTGACATGGATAAACCTGTGGTGGTTTTCTGTGGCAGGGAAAAAAATTAGGCCATCAAAATCGAATATTTTACGTGAGAGGCACTCGGGTGAAGGAATATGTCGGCTGTTGATTGTTCTCACATGACAGCATCAAGCTTCTGTCATGCTAACACATTGACCCCAGAGGATCTTATGAAAAACTTTTTTTACGCGAAGTCAGCGAAAATCGAGCAGGACCAAAACATTTTACAGCTGATTGCTGTCAAAAAAAGTTTAGCGACGACATCCCAAGGATGACAGCAGCAATGACAGTGTTCTTAATATGACAAAGTAAGTGTTTTGATTAATGGCATTAATGTTTATTTTTAATCAGTGTATGTCACTAGTCAACTAAATGAATATAACATGGTAAAGATGAATGCACATTTATATATTGATTCAATAGATTTATAGCATTTTGAAAAAAAAACTTCGGTTTTTATAATCAGTTTTTATAATAAATCTTTGAAAATTAAATTATGGATTTGAATTTGTAAATGTTATTATAACATAAAGATGCTATGTGAAAGTTGTAAAAGAAAATAGTGGTTTTCATTTTGTTACTTTCTTGGTATAGAAAACACATTTTTACCCAAATTAGTCTAAATGGATTCATTGCGTTTTGGAACCAAACTCATATACTTCTTAGGAGAGTCCTTATGGTACTCCCTGGCCATTGTTGTCCAATAGGATGAGGTAGAGACATATGTCATGAGATTCTTTAACTTTTTAATTTTATTCTTTTAAGGTTTGAACCAGTTTTTTCATGGTACCAAGTTTTAGTATGGCCGGAGGTAGACATGTTGATTCACAGTGGGTAATGTGGGTAGGGAAGGTGATGATGGATGGATGTGGTGCTCAGAGGTAATAGCTTACATAAATGATGGTTATTATTAAGGTTTCTTCAGCACTGGTCAGAAGAGGGATGTCTAGGGGAAACTTACAGTGGATCCACAGGACCACCCACACCCAAGAGAAAGGAAACATGGGAGAGAAGCAGACATGCAGAAAAGGTCATAAAAAGTACTGTCTGAAACAATGGTTAAATGTTCATACATAATTGTACAAGGTTTATGGGCACATATTTATATTTTTTCACATTCTATATAATATTAAAATCATCAAAACTATGGAGTTACACAAATGTAATTATGGGAATTATGTTGTGACTGTTACATAATCACCAGGTCCTCTGCGCACTTTCCCGCAACAAGCACAATCATCAGCCTACTAATCACCGTCACCTGAGGGTATGCATTGATGTCACTTTTCCACGTGACCACGCCGGAGCACGCCCTGTTGAGTGGCAAACGTTCAACAAAATGGCTGTTTTTCAAAGCCTCTGCTGCAGAAAATGCCAGTAAAACTGACTAGTATCAGCTTAAATTTAATTTAGTTGGACTTGATAGTAGAGGTGGACAATACTTAGTTACATTAGTTAAATTTTTCAAGCATCTGGGCTGTACTAGGGTGTTTGTGATGGGAAAATTTCACTTCACTACATTTTAAAGCATAGAATCATGTGTATTCTTTAATATTGTATATTTCAAGTTATTTAATACCTAATTGTGGTGTTTTTTGGCAGTCTGTAAAACAATAGCTCCAAAATCTTGTTAATCTGTTAGTACAGTCTATCGCACAACAGCTGTTTCCCATTTAGACGCGTTTTCACAGTGTTTTCGCTGATTTCACACTGTACACAAATGCTGCCGCTCTGTCTTTTGCCACTCAGTGGGTGTAACCGCAGTTTCTTTCGCTGAAGGTGACGTCACGTGCATACCCTCTATACATAGCACCTATATAGCACCTATGAAGAACCATATGGGGGAGATATAGCACCACTATAGCATCACATATGGTTCAACATACATACAGTAGTACAATATGGTTCTATACAGGTTCTACAGAGATGCTACATAGGTGCTATGCATTTAAAATGGTTCCCCCATGATTACGACCTGTTTGTATATGGCTGCATACTAGTTACTGGAAAAAACTGCATCATACAGTATATAAACATATTCACTTTTCAAAATGCAGACATAAACACAAGGTCTCACAGATCAAAGTCAAAAGGTGATTCATGATTGCAGTGTGTTAGTATTGCTGGGCCACCTCTGCTTCAACCAAAGCACTTTGCTGCCTTTCATTCCAACAGAGCACACACACTCATATATATACAGGTGCTTTGTGAAATAAGTGAAGTATACATTGTGAAATAAGACCAGGGCTAACAAAGAAATAACTGTCCATTTTCCCTCTCTTTTTATGCCCTCATTCTCTGTTTCTCTGTGCTCTCTCTTTCTTTTAGAAAGCAATGGCACAGTCAGCAGAGCAGACACATTTCGGACAGCTGTGAAAATAGATTAAGGAAAAAAGGAGGACGAGGGGAATCATTTTTCAAGGAGGATAAGGAAGGGAGTGGGTCAACGCGCTGATGTCGTGATTTGCACTCTCGCTCAATGGTACGAGGAAACATTAAAAGTAAAGTAGCCATATTACACCCATGGTGCTTCAATATGGCCACCACAGCTGGAGCAGTCACAACACACATCCTTCAAACTCAGCAAAAAAGCCAGTCAAGAACATAAACTCTCCTCTGGGGTAATCTGGGTGGTGAACAGCTACTGAGGATATTATGACAGGTATTAAAAAAGTCTGTCTATCTCTCTCTTTTTCTGTTGCACATTGAAATGGATCAGCACCTTGGACAGCTCTTAGTTTTTAAATGTGTGTGTGTGCGTGTGTGAGCGTGTGCATTTCTGTGTGCATGTGTTTGTGTTTGCATGTGTATGTTTGTCTTGGAATGAAAGAAGCAGCATGGAATTGATTGAATATGTTATGATAAAAAGAGGGCGTGGCTAAATCTGGATGCTGCAGGGGAGTTTGTTACTTAATCCATCTCAGTTCTCTGAAGCTCAGTGTAATCCCACCACAGCAAGGGGCTATAATCAGCTGCACCTTAACACAATTTTCCCACACACTTAGATACCACATTCACATTTTTCCATCTGTTCGATTCGTCTTGGCTTCGCTTTTCCACCAATCACCTTTATTTTAAGTTTAGGTTTAGATGACAGTTCGGGGTATGCAGTGAGATATTAGAGCTGAGTTTGAATAAAGAGTCAAATCTAATAAGTCTACGTTAACTAAATATGTGTTGGGCCTGTTGTAGATAACTTTGTTTTATTGGCGTAGGAAGGTCTGCTGCGCTCCAAAAACCACTGTGGTCTTAAATCCCTTGCTATATTGGTTCTACAGAAATGAAATGTAATCCTACAGTAATTGTTTTCTGCATTTTTTTCTTAAGATGTTTCTGTGATAGACATTCCGATGCAGAAAAAGAAAGAATGTGGTTTTGTCAAAATGAGACCAATTAGAGAGTTTGTTTTTGAACAATATCAACATAATTTTTATACTTTTTTAAATTGATTCTAGGGATGGGCATAGATTAATCTAGATTAATCTCATACAAAATAAAAGTAATTTTTTGCATAACATATGAGTTTGTGCTGTGTGTAATTACTATGTATATAAATACACACACATTCATGTATTTGTATTTGTGAAACATTTACATGTGTATATATATTTATTTATATTTTTATTTATTCTATATTATAAATAAAAACGATATATAAATAAAAAATACTTTTATTTTGTATGAGAAAATAATCTATATTAATCTATGCCCAGCCCTAATTGATTTGTTTTTTATGAAACATAATTCTTGCACATTTAAATAAATATTGGTATTTTTTGAACAATATCAACATATTTTTTTATACTTTTTTTAATTGATTCTAGGGCATAGATTAATCTAGATTAATCTCATACAAAATAAAAGTTATTTTTAGCATAACATATGGGTTTGTGCTGTGTGTAATTATTATGTATATATAAATACACACACATTCATGTGTGTATTTAAGAAGCATTTACATGTGTATATATATTTATTTATATTTTTATATATTCTATATTATATATAAATAAAAAACGATATATAAAAAATACTTTTATTTTGTATGAGATTAATCTATATTAATCTATGCCCAGCCCTAATTGATTTGCATTTTATGAAACATAATTCTTGCACATTTAAATAAATATTGGTTTGTTTTTGAACAATATCAACATATTTGTTTATACCTTTTTTTATTTGATTCTAGGGCTGGGCATAGATTAATCTAGATTAATCTCATACAAAATAAAAGTTATTTTTTTGCATAACATATGGGTTTGTGCTGTGTGTAATTATTATGTATATATAAATACACACACATTCATGTGTGTATTTAAGAAGCATTTACATGTGTATATATATTTATTCATATTTTTATAAATTCTATATTATATATAAATAAAAAACGATATATATAAATAAATACAAATCTTAAATGTATAGACATGTTCATCGGACGCACATGATACAAGTCTGGATCCGAACCTTACTTCCGGTTTCGTTTTTTTAATGGTCTGACTATTTGCTAAACTGATCTCTTGAACAAATGCCTCGTCGAAAATAACAAATGTTTTGGTTTCCTAGGTAATCTGTGTTGTTTTTTGTGCTTGTTATATAAATAAACTACGTTTAAAGAACTTTGTTGTTATTTATTCTTAGCGGAGTTTACCGGAAGTTACAGGCGGACCGCGACAGCCCTTGTTTATGTTGTTACTGCTGAAACGGTCTATATATATGTATGTGTGTGTGTTTAAATAAACATAATATTTATACACAGCACAAACTCATATATTATCCAAAAAAGTACTTTTATTTTGTATGAGATTAATCTATATTAATCTATGCCCAGCCCTAATTGATTTGTTTTTATGAAACATAATTCTTGCACATTTAAATAAATATTGGTATGTGGTATGAACCTAAATTGAGGCCCCAGCATGTAAACAAGCTTATACATACAGCATGTTTTACATTATAAATATAATGTAAAACATGCTGTATGTTTGGTTTAAACCGGCTTTAAATGAACACTTTCCAGAGCAGTGAATAACAAAGTTTCTGATGATGAGCATGTACTGCGCAACAGAGGATGTTTTGTCATTTGTTTTGAGAAAGGCAAGATTACAATGCTGTTCTTGACCTGTTTCATTCATGTGCACATTGCCCTTGATCCATTATCAGTAAGATGATTCCTATCACAGTCTGGCACCTGCGTAGGCAGAAAGGCCTGTTTCCACATAACTGTCTTACATCAAGCCCATCCAAATCAAATTGAATAAAACTCTACATTCAAACTCATAACCCTTACAATGTATTGTATTATAATGCTACTTGCATGTATTTATGGTGTAACCAAAAAAACACATCAATATAAGTTTAGTACCACAATGCCACATCCAAAACAACAGTGGTATTACCTTGGTATTTCTTTGAAACATCTACACACACAATATAAAAGGCGTAAATGCAATCTGATAAAATGACAGCACATATTACACTTCCTGGTTGTCTGGTTGTTGTACCGTTATCTAACATATCGTCCAATCTCTATCTGCCTACCCTTTATGTGACCTCTGTGTGCTATGAGTACAAAAATAAAAAGAGAACAAATAAACTAAAGATATGATCGGGATTCGGGACCTGCATGGGTCTTTCAGGCAAAGGAACAAACAAGGAACAAGCCACAACTGGACCCCATTATGTTTCATGGTTGATTTGGTGTCCTTGTTTGGGGATGAGAAGGGTCACAGGGTGTATACCCCTGTGCTCATCCAGACCACATTTGAACTCTAGTACACCCACGTTGGCTCAACAGAATTAAACATTGTTGTCTCGTACAAAAGAGAACCAGAGAAATGTAAACAATAGAGGGAGGTATTTGGTCACAGACAGACAGAGAAACAAGCAAAAGGAGAGGAAGAGAGGGCAGCGGAGGAAAGGTTGAGAACGGGGCAACAAAACAAACTTTTCTACAAGCACCTAAGTGAGGTGTCACAAAGATGGCAGAAGGTCGTCAGAGGTAGGAGAGGTCAAAGTTGAGAGAGTTACATAAATGCTCTCTGCCCTCTGGCTTGATGCTGTTTTAGCTGTGGAGTTCAAAAGGAGGTCCACATCAAACCTTTTCTTTATATTGCTTATTGAAACACTATTTAGGTTTAAGAAATTTCATTTTGTGTGTCTAAGAATGGAATGCCTTATATTTTCTAAATCGATTTTTTCTAAATCATTTGAAATCTCTACTTGTATAAAATATATTTTGATTTTTTTTAGTATCTTGCACTTGTGTGTAGAACTGTAATTTTGGGACAAATATATAATAATAAATATATATAATTATAATTATTAGTATTTTTATTAATAAGGTGAGTTGAGCAAAAGCTATTGAATCCACATCAATGCAAACAGACACATTATATATATATATATATATATATATATATATATATATATATATATATATATATATATATATATTTTGCATAAACTTAAATTTAAAGTTTCCAAAAAAATCCCCAAAAATATTTGTATGGCAGTATGATTACTTAAACAACCTTCACAAAAGTTTTTTGTGCTGGAAAAAGGTTCTGGAACTGGTTCTTGAAAGGAGACATTTCACATGACTTTTAATCCAGATTCAGGGGTGGTATTATCCCCTTCTGACATCACAATGGGAGCCAAATTTCAATTACCTATTTTTCACATGCTTGCAGATAATGGTTTACCAAAACTAAGTTAGTGGGTTGTTCTTTATCATATTTTCTAGATTGATCGAAGCACTGGGAACCCAATTATAGCACTTAAACATGGAAAAAGTCATGATATGTCCCCTTTAAAGGGATCATAGGATACGATTTCATGTTTTCCTTTTTTTATTTGTGTTATATAGCTGTATGTGCATGCAGGGGCGTCGGACTGGGGGTAAAACCAGTACGGATTACCAGGGACCCAAGGGAAGAGAGGGCCCTTGAAAAGTCTGGAATATATTTTATTTTACCTGAATATTTTCATTTCCTAATTAAATTTCATAATGAATATCAGATGAAATGTAAAGTTAGTGTATTGGCTGAATAACTGTTTGACTGACTACATTTTGTATAAAAAACTGTCTAAAGTCTCACGGTCCCGCCCCTTGCTAATGCACCAAATGGCTTAGTCCATCTGCACGCGCATTTTGTTTATGTTAGTTGAGCGTCTCGTGGAGCTCAAACTTCTGCGATGCGGTTGAAATGTCTTTCTAAAAGAAAGCTAGATCAGGCCACAAAAAAGAAAGAAAAGACGGGAGAAGGAAGAAACAAAATGATAGGAAACAATTTGTGACTGACTTATTTTCAAAGAAAGGTGAGCACAAACTATAACACGAAATCTATAGTGCTAAACTGTTTGAATATCACTGCGATTTTAAGTTAAAATAAACTGAGACAACCCATTGAAAAAGCAGAACATACACTTTCAGATGATAACTTGGTTAAACACTCACCTAAAGGATTATTAAGAACACCTGTACAATTTCTCATTGAGGCAATCATCTAATCAACCAATCACATGGCAGTTGCTTCAATGCATTTAGCCACAACACGCACAACCTTGAGGTGGAAGACCCCACCGGGTACCACTTTTCTCCACTAAATAGGAAAAAAGAGGCTACAATTTGCACGAGCTCACCAAAATTGTACAGTTGAAGACTGGAAAAATGTTGTCTGGTCTTATGAGTCTCGATTTCTGTTGAGACATTCAAATGGTAGAGTCAGAATTTGGTGTAAACAGAATGAGAACATGGATCCATCATGCCTTGTTACCACTGTGCAGGCTGCTGGTGGTGGTGTAATGGTGTGGGGGATGTTTTCTTGGCACACTTTAGGCCCCTTAGTGCCAATTGGGCATCGTTTAAATGCCACGGCCTACCTGAGCATTGTTGACCATGTCCATCCTGATGGCTACTTCCAGCAGGATAATGCACCATGTCACAAAGCTTGAATCATTTCAAATTGGTTTGTTGAACATGACAATGAGTTCACTGAACAAAAATGGCCCCCACAGTCACCAGATCTCTACCCAATAGAGCATCTTTGGGATGTGGTGGAACGGGAGCTTCATGCCCTGGATCTGCATCCCACAAATCTCCATCAACTGCAAGATGCTATCCTATTAATATGGGCCAACATTTCTAAAGAATGCTTTCAGCACCTTGTTGAATCAATGCCACGTAGAATTAAGGCAGTTCTGAAGGCGAAAGGGGGTCAAACACAGTATTAGTATGGAGTTCCTAATAATCCTTTAGGTGAGTGTAGACCACATGCAATCTGAGTAAAAATGCTAAATAAATAAACTGTATAGGCTACTAACAATGCTGTTTGCATACAAAACACTGTTATAATAGCCTAATTTGAAACGTGTTTAATTTTAAATGAATAGGTTATTAGCAATAAGGCCTGTTTGGTTATTAAACAAGTCTTGTTTGGTTATCATACAGTTTGTTCATGTAGTGACTAGAAAACTAAAATGGAAAAATGGGGGGGCATCAAGACTGCATATGCATATGGCCCGGGACCTGGTGCTATGTGTGCATATGTAAGATCTGCAAAGCTCAGAATCTCAAACCAAACAATTTATTCTATCTAAAAGACATTGCTGATCCAAACCTGCCTAAAATGTCAACCCAAATATTTGAGTGTGTGTATAGCGCATTTTATGGAGGACAGTTTCCTAATCGTGTGAGAGTACAAGGCACCAGCTTTGAGAAATGCGTACGTAGTTTACATATACAATACACAAAATAGTAAACCGTCATATGACCCCTTTAAGAACCTTTTATTGTAAAGGTACTTTGGAGAACCAAAATTGTTTTTCTATGGCATCACTGTGAAGATCCTTTTAGCACCTGTATTTTTAACAATGTAATGCAGCAAACCATATTAACATATTTGTTCGTTACATGTCCCTTATGTGTTTGCAAGCTTTTATACATCCGTGCAATATAGACTGTATTACTGTATGCATACTGTACTGTAGGTTACTGCTGCAGTCTGTCTATTAAGATTAAGGGTTATTAAAGTGCAAGACTGGGATTCCAGACAGACCTGTGAAAGACTAATGCCCTGAGCCCTTACAACCCTCTGGGGCTAAACTTTTAACCCCATTCTTGTTGAATCAGAATCAGCTGTAAGTTTTTAAGCGTCTGTGTGTGTGTGTGTGGAGGATGTGTAGGTAGCTCATCGCTCTCTAGTAGAGGTGAGAAGAGGATTTATCTGTCCCTGGTGGGGGTTAACTTTGGGTTTAGTTAATCCCAGGCTGCTTGTAAGGTTAAACTCACAGATTTCCTGTAACAGATGTGCTGGTGTTAGCGTGTGTGTGCATGTTTATTTTTTCAGGGGCCACAGAGGAGGTACGTGTATACACGTCTCCGAATTTAGAGTAATTAAAAGATTTGCAAGTATAGAGAAGTCACGAAGGCATCGTGTCTAACTCACTTTTGACCTCGTTGTTCAAGTCCGTCTCTATTCTCACTTTTTTAAGGCAGGTGCCTCTATCAAACATCTCCCTGAAGACCCCGCTGGTAATTATCGACTGAGTGGAGAGCGAATTCGAGGGACCTTGGGAGACTCCGCTGAGTGCCGACGTCATCCTTTCTGTGACCTCGCCTTCGTATTTCATGAGCCTTTCATAAACCTCTCCCCAGGCCACAGAGGTTTCCGCCGCCTTCCAAGAATGCCTGACACACGCCGTGACCTTCCTTTCCTACTGCATCAGGTTTGCACGGAATACAGACGCGTTCATAAATTTCCATTCATTCAAATGGAAAATATTCCGTTTCTCCTCCACTCTATTTCATTTCTCTGTCTCCCTGTCTGCCTGTGCGGCTAAGCACGTTTGACTGATGGCTCTTTGAGTGTCTGGACCATCTAACGTATGACATCAGAGGTCAAAACAGCCATCTGCATCGGTGGCGACGACATCAAAACCGGGCGGTCCTGTGCCATCGCAGGCACCTCTCCAACCCTACCAGGGATTTTTACTGTAATAAACTTTAAGATCCGTGATGTGAACTGAGAACATGTTGTGCCATTTTGCTTCAAGACCGATGACACGCATGCAATTAACCCCGTGAAATCATGTGTTTTAACCACTTAAAACACTTGTCATACAAAGTTTATCACCGGCTTGGCCACTATGAACATTACAAAAGCTCAAGGCATTTAAACAAACGCAAGATTCACTTTCACAATGTCTAAACCATGATTCAGTGTTTCTGTAAAATATGTATTTCTCTGGGTTACCAACCACATCACTTGAAGAAAGCAGATACTTTAAACCATGACTGTAATTATTTTCTCTTCAACCCAATGATTAATGACTTGTCACATGGAAATGAAAGGATTGAGGATGAAAAGGGTTTAGGAAGCACAGCAACCAGTAACGTGTCCGAAAAAAAACCTTTACTGTGAGTTTACACATGTCATTTTTGAAGAACATGTATAAAATGTATGTGATTACAGGGTTCTGTATCAGAGCGTGTGTCGTATTGAAAATCGTTTTACGTCCATCTGAATCTGTCAGAGAGTTTCAAAGAGCATTAGCATGGAGATCTGTGATCTAAAAAATAAAAACACAAAATCCAATGTGGTTTTGGTCACATCAGACATTTTCATTTAACTGAATTCTCCATATTCAAAGACAAAATGCCTTCTGTTTCAATTAGCGAATGACAACAATAACCAGGTCAACTCCCTTAATGGATAAAGTGATGAGATACAGGACATCTTCAGCCATGCAGAGCCCAGTGAACACTGTCACTCCCTAGTGTGAGTAATCTGTCTCTTCTCTAACTCGTATAACACTGTTTTTGTACTGGATGCTTTCACAGGAGTACAGCTGGATAAGACTTCAGCCATGCCTGCCACCTATTTGACGTCAGTGGGACTATGATGTCATGTCAATGCCTTCGACAAGGGCTCTTCTGTTATGGAGTGGCATGTAAAACATGGGTCAAACCTCGGTGAAAGAAAACAGAGCGAAAAGCTGTTGGGGTAAACAGTGACTGATCAAAGGGTGTTGATGAACACTGACAAGACCAGCTTCAACAGACATGAAATCCATGCTGGTCTCAGCTGAGTTATGCTTGTTAGTGCTGGTTTTTTGGTGGTATGATACAGTAGCTAGTTAAACAATGCTAAGTTCACCAGCATTTCTTACTGGTTTATAACATGGTTATTTTGGCAGCGTTGTTGGTTTATACATCCATGCTTATGTCAGTATCCTAGTACCTCTTAAAAAAATCCCTTGAATAAATTATTGCTTCACTATGACTAGACCAAATATTCAAGCTGCTTAGAAAGCTACAGTAGATAAACCAAAGCAGCAATGATTTACAGATCAGCTATTCCTTAAACTTTTGCTCCCTGTCCGTCCTTTGTTTTCATTATACTATTCTTACGTTGGCTGAACGTTGTGCAGTAGATAAGTCAGATCTAATGATGACCATGGGAAATATAACCATAGCGACCTAACAGGAACACATGCAGTTGTTGTCGAATTACCATCAAAGTCAAACATTAGTCACAGGAGTGGAGTAACCAACACCTTTCTTCCAAGGACTCTTTATAAAGGCACTAAAATCGACATCTTGCATCTGTTTTGGAAACAATCAGATCGGACGAGTTCCAGCGCCACTCTCGGTCCGTCTTGCCTGCAATATGTGCAAAAAATATATTTATTTATTTATTTGGTAATTGAAAACATGCAAACAGGATATAAGCTTTCAGAATCTGTTTTCCCCTTAACATCTGCACCAAACAGACCACAACTAGTAGTTGTTGAGGGATCGAGAGGAGATGAAAAGCAGCAATGCTGTATGGTCCTCATCTGAAAGAACCCAGGGGTAGAACAAAGAGAACAGGAGTCTTCTGATGTGAGCTTCAGGTATTTTGGCCGTATTTATTTTTTTGATGTTGTGTCAGTATAAAATAGACGGTAATTCTTTCAGCACCTGCTAAATAAGGTCTTGACATTACGTGTTTTTCAGATTATTAAATCAAACATTACTTTAAACATTGTGGGACGGTTTCCCAGACAGGGTTTGGTTAAATCCAGGACTAGGCCGTTGTTAGGACATTTAAGTAGTTTTTATATCTTACAAAAAGCATTACGAGTGTGCATCCTGAGACAAAACTACCCAGCAAGCAATTTTGGCTGAAACAAGGCAAAATTTGGACTGTCAGTGAAAGTCGTATAGACGTCTAACTATGGCTCAAAAATAGACAATGCATATATGTCATTGTTTTAAAGGGGTCATATTATGAGATTTTTTTTAAGATGTAAAATAAGTCTTTGGTGTCCCTAGAGTGCTTATGTGAAGTTTTAGCTTAAAATACCCCAAAGATAATATAGTATAGCATGTTAAAATTCCCATTTTGTAGGTCCGAGGAAAAATGTGCTGTTTTTGGGGGTGTCCTTAAAAATGCAAATGAGCTGATGAAATGCAAACACTAATCACAATGATGGGTGTTTGTTGCAATTAAAACTCAATTGTGCTGTCAATTATTTTTTCTCTCTTTCTTTCTTTCTCTCTGCACTCAATGGCAGTGCCGTGGTTGGATAGTGCAGATTAAGGGACGGTATTATTGTAATTGGCCTTGCTACCTACCTCACAAAACGTGACCCAATTATAACACTTAAACATGGAAAAAGTCAGATTTTCACAATATTACCCCTTTTAAAGGTGCAGTGTGTACATTTTAGCAGCATCTAGTGGTGAGGTTGCGAACTGCAACCAACGGCTTAATCCACTGCTCACCCCTCGCTTTTGAAAAACATAGAAAAGCTACGTTTACCGCCACCGAACAAACATGTCATCTTCGGAGACAACTTAGTAAAACAATTTGTCTGTTAAGGTGTAGAAAAATGGTGGCACAAAATAGGTCTTGTTCTAAGTTAATAAACACATAACGGTCCATTATAAAAAGGTCTTTATGCCCCTGATAATAAAGTTTTGTATATAATTTTGCATTTCTGTCAATAGATCCTTCTAAAAATTACACAGTGCACCTTTAAGTCATTACTTAAAGGCAGAGTGCACGATCTCTGAAAGCCAATGTTGACATTTGAAATCATCTAAACAAACACGCCCCTAGTACCCCAATAGAATCTGGACCTTCTTTTGATAGACTCGCCCCACACATATGATGTCAGTAAGTAGAAATGCCCCTTACTGCTGATTGGCTACAAGTGTGTTTTGGTACTCTGCCCGACTCAAAAATTGTGCGCCCCACCTTTAGAGGGATAGTTCACAGAAAAATTTAAATTCTGTCATCATCCCCCCCAACTTGTTCCAAACCTTTATACATTTCTTTGTTCTGCTAAAAACAAAGGATTATATTTTGAAGAATGTTTGTAACCAATTAGATTTGGGGCACCATTAACTTCCATGGTAGGAAAAAACTTCTATAGAAGTGAATGGTGCCCCAGATCTGTTTCCTGTTTAGCAGAACAAAAACATTTATATAGGGTTGGAACAGAATGATGACAGAATTTTAATTTTTTGGTGAACTATCCCTTTAAATGAATTGACCAATATTTACACTTTCTGGTTGTTCCCCTTTGACATCACTGTATGATCATCATGTGATGGATGAAATGTTATGGTCTACCCTGAAAACTTATAATAACCGCAAAAAGTCCAAGCTATCTCCTTGTATTGCCTCTCTGATGAACTGACAGACTTTAGCAGGCACTTAGAACAGCAGGAGCCTGTTGGGATGTTTTGTTAGGGTCTGAACTGTGATCATGAGCTCACATTGACATCAGCATGTATTCTGCCAATTCTGCATTAACAAGTTACCATGACTATTTATCGGCTGCTGTCCTAACTTGAACTCGGAAAGCGAGCAACACTAAGGCGAGAGATTGCGTATTTAGTACGATAGCAAGATGAATTTGCTTTGTGCTGAGGTGTGCATGTCATTTTAATATATATATCATATTTGTTTTCTCAGTTTTTCTAGCATGCACAGACGCAAATTTTGACCGATCCATGAAACACACCAAATAATCGATTCATTATTGCAGATGTAAAACTCTAGGTAGGCTATATAAGATGACATCATCATTACACCAGGTTTTAAAATGAGCATGATGTCATTACAATGCTAGTTGTTTACTGATAATATCAGACATCAGGGTCTTTTTGAACAGATGCTCTTTAAGGTCAGTGACATTTAACCCCGACGGCAGTGCTATCGGATGTAGTGGCTTTCTCCTAGATGCCAGCACAGTGTGAAATCGAGTGATTCATATCTATGGCACACTGATGCAACTTCTCACAGCGCTGCTTGGACAACTACATGCCGGCTCAGGCCTGAGAGACAAAGATAAATCCATGAAGACGCTCATATTCTGTGTTGAAAATGCAGCATGTATGTAACTGACAATATCTTTGTTATTATGGTTGGACAGCGAAGGGTGTGTGAGTGATTAAACAAGCAAGTGATTGCAGGAGAGAGCATCTGTTTGTGAGCCGGATCAAAAATAAAAACGGATAAAGACAGCATGAAAGTAAGTAACAGAAAGACAGAGAAGGAGAGACAGATGTTTGTGCTGGATGATGTAATGAGTATGCGTGGAGATGAAAGTTATACAGACAGTGTGTTGAACAGTGGAAAGCAAAACAGCTTCCAGCCTGATGGGGGATCTCCAACAGCGAGCAGGTTACACAGAGGACACAGCTCATCATCTCAGTTTCCCGACAAATGTGTGTGTGACTGCTTTCTGAGAGATATTGCTGCCTATGTATCTGTAAATCTCTGAATGTGTTTTGCGTAAGTTTGTGGCTGCATCCAGGTGTTCCATATCTGTTCCTGCCTACGCCATCAGCTGATAAGCATGCCAACACCTGTGGAGTACATTTTCTTTAGGACCCCACCCTACGGCTGCCCTGTTTACTGTCTGATGCTATTTTTAATACACAAAGGCCATTCAGAGGTTAAAACGTTATGTTCTGGAAACTGAAATTAAAATATATGATCATTTGATCTGCTGGCTAATACTATAGACTATACTGAACACAGCCAGGGAAAAACCCAGACAGCATACGACTCCGGACCACACCGGATCCACGCCAATGTCCACACTGGATCCACAACATAGTCAGCAGCTCTGGTGTGGATCCGGTGCAGATTCGACCTGGAGTCGTCAGCTGTTTAGGAATCATGTGTGTCAACTGCATGTGATGACAATGGTTTATTAACTGGTGTTTTAGGTAACTGATAATGTATAGGCAGGCAGTCATTATCGCAGAAATAAGCTCCAACAGTATGATCAGGACACAACCCAAAGCGAAGGGTCTTGTATCATACTGAAGGGGCTTATTTCGCAATAACAACCTAATGCCTGTACATATACCGCATATTATTACATGGCTATTTACCTAATAAGTGTGAGGAACATTAAATATTGATTTGAGTAATTTATGAGCTAATTTTTAACAAATGCAGGCCTTCCGTGAGGAAAACCCGTTTACTTTTGGTTTTAAGATAAGACAAGCTGTTCAAATGTCATGTACATGCTATTTGGTTTAATCATTTGTTTATATACTGATATATATGTTATTAAACCCATACAGCAAAAAATAAATTTCTCTGGCCAAAAATATGTTTTAAATATATGGTTAAAACATTTTGTAGAAAGTAAATATATTTCTTAATTTGACAACATATTTAGTTTTAACCTTCATATATCAACATGTAAATATAAATGTTTTGAAAATATTTCAAAATATACAAAAAAGGCTAAAAATATATTGGTAAAATTTTATTTTGTTAAAGCTCACATTACACAGGCTGTTTCTGCATATCTGAGTAGGGGAGAGTGGGGTAAAGTGAGACATTTTTTACATTTGCTCCCCTCTAAGCGAGCTAAAATGATATATCAGTCAAATTTACACATTTCCCATTAATTCAGGATGTTTCCTAGCTATGGAAATTACCAGAATGTATTCAGGACGAAGAGCAGGGAAAATATGATTGTTTTAAAAAAAGTGGTCTTGTGTCTCATTTTACCCCAGCTTAGGGGTAAACTGAGACAGACCAGAAAAATCAAGGGGGTAAAGTGAACCAGCTCGGGGTAAACTGATCCACTTACTTTTTACACTCTGAAACTACCATAACAGCACATATTGTAACAGATAAAATCCTGATGGCTAGCTTGACAACCACACATTCCAGAACTAATGTTGGACTAGTAACAGAATCAAGGGGATTGGTCAATTAAGAACATTAAACACTTGAAAGTACAGTAACTCTGAACCAAAATCAAATACAACATAATATAATTAAAAAGTTATATTTTTTGGCCAGTTTTTGCCTTTATTTAACAGTGAGTTTTGGAGAGGACAGGAAAGTACAGGGAGGAGGGAAGGGTATTGGATCGGCAAATGACCACGAGCCGGGAATCGAACTCGGGTCCCAGAAAGTGTGAAAGCACCACATGTCGGAGCGCTGCCCATTATACACCATTGGCTCCGACAATTCAATTTTTTTTTATTAACATTCAAATGACATATAGAACCAGTTAGAAAAATCGAGCGAAAAATTTGCATGACACAATGTTAAATCCCGTGAGTAATCTAGAGTGAGTAATGCTACATACACACCAAATGGGGGGCATCGCGTTACTTGATAGATTACTCGCAGGATTTAACATTGTGTAATGCAAATTTCTCGATCGAGTTGAATATTTTCAAATTGGGCGAAGACGTGTTTGCGGTGAATAGCGTGTGTTTTCGTGGCAAACACGCCACCCATATCACGTAATTCGCATCGCCACACGCGAGGACGTGTCTGATCGCGTCTTTGCATTGACTTTGTATGTAATGTACTTGCGCAAATTGTTGAACTTGTGTCTGGTGTGAACCCACAGTACCATGATGCCTCGCGTTTGGTGTGTACGTAGCATTAGAGACTTCTTTCCTTCCTTGACCTAAGCGGCTGCCCTCTCCATCTCCTCAAGGGGTGTTTTTTCCCCAGGCTGTCTTCCTGGTGTATTGACTAGGCATAATGTTTTTTTCTGCAATGTTTATAACATTAAAAATAAAACATATGTAATGTAATATTACATTAAAATATGTTTTAGACTAAACTGAACTTGTGCCTCATGTCTCACTTTACCCCACAGCATTTGTCTCACTTTACCCCACCGCCACATTTTGGAAAAAAACTCTCTCTCTTGGAAATTCAGGCTAATATTCAGCTAGCATCAATACAAGGTTTTATATGTTGGTAGTTCATAAACATGTGTGATATAAGTTTTTCTACCTGAATCAATTTGCTTTGGCACAACAGTTGATTAAGTTGACAGCAAGAAAATTTACTTTACAAGCAAAAAATATATTTTTGTGAAAAAAACATGCTAACCACAGCAGCATGAGGTCCTGTCCTTCATGGCCAAGGGGAAATTTGAGGGGCTTAAAAACATAATGGTCATAGGACCACAAATGTGTTCCGTTGCCTAGATACAGGGGGTGTCTCACTTTACCCGATGTCTCACTTTACCCCACTCTCCCCTACCTAAAGAGTAGTATTATATCCTTTATATTTCTAAAGAGTCTTTAGTTTAATCAGATTTATAAAAGAAAGATTAGCTTTACCGAATCTTTACAATAACGTACGAAAAAATAAAAAAGGAGGAGTTACTACCCCGGGAGGAGCGAGTACGATTCATGCAACACTATACAACACTGTTTAACTTATGATTAACTACATGTTCGTGTCATTTATATAACATGCACGCACCTATTTCCAACATAAGACAGAAGTCTTACTTACCGCATGCCACTCATGACCCGGTTGGGACTTTTCAATGAAATCCCGCGCATCAAATACGCACGCAAAACTCTGCTGCTACCCCGGATAATAAACTATATTCATTGTTTTCATAAGGCTGTCTTTCTTCGCTTTACATCCAAAAACACACTTTTTCATTCATGTTGAGTTTTGAAATTAAACAAAACTATCTCGTGATGTGATGTTAAAGGAATAGTCTACTCATTTTCAATATTAAAATATGTTATTACCTTAACTAAGAACTGTTGAGTCGTCCCTCTGTCATCTGTGTGTGTGCGCGTGGGCTCTGGAGCGTGCTGCGACGCTGCGATGGCATTTAGCTTAGCCCCATTCATTCAATGGTACCATTTAGAGATAAAGTTAGAAGTGACCAAACACATCAACGTTTTTCCTATTTAAGACGAGTAGTTATACGAGCAAGTTTGGTGGTACAAAATAAAACATAGCGCTTTTCTAAGCGGATTTAAAAGAGGAACTATATTTTATGGCGTAATAGCACTTTTGGGAGTACTTGGACTCGCCTGAAAAGTCCGCTCCCCTTCTCACTCTCATAATGGGAGAGGGAGGGTGTTACTGCGCCGAGTCGAAGTACTCCCAAAAGTGCTATTACGCCATACAATATAGTTACTCTTTTAAATCCGCTTAGAAAAGCACTAAGTTTTATTTTGTACCACCAAACTTGCTCGTATAACTACTCGTCTTAAATAGGAAAAACGTTGATGTGTTTGGTCACTTCTAACTTTATCTCTAAATGGTACCATTGAATGAATGGGGCTAAGCTAAATGCTATCGTAGCGTCGCAGCGCGCTCCAGCGCTTACGTGCACACACACAGATGACAGAGGGATGATTCAACAGTTCTTAGTTAAGGTAATAACATATTTTAGTATTGAAAATGAGTAGACTATTCCTTTAAGTTCTAGCGTCTCCCGCTGATTGACGGGTAGGCGGGGTCTTCCTGGGGAAGTGCCCATAAAAAGAAGTGATATGTATAGAAACCCCTGAAATGTCAGCTGGACCCGCAATCAAAAAAAACTTTCCGAATCTTGTACGAACCCTGCCGAAGTGCATTCGGCACAGAAATACTCTGTAACACACCCAACTGTTTTTTTTAGCATGAGGAAACGACTCTTAAACTGTGTTAATAAGTCAGAATGCATGAAATACCATTGAACCACCCCTTTAAAATATATGATATCAGCCAATTTATAATTTTGGCCATTATTTTATTTATATTTAATTTTTGTATAATATTACAATACCTGTCAAAATGATTTGCAGCATCCAGGTTACCTTGTGTTATCTGGGAATAACAAACATGCGAATGTCGCGACTGGCCAATCAGAATCATGCATTCCAACGAGCTGTGTAATAAATGTGGATCAACAAAGCACAATTAAAAGGGAGAGTTTGTGCATGTACTGTAAGTGTATGCATGTCCAAGTCCATCAAATGTAACCATTAATTTTCCACTTGTCTGTCTGAAGATCTGTCTTTATTTTCATTCATCATCTGGATTTAATCTATTATTACTCTTGCTCTTATTATGAAGATCTGAGTCATGTGCACATCCATCCTGCCTGTGTGCACACTGTATATGCCTGTGTATGTTTGAAAGGGATCTGAAAGAGGTAGATGGCTGTAGTATAGGAACTTTGACAGGACAACATGATTGCTCAGAGATTGTCATGACTTATGTTAAGTCATATAAGTAGTTCTTTGTGTTGTACAGTGGCAAAAAGTATGTGAACCCCAAGGAATAAACTGGTTTTCTACTGTGATTTGCCATAAAATGTGATCTGATCCTCATAGGTCACAACAACAGACAAACTCAATGGGTATAAGCTGACAACACACAGATAATTCTAGTTTCTTGTGTCTTTTTTGAAAACACACATTAAACAATCACAGTGCTGGAGGAAAATGTAAGTGAACCATTGGATTTAAAAGCTTGTTGAACCTCCTTTGGCAGTAATTACTTCAAGCAAGTGCTTTCAGTAGTTCTGAATCAGACCTGCACATCATTCAGAAGGAATTTTTATCCATTCCCCTTTACAAAACCGCTTCAACTCAGACACATTTGTAGGATGTTTGGTGGAAACCACTCTCTTGAGGTCATTTCTACGAGGTTAAGGTCTGGGCTTTGAATAGGCCACTCCAAAAATGACGCATTTTGTTTTTCTTAAGCCAGTCTGTGGTGGATTTACTTTGATGCATAAGGTCATTGCTGCATCAACCAACTTGCGGACATTATCCTGTTAGATATTTTGTTAATATATTTTTACAGTAGCATTGGGGTTTGCCAAGGTGCTCTTTTGCAAACTTCAGGCTCATAGCAATGTTTTTTGGGAAAGTAGCGTCTTCCTCTGTGGTCTTCTGCCATAGACACAGTGCCTGTTCAAAGACTTACGTATGGTAGACTGATGAACAGAGATGTGTGTCAGTTCCAATGATGTCTTCAAGCCTTTAGCTGTTACTCGTGTCCTCTTCTTTACTTTACATTGAGTATTCTGCGTTGTGCCTTAGGAGTCATCTTGGCTGGGCGTCCACTTCTAGGAAGAGTAGCTACAGTTTTAAACTGTCTCCATTTATAGACAATTTGTCTAACTGTAGACTGATCTAAACATTTCGAGAATGTTTTGTATCACTTTTCAGCCATATGGAGTGCAACAACTCTTGATTGGATATCTTTAGAGCGCTCCTTCTTGCGAGGCACGGTTCATAAGAGCTGATACATCTCAAGGACAGCAATCTCAAAATGTTTAAGTTTCTTTTAATCAATCAAAGTTGCACTAAACCACACCTTTAAACTTATTTTATTAAATGGACTCCAGTTTGCCAGTTTCTGACACAAGTTCGCTTTCGTTAAAGTAATAAGTCTATGGGTTCACTTACATTTCCTTCTGCACTGTGGATGATTAAAGGATGTTATTATGGATGCGCGATAATTTGCATGAGATAGTCATTGCGCATCTCGTCAGTGAAGCTGGTTCCTTGATTAGTAGTAAATCGTCATCACCTGCTTTCAGATGGAGCCGCATTTACTGCACATGCTCAAGCCGTTCAATATGGACAGCTAGACAAATCTTTATCAGACTTCATATGTTTTATGTCAAGTCATTTTTATTTATACAGTCTTAAAAAATGCACAAACAGCTTTACAGAAAAGGTAAACTTTTGAATTGCATTTTCTAAATCTCAGTCTTTTATTTCTAAAGAGGCACCTCAGTTTCACGTGTGTTGATGTGAAGAGTCAGTGGGGGGAGCTCCTAGTAGATCAGTATCAGCCCATCGCACGTCTCAAAATATGAATCCAATTACCAGCCTGGGTCCAGACCAGCATTTACTGAGATGGCTGGATAAAATACCCAAGGTTTTACTCTTTATTCTTCTTTCCTCTTGTTTTCTTCTGTGCTCCTACAGACTTCATCCACATCTTCTGGTTTCCATTATCTTCTCACATCTCTCCTCTTTTTCTTTTACCTCTTCAACTCAGTTTTCCCCTCCCATGTTTGTCTCTATGAGGTTTTCGCATTTAGACAAAGCATTTGTGTCACTTCCATGCAGCAGTATATTATGGCTGCTTTGTTGAACCACAGAATATTTTGTAACTTCATTGGCCAATTTGGATATGAAACATATGATGCCATTTAAATGATAGAAAAGCCCATCTATGGTAAGACATGCACCTGTCAGTGAAGAAGATGAGTGAATTAATGGCAGCCTTATACAACCAAGACTTCTTTGTTAAAAAAGGCTATTAATCAGTGTTTACTTTTTTCTCTAACATGATCACATTTTTAAGACCAGAATGGTCTAAATGTCCATTTTAGATGCAGTTTAGATTGAGCCAGCAGTGGTGTGAACTCCAGACGTTTTATGTTAAATGGGTCTACATCTAGCACTGTAAGTTTAAAGTCTCTCTCTTTCATGGTTTAAAACTGCACCCTGATAATTTAACCAGTAAACCACAACGGAACCACAACAGTTTATTAAAGACAGAAAATGGTCTGCTTCATATAGCAGGCATATCATTCAACATCACAACACCCATCTTGTGTGTTTTAGTGGGCATGTTTGTAATTCTAGATATGAATAAAAATCAATATGCAAAATTACATCATCTTCATCTCTCAGAAAACTTTGATCTAGAGGTGGTGAAGCAACACATAACCAAAAGCCTTTAAGCTCATAGGCTTTTAATTACTGCTGCTAATTTATTGAATTTTACAGATGTGCTAAACATGGCCTGAAACCCAAATGAACTTATCATGACTTATGTTCAGTGTGTGAGTACATTTGTGCACGCGAGCCTGCTGTTGTGTATTGCGGTGAGGTCATTACCAAAGCGGGCGACGGTTGGGTTTGTAAAAGTTCACCAAAGTTCAGTCTCTGACCCTGTAATGTGCTACAAGTGGCGCTAAACTGTGACATTGACACACTGAGTGCATTGAGATTGAACCATCGAGTCTGTCTGCCTGCAGTTTATTGATCTTTTTTAGAAATATTGTCCTACACAGTCATCCTAACACAAAGACATTATAGGTGAATGTTTTGGTCCAGCGACAGTCAAGAATGTGTAAACCCTTTGTCTTTTGGGGAACATTTACATGCGTTGCATTTGGCAGACACTTTTATACAAAATGACCTACAGTGCATTCAAGCAATATATAATTACTAGCTATATAAATTCTGTATATAATTACTATATTAATATGTATATTCCCTTGGTATCAACCTTTTTGCTAATAACACAACTCAGCAAGCAAAAGCTGTCATTTTATTGTCTAGGTTAACGGTAGACTTGATATAGTCCTAACCGAATCACTTTATACCCGAACCCGAAATGCATAAATAATTTTTTTAAAGAAAGACCAACCCGAGAAAATTAGACCCGAGTCAGACCCGAACTAGTGGCAATTTGTTTTTTACCCAACTGGACCCGAATGTAAATGGCACTTACGTTTGTGTAGCTTGTAGTCTCGCACGCAGCAGTCAGACAGAAAGAAACTTCGGTGGCCTTGCAACCAATTTGGCGAGCTGCTCCATTTGTTTTACTTTGTTATCTGACAACGACACCAAGTAACTGCTAAAATGTACATTTAAAATTGACTGACATGTCCATCTTAACGAAAATTAACCTACCGCCAGCCACAATGTCGCAAGCGCTCTTGGCAAACAGATGAGAGGTTTGAAAAGGACATTGACGCACACACGAGAGAGTTCAAGTCTTCTCGGGTCTGTTCGACAAAAACACATTCATTTTAAATTACCCGAGACCCGATGCCACTATTATTGTATTGTTGAGTTTCAGCATGTTTCCTTGCCCCCCTTTTCCTTTTTGTTACTCCGTGTTTTGAATGCATGTAGTTTATGGGAATGGTATTATATAATTTATGGGAAAAGTGCCCATACTGCAGTGCTGTTACCAGTCTCAGTAAATGGCATTTACATATTAGGATTTTGGAAACCACACTTTGAAATCCAAGGTGGTTTGGGTTAGCGTGACCAGACATAGCGTTACGGATCTAGGAGAGGTTATTCATGGTACTGCTTTTCCCAGTGACTCTAGGATCTGTCAGGCAAGAAGAAATAAATGCTCCAGCTGATTGTGATGGCCACAGAACAGATGAGAAATTAAACCTCAGATATCGAGGATGAAAGTCCTGCAGCGCAATGCTAATTAGCTTAGCTTTCTTCCTCCTGAGGTTGAATAAAGAGAGAGTCGATAAAAAACACAGGCTGGGGGACTTTGGCTAGTGCTCAATTTAAATTAGTAATAGCTCTGCCAGGCCGGTCCAGAAAATGCACCCATCCAGAAACGCGTCTGAATGTCTCTTGGTTCGAAATTTGCAAGCAGTTAGGAGAGGATGAATGGAAGCAAAGAGAATCGCGCACATCTGAAGTTTATTTCGCCCCCTAAATTCATTCCAGATAACTCTGTTAGGATTTTGAGTCCTGATGATGAGGTTCAGGGGTTGTGACCTGAAATGACACTACAGCAAATAAATGAACCTGTAGACGTAGACTTTAAGAGCATTGTTCGAACATTAATGGCCAAAGGCCAGATCGTGTGTGTTTGTGTCCACCAGGACAAAACAGTTTGACAGATACCGTGACTCACATGCCGAGCCACACTTCATCCATCGGTTAACAATAAAGAGCAGAAGAGCGCGTAAGCTCACATCAAACTCTCAGTGACCTCGATGTGCCATTTAGCGTGGGTTTCTTTTAGGCTGGAGATCAAACGTGGGTTTAGAAGCAGCACAAGATGGGCGTAGCGATATGTCAATGCTCATTGTGTCACTTGCACAAACTTTATTTAATAGGGACGGCAAGAGCATGTCGCTGTGATGTGTTAATTGGATTCTGGACCATAGACAGTTGTGTTACTTATCATGCAATTTGTCAGTTTGTCACTTTAGACTCTGCAACTCTGAAACAGACACAACCCACTGCGCAAAGTGATGTCGGAATGACGTCTTTTTCATATAATTTTTGGACGCCCAAATCTGGTCCATAAAAGGGGTTGCTTTGTAACACCAGGCGACATCTTTTTTTCGACGTCTTCTGGACTTCAGTCATTTCCTGCCAGCTGTGAGATTTGAACTACCAATCTCTGGGGTTACAAGCAAGTCTTGCTAACCACTCGGCCACACGGCCATATCTTAACATTGTATATAAGGCACACTTATTGCATTCATAGCAAACTCTATGAGAATAGGTGAGAATATTTTCATGTTAAATTGTTAGTATGGTCATATACTTTTAAAATTACGAACTACACATGTAATTACAGATTTTTAATTGTACATTTAGATGAATTTGTATATAATTCAAGAAAGCAGAAAAACAGTACTGTATAAATAATATAGACTATTCGTAAGTATTAATCATGTTGGTACAATAATGCTGATATTTGTAAATAAACACATTTTTATAGGCCTAATCATGTAATATAGACATAGGCCTGTCATAGACGTCCAAATGACGTCCAAAGAATTACCCAATTCAAACGTCAAATGTTGCCCATAAATATGACGTCCAAATGACGTCCAAAAAATTACCCAGTACAAACATCAAATGTTGCCCGTAAATATGACGTCCAAGTAGGGTCATGGTTGGACGTCCAAATAGTGGACCTAGTTTGGACGTCGAATAGATGTCCAGAATTGGTCATGGACCAACGGACCCAATATAGACATGATCTGCACATCTATCCGACGTCCTGTGTTTAGTGGGAATATTCAAAACATTCTGGTCCTTCGAGCTTATATCTACAGTACAGGTAAAAAGTAGACGGTTTGACGGAAACCACGCACACATTGTATTACACCAAATACACAAAGTAATGTGCTTTTTAGCCACAAAATATGGGCCTTTTAAAGTTATTGACTGTGTCTGATTCTTGAACATTGTTTGGTAAATCATTCCAGAGCTTAGGGGCTAAGAAAAGGATCTACCACCTTAAAGAACACTTTTGATATTCTAGTGACCACAATTTTGTGACCGCAGTGTACGGATGAATTGTATTCTGATAGTAATTCTCAAAGATACAAAGGTGCTAGGCCATTTAAGGCTTTACAGGTGACATGGAGAAACATGGATGGCTTAAGAAAAGTGACATGAAATTGGCATAAATTTAAAGTTCTCTGAACTGGTAGATGCTGACTGACAGTATTGTTTGAGTCTTTATGCGACAGGTCTTTGTTGTGTTTTTGACATCTGTGTTTTGTCTTTGACAGTGAAGGAATGTGTGTACACTATGTGCCCTCAAGTAAGAAATTCAGCAATATCATCTTAAATTTATTTTTCAGTGGTTGCTTTTTTCTTTTCTGTGGTGACTAAGTATGAAGGAGAAATGAAAGATTGATTTCAGTGTAATTTGAGACTGAAAAGTAAATCAGCATTTTCCATGGTTTAAAGCTCCTCCAGCTTGGACCAAACATCGCCAACATTTGACCACAGATTTTGTCTTAAGTGGTTATTGACAAACTTAATGCTAAATTCTTGAAATAAAAAAGACAAACATACAGTGGAAAGTAAGTAGATATGAGTTGGCATGTCCTGGAAAGAGCTTGTGTTTACTCTATGGGAACACTCGGGGTCCTACAATGACACAGCAAACTAAACACATGATGACGTAACAACCCAAACAGCCTTTTTTCACTGTATCCATTTACACTTTAAGAAAGTAATAACATTTCTTTGGCATACTGCTCTAAATGTACCCCCTAATATTGACTGAAATTGTAGTATGTATTTATACTTGACTGTTTTCAATGTTGTGTTTCTTTTACATAATTTTGCATGAAATAGTATCTTAGAAAAAAGATCTAAACCTAAAACCTAAGTAGAATTATGTGAGAATTTAAAAAAAAACTGTGCTCTTACTGTAGGTGGTCTTTATGTAACTAGCTACTCATTTCATTTTTGTACCAAGTGTTTGTATTTCTAAATTCCGTTTGGAAGCTATGGATGTTCAAAAACTTACCAAGATCATTTAAGATGTTGGAGGTTTATGATGTTTTAATGATCATTTTCTCATCTTATGTTTTCTGTACAGAAAAATTCACCCAGACCTGCAATGGTTTAAACACTTTTCAATCTCCACCTGAATGTTTTGGGGAGAATTGTACCCTAATGCTGCGTTTACACCAGCTGCGGTAGAGGCGTCAAGCGAGGGTGATTTCAATGTTAAGTCAATGTACATTCGGCGCGGATGAGGCGTTTGGCGCGGCGCGGTAGATGCAATTCCGCCTCATTCGCGCATCTAGTTCGTGGTACGCGCAAATGGCGCTTTTTGTGCATTTTGCGTTTGACGTGAGCTTGCGGCTGACGCCCGAGTTGAAAAATTTGAACTTTGACGGATTTTCGCGTGCGTTAACCAATCAGGAGCCTGCTTGCTGCTGTGGCGGCAGCCCCGCCCGAAGTCATTCACCCGGAGCTATACGACACAAGTTCTTAGAGACAGGAATAAAAAGGACCTCGCTTGGAAGAGTGTCTGTGAGGACATTGGGCAACGAGGTAAGTTGTAAATACCGTTTCACTTTTGAGTCACGTGACGTTTATCGACCCACGCCGTTTATTTTCCCCCTATAGCAAGGTGACCAAATACAACCCGGTCACTCTCTCAATAAATGCACAATCAACATCAGCCATCTTGCAAACAGACAAACGCATAGCACTTGCCCCTCCCACAAGAGGCGGATTTTGCCTCTGACACGCGTCAAATGCTTGCTTTTTCCACGCTCTAGACGCGCTAATGCATTCAAACAGTTCAAGCAGCAAACTAGGCGCCGTAGACGCGATTTTGACGCCTCAGGCGCGGTTGGTGTAAACGCAGCATTAGTCTTTGACTATAACCGTCACCCTGCTTTTACCTGAATAGGAAAATGTGCTTATGGGAAAGACTTGCGTGTTATTTTATTCTGGAGTATCTAAGCACAGTCAGACCAGAGTTTATTTTAGTCTCCAGGTTGACCCTGCTGTGTCAATGAATCATGCTGTGAATTTCCAATCATTATTCTCAAAAACTATACCAGATTGGACAGACGCATAGATGGCCATTCACTTGAACGTCTGGACATGGTGTGAACTGCACTCCGGGTCTGTTTTGAACGAAAGGTCATTGTTCATAAACATCTCAGAATACATTCATACACAGGCGTGTGTATATTCTCTGTTTCTAGTTTCTGCCAGCCAGACCCAGAGCATAATGGAGGCATTGTGAAATCAGAATGAAAATCAAAAGGTAAATGTTAACATGGTATAAAAAAATTAAAATAAACAAAATAGCATACTTTTTAGAATGCCATACTTAATATGATGTAAGATGGATCTAGACAACGGCCACAATTTTACGGAAAACCTAGCCATGAGAAAATGCTTTATTCCTCTAATACATTCAACTCACAGGGTTGGCTAAGAAGAAAACATGTGGTTGAAGGGATGGAGGCGGTTTAATTTAGTGGCTTAGTCAGCACCTTTAATCCTACTAGTGTAACCTTTTTGCTGTCCTCAATTAAAGTCTGATTTGCCAAACCGCCCCTATTCAGCTGTGTGGAAGTCCCGAAGCTCTTCATCTGAACCAAATCAGGTGCTCTAACCAGTCAGCACATGGTCACACAGAATAGTGTCTCTTCTAAAGACAGATTGTTCTCCTCCATTGGAAATATATTTATCTTATTCCAACCTAATGCCTGCGCGGGTTTTGGTTTGCTGTAGTTCCATGTCCAAACATGGACCAAACAAGTCCTTTCAACACTCCATCCCAGTTTCTTAGCTGAGGGTTTTAAACCCAAATCAGCTTGTAGCAATTACTCGCAAATTGAAACCGCGCGTCCCCACGGTTTTGTAACGAAACATGTTGCTCCCACTTTTAGTGTACTTCATTGGCAAGCCAGGGGTTGTTCCCATCACAAGTCTGATGCTAAACAACCGCAAAAAATGCAAGGGCATGAATTTTTTGGAGAAAGTGGGAATACAGAGAAACCTTTATGAAAATCAATCATTTCAAAGGTTAACTTTACTATGGTGGTTGTCCTGCCGTGTGTAGTTAGCAAAATAACAAATAATACTCCTCAATCTGCTCAGCGTCTGTGTCAATCCTGGACATGTGCCTGTCAGAGTCTTTGTTTTCCCCAATGTAGTTCCATCTGCTTATTGAAACACTTTAAACTGTTTGCATGTCTTTGGATCCCTGCATTTACTCAACAAGATCTTTGTGTGCTTCATCCATGAAAACTGGTAAACATCAGACCAGAGATGAAAACCTTTGAACTCTCATCAAGAATGTTGCGGAGAATAGGATTTACTTGCTCAGAGGGGTCCCTGCAGTGATCATGGATGTCTCATTGAGAACAATGAAGAAGAACAAGTATCCTTCAGCCCTCCGAATATCTGTTCACAGTCGAACTCTTTGTCATTGCAGTTGGAATTTAAACTTCTTGGGATCTTCCATGCGTTGGAAGGGGGTAATGAGGGCTGAAAACTAAAAGAAATCTATTGTTCTAAATTAAACCTGTTAAGAAGACTGAAAAGAAGAATTGAAATCAGATATCTTTGGAAAAGAAAAAAGTCGAAAGATGAATATAAAGGTAATCAAAGCATGTCCCCTAACCAGGTCATATTACACAATGCTTGGTTAGGCAGTTGTTCAAGGCCCACTAAAACCAGTTACCAGAACATAAATGCTCACAAAATCACTATTCATTCAAAATGAATGGGGTGTCTCATGGGGTGTTTCTTATCATCTCAATCATTAAGCTGATTTTCAATATTGATTAAGTTATTGGATTTATCTTAAGTATCCATTAGTGATCTCATGAGAAACCAGATAAGGATGACATAAGCTTTCCTGTGGATCTCCATTAGGATATTCAGTTTTCACGTCCATGGATCAATATCTTAAAATATTAATTAAGTTCTCTTCAGAAGATACATGAAATACAACAAATGGAATTTGTGAATGAAAATATGGTTTTAAGTTTATAGTCAAATGTTTTTCCGTAGTAGGGCATCCTTGTATCCTTACTGATTTATTTGATCTAACAGCATGCAGTAATTATTGATAAACAAGCAAGCCCAAAAAGCAAAGATGTAAATATGGTAAGAATGGTTGTTTGTTGTCTATTGTGTGCTAAACCAGCTCTTTGATGTAAATGTGCTCACATCTGTTGTCTGTTGGGGAGAGCTATTGTTTGTTGAATCATTATCTGCACTATGTACTGTATATTTGTGTATGTACTGCAGAGTATTAGTGGAACATCACCTGTGGTTGCCAGATGATGATAAAAAAATATAAAACAGTTGTTTAGTTTAAAAACTAATTTGAAAACACATCGAGGGGTGGATTCACAAAACATTCTTGAGAAATAAATTCTTCTTAACTGCCATATTTTTCCTAAAATTAAATTTGAGAAAAGGTTACAAATATTTTGTATTCCCCAAAATATTCTTTTTTATTTTATTTCAAGAATTTAAGTTATTTGATTGTTTTGAATGTGACACACATTGTGAAGTCTGAAACTGCAATTTTGACTGTTTACTTCTCAAAGATTAGTTATTAGTTATATAATAAAGATTAGTAATAAGCAATCTAATTCTGAAGTAATGATCAAGTCTATCTGCAGGTAACACCTTATTTTATAGCGTTTTTGTTAAATATGTTACATCTACACACTTTAAATTCTGCTGGGTTATCTTTATCCCAATAGTGAATAAATATTGGACAGAACACATGTTGGGTAATAAATAAACCTATGCTGGTTTCAATGCAATGTTTGGGTTTTTTGGGTTTCAATGGTTGGGTTAACAACAACCCAGCTTACTGTTGGTTTATTTATAACCCAAAATGTATTCTGTCTAATTGTTAGCATTGGCAACCTTAATTCTGATTCTAATACTAGAATAGGTACATATTGTTAATCATTAATACTTAGCACTTAAATGTATAATTACACTAACAGTGACACCATAACATAAAGTGTAACCTAACTGCCTTACTTCAGTAATACATTTTAATACACAAATACAAATTAAAATGATTACAAATCATTTAACTTTCTCCCATTAAATTTGTTGTAAAATTACCAAATTATTTCTTCTATAGTATGTGCCATGTTAAAATCGCATGCAGGGTGCATTGGATGGTTAATAAAAGATTAATGGATAGGTAAGTTTACTGTTACCTCATGAACAGGCTAGAATAATCAATGTCAAAGCTAGTCACTGTATTCTTGAGGGAAAAATTATGATGTTCTCAAGTAATGTTTTAAAGAAATGTTCAAAAATCTACTTTTTATACTGTAATTTATTTTAAGAAAGTTCCATTCTTTTGTCTTAAGGGGACATATCATTAAAATCTTACTTTTGCCATGTTTAACTGCTGCAATTGGGTCCCCAGTGCTTCTATCAACCTAGAAAATATGAAAAAGTCAAACCTAGCTTAGTTTTGGTAAACCATTTTCTGCAAAATTGTAAAAAAAAATAGGTAATTGAAATTTGATTCCCCTTGTGGTGTCAGAAGGGGATAATACCGCCCCTTAAACTGCACTATCCAACAACAGCTTAAAGGGACACATCCAGAAACGGCACATATTTGCTCACACCTACAAAGTGACACTACATGCTAATAAATGATCTGTGTGGTATTTTGAGCTAAAACTTCACATAAGTATTCTGGGGACGCCAAAGATTTATTTGACATCTTAAAAAAGTCTTGTGAAATGTCCCCTTTAAAAGCATTTCGTATGAATCCGGCCCCTGATTCTCATGAGATAATATGTCAAAGGAAGTACAGTAGAGTAAAGCAAGATACTAAGGAAGAATTATGACTAAATGATTGATTTTCACATTATAGTTTATTACAAGGGTTTATAAAATTACCAAGTACATTTAAGAATCACTGTAACAAAAGAAGAAAGGAAAAACATTCATATTTTAACTAAGTGAAATGTGGATTTGTAAAAAGGAATAAAATATATGTACAGACAAACTCAACAATCAACAACAGAACCGAACATGTAGTCAAATGGCACTCAAAATAAACATACCTCGCAAGTGCTTCTGTTTATTAATATAAACTAAATGCGATGATAATAACGATAACAAACTTATAATTATTACAAATAACATAAAACCATATTAACATTTAAACACTGTTTACAATATAACTGAAATTTATATCATTCTAAATAGAACAGTATTTACCAACAGACTTATACTAAAACTTTATTCTGAAATATAACAAAAATAGCACTTAAAATAAGATTTATTACAATAATAATATTAATAGCAAGAATATTAGGGTACTGGACAATGCAAGTATGTTTTACCCACGGCTTTCTAATACGCTAAATCCCTCTTTGAGCTCAGAAATAGCAAATCTCAACTGCGGACAAAGTTAACAATCTACTCTCTGTTAGAAAAAAAATGATACACTGAAAGCAGCAGACATTAATAATTTTAATTCATTCATTCATTCATAATAAAGATCAGTGGCATATTTTATTAAAGTCCTTTGCACAGTCTGTAGAGGAAGTTAAGGAAGAACCCCGAGTCCAAGTGCTTCTCCCGAAAAAAAGGCAGGTCATGTTCACATGAAGAGTTCCTGTAGCCTTTAAAGTCCTTTAATGTCAAAAAGCTCTTTAAATTGATGATGTATAGTTGGTATTAATGATTGATTTCTTCCACCATCTTCTGTTGTATGCTAACTTAAATATCTTATTATATCGACGCAATATGGAGCAGCAGGAAAAGAAAAACCTTCCTTTACACACATAAGCTGACATCCTGCTCCTTCATATAAATAAAAAGCGACCCCTCAAAGCAGCACATGTGACAGTTATGACTCGGTTATATAAATGTCTTTAGATATATCATTTGCAGCAGGAATGAGTCCCTCATTCCATCTCTAGCTTGTTTTGAGAGCCTGACTTTAACACAGATGAAGTGACATCACTAGAATAAAGCACAGGTTGATTTTCTCTCATAATCTCTTTCTGTTTATCTCGATTCCACTTTCTCAAAAAGAACATTGTGAATTGTCACTTATGTACAGAGCACATATAACAAGTATTGGGTTAGTCTGAAAGCTTCTTCTGTACTGCTAACACACCTGAGTAATTACACAATCCAGCCATTCATACTAGTTTACTCTGCTTACTCTACTGCTAAAACCTTAGCTGAATAACAACCCGTCCATGCACGCAAACAGGTATACACACACATTTGCACAAGCACAAGAAAAAACATGTGATGTATTTACACACAGGCGCGCGCACAGAAAAACACACACATACTGTATATACATATAAATGAATTCACTCAAAACAAAAATGCTTGAATCCCACACACACTGAATACAAAAAACATGAACTTCTCATCTCAAACCATTTCAAGACCTGCTCTGTGCTGGTTAAAGCAGAACTGGCCATACCCTGTGACACCTGCATTGGGCAGATGCTTACATGACTGTCCATTTCGACGCCCAGATCTTTCTTCGAAACCTCTGAAACCTTGCCCTTGTGCTCTCCTGATGTAGCAATATGTTTAGTTACATTTAGATATATTTTTGTTATATTCTTTTGCATTTTCTTTACAAATGATAGACTATACATTTTTGGCGAGCGAGAGTCGTTTAACAAAACTTCTGGTGGCAGCTCTCTCGGTTTACCGTCAGAGAGGGCAAAATATAAAGTCCGCTCTTTCTTCACCCCCTCTCGTCCTTCTCGATCTGTCACACGGTGGCGTCAAGCATCTCATTCGACTTGGCCATGATCTGGTTCTGGTTGGAGTCGAGGCCGAAGAATTTCACGCGGAGGCCGTCGGTGGGGTGCACCACTGGGACGGAAATCAAGCGGGGGAACGTCCGCGTGGCCAGCTCGAAGCGGCTGCCTCCGGCAAGCTCCACGGCCAGAAGTTTGAGGAATAGAGTGGCCAGCCGCTTGCCCAGGCACGAACGAACACCACCACCAAATGGCAGGTAGTGGAAACGGCCCTCTCGATCCTCGCTCCGCTCTGGGCTGAATCGGTCAGGGTCGAAAGCCTCCACGTCCTTGAAAACAGCCGAGGTGTCATGGGTGTCACGGATGCTGTACATGACACTCCAGCCTTTGGGTACCTGCAGACCCTGAGAAAGTAAGGGAAAGGGGGTTAATCATAAGTACAGTACAGATTCAATAAAACAAGCTCGGAAGTACAACTTACATCCAACTCGAAGGTCTGCGTTGCGATGCGGTAGCCTCCAGACACGGGCGCAAAGAGACGCAGGACCTCTTTGATCACGCAGTCCAGATATTTCAGGCCGATGATGCTGTCCAGTCGAAGTTCGCCCTGGCACAGGCAGCCGTCGTGCAGCAGGCCGCAGTTCCGCAGCTCCTCGCGCAGCTTCTCCAGCACCGCGGGGTGTCGCAGCAGCTGCATGATCAGAGATGTACTGGCGCTGGCTGTCGTGGCAAAAGCAGCGAATATCAACTCGATTGTGGATTCCTGAAGGAGAAAGATAGATGTAAAACTCAACACAAATTTGCATTTTGAGCAGCCATAAGTTCAAGTCTCCAGTGTCTATCTATACCTGAGTTTCCATCACCCCGATATTATGCGCTTTTGAAGTATTACATAAGAAATGAGAAATGATGGAATTTAGAAAAAATTCCTTTAAAAAAGTTTTTACGCTCGCTTAAGGTGTTTTTGACTTGAAAGTAAAAGAGTAAATGCGAATAATTGGAGATGGAAAAGCAATAAATTCTAATGTAACAAACACTAAAACCACGTGACTGATCGTCTAGCTGTATCAGCTGACGTTGTCTTTATCTTATATGGGGCTCGACATCGTCGCAATGCTCTTGCTGCTTGTGCCTGCAACAAAAATTCTGTATTTCTCCTTTTATGCACAGCATTCAGTCTGGCAATTACAAGCTGCACTGCAAGTAAATTTATAACTTACATAATTGTAACTAAATGCAGTTCTGTCTCCATTTAATAAGTGTGCCTTGTTTGTTTTTCAACATGATCTGATGGAAAGTCGTGTTATAGTCATGCAAAATTTGATCAATTTATTCATGTCCATGGCACGAAATTCAGCTTTTTTCCGTGCCTTGAGCACAAATGTCTTTTTCGCACAAATTTCTATAAATAGTTTCTCGTGTCTGTGGCACGAATTTCTTTTTTGTGTCATTTTTTGTATTGTTTTCTCCTTTTTTCACCTATTTTAAAGTCATTGTCGCTTGGGATTGAGGTTAGATTTGGGGTTTGGGTTAGGATGTCTAAAAATGTAACAGAAAGATATACTAACACCAAACCCAAGCGACAATGGTAAGAAAATAGGAAAAAACGATGAGAAAACAATACATAAAATGCAATGCACATAAAAACTATTTATATGAAAATCATGCGACTGTCATGATAAAACATTCATGCTCAAGGCACGGAAAAAAACTGAATTTCATGCCATGGACACAAATAAATTGATCAAATTTTGCGTGACTATAACACGACTTTCCGTGAGATCAGTCTGATTTTTTACTGTTGGTTACCAGGTTACCAATACCACTGTCATTCGCTTGAACAACTTGATGAAAACGCACCTAATTTGCCTATATTTCGGAAGATGGTGGCAATTTTGAGAGATACGGAAAAGCCAGAGTACAGACACTATGTAAAGTATGATAAATACTTTTAATCCAGAGAATGTGTAATATATCCAAAGACTCCTGTTTTCAATTCAACTATAATATTTTGTTGCTTTTGGAACTCTTGCTGTCATTTTCCATAAAAGTGTTAAAATTTTATGAGCAAAAACTTGAAACATCCCTTGCTTTGGAAGTCAGTCAGTATGAAGCCTTAAAATGCTGACTATAGGGGCTTATCAAACCGACCGCGCTTTAAACGCTTGGAAATGCAAGGCGCGTCGCACTGCCTTTTTAAAAAAAGAGCAGTGCGACGCGGCTTTTCATATTGCTAAGCAACCACCGAGTCAGCTATCTTGTCAATCAAATATTGAAGGGTGAGCGCTCTTTTGCTGTTAACTGTCAAATTAGCAGAAACTTTAAAAAGAGGGCGCTTGCTCTGACCTTGTTTGAGGATGAGAGGTGCACAAACACGCAGGAGATAGTGAGCGAGTGGAGTCCGGTTCTTCATAGCAACTGTAAACTTCCCTCACCACAACGTAAGGCCCGCCTGTCCCCTCATTCGATTGGATAATGGAAAGACGCGAATGACGTCAGGCGCTTCTCCGCTCTAAGCGCTCCTTCAAAAGCGCGTGCTGCGGCTGGCGGCAAAAACAGCGCGCAAACGCTCCCTGCCCATAGAATATCATTCAAAAAAGGCGCCTGCAACTGCCATAAACGCTTTTGGTGTGATTGGCCCCAAAGTAGGCAGCTCTGAGATTTGAAGCAGTGCTGCAGTGTAGTAGTAGTAGCATTAGTGGCTTACTCACCTTCAGCTCCTGCATTGTGAGCTCAGTGTTGTTCTCCTTGGCACTCTCGAGAAGCACATCAAGAGCATCAGTATAATCTTTGCCCTGCGGGTGGAGTGGCTTCTCTCGGATGGCTTTTTCTATGCTTTTCTGAAGCGAGTCCCTTGCACGAATACCCTGCACGCACACAAACACGCAAGTTCTTTAAGTACTAACATTGCAAGTGAATCAGATTCTACAAGCCCAAAAATCTATTTGTTGTTTTAGTATATGAATTCATTTTTTAAGAAAAAGACAGCATTTTACCTTCCTATAACCACTAAACGGCAGGTCGATGGGCAGGCTAAAAAGATTCTCTACGAACTCCTGGAAAATGTGGAATAGACTCTGCATCTCCTCATCAGTGACCCTGAAACCCAGCAGGACACGTATAGCCATGTGAAAGGAGAGGCGCTGGGACTCCCGATACACGTTGATGGGCTCAGGGTCGGAGCTCCACACCCGCAGGGTCTCCTGAATGACCTGCTGGATTTTGGGTAGGTAGCTCTCCAGAGCCTCATGACTGAAGACTTTAGCAAAGATCTACAACACAGAAATAAAAGTGTGGTCAGTAAATGTTGGTTATTAACAGTTTGCGTTGATGTATTACATTAATAACGTTTCTTAATATGAATACAGCACACCAAATACAATACAATGCAGCATGACGTTAAAACAACCTGGTTTTGCAAGTCAAGTCAACCTACTCTTTTAAGTCTTGATTTGGGATAAGTTAAAAACAAGACTTCTTAAAGATGCCAAATAAATCTTTGGTGTCCCCAGTGGACATATGTGAAGTTTTAGGTCAAAATACCATATAGATAATTTCTTATAGAATGTTAAAATTGCCACTTTGTAGGTGTGAGCAAAATGTGCAGTTTTTGGGTGTCCTTTCAAATGCAAATGAGCTGATCTCTGCACTAAATGGCAGTGCTGTGGTTGGATAGTACCAATTAAGGGGCGGTATTATCCCCTTCTGACATCACAAGGGGAACCAAATTTCAATTAGCTATTATTTTACATACTGGGTTGTTCTTTTTCACATTGACAGAAGCACTTGGCACCCAATTATAGCACTTAAACATGGAAAAAGTCAGATTTTCATAATATGTCCCCATGATGACATTATTATTGACCTATAATCTTTCATGATAAGTTAAAGTAACATAAAAACATATGTTGATTTGACAAAAAATGCTTCATTGTTTTACATTGCACCCCTATCAGGCACTTTTCAAGTGTTTGTATTTACAGACTGGATGCTTTAGGCAGAGCTGTAGTGTTTTAAAAGCACATGAGTATTGAACTACATTTCCCACAATGCAACTGAGCCATGATTCACATAACCCATCAGAATCCTGCATGTCTGTGCTGTTGTACATGCTAGAAATGTCATCAAAATATTATCCCGAAACCACAGTCAGCAGCTAAAGGACAAGCTTATTTTTCTTTAAACTTGGCGCATGGAACATTCGCATTAATTCTGAAGTCCCCAGTATTACTGACCTTCTCTCTCCTTACTGCCACTCATACCTTTCTTTCTGTCTGAAAATTTGTAAGATGTTTTGAGAGAGTTTCCCTCTGCATCAGCAGTGAGGGTGAAAGGGGAAGGTAAGATTTTCCTGGCCACAGAAGTTCATTTCTAATGTGCCTCAGTTGTGCCGGTTTGTTTAGTGAAATAACATCCATGTTCCAGTGCCGTCGACTAACAATAGCACTTTTTATATGCCATCTCACTCCGAATACCTCGACTCCGCCCCGCTTTTCCGCAGTAGTACAGTGAAGTAGGGCGGAGACTTATCTGTCCTCCTTCTGTTTCTCTCTCCGCACGTCGTTCTTTCTTTGGACGAAACCTGTGTCTCCTTTCTTTCTGTGGCGTGTACAGAACATGCTGTCCATCTTCTTATCTAACTCTGTGATTTATTCCTATTCAAAGCTGGACTCTCATTTACTTTAATCTAGTTCAGCTGGTGTCTATGATGTTCACAAATCGTAATGTAGGCATTAGGTTCATTAATAGATAAAACAACTTGATGAAACCCACTGACAGCCTTTTCAGTTCTTCATCCTGCTACCACATCGCTTAAATCAGATCCTTGTGCATGTCCACGTGTGAAAAAATGAATTATTACAAATGCACAAATCACATCTTACGTAGATAGCTTTCAGCCATTAAAAATATATGCAATACAACACTATATTTATACTGCTTATTGAGCCGAGTGGATAAATTGTACCGTTTTCCTTTCGGGAGGTCTTTGCTTACTGGACAAATGTCAGTCGAGATCCCTTAATGCCAGTCCCCATTACACAGGATTTTAAACACTACTGGAAAAAACAGCCGCCTGTCTTCATTACAATACGTGACTTCTTGTACTGAACTTTCCACTCACATACACACAGGGATGCACACACGCGCACGCAGACTTTTAAACTCCCCCACCCTAATAATTTCCATATGTCTTAAATTATATGAAACTGCTCAAAGCTGCTGGTTTGACCAGAATGTAAAGACTTCTTTATTCTTTCTTCTTACAACCCCCCCTTCACTTTCTTTAACTCTACTTTTCCAATCACTCTGTCTCTTTTTCTCTCTCTCCCGCTGACTAAAACAAAATCCCTCATTCACAAGCAGAAGCCTTTGTGGAGGCAGGTGAGCTGCAGCATTAAGATCCTGCGCCCTCTACTGGTCAACATTGTAAATTCAATACCTCGAACGAAACCCACTGTTTCATAGGCTTGTTGCACTTTTGCTACACAACAAAATACGTCTGTGGACATAGATAAAAACTTGGGATTTTTTACAAAAAATTAAAGTAAAACGGTTAAATCAAGCGTAACCCTTTAAACAACATATGTTGGTGAGTTATAAGAAATCTCAGGCTGATTTCACAGAATTTATGGCTAATTCATACGCAGAAAATCATACAAAAACGTATACTATTTATAAAAAACGTAATGATTCCCCACACCTTACATTGCCCCTAAACCCAACGTCAATAGGGCGTAAATAGATTATACAAAAACATGCAAATTTGACTGCACAAATAAATGCACATTCGTAAAATACATATGAATTTACATTAGATTGTGTTGAAAATCAATAACTCGCCAACTATATCCAGAGGTTAGATAACTAATTGGACCAATCCCTCACATTCTTTCCCCTACTTTACAGTACATTTCAATGTGTAACTTCACTACTCTTTTCCATAAAGACCGAGATACACTGCACAATTATTGGCTGTCCCAGACGAAACATAGCCATCATTAAACAATCGTTGTGATTTCTGTGATCGTGGCTCTTCATCGGTGGTCCTATGTCGTACAGTGAGAGAGGTTCAAAGACGACTTTTCCCGCTCTTGCGTCCAAAGATAGCCTACGATAGTTTTCTGACAGTGTCAGAAATTCAGCATGATCACAGCACAGTTTGCTTGCTGCTACGATCTGCGTACTGGTATTTGTCTACCACAAGCGCATCTTGTTGATGTTGCGCTAACGTATGACGCAGCCGTCGAAGCTTCCGTGTCATCATCGTACAGTCTACGCGCCTGTCGTACCCAAATTTAAACAAACCACACAGTGTGATAAGGTAATGATCTTATAGGAGTGCACAAATCCTGCAGTGTATTCCGGGCTTTAAACACAATTCCCGTAGGGATTTTAGGGCAGTAGACGGTCTAACCTCTAATAGGCAGTGTTAATGCAATTGTTGTGATTGTTTTAGTTTAAAAAAAACGGCTTTTGAACATATGGCTATTGTAATGTTACTTTATCCAGGAAAGGAAGGATTATGGTTCAGGAAGTGAGGATTATCAATCCGTAAGTAAACAAGAGAACTCCTGCAAAGCTCAACAGGTGATAACCACTTAAACAAATGTTTCCACGTGTGAGCGACATGCTTTAATCCTGCTTTTAAATATGTTTTAACGTAAAAGGTCTCTGATGTAGTAAAACAACAAATTTAAATGACATTAGTCTTCGGAGCAGGATATTGCAAGCGGGTCTATAAGGCAGCCTTTGTACATATGAGACCGGTTGACTAATTAGCAGTCATTATGGGGTACACGTGAGGCCTTGGACCTGCAGGATTAACCGGACTGATTACACCCCGCTGACCCCTCAATGGAACAGGTGTGTGACGTGAAACTCAAGCCTCCGACTGTCCAAAAAGAACCACGGTTCACAGAAAAGCTATTTTGTCGTTGGATTTGGGAATTTGTTATGAGCATAATTCCCAATGAGGTCATTGTGAGCAAACCGTTATGGCTTACAATAGGACAGGGAACATGCATTGTGGGTATATACCTACAAATTTGGATAAGACATACGGATGGCACATTTCAATTATTTCATTCACTCCATGTCACTTCCTCTTATACAGAACGTTTTACTGCCGACTTTTTGCTGGAATTGGCAAGCCAGGAAAAAGGTTGGGATAAAGTGGTTTCCCACAGCATGCCTGTGCCTGTGTGATTTACTGTTTTCTACATAAAATCATCCTATATAATGAAAAACACAATCTGTGAAATGTTTAATATTGAAAGAGGTCATGTCAAAGATTGAAATCAACGAGTGTAATCAAACTTTGATGCTCCTAATCTTATAATAAAGATTATGAGACTTGAATTTCACAGGCAGGGTCACATATGCAGTATTTGCATCATAAAACATTGAGCTGTAAATAGGATGTTGTATGGACATATCGCACGTATGTGAGGATAACACTACATTTGATTTACTGTACAGTATATGTACACAGCTGTGTATAAATCTCACCTTTCTTCTTTTACGGTGGATGTCTCCTATAGAGTTGGCCAGGCTGTTGGGGCCAAGCAGAGTACTGGTGCTTTGGGGCCAGTCCACAGTGACCAGGCTGTGCTCTCCCATCAGAAGCTTACGCACATTCTCCGCACCTGTAACCCGGATCAGTGGTCGGCCGAGCAGGTGAGTCTTGAACACATTTCCATATTTCTGTCTTCTTGATGCATGAAACCCTGCACCCTGTAACAGAGAAATAAAAGTAGGAAAACGCATTATTTTCAGATATTCAGAGACACCAGGCACATGTTAGGATGAATCATTGTTGTTGTTGTATTTCTCCTTAGTAAGGCGCTTTGTATAAAAAGTGTTGGATATATGAATAAATGTACATGTGATGGATGGTACAGACATATCCCTGCTGAAAAAAACAATAAAACCATTAGAGAAAATTCTAATGGTTTCCATTAAAATACCAATAGAAACCATTAGCTTTTACAATTAAAACCACTACACTGTAGTGTGTTTTGGGCCATATTCCATAAGAACCAATACATATAACCAATACATTAGAGACCAAAAAAGACCAATACACTGTAGTGTGTTTTGGGCCATATTCCATTAGAACCAATACAATTCCCAATAAAACCAATAAAACCATTGGAATTTTCTGTAATGGTTTTATTATTTTTTCAGCAGGGATGAGCCCAATATTTAGAGTGTCTATTAAATTTATGCTAAATAATATATAAACATAATCCCTGCTGAAAAAAACTGCAAAGACCAGCATAATTCCCATGCTGGTTTAGCTGGTGGTCACCAGCATACCAGCACAAAAACACAACATATTCTGGTCTTGCTGGTATGACCAGCATGGGATGCTGGTGTGCAAAACACAACATTTGCTGGTCCTGCTGGTTTCCTTTTTTTCAATAAAAGTGGTTACCCCATAGTCTTACAATGTAGCCCCCGAAATACTGTCTGCCGTTGATACTCTATAGGCTACTAAGGGGCTTTCAGAAAACTCGGCTAAATAATACAACTATGATGTGTTAGGGTTAACGAGGGTTTTAAATGAAGGGTGTTAGCCCTGTGGGATTAGCCGGCTTGTTTGTTTTCGTTTTGTAAGAGTAAGAGTATAAGGGTTCTGTTCACAGCATTCTTTATGCAAGTGGGTTAGCTTTAGCGATTAGCGAGGAAGGGGCTCAGGCTTAGCCTGTATCACGCTGAGAGTGATCTAATGATATGAGTGTGAACACTGGCTCTGAAAAGTTGTGTCGTGAGAAAGACCGTCCAAATGTGCTTATCAGTGAGAAATCCAGCATATCCTGCTAACTTTCGGTGAGCCCTCACCTTAAGGATTTAAGAACTAGCATAGAGATTACCTGGCATATCTGAATGGGAAGTGTAAAGGTTAGAGAAACAGTAATGCAGTACTCTTCAGTCAGGCTTACCCAGGGCGTAAAACATAAACCCGAACTGCTTATATATCCAAAATATATCTACAAACATTAAAGTGAGTTCACCCAAAAATGAAAATTCTGTCATGTTGTTACAAACCTATATCAGAACAAAGAGATTTATACAGGTTTCAACCAACATGAGAGTGAATAAATGGTGACAAAATATTCGTTTTGGGGTGAACAATCCCTTTAAGTAAAATGAATGTATATTCATAATGCACATTAGTGCTCTGGAGCGAGTTGGTCTGTATAACATACAGTAATTGCCTGTGGCCCTTGAGACCTCTGCTGAGCACATAAAGACGGCCTGTAACCCCTCAGCCTCACACACACACAAACACACTCATACTGACCCCATGGCAGGAAGTGGCATTAGAGCTGTTTGCTCCCACTTTCCCCAAATTTCGTGACCGGTTTCTTTAGGCAGACTCCAACACTTGCACTTTTATTTGGGGGACTAAGTTTAGAAGCATGAAGTGTTTTCTATTCTGTTTGACTGAAAGAAACGTTAGGGGCGGTTTCACGGACAGGGTTTAGATTAATCCAGGACTAGACTTTAGTTACATTAGGACATTTAAGTAGTTTTTACAAGCAAACCTTACAAATAACTATACTGCTGTTCATCTGGAGAAAAAAAGCACGGATGTATGTTAAAATATGTCAGTGCAAGGTGTTTTTAAATAAAGGAGGTTCAAATATGCTAGTCTATATTTTAGTCTGGGACTCCTCCCCTTAGGGGCTGCTTACACTTGGTATTAAGATGTGTTTTCATCAATCGTATCACAAGTGGACGAGAGAGACACATTACGTTTACACCTGGTATTTAAATCTGTCTCTTTTGTCCACTTTCAACCGCTTCTGTTCTGAATACTGTGAGGGGCGGTCTGTCGAGATGGTGGGCGAGTCTCTCTGCTGTCATTCAAAGGCGAGCATGAGTAATTATGAGTTCATATGGACGCAAACTAATATTATGTCCGTGTGTATGTATAGCAAGTAAACATGCTGCACAGTGTTTTGTTTGTGTATATGTTAGAGCTTTCTCTGAATTTTCAGCGCAATTGATGAAATAAGATCGCGCGACTTTCACACGCTTTCAAAACGAAACTACGGAGATCAGCCGCTTTAGTTGTATCAATGAAAGGCTAAAAATAGCACTGTTCACCGTATCTTCAAGCCAGAAGTCAGAAAAGACGTAAAACTTGTGTTCAGTACCTCAGATTAGATAAATGGGCGGAGAGAAGGCGGTCCATGTGGCTGTTCGAACACATTCAACCACATGTGCGTTTACATAAGCAAAAGCAATCTGATCGAAAGGGGTTTCGACTACCTCTGAATGTGGTTGAAAGTGGTCGAAAGTGGAAGCGTTCAAAACGTTTTGAACACCGTTTACACCTGGCATTAACGTTGTTCACTTGTGATCCAAACGATGAAAATGCATGTTAATGCCAAGTGTAAACAGCCTCTTAGAATCTCAGGAAAGCTGAACAATAAGCAAATCACATCCTAAACATTCATGTTTGTCTCAAACACCCCCTTAGCGGGTCCATTATAAAACAATGCTCTATTTGGAATATTAGTATATGGACAGACTAGTTGATGTCATGTTTTTTGGTTTCTAACATAAGGGACAAGCTTTAAACATGTAGATGCTTTAAATATCAATTCAATTCAATTCAATTTTATTTATATAGCGCTTTTCACAACTGTTAATTGTTGCAAAGCAGCTTTACATGAATAGATGTAGAGGAGAACACAGAAAATCAATAGATAATATAAGAAGTAGAATATAGCAGCTAAGGTTAAACCATACAAGCAAGCGTATTAATAATGTCACGTATACAGTGAAGTGCTAAGTTAAGCCATAGTTGGCTGGCTCTCCCTGGGACAAAAAAAACCCCTAGGAGAAAACCCAGTGGGAAAAACTCCTAGAAGGACAAAAACCCTTGGGAGAAATTAATATATATCAGGCCAAGATTTCTTCAGTACTTCCAGTGGCGGCCGGTGACTTCTTTTTTTCGAGGGCGCACGATGCGAAGTTCATCACAACATGTATGTAGCCCGTCATGTGTGTGCTTCGTAATTTCAAAATATATGTTCTGCGCGTTGAGTATCCTATGTGCATCACGTGTCGTGTCAAAATAAGTGCCTGCTGCAGACGCGAATAAAGGGTTTATAATAAGAGACGCTTGCGTTTGCCAGATACTCTCATAATCTCATGTGTATTCAGAGTTTAGTGGTAAGTTAGTGTCTTGTGTGTATTTTGTGAATGTGAGCGTTTCTTTTATCATAAACGGTTTTGACGCCTGTGCAGCAGGCAATTATTTTGCCAAAACACGTGATGCACATGGTTCACATGACGCAACAACACATATTTTGAAAACACGAGCAACACACACGACACTCCCAACACATATTTTTAATTTGCGCCCCTCGGATGAGCAGTCACCAGCCGCCACTGAGTACTTTTCATTTCCCTTGCTGTCTGCTCTCAGTCAACAAGCCAATCTTTCTGAAGGTGGTAAAATTCTCATTGTTTCACCACTTTTTACATTATGTGGCCAAGATTTAAGTTTCTCACTTCTAAATAAGTAAATAAAACTGATTAGTGAATGTTTTGGCAGTGAACTTTCATGCATTAGCAAACAATTAATCAAAGAATGATCATTTGGAATGCATCCCATTTCGTGAAAACAAAATGCATTAGCAACATATGAATCTAGAGCGAACATCACATTTGATACACATGTAATCTCTTACATAAGTTAACTTTTCTTATTCATCTTACTCATATTCTTTTGCGTCTCTACTGACCTTGACTTTGACTGACTGACTGAATCTTTCTCAAATGACAAGCTTATCTCCAGATTGGCTGAGATCTCTGTAGATTTAGTACATGTTTTATGACCCGTATGGCACCTCGGCCCCTATAATCCTATAACAAATTATCAGCTTAATTAAATAGCGATTATAACTAATGAGATAATATGCACATTGGGGTTAGACAAGGTCAAACAAAGTGGCATTAGGTCTCTTTATCTCAACTGCCAAAGTTTGCACAGACCTGGCTGAAAATGTGGGAGAAAATCTGGCTGTAAGTTCTGCGGCAGTGGACAATTTAAACCATATTTCACACTTTTCCTTTTCAATTTCCGCAGGTTTTCTTGCTGTTTTAAGTTTTGAGAGCTTATATTATATTCGAAGCTTAGGAGATGAGAATATGGAGATCCATCTGACCTTCAGAAAAACAAGCACTGTAAATGTTTTCTCCTAAAACAGCACGACCGAAGTTTCCCCTAAAGGACCTCTGGCCATGGCCAAACAGACGCATGGCTTCACCAGACATATCCAGGTGTTAGACTGGGGCCACAGCCACTGCATGAACAGGGTGTGGGGTGAGAGAACTGGTCACTTGTCAGCTCACAGCCAGTCTATGCTTAAAAAGATTGAAGATTTCACATATCAGGTGAGTGTGAGGGCAAGAGGTAATGCTGACAACCACACATACAAGCGCACAGGCCCGAAAGCAATGCGGGGAAAATAAATGTAGTATCTTTCACCACTTGGTGAGAACTGAGTATGTACGATGATGGATGATTGTTGAGTCAGTGTGTGTGTGTGTGTGTGTGTGTGCGTTTTTTGTGTATGTGTTTAACTCTCAGCAGTGGGACCAGTCAGCATGAGAGAAAGGAACAGTTTTCAATCTGACAGACCCTTGGACAAGGCATGCTTTTACACATGCCCAACATAAAGGCATGCACTCTCTGTTGATTTCTGTGCATAAACACACTCACGCACAAGTGAATTTGTATGATATTTGTTTATCGTCTTTGTTCTGTTTTTAGAAAAGTTTGAATATACTTGTAACCTGTGTGAACTCTGTGTTCGATAAATCCGAGAACATCTATTTCGAACACACGCTGTCATTCTTACAACATCAGGTCTTTTTTCCCTGTCAAACACATTCTTGCGCACTACATTACTAAAAATACATAGACATTTCACACATCTACATGTGTGTGTTTACACACACATAGGGGCCATTTCGGTCTCTTAAACATGTGTACATAGTAGGGCACCCAAAAAGGATAAAGTCCTGAACTGTGCAGAGCGAGTGCAAACGATAACAGGCAAAAAAAGAGGGAGTAAAAGCTAAAAGAGAAATTGTAGTAAGGTTATAATATTCCTGATTGAAGTGAGCATGAGAAAATGTGAAGACAAGTTTCATAGACAAGTGACTCTCTGGGCTGGAAATAGAAGGACAGGACGTGGGGCAAAATGCGAAGACAAACTCGCTGGGCGTGGCTGCGCAGATGTCATTTGGCTAGAAGGTGAGAAATGTCCTCCCTCATTTCACAAGGCCACAGAAGCGCAGACGTGCAGAGAACGAAAATAATACCAAAAACCCCAAAAGGGTCACTGACGCACAACAACTCCATACACCCTGGAAAAGCAGTGAGGTAATAATATTGCGCTGTCAAACACGCGCGCATGCATGCGATCGAATGCGCGTCCTTTGCCTCTGCACTCGTATGTTGTGATGCACAAACGCGTTTGCACTTTCGCTGTTGCGTCACGCTCCCTGAAATCACCTGTCACTCAAATAAAAGCATGTTTGTTTTGTGCAGAGTCAGACTGGGTTCAGGAACGGCCTTAGATGGGGAGGTTAGGTGATCTTTAGCGATAAGACGTTTCACAGTAATTTGGACCGCGAAACACATTTCAGATGTCTGTATATAAGACAGTAATGTTTGGAGGGCTCTTGGGAAAAGAAATGCGTGTCAATGCAGCTGAGTGTGGCTTCTGTCCGATAAAATTGTGAAAATATGTACCCAAATGTACCTAAAATGTACCTCAGAGGTACATATTGGTACTAAAGAGTGCATATTAGTATCTCAAAGCTACATTTTTGTATTAAATGTATACATATCTGTACATATTAAGACCTTTTAAATGGTACTGCCACAGTGACAGCTGGGGGAAACACAGTATTTTGACCATTTCTTGTAACAGGGCATAATATATTTAATAAAACTAAAAAAATCTTGTCTTGTTCATAAGAATGAATAGCAGCAGCAGTTAATAAAGTTGTAACAGATATGATATATACAGAAAAAGGGATCAAAACAGGTATGTTTTTTAAACACTGGCCTCAGTCAGATGAACGTGTTTATGTGTATGTGAGCGCGTGTGTAGGTGTGTTTAGTTTTGTGATCTTTTACACATCTCTCGACCTCATACAAAACATGCCTGTTCTCTGGAGTTTCGGTTTGGCGGTGAAAGGGTTAAGCGGCCACGTTCAGCAGTTTCTTTTATTTTGAAAAGAAATTTATCAGACATTTTACAAGGGGGCGCAATAAAGAGGACCGCTTTTTTCCACTGGCCTATTCCACACAGAGCGCGCGGGACTAAAAATACAAATTTCTGTGTAAATTGGACACCAGTCGAGCCTCCCGCTCCATAAATGTAGCCTTTGTGCTGCAGTGGAAATGTTATACAAATGACCCCTTTATTAAAACCACAAAAAAACCTTTTAATTATATTTATTCAGATCAGCTACGGTTGACTTGAACGCGGGGGTGCTGAAGGCGAGCGGGGGTGCAGTTTCATATGCGATCTGAATCACCTCAGTGTGTTTCTTCACCGTAAAGAAAGACAAGAAGAAAAGAAAGGCAGACGAAGCAGAGGGATTTGAAGAGCGCGAAGCGAGTTTTAGTTGGCACGGTCGTTTTGTGCTCTTTATTCATATCAATCATTATTCTGACCCTTGACCTCTCATTCTTCTGTGTTCGTGTATTATGCGAGCGTCTCTGCGTGGCTCAGTCCGGGGTCTGCTGTGTTTATTGGTTCGGAACGGCAGGTAACCGTGCAGGGGGAGTTCTCTGTATGCTGACTGAGTCTAAGCGTAAATAAAGATAATATGTCCATTTACTGAAATAGCTCGTTGGAATCTCTCAGGATGTGTGTGTTGGCCGGTCTCCATAGGGGTATAGACAGCATTTCTGCAGAGGCAAACCAAGAACCGAGCGAGAGAGAGAGAGAAAGAGAGAGAGATGGGGAGCAAACACAGGTGGCAGTTGAAGTCCCATTATTAGGCCATCAGTCACCCTTGGGAGATGCTGCACCTTGTTCCAAAAAGGGGAGAATAGATGGATGCTAAAAGGCCACATGAAAGTTTACAGCGGGTAACAGGTAGCAATCCCTGTAAATGTGTGAAGCGATTCCGCTCAAAGCCGAATCAATGCCAAAGCCCACGAGACAAGCGCAAAGAAACTCAATGAGAGTAAACAAGGCCGAGCTGAGAAAATGGACTCCCCTTTGACCTGGAAACACTTTGTGAAGAGAGATTATGGTTGTTGAGTGCAGTGTGAGCGCTCACCCTGGGGACCCCCTTTTCTTCTCTTTTCTATCCCCCTACCTTCCTCCTCCTCCCACTACTGCTGCCAAGGCCCCTTTACTTTCACCCCCCCCCCATCCATTTCTAGAGACAAGAGGCTGTTTGAGGGGTTGGCGGTGCGTTCCAGAGGTGAAAAAGGGGCCACACCGTGCTGGTGCCAGTCATGCCCGTTTCATGCTTGCTAATCCCGACAAGCCCCGGGAGAGAGCGAGAGAGGGGGGTCGCTGGATGACTGTTCCTAAATCCCCAGATCTGTTCAGGCCATGCTCTCTGGAATTCTGATCAGAGCCTCAAGCCCTGTACCCTTTGTCCCAGGGTGTGGGTGCATTTTGGTGGGGGGATTCTGACCCCCTGGAGGGCTGCTTTTTTGCCACCCAGACAGAAGCGATCTGGGTCAAGGTGGAGGCTTGGGGTAGAAGTAATGGACTGTTGCCTGCCAGATGAGTTGTGCCCTCAATAACTGATATCTGGCGCGTTAACTATTAATTTTATGCTATTGTTATAAATGCGTAATTAGTTATTTTTGCATTTATCAGGAGTCTTGAATAAGGTTAAACGTGATGTGTGTCAATTTATCTGCCAGTGCATTTATGTTTTCATACATTAATGTAGTTGGTATTTATTTTGTAAATTGTATTTAACCTGAGCTCAGCAGTTCCATGCACCATATTGCATGCGTCTGAAAGTTAAAGATTATCACTATAATCTTTATAATCAAATAAGTGTAGTTTGTGAGCCAAATCTTTTAGCTAAAGAAAGAAAGAAAGAAAGATTTTCAGATTGATTTTCCACGAAAAGTATGGATGAGAAACTAAGCAAAAAAAATGTGACATATCTATGCTAATCACAAACTTGACCCATTTTTGTATTCGGCTCCTATTCCGTTGAAGACTAAAGTTTGAGGTAGATATATTGACAACATAAACGGCAAATCCAGACGCATTTTAAATATATCAAGACGCACAGATGGTTGAAAATAGATGCATGTTGTGATATGCGCAATAAAGAAACATAAACATTTTAAACTGGAAGCTCTCTTTTTACGGTAGCCTAGCTCTCCCCGCAGTCGAGGTTACCGCTTACAGAAATATGAAGTGACAGAACTTTGGCACCCGTGGACCAATCCAAATCCTACTGATTTTAAATATATAACTCAAAGTAGAAGTCGGTTTGTATGTTTTTGTAGATTGTCTGCCAAATGCACGGAAATTCTCTTCTGGAACGGCATCAACTTGAGAGAATCTATTCCTGACCGAAGAATTTGATCTGTGCTCCACTCAGACCAGGACATTCCTGCAAATGTTTAAAGCAACCCAATCCAGCTACTGTAAGCCAGTGTCCAGGACATCCCCATGCGCACCATAGATTTCATATTGAAAGAATTTCTAAAACACGTCTCCACGATGTGCCTTTGAGATTTTTATGAAATGGATGAATGGCTTATTGCGTTTACGGTTTTGGATCTGTGATCTCAAATGAAAAGCTTTTAAAAACATCACACTGCCCGTGATTCCAGCGCGCTCCCTTTACGCGCTGTTATTTTCTAATTTCTAACCCAAGGCATCCGAGCGTTGACTGGAGCATCCTTATTTTAACTTGCCAATGGTGATGGCACAGATGTCCCTTGCGTGTACGCACACTCACTTCTGGCTATTACAGCAGAATTCACATCTCCAGTACTGTAAATCATTAATTGCGCATATTGCCAATTAAAGCAGTACACTACCTGCCTTTGCAAATCGATCTCACCCTCGCGCTTTTCTCTGTGAGTCCCGGGAAGTTTGTGCGCGCTTTGACAAGTTGCGCTCAGTGGCGGTGTAGCTTGCGCACCAGAAGCCAACGACTACAATATTTCTGGCGCGGAGCGCTCCTCACTTGGCACTCGCAGACAGGTTGTTCCACGTGGATTAAGAACTGGCTGTATGCAACAAAAACTGTAGGCAATCTACAACAGACGGCTTATTAACACCATGGAAATATGGCACGGATGAAATTGCGCGCATGGGAATAACTAACCTACAGGTCGTTCTCTTTTTAAGCGCACGGGCAAACACGTGTAAAAAGCATTAGTGGACGTTATCCGACTCTATATGTGCCGCTAACAACCCCGTTACCTACACGGAGACTATGCCAACAGACGGACTCACGGTGCCCAGCGCGCAACAGAGGTGTATGCGCACGACAGCAAGGCGACTGGAAACTTGGAAAGCAGTGATAATGTCTTAAATGGAATATAGTGAGATATTTCGTGCTTACCTGAAAGAACCAGTGGCATGTTTCTCCAATGACGGGGAACCCCATGGAGCCCTTGGGCATGGGCAGCTTGCAGCTCTTGTCCCGTGTTGCGGTCCATCTCAGCTGCCAGAGCTGCTGGGACACGGCCAGAAGAAGTGCCATGGACACTAGACACGCAGCCAGCGTCGCCAGCGCCGAGACAAGGTCAAAACTCTCGAAGAGCATGGCTGTGAACGTCCGGGTATCTCTTTGGAGCTCTGAGCACTACAGTGGTTAGCCTTTTCGGGAATATATACGTTACTGTGTTATATATGATTTGCTACAACTTTTCTGAAAACCAAAAATTGCTGAGATGTTTGTTTGATGAATTTTTGCAGAATAAAAAAGTTTTTAAAAAATGTAAAAGTTCAGCAAGGCAAAGTAAATTCAAGAAAGTGTCAATTAAAAGAGTGCTGGTTATTACAAATCGATGTGAAATCTTGGTAAATCATTTTAGTTTACAAATCGTTGTCCACTATATTCGTGAAATATTGAAATGTATAATTTTGTTGTGGACGTGTCAAACTTGACTTGGAAATTTTGGTTCTAAATTTGTAATTAAGCTGTTTTTACCTTAGTTTAGAAAGTCTTTTAGTTACTAGGCTATTAAAAAAATCTTCTACAGGAGAAATGCAACTGCATTAAAGTCAAATAATGGTCACAAGGAGCCGCAGAAATAAAATGAGAGATAATCCTCAGAAGTTTGATGCCTATAAGGCGTAAAAGTCTTCAGATGAACGTAGTGCGTCTTGCTACCCCGTTTTCTGGTGCGCTTTTACTCTCTAGCTCTCTCTCTCTCTTTCGTTCTCCCTCACTTTCTCTCTCTCTCTCTCTCTTCACATACAGTTTCTCAATGTGAGTTCGAGTCGCACAGCTAGCTTCCAATGTGTGTTTATATAGCGAAGGCAGCGAGGCGGCATTCGGCCAGGGTGCGAGCGGCTCCCCCCTACCCCACCCCACCGAACTGAGGCGGGGTGAAAAGTGAACGGGCCGGGCGCTGGAGCGTGCGGGACCTGGACAAGAGCCCGAAGAGAGAGAGAGGGGAGGAAGGGGTTCCTTTAATGCTTTAATTGCACAGTCGCGAACTTATCACCTGCGACGCAGGGAATATGCATACTGTATGCTTAAATCTCAAGCTTTCATGATGCGCGCAGGTTGGTGGTTTTGGTCATCTTGATTGCCCCACATGGATTTAAATACTTGATTTAAGAATCGTCACGGCAAAAGGGCAAAATGGAAATGCTTGTCATCTCTTGTGATTTTATATGGACTGTTACTGCATTACACTTGTGTCTGTTTATATGCTGTATCCAATGCGTGTCTGTTCAGATGCGCTTCTGTGATACGCGCAGCAACAGTTGGCGCTGTTAGCTACTCAGTGGTTCATTCATTTAGTCATTCATTTGTTATCTATCTATCTATCTATCTATCTATCTATCTATCTATCTATCTATCTATCTATCTATCTATCTATCTATCTATCTATCTATCTATCTATCTATCTATCTATCTATCTATCTATCTATCTATCTATCAAGCGCAACGGGCTCTGCGTAACCAGAGCAGGTCAGAAAGTGACAGTTTAGTGCCGGTGTCATCTATTACTGCCGGGACATGGTTTAAATTACGGTCACTTCATGATCATAATCACCCACAGTCAGTTATGTAATGATTCTCAACATATGAGACGACCTGCGCTGATCCACTCGCCTGCCCTTTTAACGTCTGCTGCCGAGGATCACGGTGATGCGCAGAATGACAGAGAGCGCGCGCGAGAGAGAGAGATGGGGGTCGTCCGTCATCAAAAAGCTTCAGTTTCTCTTAATAAAACAAGCACCCAATATTACAAAAAGCACCGCAATTAAACAACAGTCGTGTATGCGCAGGCGAAGTTGAAAGCATTCCTTCCCTCAGTCTGTGCCAGTAGAACTTCTAAACGCTTACGATTTCTTCTCTCACTTCTGTTTTGTTTCCTTAGTTTTCTTTGCCAAAATAAATCTGTACCAAGTTTGCACTATGAAATGCAATGGATGTCTTGTTTAAAGATGTATTTCTAAGACTTTCTTTCGCTCACGCTGTCTGGCGCTGTCAAATCGGGACGCATCTCTTAACGTTACACTGCCGCCTAGCGGAGACAGAGGAAACTCTCCGTCAGGGCTACTGGCATACAGTTCGTCTGGCATATTGAATATGTAGGTACTATTTACGTGTGATGAAAAATATATGATGTTATAATGTGGACCTATTAAAATTTTATTGTTTTCATATAAAGTAAAATCAAAAATTACTGCACAAAATTAAAGGATTACTACAGATTTCTCGGATCAGAATTGAAATTCTCAAAACAACCTGTTCAATCTTCAAATCACTGTGTCGTTTGTGCCCATCAAAAAACAATTCTCTGCTTTTTCCTACATTATCAATTGTTTATGTCATGTTGATCAAAGTGTATTATAGGGGGTTTCTGTTTAATAGTCTCATTCCCACAACATGTAGGCATTAGTTCATAGCATGTCATGCAAAATGGTTGTCATAATATGTCAAGCATATTTCTATACATTTTCATTAGACAGTTTCCTAAATCTGTCCTGAATTGATCAATAGCACCTTTTAGACACTCTCCACAGGGATGCCATCATTAAACAAGAGAGGGGTCAGATTGGGGATGACCTGCCAAAGTACCTGACAGCGTTAGTTTCCATCGCTCCAACATCATCATGCAATGGTTTGCGGCCCACAACAGGATGCTGATTGAGCTGCTTTCGCCTTACTCTTCATTCCTTAACCCAATTGAGGAATTTTCTCAGCATGGAGATTGAAATATGATCGCCAGCGTTTGATGACATCACAGCAGATGCCTGCAAGGGCTGGATAAGACAGTAAAAGCCTCTTTCCATCGCAAGAAAAGATATTCATTGTGATGTGGATGAGACTTTGTGGCCCAACAGACAGGAACGTCAGGAGAAATTCCTACAGCACGGCATGTACATTTTTCCCTAAGGAGATTGTCCTATGTTTACATTTCTACTTTTTTTCTTTGTGCTATGCATTGTTGTCTTTTCCTTTCTGTATCACAATGACATGGTTTGTCAACAAACCTATAATTTACAATAATTGTCATCAAAACTTTAGCCATACAGTAGTTTACATCAAAACATCCCTTCAGAGTAAATTGTTATATTAACAGCATGACTAAGCAATTTGACTGGCTTATCCGTACACAATGAAACAAGGACTCATCATTCTGACATGTTCATTGACACAGATATTTACTTTTGAGAGATGAACTAAAGATTTTGAGTAAGAGACTTGCGTTTGCAGGTAGTTTTTTGCACAAAATGCACTTACTGTTTTGCAAATGTTAAGAATGATTCAAGAAATGTACCAAAGCGACTGAGAAAAACTGTAAATAAACACCCAGGCAACTATCAATAAAGATGTGATGTTCTGCTCCAGTGTTTTAAAGGACTTTGCATCAGCACATAAACCTCTTAAAGGGATAGTTCACCCAAAAACTGAAAATTCTGTCATCATTTACTGACTCTCATGTTGTAGACCTGTATACATTTCTTTGTTCTGATAAACACGAAAGAAGATATTTTGAAGAATGTTTGTAACCAAACCGTTTGTGGACCCCATTCACTTTTATAGTAGGAAGAAGAATACTATGGAAGTAAATGGGGTCCACGAATGGTTTGTTTACAAACATTTCTCAAAATATCTTCCTTCGTGTTTATCAGAACAAAGAAATATATACAGGTTTGTAAAAACGAGAGTGAGTAAATGATGACAGCATTGTCATTTTTGGGTGAACTATCCCTTTAAGCAGTAGCAGGTTATTGTTTATGTAGGTTTTACATTATACACCTTTCACGTCCGTTTTTAAAGGAAGTTGATAAAATCCACGTAAAAACGTTGTAGGTCTGGTTCTTGGTGGTGATGACTCACACGTGTTACTCATATACAGGGAGGGCATTCTGAGCCTGTGGTAATAAACCGAAGGAAGTGACCGTGAAAAATATGGGTACAGTGACTAATCTCCATTAAGCAAGAGCCAAACAGAGGATTATAGGTACAAATACTTAAAGGGTATAGCACACAAACAACAGACGTAAGTGGGATGTAATATCAATAATGACTAATTTTAAAGTACAATTTATACAGCTTGAACGCATTTAATGTTTCTTCATAGTGCTGAGTGCTAAATTCCTCATAAAGAACCGACTGTAATAAGTCGTTCGTCATTCACTGCATTGCTATTATAACATCAGGGCAACTCCAGCCTTAGTCATTCAGTAAGGCTGCACCGTAATAAGCTGTCACTGCGGATCTCACGATTCCTAAAATCGAGTTATATATATTTGACAGATAATAGATAGCAGATAGATTACTGGTAGATTGTTATCTGAAAATCATCACCATATCCCAACTCGCTCTGATTACACAGACCACGACCGGAATATGAAGTTCACCGGGAGGTCTGATGGCTTTCAGCTGCTAATCTGGTTTGCATTACAGTTGGTGGACGCAGTTTAGCCACAAACGTTTACAGTGCATACACTCATTACCTGATATAAAGGCTGAATCATTCTGATTTGCCTAATAAATCAATCCAGGTCATTCCCAGTGTTTCCAAGTCCTGAGACCTCAGAGCATGTTTGAATATAAACAGCTCTTTAACCGTAGACCCGTAGAAGATTATCAAGCATTAAAAAAGACCAGAGACCACTCTCTGAATCAGAAAATCAAGGAACACACAGAAAATCACATATATTAAAGGTGCAGTGTGTAATTTTTAGAAGGATCTCTTGACAGAAATGCAAAATAATATACAAAACTATATTATCAAGTGTGTATAAAGACCTTTCATAATGAACCGTTATGTGTTTATTACCTGAGAATTAGATTTTTTTCTACATACACCATTTTGGGCCGCCATGTTTCCACAGAAGCCCTTAACGGACAAACTTAAAAAAAGTTGTCTCAGACGATGACCTGTTTGTCCAATGGTGGCTACAGTAGCTTCTCTATGTGTTTCAAACGCCAGTGGTGAGCAGTGAATTGAGCCGTTGGTTGCAACTCACAACCTCACCACTAGATGCCGCTAAAATTTACACACTGCCCCTTTAATCATACTGTATCACCCTCACATCCATCCTGTACTTTCCCTACAGACTCATAACATCTCACCAAGTTTTTCATTAATACATTAATTACATATTATATTGCTTTCAAGCATTGTTTGTCTACACTTTTAAAAATTAAAGTTTCTAAAAAAGACTGTATGGCTCCATTAGTAACCTTTAAAGGGATAGTTCACCCAAAAATAAAAAAATTGCCATCATTTACTCACTTTTATGTTGTTACAAACCTGTATAAATGTTTTTGTTCTGATGAACACAAAAGATGATATTTTGAGGAATGTTTGTAACCAAACGATCAAAGGCCCCATAGACTTCCATAGTAGAAACAAAGAATAGTATTGAAGTGAATGGTGCTTTTGATTGGTTTGGTTACAAACATTGCTCAAGATTACTTGTTTTTGGGTGAACTATCCGTTTGTGAACTAAACATGTAGTTCACAAAGGTTTAACAAACTATGAAAAGGCAAGAAACACATTTTTTTGACTGAAATTTGACTGAAAGGTCGAGATTAAAGATGTCAAGGTTATATTTTTATGCAATGTTCTTAACATTACGTTGGATGATTTTATGTAGAAAACAGTAACAGACTTTCACAATCAGGCAGAGTCACATGTAATGTCACGATGATGTCATAATCTTTATATAAAAATTGTATTCATAAATATTTGCATACTAAACTGTTATTGGCCTTTGCAAAGCATGAAAGCCGGAAAACACTGAATGATGTTGAGCTCAAAGCTGCATTTAAACGTTATTAAACATGATTCAAAATAAAGGCCTGCATGTGGAGTTGTGTACAGCCTGTCAGAATCAAAGTTTCAAACACATTTATTCATAATAAACTCAACACAGTTACAATTTATTTTCAGTGTCCTGGTGTAAATCGACTGAACACACGACACCAGGCATAAAATCCAGAGATCAAAACACACGGCAAAGAACAATATAAATAAGTAACGAGAACTGCACACGAATATTTAGAGACCAAAAATCACAAGAAATTAAAATTATTATTCGAAACATGTTTGTACCAACTGCAGCGTCACAGGTCAAAAGGTAACGGCGAAGCAGTTCAAAAGGACATGTGTGCCCAACTATAACTCCAAACCAAGGTTGCCTCTAGGTCCATCTGGGGTTAATTGAACAACAAGATGCAGGAAGTGTGGTTCTTATTAACACTGTCAACTTTTTCTCATGTCCTCCTGTCACCCCTACCCTGTGATTCCAGCCTTTCCAATTGCCTTGCTAAACATTTGAATGCATATGCGTTTGAAATAAATGGCACTGTTTTCGGGAATTACTGGGTGTGGCAGAAAGTCGTGTACTTTTTACATATTATTTGGTATGTCATACAACATGTTTACCCAAGCAGCTTCTGGGAATTTCCAAAATGGCTAAAAATAGAAAATAGAAAGACAAGATCAGAGGAAGAGCCTGACAAAGGTGAATATTTCATAGACGCATACAAACTAAGTGATTTGTAATTAATGTTATCTTTCTTTCTTTATTGCCATTGCAACAGTTTTTTTTTTAGAGGAAATATCCAATGAATGCATTTAAAATCTCTGCTTTCCATATAGTTTTAATATTTCTGTTTCTCTAAATGCATACATATTCCTTTTTAGCATTTACATTAAAGGTGCAGTGTGTAATTTTTAGATGGATCTCTTGACAGAAATGCAAAATAACACACAAAACTATATGATCAGGGGTGTGTAAACACCTTTCATAATGAACTGTTATGTTTTTATTACCTTAGAATGAGACGTTTTTATCTACATTCACAGAAGGTCCCCTTACATGAAAGCCGCCATTTTGTGCCGCCATGTTACAGAAGCCCTTAACGTCTCTGACAATAGTCCCTTTCACACATACAGTCTTTACTGGTAATTTACTGGTAAATTGCCGTTAACATGTCATGTGTGAACAGAACCTTTCCGGTAAATCAGTGCTCCCAATTTACCAGTAAGACAGGTTGTAAGATTGCCAGTAATTTACCGGTAAGCGCTGTGTGTGAACGAAAATTATAGGATTACCGGCATTTAGAACGGATGACGTAAGACCGTGCTGACTTCGGGCCAATCATAGCGTTTTAATACAGATGACGCGTTTACCCCCGCAGTGTTAACTGACGTTTCCACACACATGCTGCTTGAAAGTTGAGCACACCTGAAGTTTACGTCCACATTTCTTCACCAAAGTTGTTTAAAACAGCTTACCGCCGAATTGCCGACGTCCTTAGCACGCCCTCTGTGAAGCCTAAAGTGCAAACAGTACTGTTGTTAAAAACGCATTTTCGGTTTGGTCATGAGCAACTTCGCGACTGTTTACCACAGACGTGAAAACAACAAAATACGGACCGTGGTTATGAACGACGTGGATTGTTTACAAATACAACACTGAGCTCGCCGCGTGCTACAGGTACTTCCGCTTTCTCAACAAATTTACCGGTATTTTGATACTGATGTGTGAATGATGTCTTACTGGTAAAATAACGGAACCCCACTGCGTGTATGAACAGCACATTTTTGTATTTACTGGTAAATTCATTCTGGTAAATTCATGGTAATTTACCAGAATTACTGTGTGAAAGAGGCTAATGACATGTTTTCCGGCGGGGACTACTGTAGCTTCTCTATGTGTTTCAAAGCGAGGGGTGAGCAGTGGACTGAGTCATTGGTTGCAATTCGCAATCTCACCACTAGATGCCGCTACAATTCACACACTGCACCTTTAAAGAGCCCCTATGGTCCGATTTACAATTTACATTTCCTTTGGTGTGTAAGTGTGTATTAGTACATGTTAACGATATGCAAAAGGTACAAACCCCAAAGTAAACGATGACTCGAGTTATTGTCTCCAACGTAAATCTCTTTTCTTGGACTACAACAAATGCACGGATTGTAGGCAACAGTTTACTTCTTGGGACTGATGATGTAGACAAGACCGACATGTAAGTAAACCTGTAAGCCTGTAAGTAAACTCCTGTTAGCATTGCAGTGTGAGCGAATCTTCCAAACATGGTAAGGAGTGTCACATTTCCGGCTGACCTCAGAGGTATTCAGGCCAATCACAACGTACAGATTAGCTGGCCAATCAGGGACACAGCGCTTCTCACATTGATAAGTTTTGTAAAAAATCAGGAAAGAGCTACAAAAATATATGTTTTTTAAACCATAAACCACGCAAACACATTGTATTATACCAAATACAAAAAATAACGTTAATTTTTAGCAATGAAATAGGTGCTCTTTAACCCTTTCTTTCACAAAGAAGCACCACACTTTGGGAAACCCAGAACATTTGCAACCTGCTACCCAATGACAAGCACATTCCCGATCCTCGAAACAGATGGAGGAGAGAAGAAACAGATGAGGGAGAAACGGTCGCATGTTCTTGTGCGAAAGCCTTTCAGATGTGCCGTGTGAGCGAACGGTTCAGTAGTAGGTTATCTAAGAGAGAAACAAAAAAAATATAATGATTCTCTAGTCTCATGCCAGTGTCTATGTCAAATTACTTTGTGATGTTTATTACAACGTAATTACGGCTTAATAACGGTTAATAGTTGCACAACAACACAAGTAAATATTTAATATTGTCAAAACGTCAGAACACATATTGAGCAAGTTTCGTCATTGTTTGCTGTGCTTAATTTACTCAACAAATGCTTTCGCTTTGTTCTCCTTTCCCTGCACACATCTGTTTGTGGAGTCAAAGGTTCAGAACTTTCAGTAACACTGAAAATGACACACACAGACACACACATTTCCAGCAAGAAGTCAATATGTCAGAAGACACCTTCACATTCTTATTTTTACAACGTTGTTCATGCAAAAACACATCTTACTTGGGTAAATCATTTGAAGGATTGTGACATTACCAAATAATGCCTTTTTGGGCATCCCACAAATAAGCCTTTCCTTCTTCCAATTTGATTCAATTTGTCACTCCTCATCATTGAGCAAACATCATGATAACATCTCAATTTATAACCAAAATAAAAAAATATATTTTATATAAAGTACACTCTAAAAACAAATGGTGCTAAATAGCACTAAAAGTGTTTCATTTATCATAGGGGAACCATTTTAAGTGCTATCGCACCTATGTAGTACCTGTGTAAAACCATATTGTGCTATATAGAACCATATTTAGTGCTATAGCACTTTGAACCATATTTAGTGCTATAGCACTAAAAATGGTTCGCCTATGATTACGAGCTTTAGAGGTTTTTTTTATAGTGAATGCTTTAGAAATAATACAAACATGACACCAGAAATAAATATTGCATTGATTCACTGAAGATTGGGACGGAGAAGATATGGTAAAGCCCTGGATGGAGGGAAGAATAGTTTGAACCATTCTTGATTTAAGAACATGTGGAGTCATTTTAGCCAGGAATGGCTATAAACGCTCCCTTTATGGAAGATCTCTTAAACGGGTCTGTTTTGACATCTTACCCTTTATTATTGGCATAAGAGATCATCATCTGAATCAAATTATTTATTAAAGGGGAGGTTTCCATTTCAGAACAAGTATCTAAAATAGAGCTATCAGCATTTGGAGAGTAACAGGACCCAAAAGAATCTGACAACCAAAGGAGTCCAATCTAATCTAACCACATTCCCAGCAACTACATTCCAACGCAGTTATTCAATCCGATTCGGTCTGAAGCGGGAAGGATGTCAGTATCTGGTCCTTTGTTGGTCTTGCATGGGATGCATTCAGCTGATGAATGAAATGTGGTTTAGGTTTTCCAGTACACTTTTATTGGTGTCAGAACAAAACAGGGTCCTTATTTACTCTCCGTTTTTGTCTTTAAAGGGAATGCAAGTCAAACATTTTGTTAAAGTAAATGTGCAGACTTAAAATGAGAATCTCAGGTGTCCTACAGCAATAGCTGTACCATATGTAAAGTGTAATGTACTTTTATTTGTGGTGGGTTCACCATGCAAACAGCGTTCCTATACAAGCAGTGCACCAGACAGACAGTTAAAGATGAAGTGATTGAATGGTTAGGTGGATGGAGATGGACGGCTCAATGATGACCCCCACTACGCTCGGGCTTTGTGCGGGCCAGCGCTATTAGCATCTCCATGTGACAATAAATTGCCAATCACACAAACAGACATTCCCGCACACCCTCGGCGCTTCACAGCAATGATGGATTGGCCCCTTTGGGCCTGTGTAAGAACAAGGGTGTGTGTCGCTGTCAGTGTTCAAATTAAAGCCTAAACCCCTCCCAGAACCCCCCAAACACCTTGACTGAAGGGGAGGACACACAGAGAGCTCAGAGGAAGCCGGAGTTTTGTTTCCGTAACCTTTGACTCCTGAAGACCATCAATAACCTCCCAGTAGCACAGAAAGAGGGAGGGTGGGCCGCCATCCATCTTCATCGAAAGAGAGGAGAACGTGCGCTCGCTGTCTCTCCACCATCACTCCATCTTCTGCCGCACTCTCACTTTCACTCTCTCCCGTTTTTCGCACTTTTGGATGAATGGTTTGTTTGAGGGATATCTTTGCCTGTTAGATCTTCAAATTTATTGAGATTTTTAAAACTACAGTATGTAAACAGTTGATTTTGCAACTTTACAAAAGAAAAAATGGTTCTTTACTGACAAAACATTTATTTAACCTCCTAAGACCTAGATGACCTAAGACCCACATACCTGTACATGGACATCCTATTTTTTTGTTGTTTGCACCATAATACTTAATTCTGTGTAATTGGAGCCTGTTGTACACAAACATGGACAAATACACTGCTTAATGTTCCAAGAAAAATATTTGGTTATATTTATAGGTTTTTCCTAAACACAAAATAGCTGGAAGAAATCTGAAAAAAAGACAAACCAAAACTCGAGTCTTAGGAGGTTAAAAAAAAACTAATTTTCTTTAATGCCCCACAATGCCATATAATAATTAATTTGGCAAAAATATACAAAAATAAATATCCAAAAAATTAAGAGAATAACAAAAAGCTTCAGAAAAATAAAACATAGACTGACTACAATTTTATCTGTTATTAATATGAGTTGATCATCACTTTATATTTTGTAGCATTTCTCCTGGGCCTTGACTTTCGTTTATACTCCAAGCACACGTTTTTTTTTTGTGAGCGTATCACGAATTTCTGTTTATGTGTCATTGTCACGTATTGGTTACTCAACTGCTTCTTTCCTATTTTCAAACCATTTTCGCTTCGGTTTAGGGTTAGATTTGGTTTTTGCATTAGGATGTCACATAACGTTTATACTATTTTTTTTCTTTTTTGCCTGGCATTTGGGTTAGAGTTTGGTTTGGGTAAGGATGTCATTTTATGTAAATCTAACCCTAAACCAAAGCGACACACTGTAAGAAAATAGGACAAAACAGTAACCAATATGTGACAATGACAAGTAGAAAGAAGTTTGTGATATGATCAACCCAATATCACGCAAATACGTGACAAATGTCACGGTTTGGCCGCGTTTGAACGTGAGCATGTCACGTTTTCCGTTTGTGTCACTTTCACGTTTTGGTTACTCAACTGTTTTGTCCTAATTTCTTACCATTGTCGCTTCGGTTTAGGGTTAGATTTACATAAATGACATCCTTACCTAAACAAACTCTAACCCCAACGTCAGGCACCAATTGGTTAAAGTTTAGAAAATATAAAAGAATAAGTATTGTATCTTATAAACCAATACTTAAAGTGACAAATACTTAAAGTGACATATAACACAAGCACCAAATCTAACCCTAGGCCGAAGCGAAAATGGTTTGAAAATAGGACAACAAAGTTGAGTAACCAAAACGTGAAAGTGACACAAACGAAAAACGTGACATGCTCATGTCAAACGCGGCCAAACCGTGACATTTTCGCGTTGGTCCATGCGTGAAGTGGTCACGTATTTGCGTGATATAGGGTTGCAACATGAAAAAACTCTGAGATTCGTGACGATATCACGAAAAATAATCCAAAAATTACATGACTATAGGTACGTAATTTCGTGAGACTGGGCTGTCCGAGCACATCATTGCAACATGATTCAAGTTTTTCTTACATCCTTAATAAGATATTTTCATAAAAAGCAAAGACAAATTTGTCCAAGTTGGACATCTGTCTTGGCCGGGACTGTATGTTTAGTAGAGGAAAAATATCAGTGTCTTCTGGGTTTGAAGTAAAACCACTTTTGTCCTTTCCCAGGTAGAAGAACCCACCATGTTTGCTTTGTTTAGCTTATTACAGTTTTTTTAATTGCTTTGGTGCATTTCCCAAATCATTCTTAAAATTGGCAAAATAATGCCACAATTTGTACAAACTGCACAACATCATGGATGTCCTGCAAAAGCCTTTACCTAAATTTTTATGTCTATAAACATGTCAGTCCCATCGAGATGGTTGTTCATGAACAGGACAGTCAAAATGTTTAGCCATGTTGTCAATATACCAAGCGTACACAATTATGTGTGTCAGTATTTTCTGATGTAAACTGTGGACAAATTCACATTTTCACCTTTTTTCTGTAAACAAATTACACACATTGAGATTTTGAAAAAAAATCATATTTTACAGTACAAATAAAAAATTACAAACAAAATTATAAAAGCTGGCTAGAAAGGTAATCTAAATTAGAAAAGCTGTAGACTGTAAGACATGTAAAATTTTCTCGTACTAAAAATTTCAAGATTCACTTGACAGCAACTTATCAATTCAGTTCACATTCACAAAAGACTAAAAAAACTAACTATGAAAAACATGCTTACGGTAACAGATTATAACACAAAGGTCATCCATTTTGCATGACATGACTTGTACGATAAACTAATTCCTAAATGTTTTGAGGTGTAAGACTATTCAACAGAAAGCAGTATAATGTATTTGATGAAAATGACATACTGTAATCAATTGAAAATAGCAAACAGCAGACAATTATACATAATCATCTGCATGATTATACCAAAGCATTTGCTGTTTGTCTAAACAGACTGATCTCACGGAAAGTCGTGTTACAAAATTTGATCAATTTATTCATGTCCATGGCATGAAATTCTGTTTTTCTTGAGCACTAATGTCTTTTTCGTGACACGCGCACAAATTTCTATAAATAGTTTTTTGTGTGCATTGCACGACTTTCTTTTTCGTGTAGTTTTATGTATTGTTTTTTCGTTTTTTCCCCCTATTTTCTTACAATTGTCACATGGGGTTGAGGTTAGAATCACTTTCTGTTACATTTTTAGACATCCTAACCCAAACCCCAACTCCAGGCGAGAATAGTTTAAAACCGGAAGAAAAACATGTAGAAAGCAATACATAAAAGTACATCCTAACCCAAAACTCAAATCTAACCCCAAGCGACAATAATAAAAGAGGGAGAAACTTAGAAAACAATATATAAAATGACACGAAAAAGAAAGTCGTGCCACGGACACGAGAAACTATTTATAAAAATTTATGCGACTGACACGAAAAAGAATTCATACTTTTATGTATTGCTTTTTCTTCCACGTTTAAAACTATTCTCGCCTGGAGTTGGGGTTTGGGTTAGGATATTTAAAAATGTAACAGAAAGTGATTCTAACCCCAACCCCAAGCAACAATGGTAAGAAAATAGAAAAAAAACTATTAGAAAACAATAAAATGACACGAAAAGAAAGTCGTGCAACCTACACAATAAACTATTTATAGAAATTTGTGCGAGTGTCACGAAAAAGCTGATTTTTGTGCCATGGACATGAATAAATTGATAAAGTTTTGCGTGAATATAACACAACTTTCCATGAGATCATGTTGCATCTAAAACAATGACAGCTTGCTTTTATGTTGTTCACAACTGACTTGATGATGTGGAGATTAATCTTTTTCTGTCAGATTTTGTTGGAGTTTACCCTTACGAAAATAACCCATGGTTTTATTGTGATAAAAGTGTAGTAACCATGTTTTTTTTTTTTTTTTGGTGTATTGATTACTATCAGCAAAACCATGGTTTTACTACACTAACCATAGTTTTTTGGTTTTAACTGTAGTATAACCATGGTTAATTTTCGTAAGGGTAGCCTTCTCAATATAGTATACTGTCCACATCAAACAGCTTTCATGACTGCTGTTAGATAAACCGCTGTGTACAGACTGAAAGACAGAAGCTGAGATAAGTACCCAGATGACTATTTCCATAATCAGTCTGGTATAAACCCAGACACTATGCAAATCTGGGTCCTGTCGCTGTTCTTCCTACTATAGCTTTTTATCTGACCCATTTGCACACATTTCAACAATAACTTCCAGCATCAGCTCATAAACATGCAGGTTATTTTTACCTCGCTTCCGTATGAGACAAAGATCGGTGGGTGAGCGTACTATCTGCTTTTGCCATTGCCGGTAAAACGGTCTTTCATCTGTTCAACTTCTTAAGGGACATTATATTCCACATTCTTCTGCACGCTATGATGTTGTCCGTGTCCCAAACACACACACTCGCTCATCTCTGTTTTTCTCTGGATGCTGAGACAGGACTTGTTCACCGAGACAGTGACCTCACCTGAGCTATGCTGCTGTGGACATGGCCACTTTCACTACATACATTCATCAATGTCTCTCTCTAATGGACGGCATTTTGGCACAGCCAGAGGAATCAGTGAAAACTTGCACTTAGTAAAATGTGCAATCATAAGCACATACAGTATTGACTAAAGTCTGATAAACTATAGATGATTAGGAGCACTCAGTCATTGACTTCAACCTTTAACATGATCTTAGTCAACATTAATGATATATAGGTTATATCTTCACAGAATGTGAAGGATGATTTTATATGGAAAACGATATATCACAAAAAATGACTTTTTCACCGGATTTTCACAGGCAGGGTCACGAATGCTAATTACACCCCACCATTCCTTTCAGCTTGAATTGTTATAAAAGTGTTATATATTTTTCCAGGAAGCAAAACTGGACTTCCCACAATTGTTGTAAAAACAGTGTCTGACTCCAAAAATGTTAGTTTTTGCAGATCTATATACAATACAACATTCCAGTTTGCCAATGGAAGTAATCTGCTAAAAGTGACACTTTTACTGACAAAATGCTGCTTGTTTCAAAATGTAAGTAGGTGAGACATATCCTGTACCCAGATACAATAGGCCTGCTATGTTATCCTATATTCTACAAATTGATATGCATACAACACTGAAAAAAATGATTCATTGAATTTAATCAATTTTTTTAAGGTAAGTGGTTGCAATCAATTTATTTAAGCTACATTTAAACAAAAAAGATTAGTAAAGCAAAGTAAAATATAAAACTTTTGTTTAAATGTAGCTTAAGTGGGTTGATTGCAACCACTTACCTTGGGAAAATTGATTAAATTCAATGAATCCTTTTTTGCAGTGAAGAATGGATCATTTGTAATATCGATTTTACAATACAAATTCAATGCACACCTGGGTGATTCTCACGAAACCATTGAAACACAACGGCACTAATGATTTTAGCTTTAAAATGTGAAATATAGTAACATTAAAAAGCATCAGAATTAACACAATACTGTGTTCTACCTTGCACAATGTGTGATTTCAACATAAGAATTTATAATTGGAAATTTTATCTAATTTTCTGCTGAAATTCTTATTACCGCAATGTGTCCGGCTGTGTTTGAACATGCGTTATGTTGTAATTTAATCAAATTAACACAAAAATATTAAGAAAAAAAATAAATGGAGGTTTTGCTAGACTACTTTAGATGACAGAAAAAATATTTACTGAATATTCATGTATAATAATAATGAAGACAAATTAGGAAAATGATGTGTCCATGCCTGATGTTCTCATCCTCCGCAACACTTTTTGAGAACAGTTTAAGCACACATACAGAATTTTAATAAAGTTTGATTTTGAGTGACCAAGCACATGGACCAGTTACTTCAAGATGGCTACCAAGTAAGATCATTTTTTACAGTTAATTTGAAATATTGTCTTGTCAGAATGCTTACACGACATTTTGATTATCATTACCGCAACAGATGCTTATTAAATGTTAACTTAATTAATAGAAGCATAATACTTTGATTTTAAATGCATGTGCAGAATCTTCAAATTATGTTCTTTCAGGTTTGTCATGTCATTTTGAAAATATGTCAGTGTTGATGTTTTCTGACTGTTGCGGTAATGAGATTTTTTTAGGACTAATTTTTTAAATTATGTTACAAAAAGTGTTAAATGATAAGTAAAAGTTTTTAAATTAATGTTCCCATTTACTCCAGACTTTGTTTTTCAATGTCTGGTGGGAAAAAAAGTAAATTTAAGCAATTTTTACATTTTCATGCTTGACATTTTTAAAACCAAGTTTTCGTGAGAATCACCCACCTATTTTTCTTTGTAATGGCCAAATTGAGGACATTGGTGATTTTTTTTGCTCTGCTTAAACAACATGCAAACATGAGCACTGATTATGATAAGAGATATTTCATCTTCTCTATCTACTCTTTTCTTCACATGCTTGCACATGCAAATCATCGCAATAATAATGTGAATATATCAATGCAAACACCAATGTTATTCATGGTCCATGCTTATTCTTCAGGTTTAATATTTCTAGTATGCAAACTTTTTCAGTAGTTCCTGACATGATCAGCTTCTACCAAATGTAATGTAAAGGGTTAAATTACCGAAGAAAACAGCACACGCTTGACTTGAGGATTAAACGTCATAGAAATCTGTCCAAAAAGGACTGGGTCGTCAGATTCCTTCACCATGGGTTAGTTGACAAAAGTACAAATCATTCATGCAAGTTCTTTTTCTCTGGGCGTAAGAAACAATTCATCTTCAGTTTTACATTTGGCTCAACAGGCCCGAAGCTGCCAGAACTTCCGAACTTCGCCCTCAGTCCTGGGGCTGGAGGGTGGGAGACAGGCACTGAGATGGGCAGTAGGAGGCAGGATTCATCATCCGGCTCTAAGCTGGCATCGCTCGGTCCTTGAACCCTGACAAAAAGCCTGTCGCGCTCAAGTGAGCCTCAAAAGATTTGTTTCGCCAAACATGTGGGGGATCCGCAGTCCTGGAGGGCCACGGTGACTCTTCCGAGAGGATGAAGAAGTGGACATGGAAAATGTGATTGTGGTGTGGTCACAGTTCAGCGATGCTCTCCACACACAGTCATAAATGAGGTGGCAGGGGGCAGACATCACTGCATGATCGCACAGAATTGGATACAGCAGGTTTTATTCGTCACCATGAGGAGAGAAAAACAATGGAGTGGAAATAAACAAGTTGTTTACTAGGTCTGTAAAATATTAAAGTTATAAACCATGGGGTAATTTTATCCAAAGACTCATCTAATAGTCAGCCACCATTGACCACTATAGTAGTAGTCTTCACGAGTCCACTTAGATCTGAAAACCCGAGGTTCGACCCGAGACCAGAGTAGGTTTGTGTCTAAAGTTTCACGTGTGCCTTGAACACGGGTCAGGTATAATATTAGGGGCATTTGGTCTTGGATAATTTGAAAATGAATGTGTTTTTGCAGAACGGACCCAAGAAGACACAAACTATCTCGCAAGTGTGCATCAAGTGGTTTTCCAATGCCTCCTCGGAGAACATGACGTCGGTAGTTTTTTGAGAGTCTAAAGCAATTAACACTGTGAAGCTGGGATTTATACTGAAAAATCTATTAGCTGTTTTAAATTGAAATGCATATTTTATCATAATTATTCATGTTTTAAATATTCTGAATATTTTTTTCTTACATTCCAATTTAATAATATTTCATATTTTTTTATCTTAATATTCTTTAAAAATTATTATGCCATTTTATTGTCATATCTAATTAGTGACATAAAATGGTCTTAAAAAGACAATACTATCGACTATCGCCATTATTTCTGGGGCAATTAACCGACCTACGAAAAGTAGCTACCGTGACAGGCCTACTCCTCGGTTTGCCAAGAGTGCTTGAAACATTGTGCGGCTGGCGGTAGGTAATTTCAGACCTTTCAAACAATTTTGAATAAACATTTTAGCGTGCATGCGGGGCTGCACACACATCGATGTCATTTATATTAGGGTCCAGTCGGGTCGGGTCTAATTTTCTCGGATTTGTCTCAGGTCGGGTCTTTCTTTAAATAAAAATTATTTATGCACGTTGGGTTCGGGTAAAAAGTGATTTGGGTCAGGTACATTTCTTTAGGACCCGAGAAGACCTCTACACAACCCTACTACCTTTGCAATTTGGAGTGGTTCTTTCCACTTACTATGAGGGTCTGGCTTAACAAAATGAAGGGTGACATCTTATAAACAAACCCTATTGCTGGACTTCTAAGATACAAATATACACACTTTAGTGAATCATTTTAATTAAAAGTTTCTGCAAAGCTATATTCAAGAGCTTAGATGCAAAACCCTGCGATTGTATCTGACAAATTAGCATCTTTGATAAAGCTCTAATGTTTAGGTTCAGTCATTTCACTTTATTGGCAATGAAAAGGTTATTAGTTAGTTCACTCTTAGAAAGTTAATGTGTTAAGCTTTTTGTGTTAAGCTTTTAACACATTATGTGTAATTTTAACACATTGGGCTCTATCTTACACCCAGCGCAATGCAGCGCAATGCGCGACGCAAGTGTCTTTCGCTAGTTTCCACCCTAATTTTCACGTTTAGCGCCGCGTTGTTTAAATAGCAAATGCATTTGCGCCCCCTTTTGCGCCCATGGGCGTTCTGGTCTGAAAACGAGGTGTGTTCAGGCGCATTGTTGGCGCGTTGCTATTTTGAGGCAAATAAATAGACTACGCCATTGACCAACAAAAACCTGGTCTAAAGTCTAAAGTCAATGACGCAATAGTGTTTTATGTTATTTAAAGAGCGCATTAGTAATATGCGCCTATAAACGGGAGGACAACGCGGGTTTGCTTATCACAAAGTACTGTACATGAATGCGCAGCAGCACAAAAATGCTTTTAAATATGAAAGATTAAAGTATTGAATGTAAAAGATTATTATTGAGTCTCTTGGACATAAATGAGGACTAATTATGAGACGTTAGAAGGCGCAAAGAGCTGCTTCAACTGTAGCTTGGTAAGTAAATAAATGTTTTGCTTTAAACAAATGCATCTGTTTTTAAATGTTTTTTTTTAATGCTACCTCACGGATTTATTGTATATTATGACTCTGTACCTGCGGATATGGTGAGATGAGAAACATTTTAAGTAATGCTTAAAAAAAACTCTTTGCTTAAAAAAACGCTGTCCAAAGTGCTGAAACGTGAGGAGAGCCGTTTGTAAATTCTTTATCTCCTGTTTGTTACAAATAAAGTATTTTTAGAGTACAAACCTTATCTTACATACTTGTAAATTATTTTTTGATGATATTGGATAACCATACATTTAAAGCAATTACAAGCCTGCTTTTTTACTTCCATGACTAAAAGAAAACGGGTTTTAAAGGTTTTAATAACAAAATAACAATTTCAATACAAGTGAAAAACAACACAATTATTTAACATTAATCTTAAACTGGGTTTCTTCTTCCGCTTAGTTTTTCAATTTACAAATTTCGTCATCTAAATAGGGTTTAGACATAGCGCCAGCGCAACTTGCTTTTAAAGGGGATGGGAGCTGTGACTCTCATTGGTTTACTGCACGTTATGCCCAAAATACTCCCATTACAATAGGACCAACCCTTTTCGACCATGCGCTCGGCGCACAAACCATTTTTCCCGTCGTTAAATTAGCAAAAGTGGATTCGGACACGCCCATTTAGACGTTGCGCTGTGCGCTTTAGACAATGCACTTAGATTGTTAAAATAGGGCCCCTAATGTGTCATTTCCTGTTGATTTTTAGTTAAAATAAAACACAAGTTGTGTTAAAAGTAACACAAAATGTGTTGTTTCAATAATAATAACAGAGATGGGTGGATTCTGAGACAGTGCATTTAGTGTGTTTTTAACACTTTAAAATTTTGTTAATATTTAACAAATTTGACTCTTTTGCTGCAAAACCTTCTTGGTAAATGCAAAAATCTGTTCACTGTCTTTTCTGAATAAAGATAAATGGAAAAAATCAATATAGTTACATATTCAGAAAACCTTCTTTATCCAGGTAAAAAACGTGCAGTTCGACAATCGAAATCCATACCATCATTCATGCAATTCTTGAATGCACGTACAGAACTTTGCAAAAAAAATCTTTGGGCCATTTTTGCCAAAAAAACTATTTCTAAGTGGCCTGAGGCTGGGATTAAGTGAATTTGAAGCAGAAGTATTTGTTGAAGGTATAATACATGCCGAGAGCTTGGAGTTACAGTAATATCATTATCCCATTTAGCGGCTTTTGCATCTGAGATCCTCATATTTCACCATAGACTATAATAGGTCCAGTATTCATAGATGCTATAGAGCAGTGGTCTCCAACATGGTGCACGCCAAAGCACATTCTAATAAAAGCCTCAATTTTAATATGTATTTATTACATATTTTATATTAGCTTAGCTACTTTTATGCATGTTAAAATTCCAAACAATGATAAAGCATATCAACAAGTAAAATAAAATCAAGTAAAAGAAAAAAGTTTTGAGTAGACTATATCAAAAACGTAGCCCTCCAGATTGTTTTATCCATAAAAGATTGGAGACCCCTGCTACAGAGCATAGATGTAATTGCTTGAGAGCATCAGAACATGTTGAAGGTTACTAAAATTTCTCATCCCCTGCCCCAAAAAGCAAGTGAAACCTTATATGTGCATTATTTGTGCGTGCCAAATAAGAAGTCACTTCAAAAATTACAAACAATTAAAGCATTTAAATGAAAGAAGTCTCAGACATTCTTGCTTGGTTTATAATATATCTGTTGCCATTTGTTTTATTCATTAGTATTGTAATATAAGTCATTAGTGGTTTAATATATCAATCTGTACAGCGTACAATCCCTCTCAAAATAAAGTCTGTATCGTCACAGCTGTCTGTTAAGCCAGCATGTTCTTGTGCTCTCCAACACCGTCCATTCCTCGGACCAAGTGCAGGGGTTGTGAGGAAACCACCATAATCAATTATTGGCATGGAATAAGTCAAGGCACACAAAGGAAGAGCTGAAACCAGAAAACGACACTGGGAGCAAATGCGAGCAGGCACAGATACTCACACACAAAAAAATAATCTACATGGCATTTGTTCTGTGCACAAATATGAAGAGTTCCCTTTGCATTTTAATGACTCTGTGTCCATTTTAAGCCTGCAAATACAGTTTTAAAAATAAAAGAAAAGCTCCCTTTAAACTAAACAATCATTGCCACCTAAAACCCTCAGATCAATTTTTTAAACAACTAAACATAATATTGCACCCACATTCCAAATATAGAAAAAAACATTGATGGTATGGGAAGACATTGTTTAAATACTAAAAGCATTTAAATTCATTTTAAATGTGCTTGTGTGCGACAACTAAACTAATCACACCTCCAAAGCTGCCACTCAACCGAAAGCCAGTCTTGAATCAAACATAACATCAACCTAGGATTATTATATCCTGGATGTAACAGACTAAATATGGGTAGTTGCATGTGTAATTACTTTACATTTTAAAAAAAACTAAGAGGGCATTAACTGAACTCCCCTGTGCTGGAAAGTCACTTAAATGCAAAAGCAGCCTTGATTCCTCTGTTAAAACACTGATTCATATCGTCATAGATATGAATGTTACATGTGTAAGCGACTACAAAAGCAACATTCATAAGTTAGTGCTCCTCTTTTTTAACATTGCATCAAATGATGGAATACAATATCCACCATACAGAGTAACTAGTTTTAAAGTTAAATAAAAAGGCAAACAAAATTCTTGCTTTAGCACTTGTAATGGCAATTTCAACTGTGTGACAGGAAGTTAGTGTGACAGAATAAAAGTCCTATTATAAGAAACTAAAGGTGAGCCGAATGCCTACAGTATGCAGTCATATAGGAAGACTCAAGTTGAAGCTGGAAATGGACACCGTACCACACAGGCACAGGATGGCAAATTTGGCCGCACCTTTGGGAGAGGTGCATGCTTACATTATAAGGGACAAGTCGTTTTTATTGGTCTGCTAATGCATGTCCACGTTCCGGTGATGGCAGATCATTAGGATGTCTGCGGGTGCGTTGGCATTCTCAGGCCTGGTTGGTAGCGATGAGATTTCTCAGTTGTTTGACGACAGTGTCTATGAGCTTCTGCTTATCCCGCTCGTTCTTACGAAACGGTGCAAACATGTTGTTCTTACGACTGGTGTCCTTCATCCTGCAAACAATGAATGATTGAAACATATGAGACCGAAAGCAATTTGGGAAGTTGCAAATGATTGTTTTCCTCCACTTTATACTTTAATTTATGCACATAATTAAATACCAAGTAAATCAAACTATAAAAGAGGATTAGAGGTTGAGCAGAGACAGAAAGTGGAGAGTGGCTTCATTAAAAGCAAGGAAACTTTATGGCTCCAAAACCTACAAATTAGTCACTTAACTTTTTACTGTGATTAAAGGGCATATGACCTGAAAACAAGCCAAAGAATATGAGAAATTGAGCCCGTTTCCACTCGCATACCATGTTGGTCACAAAGTGCTGCATCCCTAGAGAACTCAATGAAGGGACAACTGAGAGCTTTTTCACGTTGCGGTTCAATGGAGCAGTTCTGCATGGAGGTTCTAATGAGCTGCCCACTTTCCTGCCACTTGTGCCAAACGCCTATTCTCAGTAGCATGGGGATCACTGAGCCAATGAACACACATTCCTGTCGCTCGCAAGCAGACGAACTGTGCCAGAGTCTCGGCACCACAGCCTGACACAATACTAAATGACCTATCATCAGTTAAAAACATTTCGGTTCTACATCGTTTGAACATTCAAAGGGATATATAGTGGAAAATGTACTTTGCTAGCACCTTTGATATGCTACATTTAAGAGAGTTCATTTAGAGACTTTGACTATTCGTAATAAAGGACATATAAATACAGTAGTGGCCAAAGTTAATGACTTGAACATCTTTATTAAAAATTAAGAACACCTTTATAGGTCCTTTATTCATATATTTTAGTAAAGATGCATTAAAAATTTTGTATGAATGTTGCATTCGTGTGTTTGGTGTATAAACCAAAGCCCGGCTTTAAAGGAATAGTCTACTCATTTTCAACACCAAACCATGCCACCACCTCAACCAAGAATTGCCGACACATCCCTCCAGGCCAGCCGACAGTCTTGCCTGGGCCCGGGACAAGATAATCTTGGAGGGCCCCTCGGCCCTCCTACTTTTTACTGGTAACAAGACATTTGGCATTATCAGATTCATGACCCACGAATATTGCATTATTATACATTAATGTAGTACTGACACTATATACTGACACAAAAAAACTTTTATTTATATAACGTCGTCAACCCCCTCTTTTGAAAACCTCTATTTTCTTCTTCTCTTTTCTTTTCTGAGCACCGGACTTGTGCTGAGTCTGACCAGATTTTTTGAGCGTACTGAACTTCAAATCAAATGACATCATAAAATTTTGATGAGTGGCCAAACCATTTTTCTGTTGGGCGGGGGGTTTCTTGACCACTATTTCAAGTATAGGAAGAAAACAAATAAAATGTTTTTTATGTATCTTAAATACAGTCACCTCCATAAATATTGGAATAGAAGCACATTTTGTGTTATTTTAGCTGTTTACCAAAATGTATTATAGTTACAGTTTATTTTGAGGGCATTCACACATCCATAATGGCTGAAGGATTTAGGAATTACAGCCATTTAATATGTAGCTCCCCCTTTTAAAGGGGTCAAAAGTAATGGGACAGTTGACTTAAAAACTGTTTAATGGACAGGTATTGTCTATTTGTTAAATAATTTCCTCATGAATGACAGATGTTAAATGTCTGGAGTTGATTTTAAGTGTGGTAGTTGCATTTGGAAGTTGTGGCTGTGAACCCAAATCATTTGATTCAGGGACATCTCCATGCAAGTGATACAGACCATAATTAGGTTTCAAAAACACAACAAATCCATCAGAGAGATGGCAGGAACATTAAGAGTGGCCACATCAACAATTTGGCACATCCAGATAAAAAACAACACAGTGGTGAGCCTATCAACATTAAAATCCTGTATGTCCTGTGGTGGTTTCCCAGACAGGGATTAGATTAGTCCTAGACTAAAACATTTTTAAGAGCTGTCCAAACTGAAAACAACTTGCACTTACATATCTTAAAAAATACATCAGTGTCCTGTGTTTTGCCTCAAAATGCACACAGGTAATGTTTTTAGGAAGGCATGTTTGTTCAAACTAGTTATATTTCCTAATTAAACTAAGGCCTAGTCCTGGATTAAGCTAATCCCTGTCCGGGAAACCACCCTTAAATGGGATAACAGTGGTGGATGATCGCATTATCCTCTCCATTATAAAGAAAAACCATCATAACTGTAATTGGAATACATTTTGGTAAACAGCTCAAACAACACAAAATGTGCTTCTGTTCCAATATTTATGGAGGTGACTGTATTAGATTTTTCTTCCACAAATATGCCTATTTTCTTTATTTTTTAACAATTGCAGTGTTTCCCACAGGATTTTGAGAGACTGTGGCGGCGATTACGTCACACCCCGATTAGCATACATGTGCCGTCATTGCGTCGTGTTTTACTCTGTAATCTGTCACATTATATTGCATTTTAACACAACTGAATGCTATTTTTACATATTATTTGTTCTGTTGTCTATAAAATAGTGACTAAACAGGACCCAGTAACAACCCAGTGACTCATTTTTAATGTATGTTAATGTCAATGTAAATCCAATCAGCTCTTTCTTTAACTGCTGCTAAAAACGCACCCTCATCTGACAAAATCATCATATATTTACATTGAGGCTGTACTGATGTTGCTCTTCTCATTGATTCTATGGCAGATAAATCAATGTATGGAAAACACTGAATTATTCCATAGGTTCCAGTTCTGGGCCCCCCTTCATCCTGGGCCCGGGACAACAGACCCATTTGTCCCCCCCTGTCGGCGGGCGTGCATCCCTCTATCATCTGTGTGTGTGCACGTAAGCGCTGGAGCGCGCTGCGACGCTTCGATAGCATTTAGTTTAGCCCCATTCATTCAATGGTACCATTTAGAGATAAAGTTAGAAGTGACCAAACACATCAACGTTTTTCCTATTTAAGTAGGCGCAGTAACACCCTCCCTCTCCCATTATGAGAGTGAGAAGGGGAGCGGACTTTTCAGGCGAGTCGAAGTACTCCCAAAAGTGCTATTACGCCATAAAATATAGTTCCTTTTTTAAATCCGCTTAGAAAAGCGCTACGTTTTATTTTGTACCACCAAACTTGCTCGTATAACTACTCATCTTAAATAGGAAAAACGTTGATGTGTTTGGTCACTTCTAACTTTATCTCTAAATGGTAGCATTGAATGAATGCGGCTAAGCTAAATGCTATCAAAGTGTCGCAGCGCGCTCCAGCGCTTACGTGCACGCACACAGATGACAGAGGGACGCATCAACAATTCCAAGCCAAGGCAACTACACAGTTCAACACTGAAAATGAGTAGACCATTCCTTTAAAGGAAAACACCATTGATATTTTATTATGTTTTTACCTCAACCCAGAATCAACGCACACCTATCTTTTTTCAATGCATGGACCTAATCTTTGTACAGCGCGTCGTGAATGTGTTAGCATTTAGCCTAGCCCCATTCATTCTTTAAGCACTTGCAGCACTTCAACCTCGGATGCAGTACTATTGACGGAAGTTTGAGTGAGAGGGGGAGTAGTCAGAAGTCATAGATATATACACTAGATGTCGCCTTGGGGTCCTAAGCATGCGTCAAAACTGCCGCCATCCTGGAACGGGGGTCTTGTCATAGGAAGTAGCTAGGTAACGCTGCTATCTTTGCCTGTACTTCGAATTCATGGACGATGCTGGACTTTTGTGCTGCGTATGGATGTTAGGCCTACTAGCACTATGCATTATAGTTAGAAAAAGTAGATTTTCATAATATCAAAACTTTTATTTTTTTTTGGACTCAATGCTAAATACATGTCTGACTGGTGGAATGAACCAAAAGAAAACCTAGAAATTCATGCATTCATGACGATTTATGGTGATTTTATTTCCGTAACACCATTGCCTACAGGGCTCCCCTGTTTCAAGATGGCGGCTCTATTTGACGCATTCGTTCCAATGAACTGCCGTAGCCAAGGCGACATGTAGTGTACATATCTACAGTCAGGAGTGATTATAATTATTATAATATTATAATTATTATAATACTGTGCCCGAGGTCAAAGTGCTACAAACTAAGTGCTTTTACACAATATAGTTCTCATTTTTTTATCTGCTTAAAAAAATCTTTCACGTTTATTTGGTGCCACCATACTTACTTGTGTTACTACTCATGTAACAGTCTTTAAATAGAGAAAACATGGAAGTGTTTGGTGGCTTCTAAATTCATCACTGTTTGGATCCTAAGGAATGAATGGAGCTAGGCTAAATGCTAACACATTCATGACGCACTGTACAAAGATTAGAAGTGCACGCATTGAAAATAGATGTATTAATTCAAGTTGAGGTAAGAACATAGTAAAATGTTGAGATGCAGTGGTGTTTTCCAAGAAGAATTTAAGAAGGCTTGGCAAAAAATTACACAAAACATACATTGCAGTCAATGTACAGGTATGCGACCTATAAGCTATTTGTTATTCTACGCTAAAAATTGTAAAAATTGAGATAACTTAAGCTAATTCGAATTTATTTTTTAAAATTTATAACAACTTCTCATTAGTCAAGAAAGTTGAAATTAATTATAATTCAAGTTGATTAAACTTAAAAGTTTAAGTGCAACAAGGATTCGCTTTTTACCGTGTATTGCACTTATTTGAGTAAAACCCAGGTTCTCCGTTTTGTCTTTTGTCCAATAAATACATTAAAATGATTTGTCCATTTTGTACCTCATATTTTAATAGGTTTCATCTAACCTGAAGGGTTACTTTTAGCCACTACAGTATATATGTTTTAAAAGTAACTGCAGAAAAACACCCAATTTAATTGAGGTCAAAGAGTGAATATAAAACTGTAAAATTAAACTATTTGCTGTTCAAGAAACAATTGCACATTTAGTGGCTGTTTCCCAGACAGGGTTTATCCTGGTCACAGACTAAAATGCATGTTTGAGATGCCTTCATTTAAAAATATCTTTCACTGACATATCTGAACATATATCAGTTCCATTGTTTTGTCTCAAGATTCACACCATCGTTTTTTGCAAGATATGTTTGCAAAACTTAAATGTCCTACTTTAACTAAGGGCCTAGTCCTAGATGAATCCAAACTCTGTCTGGGAAACTGCCCCATAGTCTACTATAATGTGAACAAATAAAAGGTTACAAATATGACGACGACACCTTCAGATAAACAATCGTGCAAGCTACAAATCTGGTGAACGAAAGAGTCGGTCTGATACTGTGGTGGACACTGAAGCAATCTTTATTAACCACAAACAACCTCAAAAATGCTCCCCTCCTATCAACTCGTCCTATGAGTCTAACTGAGGGTTATTTGGCTCGATAGCCATCATCACGGATGCATAGCTTTGTTTCAGTAGTGATATGCTTCGCTGCCTATCATTGCCATGGCGATAACAATCACCACCGCCTACGGCAGAAATTTTCATTTGTGAGTGAATGCTTGCGAGGCCCTTTCTGAAGTTCAACAAACAACAGTAAAGTAGGGGTCAGCCTGTTGCGTATTTACAGAGAAAGTAACAAGTTACCAAATGATGTACTATACAATACACCATTCTCAGCAATCCACTGTATACAGTACATTGTTGAAAGGTAGTGATGTCCTTAATGAAACACTTAGGGGAAGTTTCCCAGACAGGTTTTAGATTAATCCACGACTAGGCCTTATTATGGCATTTAAGTCGTTTTTGCAAACATACCTTACAAAAAACAATACTGGTGTGCATATTGAGACAAAACAAGAACACTGCAAGATGTTTTCTTTTTTAATTAAGGGAGCTGAAAGATGGCATTTTAGCTTGAGCATTTGCGGTCTTTACAAAAAATACAACAAATAAATGGTTTTAATTCAAAATTGAATACAACTCAACTCTTTTAAATGTATACATTTTGAATATTTTTGCAACTTTTGAAGAAACAGTTCATCCAAATATAAAAAATCTGCCAAAATGTACCCTCATGTCATCCCAAATGTATATGACTCCTTAATATTCAGCAGGACACAAACAATTTCATATTTAAAGAAAAAAAAATTCTTTTAAATGTGTTTCTAGCAGAAAATGAGTCGCCAGTGTCAGATCCCCTATCAATGTGATGTCACATTGTTTACACCCCAACCGTAACCGCTCACAGACTCCACCTTATGAGTGCGTAGTTTAACTTTCTGCCAGAAACACATGTTTTGATGTAGTCCAAAGCACATGTGCAACCGCTCTAGCCCCTACTTTGCATACGGGGAGGGGAACAGAAGCTTTCTTTGCATTTAAAGAAACGCACACAAAAACAGCGCAATTATTATTACAGACAAAATTGGCCATGTTCACATAATGAAAGATCTGTGGTGTATTTTAAGCTGAAATTATACAGACACGTTCTGGGGATACCAGAGACTATTTTTATATAGCTGAAAACACCTACGTTAGCGCGCATTTAAAAGCCCCTGTGTTATCTTCTAGGGACTCAACATGGAGAAGCTCCTAAAAGCACATAAACCCCTCATTAAACGTGGGGTGCACGAGGTACGCTTTAAGAAAGGTAGTCTGGCTGAGTAACACACTTGTAGCCAATCAGCAGTAAGGGTCTACTAACTGACATCGTTGTCTGGGTTGCGTACGTGTGGGGTGGGTCCATCAAAAGAAGGTCCAGATTATATTGGGGTAGGGGAGTGTTTGTTTAGGTGATTTCAAATGTCAAATTTGAGTTTCAGAGATTGTGCACCCCGCCTTTAATCTAATCCTCATTAATGTGCTTCTGGAGCAAAACAATATCAGCTTAGTGAGCTTTATATTAATCTTATCAGCTCAAAACAGCTTACTTAGAAATCGATAAGTCATGTTTTCCTGGAAACGTACAGATCAGCGTGACAAATTCAGATATGGAGGAATATGATAAAGATGAATCTCTCGGTTCTTGTTCTCGTGCACTGTGACTGTCAAATGTGTGCTTCATGATTAGACAGCACCGGTTTTCTTTTATTGGGGAAAGCCCATAAACGGCTTAAGCAAAAAATGATCAGCACAGATAGTTTTTTTCTCATTACCCCGATTTCGTGTGGCATGTAAACACCTTAACTGGCTTTTTTGCAGGTTCATGTGCACATTAGGGGTGGGACAAAATTTTTTATTCTTCGATGCATCGCAATGCGGATGTGGCCGATTCTGAATCGATTCACAAAGGTCAAGAATCGATTCTTAAATGTTAGTTTACAAAATAATGTGAAGTTATCAGAACCAAAGGCAGAACTCAACTGGGGGAGCGGTGCTTCACGCAGACAACTTGAGAGTGCACGCACTGCGCGAGCACCTAGAGCGGAGCTTACACGAGCAGAAAAGAAATAAATAAAATTTAGAACAGCCCTGTTTGACTAATTCTAATCTGCAAGAAAACAAGATACACTTTGGGATAGTCTTTCTCTGTTCAGTGAGTGGCAGGGAGAAACAGCGCATTTAATTTAATGACTCTTCTGACTGTGCTTATAGCGTTTTACTAAACCATCCGCTGACTGTTTAGATATAAAAACATGAACATACTTCTGTAAAAATATGCACATTTGTTATCCAGACGCTAGGTGCGCTGCATTAGATAAATACAGTAATACTGCCAATCACTGTGTATAGTGTTAATGATGATGCTAGATGCTTAACGTTAGTTAGTTTGTGGAAGTTAATGCCGGTTAACATATAGAATTAATGTCACGTTTAATTACTATGTTTTACTGGTTTTAATGTCCTACAACATATATGTAGTATAAGAATAAAATGATTGATCACTTAGTTGCATTAAAGTACAGTATATGACAGGTAGTAGCAAAAGCGCAAACACTAGACTAGCCTGGCTTTGAGAGCAAATGTGATGTAATGGCATCACAAATATGCTAATTAATACGTCAAGAATCGATTCTGAATCTAATCGGGACCCTAAGAATCGATTCTGAATCAATGTGTGAGGGTCCAAGCGATTCCCACCCCTAGTGCGCATGTCTGTGACATTTATGCGTTACTTTGCACTTACTTCCGCATGTGACTTTTATCTTTCACACGCGGAAGCGCAGGTAACACATAAAAGTCTCCGCTCGACTAAAGCAGCTGGCAGAGAAACTATGAAAATAGAAGCTGATGTTACATTTACAGGTTCTGCAGACACAAGAAGAGATACAATAGTATAGCTTAAGAGTAAGACGGATATGCCGTCGGCCTTTTGAACGACTATTATGTACTAAAGGCGGTGATGTCACTGGCTGGAAGAAACCTGACAAATCTTGTAAATGCAGTTGTCTGCATAGCCGGTTTATTGATTTGCATGTAAATGCATGAAAACAGTTTTCTATAATAAGCAGATTTTCCATTGTAATCTGCTTATTCTGTTCATGTAAACATTTGGTATGGCATGAGGATGAAAAAAAGTTTTCATATTTGGGTGAACTAGTCCCTTAATAAGTGAAACTTTTGCATTTTGTAAAAGCACATCAGTGCTGGTCATATTAAAGCTAGAGTTCAACTTCAAACTTTCATTTAGAAACAAGGCTGGGCATTACTGGTTGAGGTTTTTAAATAAAGTAAATCTCATATTCTTACTCTTATATTTAATCTCCATTTCCTCTCTCCAAATAGCAACTAAACAGCCTGGTAAAAGTATGCGTCGACAGAGAAAGGCCATTCTCTTCTACAAGCCTGTCGTACTCTGACAGTGTGTTCATACTGTGTGTGTGTGTGTGTGTGTGTGTGTGTGTGTGAACCCTTGCCAGGCTAAATAAAACAGATCACTTTCACTGAGACAGAGGGGCAAGAGGGTGAAGCTGAGGTAAGTGTAGCTCAAATGGGATCAGGCGGGTGAATGTGTGTGTGGGATTGAGTAATGCCAATCCACTCTTCTGCTGTTGTATATCACAAAAACCGGAGGGCAGCCAGAGGAGGGAAGGAGGTAATGAAAGAAAAAGAGAGTCACAGAGAAAAGCTTAAGTGATCAGGAGGTCACAAGTTTAGTGAATACAAGCACACACATAAGGAGTTAAAATAAACTGCATGCAAGATTCTGCATGCAAGATAACATGAAGCAAATGAGTGTCTTGTATATAACAAACAGGAAAACCACTAAAAAAGTCCTAATTTATTTTTACACAAAAGTCACAAGCTTTTTAAGACTTATTTTTTGTATTGTGAAAATCTCCCCTTTTAATTGTCGGTGGAATAACAAGAAACTTTTAATTTTGTTTTAATGTATGTGCATCGACTTTAATTATTTTACTGTATTTGAAAAACATTTATTATAGTAAGCAATGCTTTTAATGATGTGTATTTAACTGAAAATGCGTTTACTAATAATGCCACCATGCAAACAAAAATTATCCTTAAAATTGGTTTATTTTCCTCATGCAAATAGTTTATCCAGCAACATAGGCGCACTCTCATCACACAGTCACAAAATGCAGAGTACTTACGATCTATAGATCCTGCTCATGAGAAAGGGAGAAGAGAAAGTTTAAGAATGAATGAATTTGATCTGGTTTTTGAGATGATGAGAGTTGAAGAGCTATAGACCAGCGTGAAGGTGAGCGCGTAAGACTTACTTCTCGAGAAGGGCCAACGCCGTGTGCGGATTCACTCTCAGGTACTTGCAGGTGGGCCTGCCGTAGTCAGCCAGATACGTGGACCAGTCCCACTGAGTGAAGAGATCCAGTAACTACAAACAGAAAGGACAGTGATGGTGAGGAAGACAAAGAGAGATCGTTAAAGTTCATTAAACACTCGAAGCCCAGCCCGACACCATTGATGGCCCTTGTTAAATCGGGCCGGTTCACTTCTCCCAATGTTACATAAGTGAGCGGGGCCTCTTAAATGAGATTATAGCGGAGACACAGGGGAAAATAACATGACAAAGCAGGGGATTAGAGGAGAATGGAGAGAGGTTAAAGAGGGAACAGCCATTTACACTCTTTCACCCTGAATGCAAGCCCGCTCCTGACCCGGACCTGACCCAATAATGGGCCGGTAATGACCCGTGATTGACCCGGCCAGCTACTGACCTTGCTGGAGACCTGCCAAAAACGCACCCCTCAGCAATGAGTTTCTAAACAACAGCGTTCTGCATTCCTCCCTCCCAAACAAGCCCGCTCACACAAACACACACGCATACCACAGATGGATTCAGTGGAGTACAGAGTGTGCAAACAAACACAAACATGTCATCAACCTCGCAAACGGACAAAACATGCCTCATAAATGAATCATAAGACGCCAAAAGGAGAAAGACCATTCAAATACCTATGCGTATGTGTGTGTTATGAAGATGCATATGTGACGGACAGCTACACTTCCACCACCCGCACACAACACGCGATGGCAGATAAGCACCTGCGTGAGATAAGCGATATTCAGATTTGCATGCATATCTTGTTGTCTCTCTCTTATGCCAAAAAGGAAGGCGGCTACTGAGGAGGATGAGTAAATGTGGAACGGAGGAAGGGGCCGAACCGTTTCGTTGTCATTTGTAAACCCCCCCTCCCAGTACGCATGCACTTGCGCTCCACGTAGCACGAGCTAGTGTGTCCATGACCTGGGTTTCACCTTTCCGCTGTGCCTCTCCGCCCCGCCTTCACCTCCCAGTGAACTTGCACTCAGCCTCTCTCTTTCACCTCGCCGTGACCCCCGACAGTGTTATCGGGCCCTCTCTGAACAAACAGAGGGCCACGCTAGAGAGGAGCCGGGGCATGGGGGCAGGCGGGCGCTGGATTATCACTTCCTATCATTCTTCTAAAAGAAAGAATGATAGAGAGAAAAAAAGAAAACATGACGTTGCACATTGATGTGTTGCTCTTGTTACCCTCGATGTCACCCCGCGTTCACACTATCACTCTCAGCTGCGGGCCGCTGGGATAAGGGCTCGGTTATTCCGACCGTCGTACGTGTTTGTTTGGAACGCTGCAGGAATAGCTATTCTCGATAATAGCCTGGGGGTGTTGGGAATTGACTCCCGTGTTTTTTCTCCCTCGTAGACCTGTTGCTCATTTTGGCAATGATCTGGAAAAACAAGGTTTGATTTGTCGCTTCTTGACTGCAATAAATCCACAAACGTACTCTGGTGGGGAGCTTGTTATGTAATGATTACCTATTCCCTAGTAACCTAGTAGCCACCTACACATGATCCACCAATAACCTACAGTTATTCATTTTGGAACAAATTTTTCCTCTTTTCTATGCGATCACTCGGTCCCTATACCTTCCTCTCTCATTCTTTTCTCGTTAGTTCTCCTTTCTGTCACCTCTGGCTGCCCTCTGGCTCTCGTCTTTGTTTCGCGTGTTCTCTGGAACCATGCCGTCAGCCCCAGAGGCTCATACAGGCCAAACTGAGTTCAGCTTGAGCCTGAATAACGATAACATTGAAAATAACCAGCACAGAGAAGAGAGATCAGTCTGGTAAAGCAAGAAATAACAATAACCCCATATTTCTGAAACAGCCGAAAGAGGAAGTAATGTTGCTGGAAAGACAAAAGACTTGAGTTTCTGTAGAAAACCGTTCTATGGCACAGGTGGGCTTTTTATTAAAAAACACACAAACACAGCCCTTAGGTCATGTCTTAATAAACATGTATTTTTAAAAACTCTACTGAACATGGGATGAGTCATGATGTGCTGGTATGCGTGTTGTGATTTGAACCACAGCAAATAGGGCAGAAGTGTACGCTCATAAATCTGAACGATGAGCAAATCCAATCCAGATACAGCAGCAGGAAGCCTCCATCATGAGCAAATGCGAGCAGGATCCAGAACACCAAGTGCTCGGAGAGAGAAGCCAGCAGAGAAGAATGGGATCAAGATGAGAACTGTGTATCATCTTTGATGGCTTCTGAAAATGGCCGTTGACAGCTCAAGTTGGAGTAGCAAAAACAGTTCAGGTACGGCTTCCAGTTGGAAGAACGTAACGCTAGACGGTTTGATCCTGACTAATAAAAGGTATAGACTTAAAGGTACAATGTGGGACTTTTAAAAGAATCTCTTGACAGATGTGCAATATAATATACATAATTATATTATTAGTGGTGTATAAACCGTTTCAGTTGTAACAACATAAACAAGCGGCTTTCGTGGTCATCACGTAACCTCCGGTAAACTCTGCGAAGAATAAATAACAACAAAGTCCTTTTAAAGTAGTTTTTTTATATAACAAGCAAAATAAACAACACATAGATTACATAGGAACGCAAAACACTTGTTAGACAAGGTATTTGTTTAAGAGTTCAGTTTCAGCAACTAGTCAGACCATTAAACAAACAGACCAGACTCGGACCAGACACTTATCGCGTCACCGCACGTGCGCATGATGAAACGGTCTATAAACACCTTACCAAATGAAATGTATTGATTTTATTACCGTTTTTATCTACATACACCATGGTTCTACTTACATGGATGTCAGCATCTTGTAGTCCTAAACGGACAAACTATTCAACAGAGCGTGTTTCATCCCTACATTGTCTCAGATGACAACAACTTGTTTGTCCTGTGGCAGCTAGCATAGCTTTTCCTTGCGTTTTGAAATTGAGGTTGGTTGCAATTCGCAATCTCACCATTAGATGCCGCTAAAAAAAGATACTCTATGTTTAAAGTAAACAGGTAGAAGAGCACTTAGTTTGCAGCACTTCGGAGTGAAGTAGTCAGGAGTGAAGATGTTACTGCGCGTCGAGGTCGAAGTACTGCAAACTAAGTGCTCTTCCGCCATACAATATAGTTCTCATTTTTATTTGCTTACAAAATCGCCACGTTTTATTTTGTGCCACCATATTAACTAAGTACTTGTGTAACTACTCATGTAACAGTTTTTAAATAGGGAAAACATGGAAGTGTTTGGTGGCTTCTAAAATCATCCCAATTTGGATCCTAAGGAATGAATGGGGCTAGGCTAAATGCTAACACGTTCATGATGCGCTGTACAAAGATTAAGTGCACGCATTGATAAAGGATAGGTATGCATTAATTTGTCTTAGTTAAGGTAAGAAAATTGTAAAATATTGAAAAATAGTGGTGTTTTCCTTTAACGCACTGTAAGTCAAGCATCTGACAAATGCACAAATGTAAAAATTCACTAAAACTTTTTTGCCAAGTCAACACCAAAACATCTTCCTGTACCTCCAAGACTCATGAGGGTCTGTCACACAATGGAAATGCAGTGAAAAACTAAACTGAACAACTGTGCATCATTGTGAAGTTTGTCGAAAAGGGACAGCAGCACCATGAGAGCATAATGTGAATAATCTGTATGAACGGCAACACTTGGCATGTTTATGAAGTGTTTAAAAGTGACTTTATAAAGAAGATGTTTCTGTGAGAAATCCGTTAGGGGTTCAACCTCTTCTTATCTTAACATTGACCTGTGCAGATAACCAACAGAGAGATCGAAGTTTCAAATGGCTGGAATAAGGAACGTAGTTATCTGTGCTTCCATACAACAAGTAAAACAGGGGAGCGGAGACAAAAAGCACTGAAACATCACTCATCAGCCATAGTCCACTGAGAGGAAAATGATAAGCAGTATCTGAGCTTAGAAAAAGAAAAAGTGGCTCCCTGTTTCTCAAGCCATGTTCAGTTCACAAAGCGGTAGCACCACGGAGGTCAAAGGTTATCCAGTGAGGTTATCTCAACTTAGGCAGCATCTACACTAAAGTGTCCAGCAAGCAGCAGTCATGAGACGGTCAAACACAAATCACAGCCAACATAAACAAACACGCCCTTAACCACAAGGAAAGGATATTCTTGTCAATCAGCGAGATTTACCAATCTTGAATGTGTGTTTTCACTGTCTGTCAAACAAACACTTTCAAAGACAAAATGTTGGTTATCTCTAGCAGTGGTACTTCTATCAAAATGAGGGGGGAAATCAGGAATCTTTTTAGAAACAAAAGAGAAATAAGAGGAACATTAAAGAAGAAAATGAGAAAGAAATAGTCGATAATGGGAAGAAGTGGAGGCAAAGAGAAATAATAGTGCACCAAAATATGCGCTCACGACAACCCGAGTTCGATTCTGATCTCTGCAGCCCTTTGCCAATCCTACTCCCCATCTCTACACCCTACACTTTTCATGTCATCTCTCTAATGAACTATCCAAATAAAGACATAAAAGCCCCTAAAATGTAACTTTAAAAAAACCACAACAGACTGAAAAGCACAAATGAACGCAATAGTTGTTGTAGAGGTGTCAAATATTGAGGCTAATTTGTTAATTGTGTTTTGTTCATCCAATGCATATTTGCATTGTTACTGTATATGTATTGCATGTTATTGTAACACTGATAGCCTCATGTTCATATGTCGCATCATACACTTGAATATGAAGAGTTTGGTTCCAAAACGCAATAAATCCATTTTGACAAATTTCAGTAAAATTGTGTTTTCTATACCAAGAAAATGACAAGATGAAAACCCCTATTTTCTGTTACAAACTTTCACATACCATCTTTATGTTATAATAACATTACAAATTCTTGATTTTCTAAGAACTATTATATAAACAGATTTTTTCTCCGCAATATGCATTAAATCTATGACAAGGTTTCTTTAAATTCTATAAATCTATTGAATCAATGTAAATACATATGTGCATTCATCTTTGCCATGTTATATTAATTTAGTTGACTACTAGTGGTATACACTGATAAAAAAATAAACATTAATAGCATTAATCAAAACACTTACTTTGTCATATTAATAACACTGTCATTGCTGCTATCATCCTTGGGATGTCGTCGCTGATTTTCGTTGACTTTGAGTAAAATAATGGAAAGTTTTTCATAAGATCCCCTGGGGTCAATGTGTTAGCATGAGAGAAGCTTGATACTGTCGTATGAGAACAAGCAACAGACTGCATTTTTTTTTTTAGACGAGTGCCTCTTGCGTAAATTATTTGATTTTGATGGCTTACGTTTCTTACCCGCCACAGAAAACCACCACAGGTTTATCAATGCCATCAAAGTATTATTTTGTGTTTGTTTGTTGATCACGAAGTACAAAGTAGATGAGGAAAACTAGGATTCCGTGTGTATTTAACGCGCCACCATTATTGTTTACAATGCGTGGAATAGTGCGCTGTGATTGGTTGATTGGATTTATTGCATTCTGCAGAGAAGCAGGACTGGCGTTTGTCATTGTTTAGGCAAAAATGGAGAAAAGTTGACCGAATAACACGGCAGATATCGAATTGCGCGTAAAATTAAGAATTTACTTTTTAATACGGATTTTGGTGGTAACTATTAAAAAAAAGGCATTTATCGCGTTTTGGAACCAAACTCTTCATACGTTTTCTTAAATCATCCTAAAATAAATTATAAAAAAAGTGATATACTTCAAATGATGGATTCATAATCTGAAGCTAAAAGCTGGTGTCTGTGCTTATCACACACCATGTAGTTGTCTGTGAAATCTGTCAAATCTGAACAGAAGAATGATGCAACTTTTCTGTGAAATCATCCAGACCACAAATTAGAGCAAAATCCTGAAGAAAAGTCACAATGTATTCCAGCCATAAGTCATAAAACAGTTTTACCAAAACACATAAAGGAGAGAAATGTCCAGAAATGAGAAATGTTTTAATAACAGCCGGTGGAAGCACTGCGTCCCTCACAAACTCCCTCCACCCAGGATGATGAAGTGTACAATCAATAGTCCCATTATGAAAGCAATTTGGTTGTTTGTGCCCGCATATACAGTTTAACGATCTTGACAACTCAAAAAATGAATGTTACCAAGTAACAAAAAGTGGCATTGATGCATGTCGTTTGGGTGTGCCAAATAGGGACATATGAGACGGTACTGAATTCACCCTACATTGAACCCTGAAAAGAGGGAGACAAGAGTTTAAAATTGAACAATGACCACTTACCACTGGCCCAACTTAGCTAGGATGCTTTGCTCCCTTATGCTGGTGGGGCTGTGTCACCATTGAGTGGCTTATTTTAATTACATTAGGAAAAGTAGAGACTCTGGAGGGATTCAGAGCATTTCTCATCTAGGGTCCAGCCAGAAATATTTCGACAGCCATAACTTGATTAATAAAGGGTTATTTAATACAAACATCTCTGTGCCTCAATTAAAGCAAGCACAGACTGCAAAAATATCAAGAGTCGAGATTCCAACTTAACACTTAATGCAAGTTTTTTGGGTGCAGGCAATGATAACACAAGTCCCTAAGGGACACCGCTAATCTCTAACTGCAAAGCGAACATTTGCGAAGGAAAAGCATGAGGGAGTCTCGGGTCATTGAGTGGTCAAGATGATGATGATGGTTCCAGTAGATGATACACTCTGCCTCTTAGCTGAACCCCAATCGGGTCATTGTTCTGTTATCAGTCCTGTTCGCTCTGTTAGCAAGCCACATCAGGAACAAGTGAAAACAGCCCTCTTCCTGAGGCCGCAACGTTAAAGGAGCCATAGCCTGGGGAAGACGTGGCCCCAAACTCACCTTCCTGTCCTCTTCAAACCAGGAAGAGTTATCTCTAGGGTTGTGGTGTGATGGAGCGGTCACAGAGACGTGAGGAAAGTGTCAAAACCCAACAGGATGCAAAACTCTCCAAAAACATCCAAAGCACCCAAATAGCTGAATAATTGACTGAGAACCTGGTTTATCGAAGGCTTAGTCATACCTGGAATACGTTGTACGGCAGTTATTAAAAGGGGGCAAAAGCTCACTTATATTTCTAGCAACCAAGTTACAGAGGATTTGAGATGCCCCTCTGTGTACTCACTGCGGCCCTCTGGTTGACTGGTTTAATAGTCATAGACTGTAATTCATGGAGGTTTGACAGAGTTTATGTTAGCCCAGGGGAAACCGTGGCCTCAGTCTTACCTTCCTGTCCATTCCGAAGAAAGAGTTATTGCCAGGTCAATATGGCAACCAAACAGAAACTAGCCTTGGTACAATGGTACAGTACAATGCTGAACAGATCAACCCAAAATCAACTAACCAAACGATATTATTGAAAATTCTAATGCACAATAAACTGTTGAGCAAAAAACATTAAGCGTACACGGTTCTCCTCCTAAGAGCTACAGTATGGGAAAGACAAGTTACCATTATGAGTCATTGGCAATGAGCTCATCCTTATTCCTAAAATCTGCAAACTATCACTGTCCATTTCTCCACACATTCAATTTTTATGTAAAACGTCTATGGCATGTTCATGTAATTAATAATAGTTTGACTGAAAGACTTGGCCCTGGCCAAGGGAAGACATGAACTCTCTCTTACCTTCCCGTCTATTCTGACAATGTAAAAGTTGTTTCTTGGGCAGTACTACGATAGTCAGAGTGCAAGGCTCGAAAACAGTCTGCAATGTCAATGGATGGGGGAAAAGCCAAAAGAGAGGCCAGATGGAGATTTTAACATGTTCAAAAAGTGTAACTGAGTGTATACAGTAGATGTTCGCAGATAATAGGAATAATGTACTACACATTATAATGTTAATGACATCAAACAGATGTCTCGCAGCACGAATGAGGCTTTAAGTGCGGCACGGTAGACGCGATTCTGCCACAAACGCTCGGGTTGAAAAATGTGAACTTTGGCGTAAAAACGCGCCACGTTGACCAATCAGGAGCTCGCTCTAGTAGTGACGTGATTACAGAAAGCTAGCGAAGTCGCAGAAGCCCCTCCCATGACGCAAATTTTCGCGTGAATATCTCGATGACTAGAATTTCACGCGCGAATGAAGCAAGTAAACTCAAAATGTTCAAGCGCCAAACTAGACGCGGTAGATGCGAGGTGTACACAGTAACAAGGTGTTAGGACTTGAATGTGTGTTGGCAGTGTGTGAACACAATCACCCTTAAAATAAAAAAAATCCACCCTGCCCCTTTTTAATCCCCATTAAATCAAAGCAGTCTCATTAGACATGCTGTTAATGTGATGTCACACTGATGAAGCCCCGCCCACAGCCACTGACTGACAGTCCTGCATTACCATAGTTTCCACCAACAGAGAGTTGTACGCTGTCTGCTATATCTCAATAATGAGATACTATTGTCTCCGAATGTGTTCACAGAAATCAGATCTATTTTAATTTGGATTTAAAGGTACAGACACGAAAACAGAGCGTTATTGCTCCCACCAAAATAGGGGCATGTGTGGGGTATTTTCAGCTAAAAAGTTCACAGACACATTCTGGGCACACCTGAGACATTACATCTTGTAAAAATAGGCATAATAGGTGCCCTTTAAGTTAAAGTAACATAAAAATATATGTTGATATCATTTTACAGTGTAAGAATGCCTGTTGAGATTCACAGATTTTTCTCTTACTATAACTATAACATAGGCCACAGTACAGATGAACTGCTGTGAACCATTCGGAATTTAAAAAGTTAATTTAAAACACCGGCATGACACACAACATCTTTTGCCAATACCGGTCCCAGAAATCATATCTGTGCCAATGGTGTAATCATTGTTTACTTTTATGAGAAAAGATATCGAGGCGTTCATAAGGCTTACAGGAAATGGAGTTAGCCGAATCGAACAAATCAAAACTACTCTTCCAGCTGCTGTAGGAAAATGAAGACGGAATGCGAGCGTGTGTGTGACAGACAATAAACCGGCATTACAGAACTCCAACCCCTTTCACAGGGCATGAATAATGGCATAATCTGATAAAGGCCTTTTTTTGGTGATGGTGTGGTGCTGTCTGTGTGGATGTGAACTCTGATAGCCCTCATGTTCAGGGTCACAGCGAGGCTACAGACTGAATACTGCTTGCTCATGATCACTGCAGCATGAAGACAAACAGATAAACAGCTGCCAAAGAAAGGAAGAGATGAGAGAGAGAAAGAAAGAGAAAGTGAGAGAGAGAAACACAACACAATTAAACTAAGGGTCAGGTTAGTGCTTGCGGTCCCAATGGAATTCACCAAATCCTATTTACGATACTTAATGACAAAGGAATTGGCATTTGTAAATGACCTACAACACATTATGCTTTCCAGTAAGAAGGTGATGAGGGTTAAAATAAAGGTTGTTAGAGAGGCAAGACCAGTAATACAAGCTTTTCGTCGAGTCTTTAAGCAGAAATAACAGGGAGAAAAGAAAAAGAAAGTAAAATAAATAGAAGAAGGTAAAAGGTGTGTCTGTGTGTCTTTCTTTCAATTCAGTCATTCTTTCTGTACTCTTCAATCCAGCCCCTAACATATGTAAGCTGAAGTGGTACAGAGAAAGGCTCAGACTTTAGATCCCATCTGACTCCTGTACTGGACCAAAGCCAAGGTTACCGGAATGTCAGCTCTCCCTCTTCCTCTCTCCAGCATGTACAACATGCATAACACACAGAGACTTACTGCTTTACCATACTACACCCCCCCCCTCGGCCTGCCAGTACACATTGAGACTTTGAGAGACTAAAGAGGCAGAAAGAGAGAGAGACAGATAGCATGCCACGCTTATCGTCCGCTGGCTCCGAGGGAATGCGAGCCGGGTCGGCCGGAGGCCACTTGACTGGCCCACCCCCTGCTCACTGTCTCTCCCTTGGACGGAAAGGCAGGCGGAAGGCTGGAGAAAGTGATTACACCTGGTTTGGTTCTGGCTGTTAAGTAGAGGAAGGTCAGCCAGTGTGCGCCAGGGCCAGGATGAGTTCACGGTCCGAAACAACACATTCATATATCCTCCAAATTTCTAGCCCTCCCACACAGTAGTCAACTGCGTGAGGCCCGGAGCAAGCATACTGTAATATGATGAGTGATAAATTTAACAAAGTAGCTTTGCCTCCAAGTAAATAAATACATTAAACAGGAAAGCAAAATGTTGAGGATGAAGTCCTAATATGGAGCAGTGATCCATGTTCAATGCAAGATTATTTGAATAGCGTTCACAAGCTTGCGCTGTTACAAGGCAGCTTTACCGTAAATGCATATCAGCAAAGATGGTAGAGGTATAAGGAAAAACTCATTCAATTATGTGATAACACAACAACATTATATCAGCCATTAGCACAACCTGCTAGACATTGGCCAATAAAAAACCCATATTGGTGCACCCTCATAACAAGGTTTTGATTACACATTCATTACACAGTTCAAGTTGACCTAACTCAAAACAGAACTGCTGTGGCTTCCTAGGGTTACCTACAGGTTAAGCAAGTCATAAAGAAAGAAACGCATAAATAACAAATAGAGAAAGATGGAAATGGGTGAGCTAAAGAAGCTGGATTCAGTTGACAGTTTCTTTCTCTGTCCAACACTTACACACACACACAAACTACGTCAGTGCCATCCTCATAGGGCTGGCTGAATGGGACCATATTGCAAAGAGAGATGTCAACCCCCTGCTCAGGAAATATCTGCTCCCTCACTGACTCCATACAAGCAGGGCAGCTCATCCGTCTGACCCCTGGAGACCTGTGACAGTGACTCAAACAGGCCTTTCACTGACACACACCAGCAAGCCATTGAGAAGGAGCAGGGGTGATGGATTTAATCGTGACACACTCTCTGGGCATTGAGAGGAAGCAAGAGGGGGGACGATTAAACTGTGACACCTGTCAGTGGCTTGTTTAGGGAATCTATGGAGAAAAGGTCCGAGGAGAGCAGCGACTGTGTCATATCCTGTTCTTTCTCCTTCTTACGTTTCCACTCCATCTCATTCGTTTTCACGTTTTTTCCATAAGCAAAGACAGAAAAATCTAGGAGAGTTTGTTTGCTTGTACAATCGAAGTTTTGTGGCAGTCTCCATTCTTTCAAACCTCCTTGCTCTCCCAAAAGAACCACACAGAGAGCAGATCTGTGGGAGGCTGGGTTTGACGGAGGTGAGGGGTAGACCACAAGCCATATGGTTTCATCCTCGGTCTCTTCTTTCTAGCACACCTTCACTGTCTGACCCCGGCTACTGAACCTTGCACGTTATGGTTCGGGGAGACGACGGTTGACCAAGAGGCTCCATTAAAAACACAAACACACACTTGAGGTCCCGTTCATCCTACGTCACTGAGAGAGAATGTGGTTTCGTCCACCCCCACCACTCTCACTAGTCACTTTCAGACAGGCTGCTCCGAAAAGTTGAAAATAAACCCACCTATCAGTCACATGGTATGTTTGGAGTCATCAAAGTGTTAGCATATGACATAAAACAGATAAGCCTGAATTGGATATCAAATAAAACAGTACTGTTAGTGAAACAAACTTTGTTCTAGGGATGTCAATATATGCAATTTCCCATATTCTATGATTGTTTAAATTGATGATCAATCAATCGAATTATCGTTAACTGTAATAGTGCAAAAAGCCTTTACTGCAGTGGCACATAGCCAATGACATAAAACTGTGCGTAAAAACGCCACCTTCCTCGCACAAATTAAAAGATTTTATTTTGTCTAAATAACATGATAGTGGGATTGTAAAATGAGTCAAATGTAGCTGGTGTTATGATAAAATCATCAATTTAAACTTATCTCGTAATGAAATATAATGACTAATAGACATGGTGTATAACTCCGCCTCACATGGGCACTCTGCAACAGTGGCATGTAAGTCCATGACATGTCAAAATCAAGTGTTATTTTTCTTGTTGTTCACCTCGCTTTCTAAATCGTTGATACACCATTTGTTGTAATTATATCCACGATGGGCACTTTTCTCGTCGTCACCTCAGCTTAGACCTGCGGTGTACTTCCATTAGAAAACACACAACGGTTAACTTGGCTAGCATGTAGTGCCTCAGCCAGTCAATAATGATGATCAATTTTATATGTTGTGGGCGTTCAGAGTGTTACGAGAGTAAGTTACAGTTTACATTTTACAGTTTCTTGCAAGAATTTAAGATTACATTTTAATCTGTTCATAAAAAAAATGGCTTCTGGTCTCCTTCCCCGTGTATAGCAGGGTTAGCAGCGTTGCTATGTTAATCTTGCAGGCTTCCCGAGCCTTGCTTTTAGTATCCCAAACGTATTCACATTTTCTGTATCGGACCCTATTAGATTTGTTGCGTTGGCAGCCAGCCTCGTCTCACCTGACGTTAAAAAGCCCAGGTGTGTGTTTGGCATCGAGCATCTTTGTGATCATGGCTACTTTAACTTCTGCGCGCTCGCTTCATTTTTTTCTCCGACTGTATGTGTTTTGCGCATGCACTGCACACACGTGCATGATCTTGCTTATTCCATTTAATTCTTATCGACAATTAATCGAAGATTGATTAATTGTAAACATCCCTACTTTTTTAAAGAAACCTTTGCTGATATGACAACACTTGTGACTGTATCTAGTTGTGGGCCTGCAGTGATATATGTGTGTATGAGAGCAAAAGATAAAGACTACATTCACACAGACTGCAGACCTTTGAGCACCGAGCACTTGATTTATTTTTTCAAAGACACGAGGAATGACTGGGAAATACCAAACAAGTTTGGAAACTGTTGGAAATCCCGCATCCAGGATTACGTTCCGGTTTCGAAATTCACAAATAACCTTTACATGCACCGTACCTTCACTTAGCCATTAACCAGAATTTCCACTTCATAATTCATGATAACAATATGTCTGACTCATAAATCTAATGTACACTGTTAGTCACTTTCATTTTGTCTTCCCGGACATCTGTAAAACAGGTTGTTGCCTTTCACATTTACTCAACCAGAAACGTACCGAAACATAATAAGAAAATTGTGTCATGTATAGATCAACGTCATTTTTTTCCCAACAGCGTACATGTTAGCACATGTTGAGCGGTAACTGTCTAAAAAAAGGAATACATACTGTAAGCGTTTGGGACATCCCCATTTTACTGAGCTTCCTTCAGTTCCACAAACAACTGATTTGATTTTACATTGGAAAAAGCCTAATTTTAAAGTATATTATTAGTGTATCTATTATTATTATTATTAAGTATATAACACTGCACCAGATTTCTGTTTTGGCAAGCTCTGTGTATTGTACGAGCCTGTCAAACATTTTACAGTCTGCAGTATTCAAACTTAGTATTTCTCCACAGTGCAAATTTCTAAATTCCAATTTAATACTTTTTCCTTTCTCTTCATTCTCTACTGCAGTGTCTGAAGAAGCTAGATGTATATGGTTTACCAAATTAGAACTATAGTGCAGTAAGAAGTTGGAAAAGAAAAAAAAATTGCAAGTTTCATTACGAGAAGTCTTCCTAAAGAACATTCTCCAGATTCCCTGCCTCTCCGAAGGAGGCTGCTGACTGAGAACTGGGAGCAAGCAGCAAATTTCCCTAAACCACAGTGAACTCCTTTCAGAGAAGGCCTTTCCACTTCTGGTCCACCAACATGTCCCCGCCTTGCACCCTGTTGCCGGAACAACATTTTTTCTTACTATGGGTCACTAGCGGACTCGGAGTTTGTTTAGCAATTACCAAAACACACATGCAAAAACAAAAGCCTATAAATGTCTCCAAAGTAACCATTGCATGGAATCACTGGATTGTTCCAGAACATTACGCAGATTACAATTCAGCATTCATTTCTTCTCAAACTTTAACTCATGATCATTTCCGACAGGACTTTGATGATCTCAGTCAAAAGTCAGAACACAGAGACACTTCAACCAAAGGAGAGGTGACAGTGATGAATGAGACCGATAATGGAAGTCAAAGAGAAGACACTGAGGAGACAACTGACTGGGGAAGTTATGGGCAAACCACCAGATTAAGAAAGATACATAAGGTTAACCGTAATGGTGAGACTTCTAGCCTGAAGGGTCCAGACAATAAGAAGGTGGCCCAGTGGTATGAGAAAGGCAGATCTAAAGCCTTTAACTGTGGCACTGGTGTAAGGATTTACCACCAAGGCCAAAGAAAGAAGATTGGTAAGAGTTAGAAAGAATAAAAGCATATTACACTGAATCCTTTCACGAACGTTCCAGGAATTCTGGTATAATGCCTGTGGACAGGCCACAGGAATGCATAGCAGCCTCATGGCTTTAAAATTCAGGGTAACAGAGAAACTTTCACCCGCCCCCCTGTACAAACCATGAGGAGTGGGGAGAGAAGACACCACTGGCTGCGTCAATGGCATAAATGGATTGTAGCAAGCTATCACAACTTAACCTCTGAAATTCCTTGTGGCCGTTACGTACCTCGACAAGGGTGCCAAAATACTACAGGCCTTTCAGTCTCTGCTGATGTGTGTGTGTGGTACTCCAAAGACCACATGCAGTTAATGATCAAATTAGTCAAAGTTGACAGAAATAATTGGCCAGATTCAGCACACACTAGCTGATGAATTCCACTAAATGATGCATGTGTTAAGTCAATCCCATAAAACAGCCCTGCGAGCACACAAGAGCCTCCGCATCACCCACGCATTAGCCTGCTGGCTTCAGACATCTCCCTCTAAACCTGAGAGGAATTTGAGAAAGCAGAACATTCAGGGCAAGAGTTGAGGTAGGGAGCGGGCCAGAGACTGTGCGCTGCTGGGGGGAGCAGCCTGACCGCAGAGACCAGCAGGCCTCCCACACCAAGGCCAGCCAAGGGTTCCCATCACCACAAACCTTCCCTGATATAATCTGCTAAAATAAGCCTTCTAAATATAGAATCGCAGCACTGAGCCTATCATTTACAATATAAACTTCGAATTTTATACCTGTTGTTTTAAACTAGTGAATTACTCTTTGTAACCCGCCAAAAGACTGACAAAGAATGAGACATTTTTTGCGGCTAAATCTTTTTTTTGTCAATATGTTGTTACATGTTCTTGAGATGACAGTTTAGAGTGCACTTCAGTTCCATGTTTGTGCAGTTTGGTTGTTTTTCTTGTGTGCACCAAAAAAGAAATGTCTGTCATTATTTGCTCACCCTTAATCCTTTTTTAAATTCATATTACTTTCCTAAATGAAACACGAAAGAAGTTATTTTGAAGAATGCATCTGTTTTTGTAGACTGTACAACCAAATTGAATGGAGATGAGACCTTTTTAATCTCAAAAAATGACAAACAGTTGCACAAGACTCGAGTGGTAGATTCTAAAGTCTTCTGATTAAATTTCAATCAAATCAAATGATTGATTAATGCATGAAGATCGATCATCAAATATGGTGACATAACTATAGCAATCACTTTGAGAGAAGTTGTGCCTCAAGTTTATTTCTAATAATAGTATTTTTGTAAAAAGTTTGTCATTCTGCCTCACATCCGTGTATTCCAAATAGGACTGATATCAAAATTCTTCTGCTGTGTGAATGTCGCTAGAGACTATGAGAATGTCTGAGCATTCATTATGTCCTTTCGTTACATCAGTTCTTCTTCATTCTTTACTTATTCCTCACCATCTAATACGCTTTGAAGCAAAGTCTGGATGTTCTTTTTGTATTCTTTTCAGATAGGAGAGCGAATCCAGGTTCCAGGCTCTAACCAAAACCCCTCCCATGGCTTCCGGACCTTTCCGTTGTCTATCTCCAGAAGGACTGACCCGCAGCCCCATCCCAGGACCCGGGAGACTGGGACACAAACGGGCCCTTCAGGTTGATTTATCGGGCGTATTCAGGGCCAGGCACGCAGGGGGATGCCTGGGTCAACAGAACGGTTCTGACGTCTCCGATCAACAGAACAACCCCTTGAAAAAGGCACCTCTTCAGAAAAAGGGAGTAAGGGGGCTTACGTGCACCTCTACCAACTTCCATCTGATGCTTTTGAAATTACAATAACAATAACAGTATAATAATGAAAGATATCCTTGTAAAGAGCCATGCATCATGACAGCTCAAAAGCAAAACATGACATTAAAAAAGCAAAATCGCTTTTTGGTTTATTCTTTTCTTTAGCATCCTTTTTCTTCTTTCTTAAAAAAAACAAAACAAAGCAAAACCACACAAGCGCCTTCATGGTGAAGTTAGGTTTAAAAAAAAACTAAATGGAAAACAAGTGGCACTGCATCATGATGGCAGGCGGGACAAAACGGGATTGTTTTAGTGGAAGAAAGAGCTATTCGTCACTGTCTGTCAGCTCATTCATCCAGTACTCCCCGAGCATCCAGCTCATCCGTCATTCCCTCTCAGTTCCTGACATCAGCCCAGGTTGGCCACTTTGGCAACGAGGGAGGGGGTCCCAAATATGGACCCTTATAACCCCACGATTATTGTTTCCCATCCTCTCTAGATCTGTGAATTTAAGAACACACACACACACATGCTACATTCTTCCCACCCGCTTTCTTGCAAACTTTCACTTGATGCGCCTAAAACAAACTGTGGTTATGTGGAGGTTAGTAAAAACGGATGCATGATTGGACAAATTTATTTCCTTTTGGGTTATTGTCTTTTTTACTATAAAGAAAGATGACAGAAAATGATAGAAAGAGCGAGAAGTAGGACACAGCTTTAATTTTTTATCTGAAAACCAGTGCTTTATGTTTCTGGAGCATTCGCATGAACTGCTAGGCCATGACTTTGACAACATCACTTTGTTAATAGTCAAATGAACTGCATTAAAACAGAAGTTATCGAATGATGGGCCGAGATAAATATGCTTTAAACTGTCTGGTTGCAACATTACCTAAAAGGGGTCGCACACCAGACGAGAAGCGCCTCGCCGCGTCATGAATCTAAAAACAGAACACATGAATTTCCATTAATGTACGCACACTGGGGGCGCCTGTCGACGTCTGTCCGCTGTGACTCTGGACACTGCTCAATAAGGGTGTCACTATTTCGATTGAAAATTGAAATTGATCAAAATTTATTACAACCTCGAACTTAAAATAAAAAATGGGATCGTCGATGCTGCCACACCCCCATGTCATGTTAGGTCGGCTTGCCCAGCCTGGAAAAAAAACTCTCAGAGGTGGCTTTAAAAACATCGGTCTAGCGTAAACCGATTTATATTTTAAACACGCTGGATGTATTGCTACAACTCCTTGAAATACATATCATAAACATTACTACCTAGTGATATGACGCATAAAACTGAACAAATACGTAAGGATTACTACTTTAATTTATGCTTAGACTTCGGACAGAATTAGATGCGAGAGCGCGTGCACGTGAGAGGGGAGAAGCGCAGCTGCTTATGACGCACTGGATTTATTTCAGATGCTAGGAGTCCATGACACGTGCATTAAGTCCATGTGCGTGCAAGAAGGAAGCCTCTCTCTACAAGCTCTCTCGCGTAAAGTGAAGCCCACAAACCCCCATGCAAATAATAATAATGGCATAGCTTTTTTATCTTTCAAAAAAAGTAAAAACCGAGAATCGAATTGTGACCTTAGAATCGAAAATGTCATCGAATCAAGGATTTGGAGAATCGTAACACCCACAAACCCCTGTCGCGCCACAGAACGGCACTCACATAGTTTAACATTAAATAAAATCATATTTGTCTCAAATCGTTAGCGATTAACACTGGCTGCTAACGGATATTTTGCATTTTGAAGTAGACGCTATCTGACCCAGCTTGCGCTATTTAATGTGCACTTCCAATGTACGATACCTCTGAGTTGTCCTAGACACAACGCTTCTCATCCGGTGTGCGACCCCCTTTAATGTTCTGTTCAATGTGTTAAAATTGTTAAAAAAGTTAGAGCAATGGTATGGGCAATGTTTTTTAATCAATGGTTCCAGCTCTGCAATGTCTAATCAATCCTGATGCGTGTAGAGGTGCAAATAGGATAAGGTGACCCGTAAAGAACGAGCTGAAAAGTCTTACCTTAACTCAAGGAGGTCTTGAGGCCACCTCCAGACCAAACAGCAGAATGATAAACAGAAAACCACCCAAAGGTGAATAACTGGCTGGGCCTTGGGACCACAGATATGAATACAAACACACACTGGCTCACACATTAAACCTTCAAACAAAACCAAGGCTAGCGTGAAGGTTTAGGGGGTTGGGGTTGGCCGTAAAGGGGAGAATAAGAGAAAGTGGGGGGGATGTTGAGGGGTAAACAGGAGAAAACAGAAGAAAGGGGGAAAGAAGAATGAAAGAAAAGAAAAAGGAGTGGAAAAAAACAAAGACCTACTTGTCTCAAGTCGATGAAGGCGAGCAGCAGAGTGTCCCCCTGGAAGCCAGGCACCGGGCCGGCCCTGGCAAACCCTGTGGGAACGAGAGAGGGATAAAGAGAGCAGGGAATTCGCCCTGGAGCTGGAGATTGGCAGACGGATGCCAGCCGGGACAAGGGGCGGCCAGGGGGAGGTTCGGTGGGGGCGGGGGAAGTGAAATGCAGGGGGAGCTTTGAAGGTTTTGGGGGTGCTGGCAGGGAGGGGAAGGGTTAGTTGGGTGGTTCGGGGCAGCCCCTGCCACAGAGTCATGTCTCTGGGTCTGCCACTGGCTTTGTGCGGCCCATTCGGAAAAAAATCATCATCAAACTCTCATTAATTCTCCCTAACCTTGATGTGACAATCTACATAGAGCCGATGCGTGGGATGAAGGAGCTGCCATTACCCCGTAACCCTAAACCTAACGCCCATTCCCATGAGTCCACTGTCCTAGACCAGTGGTGTGGTACTGAGCAAAGGGCCCGACAACACTTGTGAAAAGCCAATGGGCTGGGGGTTTGTGGGGAGTGCAGGAGTTGTAGAGTGGTTTCTGGGACCTTTCTCTGCCTTTGGACAGTAACCCGTAAACAAGCAGCTTAGACCATTCTTAAAAACGGAACATTTGACACACGGAGACAAAACAAGCTGGGGCCAGTAGAAATCCTTTTCACCTTGTGATGCTGCATGCCTTTCTTGCCTCTCACGCGAATTACACGCCTGCCATCTTTATTTCTGACCCCCGCAAACGCTGAGCCAGCGACTGCTTACCCAGCTAGCTTGCGCTTTTGTTGGCACGTCTCTGCCCAAGACTGTCAATTTTTCGAACTTTCCCATTTGTCTTTTTACAGGAAAGAGACCTTTGCCAAAGGCAGCACGGATCACGTGACGTGTCAGGGCACATTTCATCAAGACGCAAGAAAAGCGAACACCTCAGCCTTTCACCTAACTGCCACATACCAGCATAAAGCCCTATTAGGGGCTATGCTAAGAAACCTCTCAAAGGATAAGCAGGGACAAGCTGTCAAGACCTTTATGTTCAATTAAACTGAACTGGAAGTAACTCACGACACTCTCCCTTGTTCCGTCACTCACTCGTGATGCTGTACACGTCAAAAAAGCATAATAGACCAAGGAGGGGCAAATCTTAGAGACAGAGTCCCATAAGTACTTGAATTAACACTGAAATGGGATACATTACTTGGGAATGGATTTGATGTTATAGTCTGAATGTACAGTAATATCTCCTACTTTATCACAATGACATTAAGACATTGTGCTATTTTGAACTTATCCTTTAAAGGTGCTGTTAACTAAAAAAATCTAATTAACTGTGAACCCAGGTGTACACTGATCTATTAGCCATAAGTTGTCAAAAGCAAATGGTAGCAAAACAGCTTTTCACATCTTGTATATAAATTACAAATCTCTCTCAAACTTCTCATCTCTTTCTTTTGCATGTCTCACTCTTTCCCTATCCCAGACACGTCCACACTGTTGATGGATCCAACCACAGACACATCATCTGTGCATTCAAGTGGTTACATCTTCAAAAAGTTATTTTAGTTCTGTGTTATTTCTTAAGTCCCAACCTTCAAACTTTCAGAAACCGTAAACACGGTGACCTCATCCACTGAGACTGGGACAAGTAGAAGTATGAGGGGTGGTTAAAAACATTTTTTTCCTTTTACATGAGTGGCATTTTGATGAAAGCACAGTTGTGTGGTTTGAGGGATAAAAATAAAAGGAGCGAAATCCAGATCAATGCGGTCTCTCGAAATGAAACCGATCATTGATATGGTACTTATCAGACGGCTCGGTTAACCAAAGAACAACCACACCAAAAAGGCAGCATACGGTGAGTCCGACGTGGCCGTTGGGTGATGGAGCATTTTCTCTGTTTGCCCGTGACCTATGTGCTAGCTGAGGATCATGGGCAATCCATTAATTTTTCGGAGTTAGACGCTTAAAAAGCGTTGTGGTCACGCGTAAAGCTGTGACGAAAAATGGGCAGAGCAAAGCCAAACACGATATCTTTTCCTATAACGTTCTTTCATTTAGTTTTCGTCAACTCAATCTTTCAAAAAACATTGTATTGGGGATGATTCAAGAAATTTAGATATCATGACCAGCACCACCATTTAGACTTGAGCATCAACGTAAGGCACAATCAATCTCCAAATATTATGAAAGCAGATGCAAGACATCTTATGGGTTATTTGGAATAAATGCAATGTTAGGAAAGATCAAACTCACTTTCGCACTCTTTTACATCGACGTTGAACTGCTGCAGGGCTCCCATGGACACCTGCCTGACATCAGACTCCAACAGCAGCTGAAGCAAGGAGGTGGACAGGTGTTTACAGGCAGACATGCATGCTGTCTGAGCCACTTTACCCTATAGAGAGAAAAACATGTGAGATTCACATATGACCAACTCCAGAAGATCCTGTAACTATTAGATATTTATTTGAATTCTTTGCATGTTTATTTCTTTCCACTCATTTTTATCACTCTTAGACATCCCATGTGAGAAACTTCCCAATTAAAAAGTCTGCTTCATTCTGATCTGACGTAGCCTTCAAGGGCACATGAATGAGAAACACTCACAATCATCTTATGATGTTGTACTTACAATCACATAAGTCCATGCTTACATGCAATTTAACAAAGACACAGACCAGGGTTTAGCAGCACTCTGGTAGAGCCGAGAGAACCACAATACTGTTTAAACACATCAACACGCGCTCACCGACACACATGCAGACACACGCACACAATTCAAGCGCCAAGACAAAAACCTCAAATATGCCCTTGTCTGCTGTCCAGCACTTTCCTGACAATCAGGTTAATACTTCAGGGGGGATCCAAAGCTATTAATATGACACTAAACCTAAAAGAAAACAGTAGACTGGAAGGCCAAGAGTCTATATAAAGTAAGATTTTTATCTGATGGGGTCAAAAAATATAAACAAAACAACAGGACTTCTTGAACATTGAAAACACTTGCGCATTAAATCTGGTGAAATGAGAAAAGAATACACAGTAATTTCATAAGAGAGCCTTTATTTCTGTCCATGTGGGATGGGTAGAGCATGAAAGGAAAAAGACAATGTCTTCTTTGCTTCAGGAGACACCTCATCTTTTCCTCCTGTAAAAACTTTACGGCAGATTTCTCTTAAATTAGAAGCCAGTGGATTTAAAAACAAAAACTCAGGTTTAGTCGTAGCTAAAAACAAAGCTTAAAGGAATATTCCATTTTCTTAAAAGAAAAATCCAGATAATTTACTCACCACCATGTCATCCAGGGTGTTGATGTGTTTCTTTGTTCAGTTGAGAAGAAATTATGTTTTTTGATGATTTTTCTCATTTTAATGGACTTTAATAGAGCCCAACATTTAATACTCAACACTTAACAGTTTTTTTCAACGGAGTTTCAAAGGACTATAAACAATCCGAAACGAGGCATAAGGGTCTTGTCTAGCGAAACGATTGTCATTTTTGACAAGAAAAATAGAAATATGCTCTTTTGAACAACAACTTTTCGTCTAGGTCCGGTCCAGCCCGATCTAACGTAAATGCGTAGTGACGTAGGGAGGTCACGTGTTACATATATAAAACGCAAATTTGCGGACCATTGTAAACAATAAACTGACTCAAAGACATTAATAAGTATCAGTTGACATACAACAACATAGGAACGGTCCTCTTTCAACACATTTGTAAACACTGGGGCGGAATTTCGCGTTCGTCCTAGACGAGAAGTTGTGATTTAAAAGTGGATATTTTTTATTTTTCTTGTCAAAAATGACGGTCGTTTCGCTGGATGGGACCCTTGTGCCTCGTTTGGGATCATTTATAGTGATTTGAAGCTCCGTTGAAAAAAACTGTTAAGTGTTGAGTTAAGTATTAAATGTTGGGCTCTATTAATTAAAGTCCATTAAAATGAGAAAAATCCTGCAATGTTTTCCACAAAAACCATAATTTCTTCTCGACTGAACAAAGAAAGACATCAACATTTTGGATGACATGGTGGTGAGTAAATTATCTTGATTTTTCTTTTAAGAAAATGGAATATTCCTTTAAATCTTTATCATTGTGGCATACAGTGGATCCAAAAAGTATTTGAACACTCAAGCCACACTTCAGATATATGAATGTCAATGCTTTAAATAACAAACAACCAAAACAAGTAGCATCTGAAAACAATTTAGTAATAATATATTACCTTGTCATCTTGGCAATTACTTTAACCAACTGCCCCCAAGGTCATTCCTGGCGCATCTATATTACAGCATTTAATGATACTTTTATTCAAAGCAACTTGCAATGTAATTGTGGTAAATGTTTATCAGTATTTGGTCCCTGGGATAGTAATGTAGTTGACACAAACCTAAACCAAGACCAGACAGAGTGTAGGGTGTGTTGAGAGACTAAGATAAGACCAAGACAGGATGAGACTAATTCCAGACCAGCACTTCTGAAAGATCCACATAAATCCATATAATCCTAACCCCAATTATCTTCATCGCCAAAATAGTGGGAAAAAATGTAAGTCACAAGTACATTGTAGATGACATCTTGAATTTTTCATATTTATATTCATTTTGATACTTTTGAGACAATCCCCAGTTCATTTCTGATTCAGAACAACAGTTACAACATTAGTAATAACATTAGTTAATGATTACATTTAAAGCAGGAAGTTTTTACACAATGCTACACTTGTGATCTTGAAAAAGTCCAAGACAAGAGCAAGTACAAATGTAATTCAGACGAAGACAAAAAAGAGACCTTCAAAAAGAAGCAACATTGACTTTACTTGGGCGGGCCGCCCATGTATATTAACATCCACCCACGTATATCGAACATCAATTTTGTCTTTTTTTGTTCTTCTGTGATAATGACACTCTTAGCAATAATTCCAGCCATTTCAAGCACAAAGTCATTTAAGACATGTTTTTTCGGCAGTTAAATAATGGTGCAAATACCAGTCATAACACCCCCGTGAATCATTTAAATAATCTCCTCCCAAAAATTATGCATCTGAAAGAGAAACTCCTACAAAAGGCATTTGCAATTCGCAAAAATAACTAGACCGCACCTTTTTAGCACTAATTATCCACTGTGCATCTTTAGTAAATCCCAATAGTCGCTATTTAACGACAAAATTATGGTTTGCCCTGGCGCAAGCTGTTAGTAAATTTGGCCCTTGAACTTTTACTTCTCGTGGTGCTCATTTTATCTCCCTTTTTTATAATTTGTTACTTCTTGGGCCTTCTGTACATGTTACCAGCACACACACACCCCAAGCCACAGCTACAACATAGGTTGCCTTTACACAGAAGCAGAAGACTGAGCTGGCAGAGGCCATCAGTTGCCCATATGGCTGTGAAACTCAGAAATGTTGTATAAAGTATACAGTACACCCACACGCCCATCTGACCGACATAGACCTTAACAGTTCAGGTTGGGTGGAATCAGAAGGGAAAAGGGGAAGCATGAGGGATCGTGTCCTGTTTGGAATGAGTTCCCCTGTATAATTGCACTAATCCATCTCCACCAGCTTTGGAAATACTGTTTGTGGCCTATGTGCTAATCTACAGAAGCCATGGAATCATAAATGAGCGGAAAACGTTTCATGTTTTTGGAATTCAACAAGTTTGCAGAACGGTGCTTGACAAATAGGGAATTAAAGCCAGTGCATTTCGTATCTCTCTCTCTCTCTCTCTCTCTCTCTCTCTGATACAAGTATTGAGATCATACTCAGTCGGCCACTAATCAGTCAGCAGCACTTTGAGGCCTAACTAGGCGATTACACATGATTAGAGTGCATGCGTTGCACTGCAGTGATTAAAAAATAAACACGCTTGTTTTCCGGCCTCCCGTCTCTGTATGTTTAATAGCCATAATAAATCACAGGGGCCAAAGTAATAAGGGATGTTTGTTGTTTCTTTTCCTCATGGTGGAATGAAAACACAAGGATACCTGTCCCTTGCTGAGGCCGTTCTACTTATTCACGAGCTTGAATCGTTCAGTCTGATTGGAAACATTTAGATTTTTTTGTAGCAGAACTAGGTTTGGATGTTCTGGGTGGTGAAGGATAGAATGGACTGGCATATGATTTTGATACAAAACCTTGTCAGGTGTGGTTGTACAGTATATACAGTAGGCCAACACAACGCTAATCTAGGTGCACTCTTAAAAATAAAGGTGAATCACGATTCCATAGAAAACACTTTTTTGTCTAAACGGTTCTTTTAAAATCTTTAAAAAGCACCTTTACAATCTAAATCTGTTTCACAAAAGATTCTTTATGGTGAAAAAAAGGTTCTTTATATTATAAAAGTGTATAAAGAATTATATATATGGGCAAAAGAAGCAATTGGCAGAAATGGTCAAAAAGGTCCTCTTACCTAAGGCAAGGCAAAAAAGATAGAGAAATGACTGGTATGGATTAATTTACATTAACTGTAAATGCATTTCAATTCAATTTCACTTTCATTGTTAAAATTACTTCCGAAAAATTTTTGCATCCCATTCTCTATCTCAGGTGTGCAATATTGGCAAAAAAATGAATATATCAATAATATCTATGATTTTGCTGATACGATAATAGACTTTATAAATGTGTTAATACAACATGTTAATATGATTAATGTTAATAGGTTAACGTTAATGTTACTATTAATGGAAACAAAAGATAAAAGATAGAAACAAAACAGAAAAGTCTTTATTATGTAAAACTGAAGCATTCAAGTAAAACATTACAAAACACTGCTCTACAGAACAGAAAATGCTAACTTCTGTCAAACACAGCAGAAGTTGTTATTGCTTTAAAATAGCGAGTTCATCCATCAGACATTTCACTTTGTCATGCTTATAATAGTTCACTGTTTACAGTTAATTGGTGATCCAATAGTCCATTTCAAATTATTCTTACGAACTGACTGTATTCGCTAGAAAAACAACTTCTCAAGTACTTGTGCATGTGTGTGTGTGTGTGTGTGTGTGTGTGTGTGTGTGTGTGTGTGTGTGTGTGTGTGTGTGTGTGTGTGTGTGTGTGTGCTAGCACACGTGCTTCCCCTGCGACAAAGATGACAAAGAGTGTGATTGGCGGAAGTATTGAAAATGAATATGATGTTGCTTTCTACAAGTCGGACAAACACTGCAATCAAATTTCCTGCTAAAATCTCTATCATTCAACAAAATGAGAAAACGGGAGAGTGACAGAATAAAAAGAAGGAAGAGGATCAATTATATTGGGCGGAGGAGGAGTGGTGCCTGACCGATGCTGACTTGACCGTCATGCTTTTGGTCAAGTAAGTAATGTTATATTGCTTGCATATATCAGTCCTGTCTTGCGCTTGAACACTATTTTTTTATTTTACTGGTGGCTACTTGGAGAGTGTAGAGAGAGACTTATTTCACGTGACACGGTGGCAGAGTGGTACGTGAGCTACGTGATTTTTTGGCGTTAATAAAACCCATGAAGTTATATTTATATGACATGCTGAAAGACACACTTTGTGACCTAAAGAGTTGTCTTCTCTATCTTTGCGACTTGTGGCCTCTACGGCGCTTGTGGCCTCTACGGGCCCTAGATGTGAAAAATACATGTCTAACAACCCCTTAGTGGCCAAAAAGTTCCACAGTGTGCCTTTAAAAACGGTTTCTATTTCTCCGATGTAGCCGCTGACAGCTCCCCCTACAGAGATCTCATTACGGCTGTGACGTTTGATCCTGCAAATGCATGTTTTCTCAAAGAATGAATTTTAATAAATTACGGTGAAATGCCGGCACATCCAAAAGCCAGAGGGCGCTCTCGTGCAGAAACTCAATTTGTGCCACAGAAGAAGTACGATTACAAACGCTATTCCAGGAAATATCCAGAGGCATATTTATATCGCTGTTCTTCAGATTGTTTCAGGTATTTTCATTATAATAAAGAATATTTTGAATGATTGTGTTTGACGAGTGTTGTTTTTTTTAAATGCATATTATAAACTCATTGTAAGCCGTAGTACACGCACAAGTTGTGCATGAAACACAGAATTGGAGCCTAGCGATTAATAATCAATTTCAGACAAGTATTTTTAATGGGAAGCGCGATGTATCGTCACAGCCCTATTCAATGAACTGCCAAAGAATTGGTCAAAGAACTGTTCTAATTGGCTGTGCTTTGTGATTGATTGCGCCGTTGTACGTCCATTTTTCACAATCAGTATGGACAGACAAATTACCTATCACAGGAATCATATTGCGTTGCGTAATACACTTAGCTCAAGAAAACAATTCAAGTAGTGTTGCTATACCAATTTTCAATTTAGTACAAATTCAAAACAGGAAAGTACACCTCTGCAGCAGAAGTGCAGAATAGCGGTAAAGAAACAAACTGGATCTGTCTAGCACATCTGGTGGGATTTCAATCATGATACAATGATATATTGTGATGTATTGACTTGTGAAACACCACCAGTCAAAAGCTGGGACACACTTGACTGAATTTATGTTTCTCATGACCTAATAAACCTTATGATCTGAGAACTTTCAGTACAACGTTCAGAAGATTTTCAAATGTAAACAGCGCCTACATGTGAATTTACTTGCAAAACAAAATTTTAATTAAAAACATTTTAAGGGTTAGAGCAAATGTTAAATATCCCGTGAGGATATCTTGACAAATTTGCACTATTTGGAAGTAAAAATTACACGATATTTTATTCAGAGTTTATGTTATTACATAGATTTCATAACTTTACTTTTACTCAATATATTGAACAAGTATTACGAGCTTCAAACTAGCTAAATCGGTATACACATAAAAGCAATTGCTTTGATCTGTGGATGTTTTAGGAATGGATGTACACCGTTCTGTTCAGTGTGCCACACCCCACCTCACGGTAGCGCATTTGTTTTACAGTTCAGAAAAGGGGGATGTTAACAATTAGCAAAAGGGGGTCGAAAAAGAGAGGGAAGGGGAAGAATGAAAAAGTAGTTAAGGTCGAAATGAGTGAACAGTTTGAGGCTGCTGGCTTTTCTTTCCAGCCTTCCTAATTAAACAAAGGCTCATTAAAAACGACTCAACAGAAATTGGCTGTCAAAACAAACAGAACAAGATACAATGAGACAGAACGAGAAATAATAATAAAGTAAGACAAAGCTATAAAATATGGGACTCAGAACATCAGACCAAGCATCGAGAAGAAATGTCTTAATATGTTTGAAACTTCACAACACTTCTACAAACAACCCCAGCGTGCACCGCAGGCGGACGACCCCTGAGAAAACTTGAAGGCTCTCTCAACATCCTCATATTTCAAACGCTCCTGTGTGTTTGTGCAACACGTACCAATCACTGTTTGCAAGACAATCGGCATCCTAATGAGAAGCAGAAAGTGATCGCTCGAGGAGAACCAATCCCTGTCTGCGTCGATTATGGTCGGCACGGAGAAAGGGTGATAATATGTGTTGAACTTCCCGACACCGAGCCGCACTGTTCCAGCGTTTCCCAAACACACAGAGAAAACCAAGACGGCGGCCAATGAGTTTGGAGCTGCAATACAGCTCAAATCAGGCTTTAAGTAAATAATGACAAACATTGTTCCCCTGACAAGGTGTTTGATGATATTGATATGGAAGGCCTTTCTTTCACCTCTGGGTTTTCACGGTTTGAGTGGGCCATGAACCTCCTCATAAACTCAACACATTTTGACACCTTGGAAATGTATAAAAGAGCTGTTAATAAAAGAACTTACGAATGTGTGATCAAAACAGTAACTACCATTACTTGCCCAAATAAATTACCCATTCACACATACATGCGCACTTCAAAAACAATAAAACAAGCAGAAAGATTACACATACCTGATCATATTGTGTTCACACTGATTAATAGCAACAAAGCAACCAGAAGTGCATTTATAATGACAGCGGCCACTGGCGAAGCAACAAAGTTGAGCTCAGTGCCGAGTTCAACTTTATGCGAATGTGCGTTGAAACAAATTGATGACTACCAATGGGAATGCAGCGTAATGAGTACTCAACTACACTATGAGTATATTTAATCAGTAACAATCAAGAAATGGAAAACTACCACTTTTAAATTGAATAAAAAACACTGTAGACCCTACTAGGGGTCACCCAAGTAGTTCAGCATGCAGTGGGTGAATCAAATATTACATAATAAAACTCCTTATATCCACTGACATATTTTCTTCCTGCCAGCATGGGGTCAATAATGAAAAATTAATACGACAAAAATCAGTCAACAAGCAGAAAGCTTCCACACAAAGATTTGGGGCCAGATTTACTAACAGTTTGCGCCATTTGGGGGTTAAATAACGACTGTCTGGATTTACGAAAGACGTGCAGTTGATAATTAGCGCTGAAAAGGTGGGGTCTGGTTATTTTTGTGACTGATCTTATTGCATACCGTATTTTCCGGACTATAAGCCGCACCGGAGTATAAGCCGCATCATTCAAAAAATGCGTCATTAAGACGAAATAACATATATAAGTCACAGTGGACTTTACGTCGCGTTCATTTAGAAAATTATTTCACAAAATCCAAGCCGAAGTACAGACATTTAATCTGGAAAGGCGAGTTATTCAACTAAACAATAGCAGACAGAACAGCAGGCTGAATAGATAACTGTACGTTAAAGTAATATTATCAGTTATTTAAACGATAAACCATAGCATACAGAACTTACCTGGAAGGCTAAATAGGCTAAATTAGCCAAATAAGCCAACTAGTGTGAAGTTCGCATACTCGTCATTCCATATTACTGAATCCATTGAACTACATAAATACAGAAGAAACATATGGCCGACCCTCGCGGCTGTAGACGGTAATGTTGTCTCTTGCCTCATAAATGTCAAAATTAATTCATACTGACTTACAAGGCACACCTGACTATAAGACACAGCACCAGCCAAGATATGAAAAAAAAGCGGCTTATAGACTGAAAAATACTTTATGCATTTCTAGGAGTTTCACTTTCAAACGCAACATTTTTGGGAGGAGGTTATTTAAATGAATCACGCAACACCATTTATAAATTTCTGCGCGTGTGTTATGATGACTGGTATTTGCGCATTATTTAACGCCGAGAAAAGCACGTCTTAAATAATTTTGTGCTTGAAATGGCTGTATTTGTTGTTTAAAAAGAGGCATCACAGAGATCAAAGAGTGTGTGATACACAAGGCAGAGGATTTTTTTACCATGTTACAGTTTATTTGGAATGCCAGAGGAACATATTATATTAAAAAATATTGTTTGTCAAGCCATGTTATTTTTAATTTGCTGAATTAAATAAAAGAGCAGTCACTAGGATAAGTCACACAATACCAGACATTTCAAAACGTCTTGTAAACCTTCATTTTTTTGTCCTCCAGTTCTTTTCAGTGTACTATAGCTTTGGAGGTTTTTACACCTGGTCACTTCATGTGTTTTTTCTAATTGGATAGCTATTCGATTGTAAAAAGACCAGGTGTAAATGCCCTCCGAAACTTTTTCGAGATGGATTTAAATCCGATTGCTCAAACCACTTCAGGAGGTGGTCTGGGACGCATTTCAGACAAAACTGGACAAGTGTAAATACATCTTATTGATGAAACCACATATGTCAGCGCATAACTCCTTCCAAACGTAAGCATGCCACCCGGAAGTTAGCCGGCAAAGAGACAAACAAACAAAGACGACATGCTCGTTGCTTAAGGAGCGACGACATAGGGTAAAAAGCTTCCTAGAGCCAATAAGAGAGTCCAATGAAAAACTTGAATGACATTAAACAAAGAAATAAAACTTTGAAAGTTTGGTGAACGCTTTTCCCTGTCATGGAATTGTACATTAAATCACCGCGCGTCACTCTCATGCTGGTCTGAACTGCGTGCTCCAGCTCATGCCGAGCATGGAGACGCCCATCCCCTGCCCAACATACAGTACAACATACAGTAAGTGCTGCCTTTTGTTGCATAAACGTCATCTTAAGTTTTTTAAGAGGGAGTAAAGAATATTGTATTTGCGAGGGAGTAGAAGATCGGATTCATATCCACTTTGCCAAGACACATTTATGTGGCCAAATGTAAATGAAACAGTTTTAACAAATCAGAGAAAGCACATGAAGTAAACAGGTGTAAAAACGCCCTAAGTTAGCTGGGATTACACACCTCGAATTTTTCGCTGTGATGTCTGTGGTGCTGAACTTAAGAGCAGCTCTGCTTATTTGCGACCCTGAAATAATTTGCGCCGCTCTTAGTGGATTGCGTTGGTCATTATGGAAATCAGCTGTTGCGCTGTGTTATTTCATTCACACTATTTTAGTAAATAATCAGCAGATATTACCATTCCCATCTGCGCTTTTTTTGGAATTGCGCTCTCATGCTAATTTTCCCTGTTTAGTAAATCTGGCCCTTTATGTTTAGACTCCCAAAATATCTGAACAGACTTGAAGGAACAACATGTTATGGCACAAAAAGATCCAATACCTTGCATTTCGCACTTCTAAGCGTCCTGCCAATGCTACAAAATTAGCTCAACTTTTAAAGTACAAAATAAAGAAACACTGTTTATTGAGAGAATTATTCATGCTATTTGAAAGGCATTTTTGAATGCAAGTTTTCTTGTGACAACCTTGTACCTTTTGAACAAACTAGTGTACAGCCAAGAAATCTTTTCTGTCCAGAAACAAAAATCCTGACTGGTGCCTGTCTGTTTTTAAGTCTTCTGATTTTAATAGACCACCTAAAAAAAAACTCACCGCAGTAAAACAAGTATCTATCATCACATGGTTGTTTTCTTAGCTTTTAGGTCGTGGAGCATACACAAATATTCTCTTTTGTAGAATATTTGATAGTATAAAGCTCTATGGTAAACATCTACAAACAAACGTCAATGACGTCTGCATCCAAACATCTACTGCATGAGTGGGTCAGATGAACACCAGGCAGCATGCGGCAGTGCTTCATTACGCTCATGAGAAATGGCCATGAATATACCTACAGTTAGACCACACCACAACCATACTCACCGGTAGCGTGGCGTGCTCTATAGCATTTCCCTACAGAAGACAGACAGAGACACATTTTAAGTTTAAAGGTCAGAGTTTATGACTTTCCCTGGGTTCAAACACAAGGTCAGTCAACCGCACTCTTCGTATGAACTTGGCCAAACTGTTTCACGGTCAACGTTGAAAATGCCTCTGAGTGCCCGTGATGGTTTGAGGTTGAGATGGGAAAGGCCAAGCAAGCATGATTGACAGGACTGTGGTTTTGGAGTCATTAGCAGAGTTTCTGGCTGTGAACGTATTGTAAGGGGAGGGTCGCACATGAACTCCAGGTTGAGAACCCCTGCAAACAACCGTTGTTGTAAAGACTGGGGTCAGTTAAACAGGACGCAAATACGAACATGCAGCGCAGGAATGTACAAACGCAACAATATACGTTAGGTTCCATAACGGAGATTGTTTGACTGTGCATGTGTGGCTGGGTGTCTTGTGCGAGTGTAGACAGTGAAAGTGAGACTTTCAGCCTGACCGTAACCTGACCTGGGGTCGTACAAACATTGCCCCCTGTTGGTGAAATTTATCCAACAATGTGAGGGCTGTTTTCCAGCGAGAGCTGTACATCTTTTGTAGTGAGAGTTAAGATAGAGAGCAGATTTTGAGAGATTACAGAATAAGGGGCAGCACAGCATGCTGCCACCAGCAATGCTTCAGATGGGAACGCGTTTGGTTGAGGCCCATAGTAGGGAAAATCCTTAAATTCTTTGTTTATCAGAAATCCCCAGGGTCAGGGGTCAGGGCCAGACTCATATAACCAGAGCTGCAACCTGAGGTCACGCCACAGGATCTCTGTAACTCCATGTGAGCTAAGCCGTAGGGACTTAAAACACGACAATCCTCTTACTTGCTATGACCCCACCCAACCTAAAGTTCAAGTGTACTGAAAGTACAATCTCATTTAGAGCAATGGAGTCGATGGACACAAGCTCTCCGAAATGTCACAATGAATGGCTAACAATGCCAATTAAAATTATAGTCCTTTACAAAAAGATAAAAGACAAATAAATAAATAGCGAGACCACAGGGTACAATAATGTATTATGTCTCATTGTATTATGGCACTGTGCCTTGAGCTGAAAAGCTTGCATTGGTCCGACAGACAAACAAAATGCAATATAAAACTGATATAAGCATGTGTTCTTCCAATAACATAGCATACAATAAATTATTATTCAACAATATATTAAAAGATGTTTAATACTGAAAACACTTAAATAAAAAAGTAAGAAATAAAAATAACTTAGTCGATAGGTATTAATGAGTATGTGACCCTGTCCAGGCTAAAGTCTCATAAAGATTAGGAGCACTGATTTCAATTTTATCAAAGTTATATTTTCACTAAATGTTCTTTAAATTATATAGGATGATCTTATGTAAAAAAAAAACAGTATATCACAAATAAATGACTTTTAGCTGGGTTTCCACAGGTAGGGTCACATTTTATTTTTTACTTTTATCATGTGGGGTATATCAAATCTGTTCCTTTATTTAAAACAATTAATCTTAAAAGGGACTCTCCGCATTTTTGAAAATATGCTCATTTTCCATCTCCCTTAGGGTTAAACATGATTCTTACTGTCTTGGAATCCATTCAGCCGATCTCCGGGTCTGGCGCTACCACTTTTAGCATAGCTTAGCATAATCCATTGAATCTGATTAGACCATTAGCATCACGCTAAAATAACCAAAGAGTTTTTAATATTTTTTCTATTTAAAACTTGACTCTTCTGTAGTTACATCGTGTACTACGACCGACAGAAAATGAAAAGCTGTGATTTTCAAGGCCGATATGGCAAGGAACTATACTCTCATTCCGGCATAATAATCAAGGACTTTGCTGCTGTAACATGGCTGCAGCAGGCGTAGTGACTGTGCGAAAATAGTTCCCTTGGTGACTTTCAATAGCAGATGACTATTTTCAGGCACTGCGTAATATCATTGCGCCTGCTGCAGCCATGTTAAGGCAGCAAAGTTGTACTGTCGGTTTTAGTACACGATGTAACTACAGAAGAGTCAAGTTTTAAATAGGAAAAATATCAAAACTATTTGGTTATTTTTAGCATGATGATAATGATCAAATCAGATTCAATGTATTATGCTAAGCTATTCTAAAAGTGCTAACGCCAGACCTGATGATCAGCTGAATGGATTCCAAAACGTTAAAAATCAAATCTTTAACTCTAGGGGAGCTGGAAAATTAGCATTTTTTTTTTTAAAGTGGAGTGTCCCTTTAATTTAAAGGCACAACAAAATAAACATTTTGTTTATGCAGAAATGCAGATTAGCATGTTTATATGTGATTGTGCATGAAATACTCACCGGCAGGTGTGTGAACACTGCAAAAGTGCTGCAGAGGAAAGCGATGAGGTCACTCAGATAGTCGCTGGCCTGCCCGCCTCCCTGTGCAGCCGTCCAATCATAATCAGCCAGCTGCAGAAACTGGTCAATCTTTTGATTCAGATTAGTGTAGATCTCCTCTTCAGCTGAATGTCTCGCATCCTAGACAGTGAAAGAGGCAAGGAATAGCAAAAAGTCATTTCGTGAGCTATACATGCTGCTGTAAAGCTCAGTGGTAGAGTATTGCATTTGCAGTGCAAAAAGATCATGGGTTCGAACCCAGGGAACACACGTACTGATAAAAATGTATACCTTGTATTGTACTGTAAGTGGCTTTGGATAAAATCATCTGCAGAATGCATAAATGTAATGTTTCGTGGGTCGCTATTTTATGGCGCATTGGGCTGGAGGGACTCAGTGACTTTGTGACTGCATATTAAACTTTAAATATGATACTGTATGTTCTTATAAGTCCCTGATTGACTTTGTAACTATGTGGCACAGTTTAACTTGGCACAACATGACAAAAGAAATATAATGTGACAGCTCACATGATACAGAATATGTTTTACTGAGGTTATAATACACTGCTTACAAAAAACAACTTATATAACATAACATCTTATGTCATTTGCTGCATTGTCCCACTGTACCTTGAAGGTGGACGTTCCATAGAGCTTGGTGGCATTTATGGTGTCGGGAGGCACATTTGTTATGATGGAGATGAACTCCTCTAGGAAGTGACAGGACTGCTCCAGATGAGTTGTGTTGATGATGATCTGAACCAACTTTTGGAAATCAAACGACATTTCAGAGCATTATTTTGGATCACTACAGTATTTTTGCTGATATCTGATTGATATAGCGCAATCATTTGCTTTTTAGTTAAAACATGAAAAATTAAGATTCATGGAAGATTGATAAAGCAGAAAATGTATTAGTTTGCTTAACATGACTTACATGTTACTAGATCTCCTTTACTACTTCTAAAACATCCTATGAACCAATCACTGACCTCATTTAACATAGGATTCAGTTTTCAATGGACTTTTGCCTCTCAAAAAAAAAAGTCATGCAGTATACTAATCACTGAGAAAAGCAAGCAGTGCATTTGAGAAAAGATTCTGGAGGTATGAGTAATAACAAACGGCAAACATGCCAAATGGGAGTAATTCCAAAGGGGAAAGGGTACAGAGAGGAAGTCAAGGGTATGTTTTAAGGGACAGAGAGGGTCTGTCTGTGGGAAGCAGACCTGGAGCTGCTCTATGTTCAGTTAGTTGGTCTGCGGTGCAGAGTTCGAGGTACATGGGCAGGGCAGGGCTGTCAGCAGTAAGGCACTGAGGCACATGGGCGCTAATTGAGCCCAGACCTTTAGCTTGGACCCTCTATTTCCTCCCACTTTCCAGTCTTGCTGCACCATGCAGAGAGGGAAGCACGGTACAGAGCCCGGGTCACACTTCCGCACCTCTGCCAGATCCGGGGCAGGGTAAGGGGGGATAGATGCAAGATATCTGATCTGGTGTATGACTGTGTGTGTGTGTAGCAAGCCGGCTAGGTTTTACTGTGCAACCCACTCATCAGTGGCACCCATATGAACTTAATTCATCTGGAGTTAAGGGGTTATGAACAGGCCCTTCTGCCCATTTCTATATCAGCAAAGAATAAAACAGACTAAACCCACTTGCGCAAGAAGCATGGACAGCTGAAGTGAAGCAGAGATGGAGTATGAAAAGAATGAGTTTAAAACGAGATAACGTTTTAACAAAAAAATGCATTTTTTTTGATTGTGCATTTCAATTAATATCAATCAAACTGAAATTGGTTTATTTTGATTTAAGCCTTCATAACTAAAAAAAAAAAAAAACAGCTACGTAACACAATTCATCATTTACTCACCCTCATGTTGTACTAAACCTGTATGAGTTTCTTTATTTTGTTGAAGAAGATATTTTGATAAATGATGGTAAGCATACAGTTGATGGTACCTATTGACTTCCATAGTATTTGTTTTTCCTACTATGGAAGATTGCGTACTTATCATCATCACTTGTCAATTGCGTACTTATCATCATTTATCAAAATATACTCCTTTGTCTTAAACTGAAGAAGCTCATTAAAGCAACACTATGTAGTTTCCATGTAAAAATGACTTACAGCTCCCCCATGTGGTTGAAAAGCGCAACAGTGCCTGGTATCAGACACTCTTCTGCAGGCAGGGGGAGGGGCGGGGTTGTGTGCTCTACCCTCCACCGCCACTTTCAGAGTGTGCTTGTAGCAGCTAGGAGGCTGCTCAGGTTGCAGCAACAGTACAATTTGTCCAGTTAAAAGTTGTTCTATCACTGAAATAATTTTAGAGACATTATTTAAAGGTAAAAAAACTACATAGTGTTGCTTTAAGTTTTAAAACAACATGATGGTGAGGAAATTATTAAAAAATTTTAATGTTTGGGTAAACTATCCCTTTAAAAGGTGTAAAAAAGGCAAAAGATCCTTACCTCTGCCAATCCTACGTTCTTCTTTTTTGTGGCATACTGTAGGCAGTGGCTAAGGGTTCGTGTGAGCAGCAGGTTTGTAGACTTACGGATCATGTCGTCAACTTCTGTGGAGCTAAACACAAGAGATTATTCCATTAGAAATCCAACATCGAATGGATTCTGTTAGCTCCGTTGGTTAGTAGAGCTCTTCTCAGGTCCAAAGAAATATACCCGACACGAAATGACCCAAATCACTTTTTAGCCGAACCCGATGTGAATAAATCTTTTTTTATTTAAAAAGACCCGACCCAAGACAAAGCCAAGACATTTAGACCCGAGTTCGACCCAACCAGTGGCAATTTTTGGATCCAAATGTAAATGGCACCATTGTGTGTGCAGTCTGCAGTCCCTCATGCACCAGTCAGTAAGAAAGAAACCCCAGTGGCCTTGCATCCAATTTGGCCCTACACCAAGGTAACCACTAAAATGTGCATTTAAAATGAATTGACACAGGTCTCAATGAAAATTAACCTATCGCCAGCCACATGATGTTGCAAGCGCTGGCAAACAGAGGAAGGGTTGGAAAAAAGACTTGATGCATACACGCAAGATAGCTCGGGTCTTTTTAGGTCCTTTACGCAAAAACACATTCATTTTAAGTTACCTGAGAGCCGATGCCGCTAATATTATAGCTGACCCCTGTCCGAGGCGCACCTAAAACCTTTAGACCCGAACTCGCTCGGGTCAACCTCAGGTTTTCGGATCGCAGTGGTTTGATTCCCAGGGAAAAAATATACACACATTAGGGATGCTCCGATCGATCGGCCGCAGATCGGTATCCACAGATAACGGCATTAAATGACTCGAGCGATACTCGCTAAATTTGCTGATCGCATAAACAGATCTTTCTGTTTATGTTTGTCATCATAGGGCTCCTGAATGTGGCTGCAATTAGAGACAATTTTTACGCAGTGCAAGTATTTTTATAACCCATTGCTTATGTGACGTGCAGATTTGGATTTCTTTATGTGTATTTACGAAGACGTGCTCCGATCAACAGCGCAACACGTCTTCAAATCCCCATCAAACAGCGTATACAACTCGATATCTATTACAGACAATTGCATCCTTATGCCGAAAGTTTATTATTTGCATGCGTTTTAAAGTTTTGACAGTTTAAACTTTCATTTTCCTCAGAGCTGCTCTTGTCGAAGTACAAAATGTAAAGTTACAGTCATCAAAGAGCTTGTATATCAGCTAGGAGAATCTGTATCGGCATTGGTATCGGCCGATCACGAAGACAACAAATCGGTAATCTGTATCAGCTGCAAAAATCCTGAACGAAGCATCTCTAACACACGTACTGATAAAAAATGTATAGCTTGTATGTTATTGGCTTGTGCCGCCTGAGGGCGGTTTGTTGTTGCATCGAGCAAACGGTCAAAGTCCAAAATAGTTTAACTTTTGCACTGTGCTCTGTGACGATTACCCGAGCGGCCAATAGAAACGGGGCATCCAAACTAGCGGCAAAATCAAAATGGACGAAAAGCTTACACTGTGTGTTTCCCGGAGCTTTATTATACATGTTTACGCTCCTACAGAGACATCGAAAAGAAAGCCGTGTCATGGAAACACATAGCAATTCAAGCATGTCAGGTGTGTTTTAAGTCAGGTAGCTTGTTGTATGTTGTAGGTAGGCAGCTTAAAGTTACATGAAATGGAGACGGGCAACTATCCACTATTTAACCCAAATATAAACACTGTAGTAATTAAGTGAAAACCCCGCCTACTTTGGTCTGGCCAGTAGAGCGCAAATCGCTTGGCTGCAGTGAACCCAGCGGCGAGCACAGCGCACACCACATCCTATGTGAAAGCCGCATTAGGGGCTTATCACACCAAAAGCGCTTGAAACGCTTGGAAACGCAAGGCGCGACGCAGCTTTTTATATTGCTACCACCGAGTCAGCTGTCTTGTCAATCAAATATTTAAGTGTGAGCGCTCTTTTGCTGTTAACTGTCATATTAGCAGAAACTTTAAAAAGAGGGCGCTTGCTCTGACCTTGTTTAAGGGTGAGAGGTGCACAAACACGCAGGAGAGAGTGAGCGAGTGGAGTCCGGTTCTTCAAAGCAACTGTAAACTTCCCTCACCACAACGTAAGGCCTGCCTCTCCCCTCATTCGATTGGACAATGGAAAGATGTGAATGATGTCGGGTGCTTCTCCGCTCTCAGCGTTCCTTCAAAAGCACGTGCTGTGGCTGGCGGCAAAAACTGCAAGGCGCTCGGCACGCATAAACAGCGCGCAAACGCTCCCTGCCCATAGAATATCATTCAAAAAAGGCGCCTGCAACTGCCATAAACGCTTTTGGTGTGATTAGCCCCTTAGGGTATACATTTTTAACAGCATGCGTGTTTCCTGGGTTCAAACTCATGACCTATTGCGCTGCTAACACAATGATCTACCACTGAGCTACACATGAGCACAAATAAAATATAAGGGTCCATCCCGTACAATTCTTTGACATTTTGAATTATAGATTGTTGGTAATTAATATACTACTGGTTGAGCAGCAACGTTCTGAAGCACAAAGTGTCCTGTGTGCTCTAATCTCAGGCTTATTACCGCACCTCCTCAGAGAGAGAAGCGAAACAAATCAGAGGCAAAAAAGCAAGATGCTGACATATACATGAACACTCACAAACACGTAGACAGGGATTTTAGGACTGCACTCTGCTCTTCAGAGCTCAATAATCACATTCTTTGGGTTTCAGCAATGCATGATCCCAAAACCAGAGACCAACCACACACAAATACGCTGTTTAAATCAACATAACAGAAAAGGGGGGCATCACATTTCTTTGCTCTTCTCTTCTGCCTTATTAAAGAACGAAGGGGGTGGGCAAACTAAAGGGGGCTAATTTTATCGGCCAGTGGTCCCGCGCTCATTAGTGTGACTGCAGCTGCAGGGTCCGCTACTTTCCCCCACCAACTGGTTCGCAAATGATTAAGAAGAGGGAGTTAAAAGAAGAAAGGGACAATATGTCTCAAACGTGTCAGTCAATGCGAGCCAAGGCCCAGGGTGTAATAGCGGTTCCCCCTCGATCTGGGCAACAAACACATTCCTTGCAAATTACTAAATCGTCTCTCATTGTGTTAAGAAAGGCAGGAGGAATTTAAAAACGTTCCTCTCCTCAGCGGGGGGAAAATCTGTGCGTTCCCTCGACTAACTTGGCAAGAGGGGAGCTGAACTGAACGGAGCAGAGAGATGGAGGATGAAATAAAGAGAAAGGAGGTGCTAATTCAAACAGGCCCTTATGCATACAGTAAGAAGATGCTTATAAATAATATTACGAGGTATTGGCACCTACTGCCCTATAACCAACTCAAGGCCGCTGAAGGGTATTGAGGTTTCGGTTTTCAGGTTAACCTCGTGTAATACTACACACAGCTCTGATCCACTGCAGGAACATTATGGAAATGTTTCCAATAAAGTAGTTTGGTGTTAAACCTCAGTGTGAACGGAGGGGAATTGAACTGCAAGACAACAATACATGCATTGGTCTTTTGTGATGAGATATCTGGAAACTGACTGCATGTTTGGATGAATTCAAAGGCCTCTGGCTATTCCTCATCTTTAAGGGGGAGGGGCTACAAAAGAGACAGAGAAATTGCGGTCTGATTGAAAACAGACGCTTTACTGACATTTTCGTTTGATTTATTCATCCATTCACTCTCACACTTATTCAATGAAAAACGGGGGCGGGGAGGTCTGAGAAAAACATATCGGAGAGAGAGAGAGAGAGAGAGACGAGAAGCAAAACCAACTAGAACTGAGACAATGTGGGCGTCCAATTGGCACGAAACCTAAACACAAAAGATGAGATGCAAAAAAGACATAAAACGTCGCCCCGGGGGCAAATCGGATGATAACGTCTGTCTAATAGCTATTTAACCATCACAAACGCTAAAGTTAGCTTCAACTCGAGGGTAAATTCAGGTTAGCTGCCTGATTTGGACAATTGGAACGTGAACATTACTAATGGCAGCTCTTTTAAGGAAGAGTAAAGTTTACCGGACATTCAGAGACATTCCTGGTGTCTGGTCTCCAAGCACCTGCACATGGACTTGAAGCCCTTCCCTCTCCTCTGACCGCATCTCATTTCAATATTAGTAGAAGGAGACCACAAAGACTAATTGCCTCCGGTGTGCTAGTCTGGGTTGTATGCAGAGCTGTTCCTTTGCTCCTTTAGTGTGTCAATCATAGATTTCCGTTTCCAATAGTAACGGGTATTTTGCCCACCCCTTTTTATGGATTCACCGCACACAATAACCAACATCCTGACCTTGTCATTCGAGACCATTGGTTTGAATGCCATCTGGCCGCCTCTTCCCCCTTCCTCAAAAACACTTGCACTAATAAGGATTCGATTTTTACAAATGTCAAATATGTAAAATTCCAGTAAAGTGGGCCCTTATTTACGGTATTGGTCAATTCCAGCATTATGAATCTGACATTTGCTTGTAATATAATGTCTTAGAGAATGCATTTATTACCAATATACTGAACCATCTGTTTATATTTTCATAAACCCCTGATGATAGAGTCCAGACATACAAAAATATCTGTCTACACTTTTGTTTTTATTTTAGATGAGGGAAACATGCATGCATTACGGATGTGACAAAAAAGGACAAAAGTTTTTAGGAGACAAAATACTTTGTAGGAATTATGTGAATTAAAATGCACGAAGCAGAAGCAACAAATGGAGAAGGGTTGATTCTTTAAAGAACATTTATTTTATGTATGATGAAGAAACGGCGTTATGGAAGTGACAATTTTCCGTTGGACGTGACGACTCTCAAATTTGATATTTAAAAAAAAACTTTAAAAGAGACTTTGCATGGGTATTTAAGCCAGGTTTTTTTTTAACTTGGTCGTGCAAAGTCACTTATCTGTAGCGGTAAATTAAACAAAAAATTAGAACTATATTGTATGGTGGAACAGCACTTAGTTTGCAGCACATCGACCTTGGGGGCAGTATTGGTGACAGAAGCAAGAGGGGGAGTAGTCGGGAGTGATGATGTTACTGCCCGCCGAGGTCGAAGTGCTGCAAGCTAATGGCGCTTTTCCATTGCATAGTACCCCACGGTTTGGTTTAGTTTGGGTAAGCTTACTTTTGAGAGCTTTTCCATTGGGTGCAGTACTTGGTACCCAATACTTTTTTTAGTACCACCTTGGTTGGGGTTCCAAGCGATCCGAGCTGATACCAAACGTGATGCGAAAACACCGTAGATCACTGATTGGTCTGAGAGAGTCATCACTACCAGTGTCATCGCAATAATGTAAAGATTAGCTTTACTTTAGTGCTAGCTTGCGCTGTCTCAAGCAAACATGCTGTCATCTGTGCTCTTCCCAAATTACCTTTTAGCGATGAAAAACATGCACAGATTGAGAACCAGGAACACCATACCAGTTTTTTCCAGACTTGCAGTTTGTAGTGGCACATTCACTAAGCACGTGCACATTATATGTGTATTCGCAACTTAAATAAGGCTCAGCGGAGCGCGTCGGCAGACGACGCCACTGGTGTTTATACAGAAACTGTCATGTGATACAAAGGTAGTGATAAACACGATGTGCAAACATCTTTGTGGTGGTCAATTTTGATTTTGTGGGGGACTGAGAAATAAATGAATGTATGGGGATGTTTAGCATTCCAACAACGCTCTCACTTACATGATACATGTATGATACAGCAGCAGGCAGCGCAAATATAATGACAAGCCTATAATGCCTCCCACTGCGAAGTGTTACTAAACTCGATGGAAAGTCTAACCAAGCCAAAGTGAGGTGAGCTGACCCGACCTAACCCAAACAAAACCGTGGGGTACTACGCAATGGAAAAGCGCCATAAGTGCTCTTCCGCCATACAATATAGTTCTTATTTTTATCTGCTTAAAAAAACACCACGTTAGATTTTGTTCCACCATACTTACTTGAGTAACTACTCATGTAAAAGTCTTTAAATAGGGAAAACATGGAAGTGTTTGGTGGCTTCAAAATTCGAGAAATAAAAAGATTGTGAACCACTGATTTAAGCAACCAAATAATTACATCTGAGATTTCAGTGTATTTAAAAACTTTGGCCTAAAATTTCACTTTTAATGATAAGGTTGACATTTGCATGGAATTGCCTCTCAATAAAATGTTAAAAATGTGGATTTTGGATGGATCTGGAACCATTGTACCCTGCTTAAAAGGGCTCAAATGATTATTTTTTAGTTTTACTTGACATGAGAATTGGGATCGGTCACATTACGAAAACTAAAATAGACTATTTTACTGTACAGTTGCAGAGTATTCTTGTTGACCGAATGCCAGTGAGAGCCCAGCTGTTAAATACATTATATTTGAATAGGTTGTATATATGTAGGTATTCTCTCAGATTAGGAACAAGTTATTAATGCTTATTTAAAGTGATCCCTGCAGAATATATTTCCTATACCTATGTTTGCATAGCACAGGTAGAAACGGACAAGGCAATAATATCCTTGAAATGAATCCAAAAAGCAGAGAACCACATTGAACTGTGTTCTGTTATCAAGGGCAACATCTTTCTGGCCACTCTAGAGCCGACAGTGTTGAGAGTGTCCGGTAGGCTAGACAGTGTCCCAGACACAAGTAATCACTAATGATGATGATAATGAAGAAGTAATTTGCTTGGAATCAGGTTTATATGTTTTCCATTCTCCCAAATTTCCTCAGTGAACCCATAAACTGCAACACACCCAAAAACGATATAAACACGCGAGGATTAGGATGCCCGACGAGAGATCCGCTTCTAAAATAACCAGACCTGATGGGGTGTTCAAAGAAAGAGCCAGAGACAGCCAACATCAAAAGATCATGTGTGGGAGGAGCCGTCTTAGTACACAGCTTAATCAGGAGGCAGTGCCTTTTCCTCTGACGGAAATGCCAGCGATAGCTGTACAGACAGTGACCTTTAGCCTCGACCCCATGACCTACTGTTCCGTTTACGAGATTAGGGGAAGAGTGAGATATCAGATCACAACGCAACGTGTCTGGGTTTAGGGTTTAGCTGGGTGGCAGAGTAATGGTTAGGGATTTGGGACATTAATACAAAGGTTGAAGGTTCAATTATTTAGCCATACTGTTAAACTCCCTGTGTCCGAAATTGCACACTCTGACAGTACATATTGAATTAGGTGAAGTACCTCCTCATTGACCAATAAAACGGTGCATTTATATATCATATAGAGCAAGGGTCTCCAACCTTTTTTCATTGGAGAGCTACTTTCTAAAAAATAAAAGTGGTCGAGAGCTACTTGTGTCACGTTATACCTAAATTAGTGAGTTACAGTAATAGACGCGGGTCTAATAACTCACTGTGATTTGAACTCTTTCCTGCAAGCATTTTTTTATTTTTAAAGTTGCCAGGCAGTGCAAGCATTTTTTTATTTTTCACAAAATTGTAATAACTTCCAGAAAATGCTTTTCTTTAAACATAAACATACGATACATCAAATGAAAGAACACATCCTACAACAACAACAAAAAACTTTCATGTTGTCTTCATACTTTTTTATCACCTCTTGTAGGATTCATCCAAAAATACCACATTTAAAAAATCAATTATTAAAGATCAGATTTAGAAAGATGATCCAAACATAGAGTATTTACTGCTTTTGGATTCATAATAGGGATGTGCATGTATGTCACGTATGGCTCTCTGGTATCTCTTGACATTTGATGTTTAATATGAGATGATAACCCATCGAACCTGTGACGACGACTGTATTTTCGTTTTATCAAAAATGAATCCGAAAATGACGGCATCCATTTTAACCATAGTGCCTCGACTCGAGATGTGCGGAGATCGTCCGGTTTCCGCGGCGCGTGCCTCACAGCGTTGCGCGGATCGTCCGGCGCGGGTGCTCAGACTTATCTGTTTGTTTTTGAATCATACATGTTAAATTACTGATGTCATATGATACGCCGGTCTACACAGCTCAACGCGACGTCAAACACGTACCCAGTCTTTACTACCACCGCGCTTGTAACACTAACCAGACATCCAAATGCGCCATAACCACAGAAAATAAATAAATAAATAAAACCGCGAGCGAGCTACCTGCAATTAAGACGAGCGACGTGTTGGAGACCCCTGATATAGAGTATGAAAATGGCTAGGATGATGTTAAACATAATTTAACCAACTGTTTTTCTTATGTATTTACATTTGAATAGAGCTGCATTACTGTTTTCCGTCATTTTTGACAATGACTACACATCTCCTCCTTTTTCGTTGGGTGACTCCTCTCCCGGGGACTCACAGGATAGTAAAGTGTTTATCAAATGCACACCTCAAAATTGTGCCGGAAGTAGTAGGATATCCGGGTGTTTTTACATATACTATGAATTCAGACATACTACTGATTTTTTACCTACTACATAGTAGGGAAGAATGTAATTTCGGACGAAGAGCCTGTCTACACAGCACATAATCTAATAATGTGTTGTGTGGTGATGTGCTACCGAACTTCAAGTCAGTCTAGACTGGAAGTACACCTCTCTTCAACAGACCCAATATAACAGGTTGCTAAACAAGTCCTTAGATACAGACAAAATATTAGTAGTTTATAGAAAAAGCCTCTTTCACAACCGCTTGTTTTCGACACAAGTGAAATGGACTTCACTTCTGAGAAATATCATAAAAGGAGATCATACCGAGGCGCCATTTCAAAGAGCCGTTCATTCTGTCCAAAAGTCTGCAGACTGGGAATTCAGGGTAGGCCACACTAAACAGTTCAGAGCATCTGGCAACCTCATCAGTAATTCTTAGAAGTCATAAACTGACCAGAGATCAGTCAACACAGAGAAAAATTCCTTAAAATAACACCCACTAGCACCAAGCATGCAATTAATTAGGAAAACACACAGAAACTGTTTGGTGCCGATGGAACTTCCTCTCTGAAGTTCAGCAGCTTCTCTCGGGGGGATAGATCGAGACAATGGTGTGGATATAGTGATTTCATAACAGAAAAATGAAAGGTAAAAAACAGCTATTTCACAAAAATGTCAGGCGGCATTATTTGCTAATGAGAACATTTTGGACTTCACAGGTGTGAAACCGTTTAAGGCATGTTTACTTCGAAGTGAACACACTTACCTAAGGTGCAAGTCCTCGGAGTATTTCAAGCACGCATAGATGAATTCTTTGAGTTGTGAGTATACTTTAGGCACGAATTCGGAAAACGGCAGCTTCTTCGGAAAAGGCATCTGTTTAAAGGAACAAATATCTCAGTAAATGCACTTTAAAGCATATCAAGGGTTTCACACATACAGCAAAGAAATTTTTCAGGTTTAAAGCGGGTCGACCTTGATCAACAGTAATGGCGAGTTCAGACTGCATGATTTTCAAACTAGTCAGGTCACCTGTGGTTTCACACTGCGTTTATCTGGGGTAGCGTTCAGTCGCTGCTGTTTCAGACTGCATGATGGATTGGTGACAGGGGTTTTCATACTGCATGACTTTACCGTAGGAAGAATCACCGACAACTTTGTCCCGGTCCGCAAACTACGTCTCACAACCAAATGCATGCGAGAAGTGACGCGAGAGAAACAACGCGAGGTCACGCGCATAAGACCGGAGATCTCAAGTGAGACTGGAATTATTACAAAAATGATAGCCCGCAAGAAGTTTACCATACAAATTGCTTGTGCACTCATTTGCAGCAGAAAGAAGAAGCAATACAGATTATGAAGGAGGACACGTTTGGAGAGAATCCTCCCCGAACTTCCAGCTGCCCTGTATGTTGCTCTCTCATTGGCTGTATAGGTCATCGCCAATGTTCTTGTCAGTCAAAACACATTTCACACGGCATGATTTTGAATCGCCGACAGGTTCAGATATCTAGCATGCCAGATATCTCACAGGTTTCGGCGACTCGTCTGCGATTTTCTCAGATCACGTCTTTGATAATTCACACTGTGTGATTGCCACTCGCGTGCACGAGCATCGATTTGCCTGTGATTTCTTAAAACCTATCAGCGAGTCAAAATCAGGGCTAAAATCGTGCAGTCTGAACTCGGCATAAGGCACTTACAATGTAGGTGCATGTGGCCAGTGTGCAGTTTGTTTTGTTTATTCCTAAAATCTTTCCAGTATTTATGGCTGTATTCATGGCGAGAACTAGTTAAAGGGACAACCCACTATTTTTTCCGGCGTAATAATCAAGGACTTTGCTGCCGTACCGTTGTTGTAGCAGGCGCAATAATGTTACGCCGGAATGAGAGTATAGTTCCTTGCAATATCGGCTTAGAAAAATCGCAACTTTTAATTTTCCGTCGGTCTAAGTACACGATGTATCTACAGAAGAGTCTTAAGTTTTCAATAAGAAAAATTTCAAAGCTCTTTGGTCATTTTTAAGCGCGATGCTAATGGTCTAATCAGATTCAATGGAATGGACTATGCTAAGCTATGCTAAAATTGGTACCGCCAGACCCAGAGATCAGCTGGATGAATTTCAAAACGATAAAAATCTAAATGTTTCACTCTAGGGGAGCTGAAAAATGAGCACATGTTCAAAAAAGGTGGAGTGTCCCTTTAAAGTTAATCCATACACAGGTCGGGGGAGGGGCAATTTGGAATCTCCAATTCATGCCCTGTGGAAGGAACCAGAACATGCAAACTCCACACAGAAAGGCCACCTGCCCTAGCCATGGCTCGAACTGGGGACCTTCTTGCCGTGAGGCAAAAGTGCTACCCACTGATACACGGTGCAAAAGTTTTGAATGTTCCCTAATTTGAAAGATGTTTTGGATAAAAGCATCTGCTAATAAAGGGTTCCTGTAGCCACTTGGCAAGGCATTGCGTTAGCTAAGCAAAAGGTCCTAGGTTTAATTCCCAAGGTACACAAATACTGATCAAATGTACAGTCTGTAATGCACCACAAGAAGTTTTGAATAAAAACATCAACCACGCTCAAAATTCTGCTGGGTTATTTTAAACCCAATGCTGAGTAAATATTGGACAGAACACATGCTGGGTTAATCAATAAACTTATGCTTTATTTTAAGGTTTATTGATAACCCAAAATGTGTTCTGTCCAATATTTACCAAGCATTTGGTTTAAAATAACCCAGCCGAATGTAGAGTGCAAGTGCATAAAAATAAATCTCAATGAATAAATGAAATAAAAGTAACGTGCTGCAAAGTTTGGTGTTAATACATATAATGTCTGGTGGCTAAAAACAACAGATATTATACTCTTGTGCTTTGTTACAAGTGCCTTACTCGCCCAGTTCTAATTTTCTTAAATTTTTCTTAGTAATGGATATTTTGTCACCAAAGCTTTTATCGGGGCTTAGCCAATAGATATTTCATTAAAGGATAATTCCGGTATTTAACACTTTAAGTCTCATTTCTGGTTTGTTTTGGATGAACTACAGTGATGGACACTGAAATTTTGACAATGGGTCGTGTCTTGACTTTTTGACTCATTTAGAAGCGTCTCTTGACTGCCAAACATGTCATTAAAACAACACTTAACGATCATTTTCAAAACTGTGCTACTCACTGAGTGGTTTGTGGTGTTAGTTGATGATTAAAAACAAATATATTGGTGCAATGTATGATTTCAATCTGTGTTATTTGCTATAGTGGATCTATATTTTCAGATACCTCACAACCGCGTATATACTTCCGCTCTATATTTGAGTCTTACAAAATGCCAAATAAAACACGACAGAAACTGTATTTCGCTACACTACTTGTTTTTATCCATTAACGAACACCACGGACCACTCGGTGAGTGGCGCAGTTTTGGAGGTGAACGTTGAGTGTTGTTTTGATGACGTGTTTGTGCATGGCCCTTGACCTCCATTCTGGGGCAGTCAAGAGACGCTTCTAAACCAGTCAAAAAGTCAAGACACGACCCATTGTCAAAATTTCAATGTCCATCACTGTAGTTCATCCAAAACAAACCAGAAATGAGACTCAAAGTGTTAAATACCGGAATTATCCTTTAAAATAGAAACACAACGGTAGTGAAATGAGGATATGCGAAACCATCTACTAACTATAACAGTATTGTAACAGGCTGCAAGGTCTTGTTGACGTCAGGAGTAAGAGAGAAATCAAATGCGTGGCTCAAGTTCGCGTACATCAGAGGATACGAATCTTAGTAATCAACTTCTTGGACATTTGTGTCTATGTTGGGACTGGAAAACGTGTAACTGGTGAAATCCGTGAGAAAGTCTTTGAGATAAAAGTTTTCTGATGTGCCTCATGCTCACCTTGTCAAGTTCGGGATCCTGGAAGGGGAATTGGCCTGTGATTCGCTGGTACTCCTCGGGGGAAGCCACAGGGATGGGGCTGTAGTTGTCTTGATCCAAGATTTGCCTAATCAACAGAATAAGTGGGTGTCATGTCAGTATCGTTAAATGAGAAAGAGAGTAACAGATGAACTCTCATAAACCCAAAGGCAATACCGGCGGTATATTTAAAACGACTAAATGATTTAAAAAACAGAGCGTGTCTGCTTATGTGTGTTAAACAGCAATGGCAAAGATACAAACAGAACATTTTTGTGAATGTCTGTGCTCCCAAAACAATGAAATATCGAGCCAAAGTCTCCAAAGCTTATTTCCTACATTGAATGAATTAGACATGGACAGAAAGAGACTTCAAACAAGGTTACGACAACCTTTCTGTCTCATTTGAGATCAAGATTCAAGCCGAACAACTTGTAACTATCTCCCTCTGAGGAGCTTTCAAGTATTCAAAAATGAATCGACATTTTTGCGGTTTCAACATTATATTAAATGCCATTTAAAGGGATCCCAGTAGGATATCGTAAAATGTTTGTCCGTCAAGCAATATGATTTAGTCATATGGAGGAAATTTGATCAGTGATTTTAGATGGTTTGGCCTGATAAACTTTCCGTGTCCTTCAATGGGTATAAATCCTTCATTTCGGAGCCTCTATACAGATATCAGATTCAGGCAACTTCCTGAAATGCTACTTTGATATGGATATGGATATTCTTCCAAAAGAAATTCGCATGAAAAAAATCAGCCGTCACAAAGTTCACTTTTATGGTATTTGCAGTTGCCCGGTATCAAATTATACAGCACAACAAATCATGGCTAGAAATCTTATTCGAGTTGAACACTAATAATATTTGGGAATAATTCTGGTGGTATGGATTTCTCAAAGTCATAAGGTGAAAACCAAATCATCATTATCTTTTCTCAACTGACAAACTGAGATAAAGAAAATACAGAGAGCAAGTAAAAACAAATGGGGGGAGAGAGAGAGAGAACCTGAAGGACTGATTCCACTTCTTTAGCAGGATCTCTCCATACTGATCCCTCATCTCCAGCAACATGTCAAACAACTGGTTTACTGGAAAACCATAACCCTGCAGAGAGAGAGAGAGAGAGAGAGAGAGAGAGAGAGAGAGAGAGAGAGAGAGAGAGAGAGAGAGAGAGAGTGGTGCATATTGCTAATATCTGACAAATGTATTTCTAAGTATTTCTATAGTTACATATTTGTAGTTTTCGGCAAAACTTTATTTTAGACGCTTAACCATCATACAGCGATTGGACCAACTCACCTGCAACGTGTCTGCGAAGAGCACTATGAGGTGCTTCAAATCCAGAATCAGGTCTGGGTCGGTACAATAAGACTACAGATACAGATAAATGGATTACAGCTGAACCACAGGTCAAAAATGTATTGGTACAAATGCATAATTTTTTAGGGCTGTCAAAAGATTAATCCAAAATAAAAGTTTGTGTTTACAGGACATATGTGTATGTAGTTTGTATAATTATTATTTATATATAAAAACACACACAGTCATGTATATATTTAAGAAAAATTGGTTATATTTATATATAAAATATTTATATTTCTATATAATATAAATTATGATGATGTATATATAGTTTATAAATGCAATTATATACATGAATGTGTGCATTTATTTATACATAATATTTACACACAGTACATGTGTAACCACAAACATTTATTTTGGATGCAATTAATCTTTTGACAGCCCCAACAATTTTTCATTTATACCACGGGGCTGTTGAATACTTTATTCTGATTGGTTGAGAAATGTTCCATGGTGATTGATTATTTTTTAATAACTGCACACCTATCCTTTAAAATGTCTTAAAAATTAGCACCAGAGCAATATTTTTGATAACTGTGGTATACGCAGAATAATTGACGACGGCCGTTGAATTATTCGAAAATAATGCACACCCGCGGTGTAACGGCACGACGCGAAACCACCAACATTATCTTCTTATAATTCAACGGCCCATCGTCAATTATTCCTTACGTATTTTACAGATTTTGACAAATTGGTCCTCAATTGAGTCCTAAAGATCAATCACTTTATCAACATTATCTGACAGTTGCTAATAATATCTGGCATTGGCATTAAAATGGCATTGTCCTGCCTTATAGGCTCAAGTTGTGTATGCAGACATACTGAATGGGTGCGCAAGGCTGCAATGGTCTTAGACAGGGCCAGCTCCCACAATTCCTCCACGTAAGCCCTGTTTACCAGACCCTGTGTGGTGTGCAAAATATGGTCCTCCACTACAAAGAAACTACAAGACACATACAAAGAAATGAAGGGGGGAATCAATGAATGAAGGAGTAAGTGTAAAAAAGAGATTAAAAACATTATATGACAACATTTTATTGCACTAATGTCACTAATATACCAAACAGGCAGAATGACAACATCAGAAAAGCCCATCAATATTCCCACAAATCCCAGACATCAAACTGTGGGAATGCCCTGAGCATCCCTGTGCCACTTCCCTGGATGTTTATAAAAACCTTTATTACAGACTCCCGCCTTCTCAATATTCCCATCCAGACACACATGTGCCACTCTACATCCACAAAATCATACATTTTAAAGCCCAGAATGTATTTCATGAGCAGAAGGATGGAGAATCAAAGGAAGGGGGGCATATGGGTTAAAGGAGACTGAGCCAGAAATGGATTTGGACGTTTTAATTCTCCCCTTTATTGGTACAGACGTTACAAATGCATATAATGGATTTTCAGTTAATTTTGCCATTCAAAACAAAATGCACACTGCACTTACCCGACAATCTGATTGAAGTAGCGCCTGTACCCCTCTAAAGTTTCGTGCTGGAGACCACCCAAGAAAAGGAGAGTTTATGAACATCAGTCAAATGAGCAGTTTGCTTTTATAGCATCAACATTAAGTTTTCAAAGAACCAACTCAATTAATGTTAGATTTACATTTAAATGATTCCACAAAAGAAATAATTGTACTGCAGCAAACAATTCAATGACATTCAATGAATGGCTTTAACACTTATTAACATATACTGTAAGCATTATGGAATGAAAAATTTTATTTCACACAGCAATTTCAAATCAAAAACGGTAATGAAGTTTGCAAAATGTGTCAATTCTTCTGTATGGTAAGGACAGAAAATTTAGCGATATAGAGTTATATTTTAATAAAAACCAAAAACCATTTGAGCTCATACCATGTTCGAATGAGGCTGAAGTACAAGTCGGGCCTGTTTCCGCCTCTGCTTCCTGTAGTAGTTTTCAAACGTGTCCCGGGCACCCTGAGTACAGAAGATACACATTTTAAGCACTGAAGTGAAAATAAAGATTCTTGCTACGAGAGACTGAGACAAACATATAAGTGCATTTCAGCTCTTTTTTAATCTATTAGCATAACTCAGACCACAGTGCAGCAGAGGACTGTGGCCTAAAAAAAAGGTGCTCATTTATCATTAAAGGCTTTATCCTTTTCCAGGATCTGCCCACTTCCTAGTTCACATGGACTGTTATCAAAGTCTATAAGGTCATGGCACATGTCATGTACCACTACCATATCACCACCAGAACAACATACCGTAACGGATAGAAAAACAGCAATAGAGACAGAAAACAGGGCCAGGACAGTAGGATCTCAAATTTTTTGCCTCTGAATTTGATCTAGCCAGAACAAGTGACTGGGTTTCTTATAAACAAGGCATACCTTCATTTCACTTCTAACAAAAGTGATATATAAGCTCTATTCCAAAATCTAGTAATCTGCACTGACAGCTGCTCACACGGGAGAATCGACTTATTAATGTTGACAGAGTTTGACATTCGCATTATAACATTGCATTCTATTTAAATTGATGCAGTTGGCAGACACTTTTATCCAAAGCCACTTACAGTACATTCAAGTTATACTTTTTTGTCCGTTTATGCATTTCCTGGAAAGTCGTGGCTTTTGCACTGCTTCAATGTTCTACCATCTGAGCCAGGGGCGTCATGCACCCTTTTTCTTTTAAAGGAGCACAGTGTGCACAGCTCATAGAAATTTGTCCACAGACAGAAATTAAAAGAAATATTGTAGAGCGTTCACAATCTTTTTCATGGCACTCCCACTTACATTTTTAACACCAGAATCCCTCTGCCTTTATGTGAAAACTACCAAAATACAATAATGACCTATTGTCATCATAATTACATCAGAAATTAAATGTTTTGTTTATTTACGTTCTGTTTATAACTTCTTAATTGTGCCATTTATACATTTGCACAACAACTGCATTATGTTATAAAATTCATGTAATTACAATACCATAAAGTATATAAACAATGAAAATGACATAAGCAACAGTCACGTGATTGATTTTTGTGTTCAATTCTGAAAAAGGAATAATTTTGTGATCTACACATTTTTTTCCAACTTTTTAATTTAAATTGCAAATATTAAAAACCTTAAAAACATTTATATAAAATTATTAGAGGAACGCATTTTTGCACAAAATTTTAACTCATACAGTATGTGAGCATTTGATTTCTGTAAATTCTAGTGCTGTACCAAGATTAACCTAGAAACGTACTAATATAAAGTCGAGACTGTCACATTTTAAACCATACAATTTCTAAACAGCGGTGGTTAACTGCACATTATCGTACTGGGGGTTGGAAATGTTGTGAGCGCTTCTGACAACGTTTTCATTCTTAAGATAGCAAAATGCAGCAGCAAGGAGCCCACGACCGCGCTCATATGCTAATGGTGCTGCAAACCGCAGTGTTGCGTCCGCAAACCGCAGTGTTGCGTCCGCAAACCGCACTGTTGCATCCGCAAACCGCACTGTTGCGTCCGCAAACCGCACTGTTGCGTCTGCGGCACCTGTCGTCTGAAAAAGTAACATGTAACAGGACCAAAACCCTATCAAAAAATCTCTGGAAAGTAACAAGGATGAAGCCCAGAACTGATAATTTTATGCATATTAAACAGAAAGTAACAGATTAATGAATGACTCTTTGGTTTAAATGGGCATGACGCCTGAACTGAGCTACAGAAAATCTACATAAACATTAAAATACATACCAAACATAACAGTGCGTTTCATGAACGCATTTAGATTTTAACTGTATTTATAAGGTTCTCTTACTTGGGTTAATTTTTTTACAGATCTTGTCCAATGAATTCTGGGATTGCCTACTCTACAAAAGATATAGACGGTTTCAGCAGTAACAACATAAACAAGCAGCTTTCGTGAAACACATGTAACTTCCGGTAACTCCGCTAAGAATCAATAACAACAAAGTCCTTTTAGAGTAGTTCATTTCTGATAACAAGCAAAATAAACAACAAGTAGATTACCTTAGTTCAAATCATAGCTAAAGCGTATAAAAAACCACATTGAACTAACGTTGCTGTCTAAAATGTGTACTATAATGCAGTGGTTCCCAAACTTTTCAGCGTGCGGCCCCCCTCGTAAACTATGCATTCCTTCGCGGCCCCCCAAAGAAAATTTGTAACAAAAACTGTTCTAAAACTCTAAAATTATACAAAAAAGTAGTGCTTTTTAGGTTTAATTACACAGAATTCATGATAAATTAATGTATTTCACAAAATGTCATAAAGCTGGGGCCCCCCTGGCACCATCTCGCAGCCCCCAGTTTGAAAACCACTGCTATAATGTATACAATATTAACTACAAACCGGCTACAACACCTACCTTCACAAAGCGGTGATTCATGATCACCGTATCCCCTCGTCTTTAGGAAACTTGTTATTTTTGAGGAGGTATTTGTTCCAGAGTTCATGTTAGCCACTAGTCAGACCATTAAATAAACAGAAACAGGAAGTAAAGTTCCAACCAGATGCGTAACCGCGACAATGCACCTGCTTCCGATAAAACGTCTATATGCCATATTGTGGCTGCCTTGGTATGGAATATCCTTGAATGGTGCCCCTGTGATGCTTAAAATGGTGTTTAGGCTCCTTTGGTTTCAGAAAAAGCTGTATTACACTAATTTGTCATTTAGTTGTTAATTACATTTACATTTATGCATTTGGCAGATGCTTTTATCCAACGTGACTTACAGTGCATGACAAGAAATACACTGTTTATCACTATGTGTGTCCCCTGGGTTTAAACCCTTGACCCTTTGCACTGCACACACAATTCTCTACTAGTGAGCTATACAGGTTAAGCCCAAAGCAAATTATAGTATACCGATTATGCCTCAATTAAGGACACAATAGTAAGTCCATAGAGGGGTTTAAACCTGCAAACATTCAAATACAAGCCTAGGGTTTGACAATTAAGCTATACAACCCTTAGACCACCCAGATGTAATGATGTGTGAGGACTGGGAGGAATAAGGTTTGAGAAGTAAGTATTGAATAGAATCACCAGACACCAAAAGTGAATAACAGAATACGAATTTCAAATACCTACAGAATGACTTTAACCTTAAATAACAGCAGGGATTGAAAAGATATTCAGCTTTGACCACACTGGGCCCTTAATGCCACAACTGAAGACTGAAGGGGAAAAATTCTGTGGGGACCACAATAAAGAAGGTTGAAAAGAAACTAAAATGTATTGGTATGCATTTGTCATACGCTTTTATCTGACGTGACTTGCAGTGCATTCAAGATATACAGTGCCAAGAAAAAGTATGTGAACCTTTTGGAATTTCATGGTTTTCTGAATAAATTTGTTATAAAATGTGATCTGATCTTAATCCAAGTTAAGGGTATTGACAAACACAATGCATCTAAAAATTCACACTAAAAAAATCGGATCTTTCATCTCTTTATTTAACACACTCATTCAACATTCAAAATGGCAGTGGAAAAGGTTAGTGAACCCTTAGAATTGACCCCCTGGCAGCAATAACCAGCCGCTCCCTGTAGCTGTGGTTCAGACCTGCACATCGTTGAGAAGGAATTTTTGTCCATTTATCCTGGCAGAACTGCTTTAGCTCTGTCATATTCTTTAGACGTCTCATGTAGCCCTCTTCACATTAATCCTTGGCATCTCTACTGGGTTGATGTCTGGGCTCTGACTTGGCCACTTCAAAAGGTGGATGTTGTTTTCTAAAGCCATTCTGTTGTGGACTTCCTCCAGTGTTTTGGGTCGTTGTCATGTTGCATCACCAACCTTCTACACAGTTTCAGCTGACATACAGACATTCTTACATTATCCTGAAGAATTGTCTGATATACTTGGGAATTCCAATGATGCCTTCAAATCTTGGCTGTCATTCAGGGTTGTTTCTTTACCTCATTAATGAGTCTTCCTTGTGTTCTTGGTGTCATTTTGACTGGACGCCCACTTCTTGGTAGAGTAGCAGCAACAGTCCCAAAGCATCTCCATTTGTAGATTGTTTGCCTGTAGACTGGTGAATTTCTAAAGTCTTTGAAATACCTTTGTAACCCTTTACAGCTTTATGTAAAGCAATAATTCTTTATCAATTGTAGCTCCTCTGAAAACACTTTTTGGGGAGGCATGGCTCACATAAGCGTGTTCTTCTTGTGCAGAGCAAAAGTTTAAGGGTTTTTTATCCGTTAAAGTACCTGTAACCCACACCTCCAAACGTGTTATCTTAATGAAGCTTCAGTTGGAATAAAACCTGACTCCAATTAGCTTTTTTGAGGTCATTAACTCAAGGGTTCACATACTTATACCACAAGCACTATGATAAAGACATTTTTAATAAAGACATGAAAGATCAGATTTTTTTGTGTGAATATTTTTAGACACATTATGTTTGTCAATACCCTTGACTTGAAGATCAGATCACATTTTATGACAAATTTATTTAGAAAACTACGAAGTTCACATACTTTTTCTAGCCACTATACATTTTATCAATATGTGTGTTCCCTGAGGATTGAACCTATGACCTTTGCCCAACCAATTGCGATATACCAACACAATACAAGAACTTCTGTTGAGTGCAGAGTAAGGAGGCGTGCACACCAAGGCGTTTATGCCGGCAAATGGCATATGTTTTTAATTGTTTCCAATGGGAGCTCCGCGTTTCTTAAAAAGTATTTAAGCAACCAAAGGGGTTAGCTGATAAAACCCTGGCAAGCACCCACAGTTGGCATCCGCCTGGCATTTTTAGACGCGTTTAAGCACTTTGGTGTACACCCCCCCCCCCCAAACAGTGTTAAGGAGTATTTTTGAGAATAACACTAGCTTAGTTGTTTTTAGTGTTGTTTTTCCAAAACAAGCAGCAGTAGTGATGTGAAATAATGAAATTCTACATTGCAGTTCTTTTACAATTACGCTTTTCAAACTGTTTTGAGTCATTTTAGCGAGGTTCATCTTTAGTTCATTTTAATCAAAATAAACTGACTTACTGATACAATGAATCACTCTACTTCAAATTATGAGCAGCTTGTAAGTTGATTACTTTTAAATTAGCTTGCCTAACACTGACAAAGCACAGTGGGGCAAAATGACTCCCTTTAGCCTTAACAATACATAAGCAATACAGAGAATATCTAGCTATTGAAGTAGGATGTGTATTACCTCTTAATCAGTGTTTTGGAAAAAGAAAACAGTTTAGTAAAGAAGGGTACTTTGTTCTATGTAAAGGGAATATAACGCTTCAGTCGCCATCAGTCAAAACCCGGTTAAATGTCTCCAGACTCTCCATCTCTTACAGATGTTCCAACCCAAACAGTCCAAATCAAACTGCCGTTGCCTCTGTGATTCAGTTATCATGCGAAAACAGTGCCAACATCAACTGGGCATGAACAAAAAGTTCAGCTTTCATCCACAAAAGCCATCAGCAGACCTGGTGCTGAGACAGAGAGTGATGGAGAGACTGGTGCTGGATGGCTGGAGTTTAGGCATGGTTCTCTAGGATGGAGGCCTGTTCTGTAGTTCTTTCTTATCCAGCTTTTCATAGCATCTGGCCCATCACCAACATGTTTACGTTGATCAGAACTCCAACCAGAGCTTTTGCAGGAGTGGGTACAACAGACACATTGTTCATAGTCAAAGTTTCATTCGTAGGAAAGTGGGTGAGTTTGGGTTAGGGGGGATGTAAGGGTACAGGAGTAGAATAGAATCTTTATCACTACACAACCGCAAAGTTTGTTAATAGGTCACCTCTTGTCTGAATTGCCGTAATTATGCAATTATGATCGAATGGTGAGATTTCAACTGTTTATTTCTTCTGTATATTTATTTCTTAAGTACTATGATAATACTCATGATATGTAGAGTTATGCTGATATACAGTGCCGCTGAAGCACCATTACAGCCTCAAGTGTTTTTGGGAATGACACAAGTTTCCGCACTTGAATTGGGGAATTGTCTGTCATTCATTTTTGGAAAATCCTCTCAAGCTCAGTCAGGTTGGATGGTGACCCTCGGTGGACAGACATTTTTAGGTCTTATATACAGATGTTTGATTGGGTTCATGTCAGGCTCTGTCTGGGCCATCTAGGACATTCACAAAGTTGTCCCTAACCCTTACCACAGGTGGACTTGAATCAAAATGTAGAAACATAACTTTGCAAATATTTCTAAAATTCGGCAATGTTTACATGCACAACAATTTGTCAGTCCAAATGAACTTAATCAGATTGAATTCAGAATCAGATTTAATACAGTTTACATGCAGCCTAAACATTGCAATCTGATTAAAATGTTTGTTTACATGTACATTCTATAGAATCCGAACCGAACATATACGCACCCGCACAGCCAGGGTTGCCAGATTCGCGTATCAAAACCATCCTAATGGACATTCAAAACTAGCCCGAAAACATCCCAATGACTATTCACAGCCCAAATGCCAATAATGAACAAAATTATTTAAAAAAATAACTTAACAGGTTAAACAGTAGCCCAAATCAGAAGTTAAAAAAAAATCTGAGGACTTGGCAACGCCGATCTGCGCACAGCATCTCTCGTGGAGTTCACACTTTATTTTTGGATAAATGTACAAAGTCACAGCGGATTTGGAGAAAGTTGTTCTTAAGAAGTTTTCTTTTCGAAAGGCACAACACTATTTTATTGCTTTATGTAATGTTATGAAAAGTACACATAAACTGCAGAATGTACAGCGCGTGACCGCATTACCTTAATAATGCGTGTTCTGCATTCTGTGACAAGAATTATGTGATACGTAAATAACATAGACAGTAAAAGAAATGGACACAGCGACCCCACTGGATTCAACGGAGACAAGTAAAGTCAATTAGAAGCACACACTTCCTGGGGGTCGAGCGTACTGCACAGACTCAAACTGAGCTTGATGACAGATGTGACATGAGCAAACTGTCTGACAATTGTAAGTCTTCTAATAGCTGTTCCAAAAGAAATCTGAATCACCCACCGAATCTTGCAGAGACGGCGAGCGTGAACGGAAGCAATTTTTGGTAAGTGTTCCGATTAATTTTTTTGTCATTTTGCATAGTATTTATTTATTTTAAAGCTCCTGTTCTTTCTATGCTTTTGAAGCTTTGATTGTGTTTATAGCTTGCAATATAACATGTGTTCATGTTTCACGTGTAAAAAAACGCGGTATTTTTCACACAATTTACTTATCTGTATAGCGCTGTTTTCAGTGTCCTCAAAACAGGCTGATGTCTTCCTTGTTATGTGAAGTCCCTACTTCAGAAATACGTATCGAGTTCTGATTGTGTAGTTTGTTAAGTGTGCTGTGATTCGATAGCAGCTTAGCTTAGCAGAGCCGTGTGAGCCAAAGCTGGTGACTGACGTATTCCTGTGGGCGGAGTTTAGTCAACGAACTGTTTTACTGACGTCATTAAAGCAGGAAATAGAGGGCTGTAGTCCAAACCAGCCGTTCGTTGTAGGCTTTTAAAGAGAAATTCTATTGAAGAAAATATATCGCCTGGCAGTGAACTTTGAGCTTTATCATTTTACAGGTATTAATTATGCTATTATAGCAACATTACACACTAACTAGGGTTTTAAAAATGGTATCAGGAAGAGCGTGACCTTTAAAAACGTAACGCCAGTACGTAAAAGATTGCCTGCGAGCTTCTCCTCCTGTCCATACGGTAATTTCTCTACTGTGCGACAGAGATTTATGATACAAAAAATGTAAAGGGGGTCCGAATACTTTCCGAATGCACTGTATACACAGAGAGAGGGGACAGTGTAAGATTAAAAATATAGGAATTTATTACTCGGTCACAACCCCCTGTGCTGATAGTGATCAAAGACTATTGTCACAGCTGTTTATCCAATACAGCTGTGGGGGTTAAAGGTGGTCTTCTGATTGGTCAGTTTGAATGTATTATGTTGGGTTTGGTCAAGTACAGTGGGGGTTAAAGGCGGAGTCCACGATGTTTGAAAGCCACTGTTGATATTTGAAATCACCTAAACAAACCCGCCCCTACCCCAATAGAATCTGGACCTTCTGTTGATAGACCCGCCCCACACATGCGCAACCCAGGCAACGATGACGGTTAGTAGACACGTTCCTTACTGCTGATTGGCTATAAGTGTGTTTTGGTAGTCGGCCCGTCTCCTTTTCCAAAGCGTTTTTCAAACATCGTGGACTCCGCCTTTAAAAGTGATGATCTGATTGGTCAATTTGAATGTATCAAGTTAGGTTGAGTCACATGGTCAAGAGATAGAGGATAAAGGTCAAGGTTTTTATGAGCTCTGGGCTTTTGCATTTTGCCTTTTGCAGTGGCCTTTTCCCTTTCCTTTTGTTCTTCATCTGAGCTCTGGGGTTCCAGTTCTCAAGTGTGAATCTCTTTCTTCTAAACTTTCTTTCTCTGTTCTCTATCTTATAAGGTAATATCTCACATACATTGGAAACAGTTAATTGTTTGTATTATTTACCATTTCATGCATTTATAGTGTAAACATTTCAATTGGAACTTTAAGTCAGTACTGTAATTAAACCTTTTCATTTACAAACCTGTTGTTTAGTTTTGATTTAGTATTAATACTTAAACGCTCCATATTGCAATACAATATATTCGTACTCTAGCAACGCTCTCAGACATATTGTGTCTGAAACCCCGAGAACGATTGCAGTTTTGTTCCCCTTCCGAAACCTGGGATCCATTACAACAGACAGACAGACAGATTGATAGACCTCTCATTCTCTTGATCTCTTGTTCATTAGCCATATTAAAAATATTTTAACACTTGATCTATGCCCTCCACTACACCCCATGTATTCATTCAGTGCATACATGACTCCTGCTCATTCGAGCACAATGTTTCAGAAACAGAAAAGGAAAAAAATACTGCTTTGTTGTTTCTGGAAAAGTCCGAAAAATGAGGCCAGAATGTCCTTACAGGAAAATGTCATTTGAGTTAAGGCTGTATTCTGGCAATGTGAAAACAATAAGCAAACAATGAGAGACCTTCAGACAGGGAGGTCGCACTTTCAACACCTTAAACTCTTTATATTTGTTTTATTTGTCCACCATTCCCTTCTCATTAAATCACACCAGAGGGAACATGCTTTCCACAAACACCATTTAAATGTTGCACATCATAAAATATCAACAGTTTGACAGTGGTGTGAAAAAAATAATACATTATTGTATTGCATATACTTTTTTCAGCAAACTTTACCATTACTCTAAGAAATACAACAGGTTGCACCCTCTCAGTGACATTTTGACCTCTTGCATGACCCGTGCTCCCCTGTCTTTATTCTTTCTGTTCTCTACTCGGCTTTCCGACTTTTAGCTTCCTGTCTCTTTGCAGCCACTGCCTCACACGCAGTACTCGCACATACAAAAGCCAACGGACATTGTGGCTACAGTAGGTCATGATCCCATGCTATGATGGAAACCCAGGTGATCACCCTCAGCACCCCTGCCTGCCTCCGATTCAACCCCCAACCTTCGGGCCAAATTAGAGTGCAGCCACCAATTTCTATATTTGATCATTACTTCATTCCCTCCCTTTGATAATCTTTCCGGATCGCTCCCATTCCCCCCTCTCCTTACAGTAGTGTCTAACAGCGTTTACATGAAGTTTGTTTAAATGATCTGGATTGATGTCATACTAAGGGCAATCCTCGTATAAACATACAACAGCCTCAACAACTTCCTTCCTGAGGGGGCGTTGAGGACACCACATATACAGTAAATGGAAGGTATCTGTGGCATGGAGGCCTGCACTCGTGTGTGTTTATTGTAAAAACCTGTGCTTCAGAAAGATAAAAAGCAGTGCGATTTCCCAGGGTCCGGGGTAACTCCAGGGTCAGCACGAGCATCAGGGGAAGGAAACACAAAAACCTGAACATTCCTCTTGAAAAAAAACACACCAATTTGCTTATCGGGGATGGCGACTCATTTGTTTGCTTACTTTATTTTCTGCCTCTCTCTGTCATGGATCGTGGGATGTCCACATCCCTTAAGTGCACGCGTGTCGTGACCTTTCCGTGACTCCACTGGTACCCAACTCAATTTCAAACAACCTCCGTCTTTTGCTTTTCCTCCTTTTCCTTAAGATGGCTCCCAGACCCGGTCCCTAGAGCGGCCTCAGCCTGGTCGATAAAGTCAAGACGTGAAGTTTAAAGACTTCCTCACTACCCCTATTCCCCCAGCATGCCATTCTCGCCAGCTTCCACTACAAAGACTATTGTAGAAATGACAGCCAATCTTCTCGCACATGAAATTTACAGGCTGGAGGGTCATAAAGTGACATTCCACCAACTCAAACAATTCTTCAAGAGACCATGAGGAGCTGTCAGCAAGCCCACACTGAAAACAAACATGTGGCCTACCCACACTTGTACATAGTCCTACACCCATTCGGGGTTGTTTTTTGAAGCATAAAACAAAAGCAAACAGTTTAAAGAGTCTTGACTCCATAGATGAGAGTCAAGTGAGTTAATAAGCTAATAAATTAGCATTGATGTATTTAAGAACTGTTTTTCATTACTCGTGGCTGCTTTTAAACGCAGTGTTTGTTTGTGCAGGAAGCATTCCAGGGTACTTCTGGGTGGAGAACTTACTGGTAAACTTTGGAACAGCGTCCACTGCCAAATCCAAGCAGAGTTTTTGACAGAAATCTATGTTACCTGCAAAGACGCACGCACGCATACATACATTTCCTACACGCACACACTTTACAACACATATTCTGTTGGGGTTGTTACAACTCATCAAAAAAAATCGATGATAATCGATTAGAACATTTATTGTCTACGAATTTGATTATCGTTTAGTTTGTCTGTGATGTCACATGCTCCCGCACCACCGTCGGACAACGCGGACACGTCCGCTTCATACTGTGTGCTTATATTAAAGTCAGACATTGTTTTTTCATACAGCGTGAGCTACACATTTATCAGACACTTCTTTTCACCGCGTGACCAGCATCTACAAAGTTCGGAATTGGGCTTCTTTTAAACTTTTTCAGGTTGATGTATTTCTGCTGGATACAGATGAAAGGACTTGGTTCAGTAGTTGTTGGTATATGGGCTGTGAATAATCATTGTGATGCTTTTGGACTAATTTGAATGGCCATTGGGCAGGTTTTGTTACACAGATCTGGCAACCCTGATGGACAACGATGGAAGCAAAAGTGCAAATGAATGCTGGTTAATAAATGATTCATTTCATCCTTTAATATAAGCAAGTTTGTATTAGTTTAATTGTTGGGTTTTCATAAAAATAGTAATGAACGCTAAACTAAGCATCTGTTTTAAAGTAAGGGGGAATGACAGGCTATATCACTTTCATGCTATATGGCTTTTTTATTTTGTTAATAACGAATCATGTTAATACTCAACAAGGCCTAAAGTTGAAGATAAAATGAGTTTATTAATCTGTGACAAAATTTATTCACCAGCACATTCCTGTAGACTCAATACGTTTTGTTTATTATTATTTTGACATGTTTTACCACTTAAAAGCTGCACAAACTTTTTTATTTAAGGCTTTTTTATTTAAAGGTGCAGTGTGTAAATTTTAGCGGCTTCTAGTGGTGATGTTGCGAATTGCAACCAAGGGCTCAGTCCACTGCTCACTTTTGAAACACATAGAGAGGCTACAGTAGCCGCCAACAGTAGCATGTCATCGACGGAGACAACTTAAAAAAAAAAGTTGTCCGTTAAGGGCTTCTGTAGAAACATGGCGGCCCATAATGGCGACTTCCATGTAAGGGGACCCTCGGTGTATGTAGATAAAAACGTCTTTTCTAAAATAATAAACACATCACGGTTCATTATAAAAAGGTCTTTATACACCCCTGATAATATAGTTTTGAAGAGATCCTTTTAAAAATAATAAATAAAATAAAATAAAATAAAATAAAATAAAATAAAATAAAATAAAATAAAATAAAATAAAATAAAATAAAATAAAATAAAATAAAATAAAATAAAATAAAATAAAATAAAATAAAATAAAATAAAATAAAAAATAAAATAAAATAAAATAAAAATAAAAAAGATTATATTAGTAAAACTATGTAGTAGTGTGTGGCTTTGCACTTTTACATGTGAATACCCTAATTTTGTGCCTTATTTAACTATAAAAAAAATCCAAATATTTAGGTTTTATCCGATTAGTCGATTAATCGAAAAGAAAAGAAAAAATAAATTGCCCGATTAATCGATTACGAAAATAATCGTTAGTTCAATCTCTACATCGTCGAAATTTGCATGCATACATACTGTACTTAAACACAAGAAACATTCTCTGCTGTAAATTTAGGGAGGGTTATTCATTTACCAAAAGTCCTACAATCACATCCTGATTTAAAAACATGAAATAAAACAGTCTGCAAAACAGATCTGAAATGAGAGGAGTACTCACCAATACAGTATAGATGTGTAAACAGCGATACACGGGTGAGAAGTCCACCAAATCCTGTGCACCTGAAACCTGCAATACAGCAGTGAGACACATAACCTGAGTGAGTAGGACACATCACCTGCTTCTAAATAAAAGATGATAAAGAAAAGAAAGATATTTAAAACGTTTTCATTCTTTTACAATCCATTTAGAGTTCCAATGTCTCAAAAAATGAAGGTAGCCTTTTAATGTACTTGTGAATGGGAATCTTAAACAAGACGGTTCCCTAAAGAAAAAAAAACACTCGTTTTCTCAACCCATGACCTTACTAGCATAGGAAATACTCTTTTCCCAAGCGTAAGCCAAAGAAATGAGCACTAAACAATGCCAACTTTGATCTGGTGCCCACAAATGGGCAACAAGGGACATTTGAAACCAACAACGCAACGGCACCAAAGGACAAACAATAACCCGGAGAGAATGAGGAAAAAACAATTTTGTCTTGATACACCACTGGGACTTCACTGGAAGGGTTTACCCGGTTCAGGGACGCAATGAGCGTTCAAGGTGTCCTCCTAAAACCAGGGCTGCAGTTTACCGATGGGACAAAAAGCATATGGGAACGTCGCTCAGCTGGCAAGGAGTCATTAAATAAGCAGCAATCTGAGGCTTTAGACACAAGCATTTCTCAGGAAACCCTGGAGCAGAAAGATTGAGGCAGATTGAAGGTTGGCACAAGCAGTGGTCCTCGCACAGAAGCCACAAGAGAAATGCATTATGACGCATGGGGAGAACGGAAGGGGAAAAGGTCAAACAACAAGACAAAAACACAAACCCATATGCTGTTTTATGAAACACTACAAAAGTATTTTCCAATACAGAATCCTCTCCTTTTTCCCATAAGGTTTAGATTTTCAGTCTGGCAAGCTCCAAAAAGAGAAGTATTGGGAAGTCATATGATTAATTTGACTGAAAGTCAATTATTTTAAGCAGTTACTCACTGATCTTTACCTCGGCCGTGGCTCTCAAACTAAATATGGTGCAGGTTTGATGTCTTTGATTATCAAGCATCTTGTATTTGTACGTCATGACATTTATGCCACACCATATTTAATTTAAGAAGTCAAATATAAACAGTAAAGTTTTTTTCACTTTTTTCAACATAAATATGCCTGAGGAATGACCAATGACAAATTTCAATGTGAACTATACTTTTTTAAAAGGTTAACGGTAGATTCTGTCACAGGTTGGGACAATTACATATTTTACACTATCTGACATTACCTCATTAGTTATTTTGAAACAAAAGTGTCTGCTTTGTGTATTTAACTTACATGTAAAGAAAAAACAAAACTAATATTGATGCTGTGACACAGCTTGAACTGCTTTTGCTGTTAGCAAGTAAAAACAAAACATCAAAACCCAATGAAGAACTCACTCAACACAAACAACACATATTTGAGCACATCAAAAGAAACCCAATGTCAACTAAGCAATGAGCACAAACTACGACTTTCTTGACTGTGTCACTTCAATTTGTCACCCTGGAGTAGGATGTCGCTAGTGACCGCAGCTGGGCAGCACGTCTCGCATGCTCCACACGTCTCTCATGTCTGCCTCAGAGGAGAGGGGCGGCCCAAATAATACTAAACAACTGCAGAGCTGGGGATCCTGGACTGGGCTGAAAGCCCAATGTCCATGTGGATATTAGAGTAATGCAAGCAGGAGAATGGGGCAGGCAAAGAAGAAAGAAAGAGAAAATAACCCAAGATTTCACACTTTAAAGAAGACCACTAAGAGGACATTGGGGAACTGTGAACAGATATCAGCTTTTTATGATTTTCCAAAGATATTAGATATAAATAGAGTGAGCAGTGCTGTATTACTATGAATGGGGAAAATGCAATGCACAATATGGCCATTCTGGCAACACCTTCAATTTAAAAGAACCATTATTAATTGACTAAAAAAATTAGGGGAGGGGCGCAGTAGCTTAAGCCACCTTGAAAAATGTGTTTTAGCACAATTTGAGCTTAAAGGATTAGTCCATTTTCTTAAAAGAAAAATCCAGATCATTTACTCACCACCATGTTATCCAAAATGTTGATGTCTTTCTTTGTTCAGTCCAGAAGAAATTATGTTTTTTGAGGAAAACATTGCAGGATTTTTCTAATTTTAATGGACTTCAATAGAGCCCAACATTTAATACTCAACACTTAACAGTTTTTTTCAACGGAGTTTCAAAGGACTATAAACAATCCCAAACAAGGCATAAGGGTCTTATCTAGCAAAACGATTGTCATTTTTGACAATAAAAATAACAAATATACACTTTTAAAGCACAACGTCTCTTCTTCCTTCGGTCCTGAAAGAGTCAGTGTGACCTCACGCAATACGTCATGACGTCAAGAGGTCACAGAGGATGAACGCGAAACTCCCGCCCCAGTGTTCACACGTGTCTTGAAAGAGGACCGTTCCTATGTTGTTGTATGTCAACTGATACTAATTCATGTCTTTGTGTCAGTTTATTGTTTAAAATGGTCCGCAAATGTGCGTTTTATATATGTAACACGTGACCTCCCTATGTCACTAGGCATTTACGTTAGGTCGCGCTGGACCGGACCTAGACGAAAAGTTGTGCTTTAAAAGTGTATATTTTTTATTTTTCTTGTCAAAAATGACAATCGTTTCGCTAGATAAGACCCTTGTGCCTCGTTTGGGATTGTTTATGGTCCTTTGAAGCTCCATTGAGAGGAACTGTTAAGTGTTGAGTTAAGTATTAATTGTTGGTGTCTATTAAAGTCCATTAAAATGAGAGGGATCCTGCAATGTTTTCCTCAAAAAACATAATTTCTTCCGGACTGAACAAAGACAGACATCAACATTTTGGATGACATGGTGGTGAGTAAATTATCTGGATTTTTCTTTAAAGAAAATTGAATATTCCTTTAAGAAACAAAAGTTAAGAATCAGTTGATGTCAGATTTAATTGTTGGTCAGAAATGTGTTATATAATATAAGGGTTATTTTAGCACGCAATTTGAGATATCCGTCATTCCCCATTCAAGTAGATGGGACTTTAGTCTTGCATGACTGAAATAACTGCCCAGAGGCATTGCAAACACGACCACTGAGTGGCGCAACTTCTTTAACTTCATTTTGTCTGCACAAAAACAGATTGATGGCATTTGTTTCACTGCTGTCACAAAGAGACATTTACCTCGTCTCCCTCTTCATCTTCCACGTCCAGTATTCCAGAATCTTGTTCTGTAAAGGGGTTGCTACCAGTCCTGTCCACCTCTGTGCCTAAAGACGCTTCCTTCCGTATCCTCCGTCCACTCGCTGACCGCTGCTGCGACGTCACGGCATTGTCACGAGCAATCTGCACCTGCGCCTGAAAAAAAGACAAAATAATCAGATACTTTGCGCACAAAGTCTATTTTTTTGTGTGTGTATTGTTACTTGTTAATTTCACAAATCAAATATTGCCATTTCAGTAATTGTTGATGTACGCAACATGCAGGGCTTAGGTGGTAAGGGTTAAGTGTATATATCGGGGGTTTTCAGTCAGTAATCACCTACATTTCAACCAGTTTATTACACAAAACCATTACAAGGCTTCAACATACTTAAGATATTAAAAGCATATTTGGATGGACCACTTTTTTGATACCTTTAGGGGCGGTTCACATTTTGCGACTAAAACTTCGCAGAAAACACGGCCTTGGGTTGGCTCGTCACATTACCTGTGGTGCGCTTGCAGCATTCTGAAATGTTGAAATGTTTTTAACTCTATGCGGTGCGGACACGCCTGGAAAAAACAATGGTCCCTTCCATTATGAGCGTGCATACCGAGCCCCTACATTTGAAATAACGAACTTGAGCGCGCAAAAGATGCGAAATGTGAATCGCCCCCCTTATGCTGCTTTTTTGCAGCTTGACAGCCCAAGTTCTCATTTACCTTCATTCCTTATATAGTAGCCTGAAAATTCTTCAAAACAATTGTTTTCTTCCGTTTAAAAATTCCTTGTTGCACTTAATTTTTTAAAGTTTAATCAATTTGAAATTACAATTAATTTCAACTTTCTTGACTATTAAGGACTTCCAATAAATTAGAAAAATAAAGTTGAAATAACTTAACGGGACACTCCACTTTTTGGAAAATATGCTAATTTTCCAGCTCCCCTAAAGTTAAACAACTGATCTTTACCGTTTTAGAATCCATTCGGCCGACCTCTGGGTCTGGCGGTACCACTTTTGGCGTAGCTTGGCATAATCCATTGAATCTTGTTAGACCGTTAGCATTGCGCTCAAAAATTATTAAGGAGTTTCAATATTTTTCCCATTTAAAGGTTGACTCTTCTGTAGTTACATTGTGTACTAAGACCGACGTAAAATTTAAAGTTGCGATTTTCTAGGCAGATATGGCTAGAAACTATACTCTCATTCTGGCGTAATAATCAAGGATTTGTTGTCGTAACATGGCTGCAGCAGCAAGTAACATGGTTACTTTCAATAGCAGGGGACTATTTTCGGGCACTGCGTAATACCACTACGCCTGCTGCAGCCATGTTACAACAGCAAAGTCCTTGATTATTACGTCAGAATGAGAGTATAGTTCCTAGTAGGGGTGCACCGAAATTTCGGTCGCATTATCGGTTTTGGGCCGAAATAAAAAAAATCCAGCCGAAAAAGTCAACCGAAAATGAATGTCAACTGCGCCCCTCCCATCCGTGCGCTAGCGCTTGGGTTTCACTCACGGTGATCAGTCGTCTCCCACTCCTCCCCTTCATGCTCAAGCAGGTTTCACTCACGGTCGAGCTGTTTGCACGCGTCTGCAAAGATTAAGCATGTCTCGATGTGTAAACTTTAGAGAGAGTCGTGCTAATGTGTCTCATACTGTAATCCATTAACATACATTTGGCAAATAAAGCAACAAAACACAACGTAACGTTTTTATGTGGAGCGACTGTTGCGCTGTTTGGGATTCACCCTCTGTCTCTGTGTGTGCGCGCGTTTAAGTGCCCTCAATAGTGCACATACGAGAGAAACGCGTTTTTAAAAAAACAAGCAAACATAAAATCTCTCTGTTATTGACAGGACACATATAAACAAAATTATCTCCACAGTATTCTTTTTCTAATAAAAACATTTATGTCTTAAGTGTATGTATAGATTACAGTCAGATTAACCTACTTAAGTCTGTGTCATTAATGTTAATCAAACAACCCATGACAAAGAGACCAATAGCTCTAAAAATAATAATATGTTTAATTTATTGTGTTATGATTCGTTTAATTTGATTTCTGTACCTAATGCTAATTTCAGACCTTATTAATGTACAACTTTGTTCTTTTTTGTAAATGTTTGCAATTTCTTTATTGTTTATTAGATTTTTCCCACCTGCTTTTTGCTGATCCGAAAAATAATCTGATCTGTGCCTCAAAAACTGTAATGTGATCCGAACTGTGAGTTTTTTTTATCCTTCACACACCCCTAGTAAAGTTAGTACACAGTGATAGCCATTAATGCAATTGTACTAATAATTGGCATAATAATTTCTTTCGGTGTTTCGGTTTTTCGGCCTTGGTTTCCTTTTTTCGGTTTTGACCAAGAATTTTCATTTCGGTGCATCCCTAGTTCCCAGCCATATCTGCCAAGAAATTGCAACTTTTAGTTTTCTGTCGGTCTCTGTACACAATTTAACTACAGAAGAGTCAAGTTTTAAATAGGAAAAATTTAAGAATTCTCTTGTTGCTTTTTGGCACGATGCTAGTGGTCTGGTCGGATTCGGTGGATTGTGCTAGGCTATGCTAAACGTGCTGGCGCCAGACCCGGAGATCGGCTGAATGAAAACGGTAAAAATCTAATGTTTAACTCTAGGGGAGCTGGAAAATGAGCATTTTTTTAAGTGGAGTGTCCTTTTAAGCTAATTCAACTTTGTTTTTATAATTTAACAACTCTTCAGTAGTCAAGAAAGTTGAAATGAATTAAACTCAATTAAACTTGAAAATTAACTGTGCAACTAGGATTTTTTTACAGTGTAGAAAAAATATAATATGTAGTAAGACATAAGGGGGCATAAATATTTTAATAAATAAAAAATTATTTAATAAAGGTATTCTTTTCACTATTTTAAGGCAAAAATGTCTATAATAATCCTAAATATATAACATCTAAATAAATTAAACTGATCAGCATACCAATCTGTGATCTTTCTAAGTGATAATGCTGATTCCATTATAGTTACTATTAAATTATATAAGCAATTAAAATAACCCATGGGAAAAAAGAAAGTATCCACTAATTACAGAGACCTGTATGAACTCAAAAAAACAAAGTCGAGTCATTCACTTTGCCTACGCAGGTCCCAAAAGCTATATTGTGCTATACACTGAGAAAGTGCATTTCCAAGTAATGCCAACAAAGGAAAAGGCACCTGTGAACCCCCAATATGCAAAACGTGAGAAAAGGATTACCGTTTTTTTCAATAGCATACTATTCTTTAACAGAGGCAGTCTGACATCATTACTAAGGTCAATGCTCACGCAAACTTCTCTCTACAAACGCTTGAAGTCATTCAGTAGGAAGCAAGGTTGAGGCGTGGAGAGCTCTCCATGCCGACGAGAAAGACCCTCATTATATAAAAAAAGAAAAGAAAATCGGGGGAAGTACGTCAGTGGAAGATGGAGAAAGCAGCTGGAACAGGATGTAAGATGGAAGCTGGGGTTTCTTCATGGATCCTTTAAAGGAAGTCAAGACAACATATGTATTCATCTCAGAGACGTTCTTAAATGTTCTTAAAACACACTAATTGGACTACGCAGAGATTGTACGTCTGTCTATTGTGGTCATCTTACGTTGTGTACCCTTTATTTCTTTAGACACATCTGAAGTTCTAGTCCTCTTCGAATCTCGAGTAGAGGCATTTGCGTCATTGCGAGGGGTATCATGAAGAGACCTTTGAAATTTAAGAATTCCTTCTCATTAAGGAAATCAAAACTGAAGGACGTTGTTCCTAGAAGACCAATAAATATTTAAAGCCAGTCTGTGGTTTCGAACTGTGAAGTTCACTCTTGTACATACAGAGCCCTCTATAAGTATTTGGAAAAACTTTGGGAACTAAATGGCTCTGTTTGCTGTGGAGCCAAGAAATCTTTAAATGTGTTTATTTAATTAAATGTTTAAAGCGATTTTTGCATTATAAATTAACAGGAAAAGTATAAAATGCATAAACAATGGAAGACAATGTATTATTGCAAATTTTTATTGTCCTCAAAAATAGACTGTAATGTAATAAAATGTTGCATACTTCAAATATAACTATGATGCAAAAGTACAGACTGTCACATTCTTTATTGGCAGTTTCAACACATACATGTTTTATAAAGATGCACATCTATCTGATGTAAGCAGAAGTATTGAGACAAAAGTGGGAGGTTTCCCAGACAGGGTTTATAGTAAGTGAAAACTAGGCTTAAGTTAACATGACAAGTTAATACGTCAATAAAAGAAAACACTTCCCTGCCAATGACAAGTTTTTTCAGCAATCTGTATTTCCGCTATTATGCACCAGGTGGAGCTCTTACCCAACTTATAAAAATGGAAGCAACCATTAGGGCAAACAGTTCTCTATACTAACTCCATGTATGTTTTGATCATCGCTCTGAATCTGATCTCTATCAAAAGTTCTTCACAAAAATGCAATTATCTCAGCTTTTTCCTCAAAATTTTGTATTTTTTTGGAAACCTACCCATATTTGCGAGGTGATAAAAAGAAAACAAATGAATATCGGATGAAATGGGTTTTGTTTGTTTGAAGCAGAGAGTCTGTTCTTTCATTTGATATATTGTATGTTTATATATTTAAAGAAGAACACATGGAAGGCATTAAACTTTTGCTGGTGCTGGCTGGCAACTTTTTTTAAAAAAAAGCTTACGGGAAAAGAGTTAAATCGTTTTTACCAAACATGCCTTACAAAAAACATTACTGTTGTGCATCTTAAGACAAAACAATAACACTGATATATTTTAAGATATGTCAGTGCAAGCTGTTTTCAATTAAAGGCGGAGTCCACGATGTTTGAAAAACGCTTTGAAAAAGGAGACGGGCCGACTACCAAAACACACTTATAGCCAATCAAATCAAATCAAATTCCGGGTTGCGTATGTGTGAGGCGGGTCTTTCAACAGAAGGTCCACATTCTATTGGGGTAGGGGCGTGTTTGTTTGGGTGATTTCAAATATCAACATTGGCTTTCAAACATCGTGGACTCCGCCTTTAAGTTTTCGACTCGATTTAAAGGAAAATACCACCGTTTTTTAATCTTTTTCAATGCATGCACTTAATCTTTGTATAGCGCGTCGTGAATGTGTTAGCATTTAGCCTAGCCCCATTCATTTCTTAGGATCCAAACAGGGAGTAACGTCAACACTTCTGACTTCAGAAGTTTGAGCAAGAGGGGGGAGTTTTCAGGAGTGATGATGTTACTGTGTGCCATGGTCGAAGTGCTGCAAACTAAGTGCTCTTCCGCCATACAATATAGTCCTCGTTTTTTATCCGCTTAAAAAAAATCGCAACTTTTTATTTTATGTCACCATACTTACTTGTGTAACTACTTATGTCTTTAAATAGGGAAAACATGGAAGTGTTTGGTGGCTTCTAAATGCATCTCTGTTTGGATCCTAAGGAATGAATGGGGCTAGGCTAAATGCTAACACATTCACAACACACTGTACAAAGATTAAGTGCACCCATTGATAAAATATAGGTATGTATTAATTTGTCAAAGTTGAGGTAAGAACATAGTAAAATATTGAAAACGGTGGTGTTTTCCTTTAAGCCCTGTCCAGGAAACCACCCCAAAAAGCTAGAATAAATAGAGTAGTCAACATTTAAAGTAGATCAAAAAAGTTCACAAGAACAGGTATTGGTTTTAAAGGCGGAGTCCACGATGTTTGAAAGCCAATGTTGATATTTGAAATCACCTAAACACGCCCCTACCCCAATAGAATCTGGACCTTCTGTTGATAGACCCGCCCCACACATACGCAACCCAGCAAGGATGTCGGTTATTAGATACGCTCCTTACTGCTGATTGGTTATAAGTGTGTTTTGGTAGTCGGCTTGTCTCCTTTTCCAAAGCGTTTTTCAAACATCGTGGACTCCGCCTTTAAGAGATGTTTTATGAAATGTTTTAATCCATTTCAAATGTCGACTAGTGTAGATGCAAAACCCACAAACATCAGACCTTTGAATGCTTTTCCAAGCCATAAATGCAGCCATTTTAACTGCTGCTTGTTCGGGGAAGTTTCTGCATTTAGTCTACTCTTCATCTGATGAAATTGGATTTAAATCTGGTCAATCTAAAACCTTCCATCTCTTTCCCCTGATGAACTCCTTGACTGAGTAGGCAGTGTGTTGTGATTCGCTGTCCTGTTGCAAGATGAAGCACTTCTCAATGAGCCTGGTGGCATTTTCTTGAACATTGGTAGCCAAGATGGTTTTGTACACTTCTGAATTCATTCTTCTGCCATTGCCGCCATCATTTATTAAGTCATTAATAAGGTCGAGTGATCTTGTTCCAAAGTCAGCCGTGCATGCCTATGCCATGACACTGCCTCCATCATGCTTTACAGATGAGGTTGTATGCTTTAGGTAATTTGTAGTTCTTTTATTTCTCCACGACCTTGGTAAAGGTTCATCATCCGTCTATAAAACTCTGTTCCAAAACTCTACTGGCTCATCTCTGAGATTTTTTTGCATCCATTTTGGTGCTGATCAGGGGTTTTTCATCTTGGTGTGTAGCCTCTGTAATTCTGCTGTCAAGCTCTTCTGTGAACAGTAGATTGGGAGACCAGCTCTGGTGGTTATTAGTGATTTTACGGATACTTATTTAAGGATTCTTCTAGAGCTCATTTAATCCGTCTGTCATCAACTGCTGTCGCTCTGCTTGGTTCTCATCATTTTAGGACATCCCAAAGTGTTGATCTGGTTATGTTTGTATTATAGCTCTAATTGAGGTCCTCTTTACTTTTAGAATCGGCTCCGTCATCTTTATCATGGTTTGTCACCAAATGTCAAAAACTCAAAGACTCTTAACTGTGAAAGCAATGAAAAAACTGATACTACACATTCTCTGATTTAAATATGTAAACAATTAATGCAAAAGGATACAGCTCTGGGACGGTTGACTCACAGATGTTTAAAAAAAATCATCACATTAGAAGGAAACACAAAGAATGCGTTTATGGCAGTGGGAGGCGCCTTTTTGAATTATTTACTTTGGGTAGTGAGCATTATGCACATTATTTATGCCGCCAATCGCACAATGCATTTTTGCAGGAGTGGCTGAAGTTGAAAAAAGTCAACTCTGAGTGGAAAAGCATGCAACGTCATTTCGCGTTTTTCCATTTTACAATCGAATGATGGGAAAGGTGGGCCTTCCATTGTGGTGACAGAAGTTTACCGTTGTTTGTAACGACCGGAGACTGCACTCACTCGCTGTCACCTGCGTGTTTGTGCACCTCTCACCCTTGATCAAGGTCTTGGCAAGCGTCCTCTTTTTAAAGTTTCGGCTAATATGACAGTTAACAGCAAACCAAGATTTCAAGTTGTCAAGTGTCAAGAGAACTCACCCTTTAATATTTGATTGACAGGATAGCTACCTCATGGTTGCCTAGCAATATAAAAAAGCACTGCATTGCTCTTTTCTGTCAATCAAACAATTGATGATTGGCCGCTAAAAGTGCTGTACTTCTTCACACTACTGACATTTTCAACCCGAATATACCCAGTTTTTCCCTCCCAAGACTCAATCGGTTCCAAGAACGGAATTTAACTTCTGCAATCCAGCCTCCCAATTTGCGTCTGTTCGCGTCTTTGTATTGACTTTGTATGTAATCTACTTGCGCAAATATACTAGTCAACATTTAAAGTTCAGCAAAGTTGTCCTAAGACAAGAACAGGTATTGGGTATTGGTTTCAAAAGCTAGCTATCTGATTTGATCCAAAAACATTTTTAGTTATGCTGGTTGTAAGTCTCCTTACATTCTGATAGCAATAGCTGTGTTAAGTTGCCTAAATGTACGTCATACGTCATCAGCACATTCACGTGCGCTCACCTCCCGTCTGTAAACAGAGGTAAACAAACTTTCCTGCTGAATTGACAACCTGCACAGGAGCCAGAAAATGTAAGACGACCATAAAACTATCTGAATCAGCAAAGAGCAAAAACCCAAATTAACATCGGTAACTTTCCTGCTCTTCCACAAGATAGAAACAGTCGCGGGAGATAAAGGGTCTGAAAGGGTTATTGCAGTTTCTTTTAGTAAGGTAGGTATGCACTATGATTCTATTTTGATGGATTCAGAAATTCTATTTTGATAAAACATTGTGTGGCATATGAAGTTTGTGTAACCTTACGAATTAGTCTAACGATTAGCGGTGTCACAATTCTCCAAATCCTTGATCCGATTACGTTTTCGATTCTAAGGTCACGATTCGATTCTCAATTTTTACTTTTTTTAAAAGCACAAAAATGCTATGCCATTTTTAGACTAGACTTTTATGAAATATAACATCTGACCTTGAACCTGAAGATTCCTTGCCATGTTATTCGTGCTGCCAGTGAAAAAATATGGTACACGCTAGGGATGCACCGAAATGAAAATTCTTGGCCGAAACCGAAAACCGAAAAAAGGAAACCAAGACCGAAATAAATTATTATGCCAATTATTAGTACAATTGCATTTATGGCTATCACTGTGTACAAACTTTACTAGGGGTGTGTGACGAATAAAAAAAACTCACAGTTCGGACCACATTACAGTTTTTGAGGCACAGATCAGATTATTTTTCGGATCAGCAAAAAGGTGGGAAAAATCTAATAAACAATAAAGAAATTGCCAACATTTATAAAAAGGAACAAAGTTGTACATTAATAAGGTCTGAAATTAGCATTTTAACACAACTGAATGCTATTTTCACATATTATCACCCTTACACCCTTATAAACGATACTTATGTTTTCAAAATTACAAGCAAACTACCTCTACACAGAACCGAAAACGTGCTGGATCTAATTCTGATTTAAAACAGTTGTTTATGTTCGTTATTTTGGCGACGAGTGTTTTGGTGACGAGTTAACTCATCAATTAAGAAAAAACGCTTCCCTGCCAATGATGAGTATTTCTGGCTTTCTGCAACACCGCTATTATCCACCAGGTGGCACCCTTAGGGGCCAGTCACACCAAAAGCGTTTATGGCAGTTGCAGGCGCCTTTTTTGAATGATATTCTATGTGCAGGGTGCGTTTGCGCGCTGTTTATGCGCGCCGAGCACTTTGCGGTTTTTCGCCGCATGCCGCGCACGCGTTTTTGAAGGAGCGCTGAGAGCAGAGAAGCACCCGACGTCATTGAGTCTTTCCATTGTCCAATCGAATGAGGGGAGAGGCGGGCCTTACGTTGTGGTGAGGGAAGTTTACATTTGCTTTGAAGAACCGGACTCCACTCGCTCACTCTCTCCTGTGTGTTTGGGCACATCTCACCCTCAAACAAGGTCAGAGCAAGCGCCCTCTTTTTAAAGTTTCTGCTAATATGAGAGTTAACAGCAAAAGAGCGCTCACGCCTCAATATTTGATTGACAAGACAGCTGACTCAGTGGTTGCTTAGCAATATGAAAAGCCGAGTCGCACTGCTCTTTTTTTAAAAAAGGCAGTGCGTCGCGCCTTGCGTTTGAAGTATCGCCCAAGGGCAAACATCTGTATGTCCATGTAAGTTTTGAGGATCGCTCCGCATCTGATCTCTATCAAAAGTCCTTCACTAAAATGGAATCATCTAAGTTTTTTGCTCGAAATATGGTGTTTTGAAGAAACGTACCAATATTTGACAGGTGATAAAAGAGAACTAATAAAAGATAATAAATAAAAAATAATAAATTCAATTTAATAAATTCAATTCGAAAAACTACAAAGTGTTGCTTTAAATTCGCCTCTGGTGTGAACGCACCTATCGCAAGCTTGATATAGGATTTACATTCGGAAAAAACATTAAAAGAAGTACATAGGGTTCATTTTGTAAAATCTTCCTCCTTCATAGCACAGAAATACAAACCAGAAGGTCCGTAATCGTAATAGTATGGGAACCCGATTAAAAAGTTTGCAAAAGGCAATAATTTGAAATAGCATGTGTCAATCAGATACATTTCTTTTTATTATTTATTTACAGGTGTTTCTGGTCCTCGATTCCACATTTTTCTTTTTTTTTGTTATGTAATTTACACATAATGAAGTTATGCATGATGTCAAAGATGGCAAAGAGTACCCATCACGTCCCAACAGAGAGCATGTGAGATAAGACTGAATGCCTGCAGTTAGATCCTTCTCAGTAAGAGCCAAAAGCAAACAAAGATTTAAATTCAAACTTGAGATGTATAACAATCTCGTAACTATCCACATTTCTCTATACTCAATCCACCTCACACACATACACACGCACGCTCAGACTCTACCCGTGCTCTGCAGCTTACAATGGAGCCATTATTACAGCACTGGATCTCCCAATATATTTATTTTCAGATCATTTGTTAGTGGAATTAAAACAATCACAGGCACAGAGACTGGTCCTAATTTCCAGTGGAATAAAAACCAGTCTGCGAGTCTGGATAACAGAGCCCCTAGACAAATAGCCTTCTGTTATTAGTGGTTCGCTTGCTCGCTCCTCTGGAGGCAGGGATGGAAGAACAGAATGGGGGAGACATTAAAAAGCTTAAGAGAAGCCATCTCATGCTGTTGAAAGGAAGTGGATCAGGCTGAAGTTAACCGGGAACACCAGATTCATTTGTTACCCAAAGGTTTTGTGAAGCTTAAAGTATAACGGTACCAACGTGACCATATAGCATGGGATGAAGTGTGGGCAAAACTAACTAGAAATTGGTAAAGTTAAAATGGACTTCCATTAAAAGAGGGATTGAGTTAGGGCAGTAAAAATGCGTTCTGGTCTTCATCAGTCAGCGAAGAAAAGTTGATCCATTCTCCTCCCGGTTTAACAGTCAGAACGTCTCCAACGTCACTCAACCGCAAAACCGCTGGAGCAAAAACCCACAAAAAAAGAAAACCGGCGATGGCAACCTCCTGTTTTAAAAGAAGAAACCACTACTGAGGCTGCAAAAAAAAGGGCTGCAAGAATCGCCGACATGCAAGCAGAGCAGTCACATCTGTTAGTGAAGAGAGGTTGCAGGTCAGAAGCAGGAGCCGGTGTCTGGGTCAACAATTGGGTATAAAAGAGCGAGATAACAGGGAGCTTGCGCGAGGTGACATTACGGTCTGATTTATCTTCAACCTGGTTTACTTTTGAGGAACAATTCTGTATAGCTTTGCTCTAATCAACACGTGCCGGGTTACAGCCAAAACATACACACACACACACACACATGAAAGCAGGCCAACAAGACAAATCTTTCAGGACTCAAAAGACATGCAAGAAAACAAACTTTAATAGGAGGAATGTGAGGCTTTGGCAAGTGCCGGCTGGACAACCACTTTTTTAGAAGGTTACTAGAGTTTGAATCTTGGTTTAACTCTACACCAACATTCCACCGCTGTGGGAGATTTTACAGCGCACCGGCAGAATCTTATGTGAACTCTGCTACCACCTGCTGGACACACAGGGAACTACAGGACAGAGTTGGCAGGAAAATAGAAAATTAACATCAAATGTGTGCTCAGTTTGTTTATCAGCCAAATAAATGTGGTTAGATGTTATAATATAAGATGTAATAATAAGATTTACAGCACAGATATAAAACGTGAGCGCAAAAAGACCCTCCATCAATGTGGACCTATTGCCTGTGCATCCACAAAGCAAAGATTGCCAAAAAGAAAAAGACATCTGTAGAATTATCCACCAAAGCTGAAGTACGAAATGCACACATCTTTCTCTCAACAACAAACAAAACAATGCATGATGGTAGAAAAGCTTGGAAAGCTTGGAAAGCCTAATAAAGTAAGAGTTCATTTTTAAAATAATAATAAACAATCTATCCTAAACAAAGAGTTGTGCAGATCAATTCTGAAAGTTCTCTGTGTTGAACTTAAGTATACATACTATTTTATAGGTTCAATCCAGACCACTTTAAAAACAAACTACTTCATTTCTCCATTTTATTAGAAGATAAACCTGGGGATATACAGTCGGGCTGCAGTAAAGAACGATTCATTCAAACAGTATGTTAACAAAAGGAAGTCACTGAAGATCGGCCCCAGCCGAACCTCGAATCGAGGCTTATCTCAGAGACTCCAGCAGTAGCTGGCTGAGCTCAGTGGCCAAGACTCGGTCAGACATGGATCTCATCAGCACACATGCAGAATCTGGGTCAAATGATGGTGAAAGTAAAATGATGGTGTGGGAGAAAGCGGTTTTCCAACTTTTTAAACCTAAACAATCACGTGTGTGCGGCGTGTGCGTGTGCGCAAATCCGGTGCTTGAAGAAATTTAGTACAATTAGCTGATCTGAGGAAGAGGCCATTGTGGGGACAGGACAGACACCCAAAAAATACATGGCAAGTGTGTTTCATTATCTACTTGGCAATCTCAACCGTTTGAAATGAAACCAATATTGCCTTCAGATTCATTCTAATTAGTAAGTGGATTAAACGGCAAAGGACTTATCTGTGCATCTAAATGGCTCTCTCTGAGATTGTGTTTCAGTCGGCACAAATGTACAACACATATTACAAACATATTCACGGCTCCCAATTTGCCTCTCAATCTTGCGCAATCTCCCTTTCACCTCAATACATGATTTTATTCTTCTCTACTCTTTTCTCTTCAGTAAATTCCAATATTGTGTCCAGATGATCCATAACTCTGTGCAGTGGGGTAGTTACAAAATACCAAAAGAAACATGCTGCTTAATAGGGCCATATTCTAGGAACATTATTTACATTTTTACTTAAACCTACTTCTGTTAATCATTTTCCATATTCTCTCTGCCTCTTAGAATTAAACAGCTGGTTTTGCTACTGTACTTTTAAAGATTTTATATGTAGGGGTTAATGGAAAACCCACTTTTTTGAAAAATATGCTCATTTTCCAGCTCCCCTAGAGTTAAACATTTGATTTTTACTGTTTTGGAATCCATTCAGCTGATCTACGGGTCTGGCGGTACCATTTTTAGCATAGCTTAGCATAATCAATTGAATTTGATTAGACCATTAGCATCGCGCAAAAAAATATCCAGAGTTTCGATATTTTTCCTATTTAAAACTTGAGTCTTCTGTAGTTACATCGTGTACTAAGACCGACAGAAAATGTAAAGTTGCGATTTTCTAGGCCGATATGGTTATGAACTATACTCTTATTCTGGCGTAATAATCAAAGACTTTGCTGCTGTAACAGGACAGCAGCAGGTGTAGTGATTTTAAGCACTGCCCAAAAATGGTCCCCTTGGTTACTTTTAATAGCAGGGGACTATTTTCGGGCACTGCGTAATATCATTGCGCCTGCTGCAGCCATTTTAGTGCGATGCTAATGGTCTAATCTTATTCAATGGATTGTGCTAAGCTATGCTAAAAGTGCTAGCGCCAGACCCGGAGATCAGCTGAAACGGTAAAAATGAAATGTTTAACTCTAGGGGAGCTGGAAAATGAGCAATTTTTTTTTAAGTGGAGTGTCCCTTTAAATTGGGATTTTTACATGGTGGGGGACTTTCGGGGAGTATGCATGTAAACAGTAAATATAAAAAAGTTAATTGAACGAAAACTTACACATAACGCATAATTATCACTGCATTTGCTATGTGCAGTCCCCCCTGCAACTAATATCATTGGTTGAGTTTAGGGTGAGGGGTAGGGTTTGGCATAGGCATTGATAGGTACAAGGTACTTAAAGACCTTGTTCACAGTGCATATGCATATCCGATTGGAACCCAAATGACATTTAGAACATGTCAACGACCAAAAAGCACATGAAATCCTTTTTTTTTTGTAATCCGTGTAGCTTTTCGGTTACGTCATGCTGTCATTTGCGTAGAAAAATCTGGAACACGATAGAACGCTACGGAACGCACAGATCTGAACAGTTGTGATACACAATACGGACAGCGAGTCTGTCAAATTGGATATGCATCAAAATCGGATATGGACTGACAGTGTGAACAAGGTAAAAAGCATGTTATTCTCACTTCGTGTCAGTGCACACACATCAACAAGTACTTGCACACCGGAGGGAGACCGTCATGTGCCGGGGGTCAACCCTGGCCCCATTTAAAACCTGTCTATATGTAAATTATGTGTATTATGATTAGCCATTTACTAAAAATAAACACTTCTTCCAAAGAAAACTGCTAAACACTAATTTGTGCAGAGAAGAACGTAAATATGGTAGATAAGGGGTCTCCAACCCTGTTCCTTGAGGGCACCTGTCCTGTAGATTTCAGCTCAACCCCAATCAAACACACCTGAACTTGCTAATTAAGTTCCTACGTGCCTACCTAAAAGGCAGGTGTGTTGGAACTAAAATATGTCCTCCATGAGAATGGTAGGAGACCCACATAATACAGCACATGTATTAAAACTGATATACCAATTACCCATTTTTACAGTTAGTTTCCATAAGAGGTAGTGAGGACTGTGAAGGAATCTTTGGATCATAAACACAGACTCTTTTCTTTCTATAATAGGAGGCAAGGAAAATTCCTTTATTCCACTAATTGAATATGTGTAAAGGTCCATCATTAATCGAAAGAATAACAACATGGCACTAGAAGAAGTACTCAATCCAAGAGACAAAAATGCCCTTTAGAACAAAGCAGATGATCAGATTCAGAAAGCAACTCAGCAGCAGAAGCAAAGAAAAGTTAAAACCAAGCCGACCCCATTATCCAGACAGGATCGGTGGACACCCACCAAAGACTTGAACTACAGGAGCCAAGAGTTTGCTTGATCCACGGACCACGGTATAGACTGATGAGAAGAGGGAAAATGGGACAAAGTGGAACGAAACACTGGGCTGGGGCGACTGGAAGCCAACCAAGCAACAGAACAAACTACTATGTTTGATTAGGACTCGTGTTGTCTGTCAAAAGCAAATGTGGAAAGAGTAAATGCATTATAACTTACTAGCAGAATAGATATCTGCCAGGGTTCTGACTACCTGGATGAAAACACATAGTGTCTCATACTCTTTGATTCCAAATTTGTCTCTCTTTTAAAATCATTAGGGACGCAATTAACTTTCAAAAATCAGTGTTGGAAAAGATTTCCAAGCTACAAGCTATGAATAATATAAAAGTTATTCTGGAGTCAAGCTCCTTTTGTGTTAAAATTAGCTATAGCTACAATACAAAAGTTAGTTCAGCACAGGGACTCAGATTGGTAAAGTTTTAAAGTGCACATATTTCATTGCAAAAAAAAACAATCATAACGTACAGATTAGCTGGCCAATCAGGGACACAGCGCTTTTCAGATCGATGAGTTTTGTACAAAATCAATGCGTTTGAGGAAGGCAGGATATCTGTCAGTGACTGTGTGCGGGGCTTTATCAGTGTGACATCACATTAACAAGGAAATCAAAACAAGCTGTCTCATGAGACTGGTTTGGTTTAATGGGGATTCATAAATATTTCTTATCGTGAGGTGGTTGTGTTCACACACTGCCAACACACATTTATGTCCAAACTCCTTGTAAAAGTGGATTTTGCATTATAGGTGCCCTTTAATACTATTCTAATACTGACCACGTTTACATGCACACCATTAATGCGATTATTTCCAATAATGCGAGTAAGGTCTTAATCGCAGTAAGATGTTTAAATGACTGGAGCTAACCTCTTCACTCCGGTTTACATGCAGTTTTTATTTTCGGATTATTCACACATAGCCCAATGCAGAGCACAAAAGATGAACTCACATATGGTCCACTGTTTTAATTTACTTACGTTAAATGACAAACAAGTTGTTATAGATTCATTATACGGTGCCGTGATGAAGATATAAATATGAAAGTGCCTGTGAAGGGCGTTTACATGATATAAAAATATAGTTTTAAAAATCGTTTTATATTAAAGATAATAGCAGAGCTCACACAACAACTATAACGATAGCGATTTTGGCACATGATGAACGATTAACAATTGACAGCCAATCAAATCTATTTAAACTTGAAGTGCACGCGCACTTAAAATGCAGTAGAAAGCTCATTCATTGCTGAGGTTATAACATACAATTACCTCAGGTATACAGAGCTGATGCAGTTGTTGCTGTGAAATTTTTCTACCACACTGACTACGCCAAAAGGTAAGATATTATTACACACTACTACATTCATTGTTCAGTTACGCGAAACGCAGCGAGTTGAGGACATCTGCTGGTTTCCCGCTGTGTAAATGCAACAACAGCATACATTCAGTGACATGTAAACAATTGCAAAAAAGTTTTTATTACAAGAAATATCCAATAGGTAATGCCGTGCTGGTTGAGCGAATTAGCATGAAGTTATGATTATGATGTGGTCACTAATATATTTATCGTTATAATTATCGTTATAATATCCCTTAAAG